>NC_139727.1:31167464-31879964 GCF_964211835.1 Anser anser | reverse complement strand
CAGTGGATAGGTTAAGAGTAAATTGCAAAAAAGCTTTTTGCATTCACGGGGGGCAGGCCACCAAGAAAAAAAAATCAGCACGAGCACTTAATAAAATTTAAAACCATAAGTTACAAAGCTGTAATTGAAATCATGACAGCAACTAGAGTGGTGCATGTTCTTAGGACTCATGGTCAATCTAGATAATTAGTGTTAATTTTACCTAATTTTTTTTTTTAAAGGCATCTTTTCATAACATCTGCTGGTTCCTCTCCATTGCTCATTAGGAAAAAAACCCACATGTAAGCCTTCAGTGTCTTTCTCCAAATATGGCCTCCCCACCCCCCAAAAAATATTAAAGAACAATTAGTGTTAAATACTCTAAATTTTGTGAAAAAAAATCAAAAACCTAACACTATTACACAGTATCTCTCAAGAAAGAGAAGGAGTGGGAGTGATGGGGGGGGGGGTTAGGAGTTTAGTGGATAACAATCCTAAAAGTAACACAGGAGATTTAAAAAAGAAAAAAAAAGAAAAGAGAAAAAGGCAGAGACTGAGAGTGGGCACAAGGACCAGAATATTATAATTACAGAACAGATGCATAGCGCTGTAGTGGTATACTAAAAATTAAAATGCTAGCCTGCTATGCTATGGAAGAGGGGGAAAATAATCGGATTTCACATTGCAGTGCAAAAGAGCTACCCAATAAAAAGAATTAGCATGTAGTTGTATATTTTTATATACCATATAAGCCACAATTCATCTAAAAAGTAAGTCTTAAGCCCACAGTTCAGTTCAGTCCTACTGTGAGCAATTAGAATACTAAAGCACTGTGAACTCGGTGCTAACATTAACTCAGAGCCGTTTCTTACCTGATTTCAGAACCTTTCCACCAAAGCCATACTATAATGAAACCTAATTTTTATTACAAACGATGGTGTTATTTACATGGTTTGGTTTTGGAGGCACACAGCCCTCTGGTCAGGAAATGAGTGCCCTGCAGTAGCAGCTGATGCTTTCAGCTGCTCCCCACCCCTCCCCAAACTCCTTCTCCCACAGCATCTCGTGCTCCCAGAGAGGTGGGTAGTGAGGTGATTCAGTGCATCTTGCAGCTTCAGAAACAGCTTCCATCTGGAGTTATATAAGGAAGTTTTGCAAAGTGGCATGCTATCACTAGAGATTTTGTCATTCCATGTGGGCTGGATTCAAACTGAGATCTCAGGAGCTCAAAAGACAGAGCGGCACAGCCTCCGTGCAATCCCGTGTACGGCATGCGTGCCAGAATAGAGCCCGGTAATGAGAGGAAGCGTAGGTTTTATTAACAAACAGTATGGCAAACCACAATTTCTTTTAAGATCTGTTCATACCTCCTTAGGAGAACTATAATTGGGGATGCCTTGATGTTTCACTATGTGATGAGTTAAGAATTATGCCTGAGTCACTACACTAGCCTTCATTTAAAACTTGAATGTGCATTTTGCACTCAGTGTAAAAACACCATCGCAATTATAACCTATCCAATGCTTAGTAGGTCCTTAAGTAAAAGAGAACAGAATGCTAACAATTGTTTTCTAAATTATTTTTCTCTACCTGTTCAGTTTTGATCTAGATAAAATGATAAATGCATTTTTTTTAGATCGCTTTGCTGCTGCTCTCCCAATATACAGAGAAAATAACTTCTGAGGCTAACAAGGAAAAGTAAAACAAGAAAATTACTAGAAGCAATGTCAAAAAATGACAGAGTAATTATAAGCTCCTAAATGTATGCCTGAGTTCAGTATAGCTCCCAAGTCCAAGCCCTGTGCAATAACATTCTGAATTTTTCTCATTTGCCTGCATAGCTATTTCAAAAAGTAGCAGCTTTGTTCTTCATATCTGATTAAATTTTCAGAGTAATTTACAAATTAGGAATCTGTACGTTTATAAAACTATAATCACTGTTTGCAAGCAAAAATGATCCTAGCATATTATTTTACAAAACCACAGAAGCAGACGTGCAGGTGTTGTTAAAGGGTTGGACAAATGAATCTTGTTCTTCTGAAAGTAATCTCGGAAATCAGGCGGTACAAACCCTTGCAACAATATTGTCATCTGTTTAAATACTGGGACTATTGGGGAGGGGAACTCAGCAGTGGTGGGAGGGCTTTCATGTGGTTACATGTTTATTTTGTTTAATTTTTTTGTTCACTGTTTTACTCTGTAGCTTTAACATATTAATATCAGCTCCACAAGAAGAAGGAAAAATAAAGCATTCAGGGAACTAGTGAAAGAATCTTTATATCACAAATATCTTACTGTTTCTAAGAATTCCCTGTAATTGCCCTTAATCTGGTTACTTTACAATTCTTTGTCATCCCCATTTCTAAAACTTACAAATCCTTTTCTTCAGAGCTCAGAATTCATTACTGTTTCAAAAAGATGATACCAGACAAATATGTGATGTTAAAACAGTCGTGCTTCTAAATATATTTATTCAAATACTTCACTGGTTCAAACTCCCAACATGAAATCCTTCAAAAATCTGACCCATAAGTAATCCTGATTTTACTGAGACCTTGGCTTTGGCAGCTATCAGGAAATACTAAAAAAGCAGTTCAGATACCTGCATTGCTACAGCAGTAAGTAACAGAGGATATTAATTTCAGAAAATGTACTGAAACATTTGAGGAACTGACCATTAAAACAGACTTCTCTCTCTAAATATTTATGAGTCATTTTATAACTGGAAGAAAGGTGTTCTGGAATACTGATCTCTAGTGTTACACCTACAGATCGACAGCATGCACAAATAAATAATAAATATTGATGTGTGTGCGCAGGTCTACCTGTATTGTATTTTCAGTGGGTATACAATATCCCCTATAATACACAAGCTGCTTCAGTACCTCACACAAAACATTACAAAATACTGTGTAATTCTTAGAGTGTTCCAGCACAGGTTTTAACCAAAGCAATGCTTTCACTTTCAATACCAGTGTACAAATGTATTTATTCTATCAAAGATTTTTGTGATGCAAACAAGATTATTACTGTACCTGATTTGATCATGGTATTCTAACAGAGATCAAATAATAGGTTTTCCTTTTTTTTTTCTCCTTCTTTTTCTAGTGCCTTTAAAAAAATCTGCTATCAAAGAATGTTAATTTCTAAGGTTTGATCTAGAGATTCCTATGTAAGTATACAATTATTAGGAAAAAACAGGCACAACAGTGAATATTTTAAAGCAATGTAATCAATATTTTTGCTTTGTGTAGATTTCCCTGCAACAATGAACAAAAAGATCTACTTCAGATTTCGAAACTCAGCTTTAAAGGGAAAGCTAGACAACAAAAAGCAAGAAAGTACTCACCTCTTCACGTAATTTTATCAACTGCAACATGAACGCACAAAAAAGATAAAAAGGAAAGAAATGGCAGGAAAGAAAGATCAGTTGTGTGACAGGATACAGAATTAACATTGACAATTTATCTGTTTACATGTTTAGCATTTAAAAATCACAGACAAACACATTAAAAGAACCTAAACATAGACTACATGCAGAGTTTTTTGAACGAATAAAGATCACTTTCTCACACTGTCACATTAAACAAAGAGAATAGTGTGAAATTCTCTTTTAAACCACATCTAAGACACCATCATGAAATAAAGGGGAATGACTTCATAGAAGTCTATATTATAAAGAAAAAAACAAGTTTACTATTCCTCTCCTCGAAGATTGTACAGCTGAAGTGGTTTTGTATATACAAGTTTTCAGAATGTTTTCTGTGTATTTTAGTTGTGACAACTGATTTCTTATTTTACTAGCAGATCTAACTTATTAATAGATGACTGCATCTTTATAGCATGTCACTAGTACTCCAATTTTTTATATACCTTAGTTTGAATCTGACTATATCATCTATTTTTATTATTGAACCTCAAATGGAAATGCTTTTTCAGGTTAAAAAAAGCAGCTTAGTTAAATGACTCAGTATTATGTTTTATTGCACAGAATATTTAATAATAGACAAAGGAACGGGGAACAAGATGAAACAGATTTCCCACAGAAAAGACCCATTGCAGGCTCTTAATCCTAGACCACTATACAGTGTATGAATACACACACAGTGTATGTGTATATACTTATATACTACAGACATTCATGTTTATCAATTTATGCTTGTAAATCAATGCAGTCTAATTCTACTAACAATATTGCTCTGACAGGTTTCCTATAAAACTAAATAAAAACCAGTGTGAATATCAAGCTATGTTGTAACATCCTCTCCATTTACAGAGATAAATTATTTGTACTGGAACAAAAAGTACAATTACTCACAACAAATGCCTGCACAAGAGTGGTTCTTTATGAAAAAATTACAGTTCTCTCACCAATTCCAGTTGAATTCGAAATTACAACAGCTACATAATTATCTCATTTTATGCTGATACTTCACCTACAGTTCCATAACCCTAATTTTCAACACGTGTGTAAGCTAAGAATGTTTACTACTTATAAAGTCTCGCCAGCCGGGAGGAAACAAAAGCATTTCCACGATTCTCTATTGTTTCATGTGGCTCGCCTGAACCAAACACCCGCCTCACCCCAAAACAGACAAAAAGCCTCTAACTACGTGTAATTGGGAGGGCTACTACTGCACCAAGTCGAGCTCAGACGGCTCTTCAGCACCCAGCTAAGGGAACTTTGCTAAAATTTGGTATAAAGAAAACGGCACTGTCCACCAAACTGGTTCTTAAATTCAAGTGCTTGGCCTATCATAAATTGGTCTCTTTCTCCAGTTCTTCCCCCCCTTTTTTCCCCAAAAAGGCAAACATTAAGGCTCTTTAGAAAGAGACGATCTGGGAGTTGATCGCATAGCTATCTTTTCTTTCTGAGGCCACCATTCTTCAGTTGGCTATGATACTTAAAGGGCCAAAGTTTAAAACTACTCTCCCGCAATAGAGTCCATTTGGGCATGCCACCCTGCTATAATCAGTGAGTTTGAAAATGCTGCACATTTGTTTTTTCAATAGGTCCCAAACAAAAATGTTCTATCTTGTTTGTGCTGCATGGCTGAATTTAAGCTCTGCATAGGATTTGCAGCTAAGCTAAGTAATGGGAGAAGGTTTTCTTTTTCTTTCTTTTTTTTTTTTTTATTTTTTACACTGGCTGAAAGATATTCATTCAAATTAACAAAAGATGTATTTTTCCCCCATTTAACAATGCGCTTGATGAAAATGTGTTAACTTTATTTTTCTATTTTTAAACATTTTCTGGTATTTTTATCATGCTCGCCGCTCAACTGTAAACAGCACTAAGCTGTGCGCAGCCACCATTTTAGGTTATGATAATCAGCATATTTCTGAAACAAAGATTTTTTTTTTTTTAATACAGAATTCGATACAAGAGGTAATCTGTTCCTTTGTAGGCTAAAAAAAAATCTGGTTTACGCTGGTTTGAACCAGTGGAATCTCTTGTGGCTAAGCCTTCTGCTGTGACTAAAATCAAAACTGCACCGCAGAGAGCGAGCGAGATTGTGTGTATGTGTGTGTATGTGCGTGTGTGTGCCCGTGTGTCTGTGAGGCACACCACGTGATGCAGAAAACTACCGAATTTTTTTTTAAAAAGCTGATAACGCTACTGCCGTCTCTGTCCGCATGTAGATAACGAATAAATGCTGAACTCTATTAAACGCCCTTTACACATTATCGTGGGTCGAACACACAATTTTCTGAACTTATGATGACAGTCTATTTATTTTGCTATAAACCCTCGGCATGTAACGAACAGATTTGTGTCTGGTAATGATCTGCTCTGCCAGGGCTATATGAAATGATACCGACCTTCTTTAGATCTTGGGGAATTAAATTGACCAACTTCACCCCCTGGTCTGTAGCTGAAGTTTGACACACTTTATGCACAGCAAGCCCAAATCTAATATTATCAGAACTTTGTAGTCAGAAATTAAGTAGCCACAAAATATTTGTTCACCACAAATCACATATGCAGTGTATGTGCATATGGACACACAATTTAACCTAACGCAAATTTACTTAACCATATTAATTAACATAGTTGTGGAAGAGAAAGGAACAGTAAAACATTTCAAGAAAGTTGGTAACAGGGTACCTGACACTATTTTGGTAGAAAGGGATTTCTGATTTAACCCAACGTATACTTTCTAAAACATGCAGAAATCACCACATAAAACCAGCTCTGTGATTATTGAAGTGAAGCCACAACTTTAAGTAGCGTATCACTGCACTGAAAAGCTCAACAACTTTCATGGGATCTGATAATCATTGAAGTCTTATTTGTCATTCTGGCCAGCAAAGTAACAGAACCCATTTAAGACCACTTCTAGAAAATAAGGAACAAGCCAATGCACATGGGTTTTTCGAGCTGTTTTTTTTTTTTTTTTTTGATAGGAGAAGGGATGTCTCCTGATTCTGCAACTCTGCACGTGCCTCACCTGACCACATTCACCAGATATATTTCAGAGGAAATTAATGTACACTAAGCAATGACTTCATTAAACATTAAAAGCATTAAGAGGTTTATATCGCTTATTAAACAAAGATGCATTTACTTTAAAAGAAGTTTTGATTAACAAAATTGTATGAGTTTTACAACCACTTACAAGAAGTTTCTGTATGCTTTACCTAATAAAATTAGTTATCTATTGATATAATTATGATAAGGCAACCATATTCTAAGATGTCATCTACACATGATGACAGCTACCCATGGAAGACATCTAGGGGAACAAAAAAAGAAGAGGAAAGGCCAATCATCATTTGGTAATTCTTCACTCTGTTCTTGTACTTAAATCTTTCCTCCTGGTAGAACAACTGAAAACTCATAACTATATATTCTACCCTGTTCAGTACAGCTTTTAACTTGGCTGTGTTTTTCTGTAACTCCACCTTTGAAACTCAACTAAAAAAAACAGAAGTTGAATAAAGAAAAGATTCAAGTTGTTTATTTTTCCAGCAGTGCCCCATTTATTCCTAGAAACTTGATGTATTCACACTAGCCAATATACATTAGGTTCCTTTTGTCTCCTCCCTACACCAAAAACATTATGCAAACATTCATCATGATGACTAAGACCATACCTTAAATGTACTTCTCATAACTTTAGTTCCCTTGGGTAGTGTCCAACTCTAACCAGATATTCAAGAATTTGAAACATCTTCAAACATTTTGTATGCCTACAAACTACACTTGATCATACTTTCTTCACCTAGTCCAAGTTTTGTATTAATATAATAATGTGTAGGAGCAAATGTGGAGTAGATTTGGACTTACTGAGTCAAATATGTTAACACCTTGATTGTATGGTATATACCCAAACCTTGCACGTCATTTGGATAGAGCTGCACATCCTGATATGCTCAACAAAAGACTGAAGCTTGCACACTAACTGCTTGTTGACGTAACTAAAAGCATAGAAGATAAATACAAATATGAATCATGATATCTCGTAAGAAAAAGATTGTGTTATTCCAGTAATCAACCACAATTTTTTTTTTTTTTTTGAAATATTGGCCTTTAAGTTTTTAAAAGAAAGATGGGTGTCTCCTGTATGCTGGTATTTTGTAGCATACTTCAAGAAAGAAAACAAAGAAATTCAGAACTTCCAAAGATTATGGCTATAATTTCAAGTTGGGTTATAAAAAAGGACTTTGTTTACTGAAAAGACCAAAAAACCCTTCCCTTACCTCCCTCCCCGAAATGTTGTGCCATTTAAGAAAGAAAAAAAAAATCACGTTGACAAATGCATGGAAGTATCGTTTGGTTCCTTAATGTGACCATGTGTCTTCCATAAGGTTTTGAAAAGAGATCGCAACTTGCAAAGAGTGTAAGTGAACCAGTTATTTAACCATTCCTTAAAAAGTGAAAATAAAATATTTTTTTTCATCCCAAATATAAGATATTTTGTTATAAGTAAAGCTTCTTATCACAATTGTTCTTTTATGTCTGAATTCACATATTTTTTCTTGAAATATAAAAATAGCAGCATCTTAAAAGAAATAAAACAAGAATCTTAACACTTTTACAGGACTGAGTTTACTTCCACGACACACAGCCTGGGAAATTCTTCTCCCTGAAATCATCCTTTCTGCAAAATCACTACTTAGGGATAAAAAACCCTCTTCCTTTTATTCGAATTTTGGACACCCTCCCCTGCTATAATATCTAAATTTGAAGACTAATATCTTTTACTTTTAACACTACACATTGATATTACAGCTGCTATACACTGAAGTCTACAGATAAACTGTACACTGTGTATAATTCCACTTACATATGTATTACAGTCTATCAGAGATTAAAATTTACACAGCACATTTAAAATACTGTATAATATTAGTGCTTAATGGGGTCTGTGCGTTAAAATTAATTTTATTGGGATAAGCCTCCAAGACTTACTTTTTTCTACCCATAGTGAGCTTATACTGAGGGTAGAAGACACTAAAAATTTTATCATGTGATTCTGTTTCCTTACTTAATATTGCATTTATCAAGTAAACATTTAAACAAGCTTCACTTGCAGTACCAGAATAATTTAAATTCTACATCTTCAAAAGGGAAAATCTGATATTTAAGAAAACTTTCAGCAAACTTCTATACTCAAAATCTACAACTTGGATTTACAGCTGAACTGACTTTCTAAAGAGAAAAAGAAAAATTCAGCTTTTACAAAGAGATTGTCAAAGAAGTTTCAGCACCAAAAGAAATACTACCATGTGGGTAAAAGTCCCCTGAATATAATGTTCCCTTTAGAATTTTCAGCAGTCTGCTAGGATCCTCACTGCAGTGTCCAGAACAACAATATGGGTACAAGATTTTTAAAAAGCCTCAGAATTATCAAGCTTTCCTTCATTAAAAGATTTGGATACCACTCTGCATTCTAGTACGACATACATTATGAAAGCATGCTTTCATTAGTACAACTTGTGTTTTTGGTACAAGGAGAGAAAATCTGTTTAGGGAACAAATCACACAAGGAAACTGAGTGGGGTACAGCCTAATTCTGAGAGTGCACTTTCATTTGTTTTGCCTGCCAGTGTTGATTTAATTATACTGCATTATTATCAAAGCAGCATTATGTACTTTTTTATTCCTTTTACATGTGTTTGAGGTGAAGACCTTGGCTTTGTCGGCAAACAGCGCGTTTCAAGTTATTTCTTAAGTACTAAATAATAAAGAAAAGAGAAGAAAAGATTTTTTTTTAAGATAGCAGACAGTGATCACAAGTTAAAGGGTTAAATGTAAGATCTCCAAGAAACATTTTGAAGTTGATTAAGACCCCAGCTTTGCATTAAACAGTATCACTTCCACATGAGTTGTTGCTAATGCTGTTAAGGAGCAGCTTGAGAAGCCCAGTGTGCCAGTGACCTCCTTCACCCTCCAGCCACCCACTAGGGCTTCTTGATTATCATCCTACCTGGTTCTCTGAGGAATTCCCGTCATCCCCTAGGAGCTCATTCCGCACCTCATCACTGTAGGCGATCCGTGACCTTTTCTGTAAAACAAAAAGAAAAAAGGGTTAGGAAGTAAAGCTCCAAAGCCATTGGCATCAAGGCTGATCATCTTAAACCTCGAGAGCCCCCTAATGGATACCTATTTGATAAAAAAAATAAATTAAAAATCTGCAAGTAAAAGTTATTAAAAAGTTCTTCAACTGCTGTATTTTGATAAATCAGCATGGCAAAACCTTAGCATTTCTAAGAGTCACATCCTCAATATTTCATCAATGAAAGAAGCTTAAGAAAAACTCAAGCCAACTCACGTGTGATCGGTTCTAATAATCAGGTAACCTTGAGTGGCAATATAAACTAATACCAGAAGTGCTGAAGAAATGCATGTGTAGGAACAAAATGCATTATTCTGAAGAACACTTATTAGTTGGACACACAACTCAGAGTAACACTGCAGTGATGCTATTAAATAGGAAAGGAAGACTGACCTTTCTCCTTAGCAAAAAAAAACGAAAAAAATAAGAAAAATAAGAATGAACGATGGGCATTTGACCAAATTAGTTGAATTTACATATGTAGAAAATTAACAAGTTTTTCCTTTGTTGCTAAGGCTATGAAGGCCTCCAGAGAAAGGACCAGAAATCAAATACCAAAAGAAAAGAGAAAACCACAGTACTAGCGAACTCTAGTTTACAGCAGTTCATGGAAACACCACAAACCTGAGACAGTCATTCATTAGACTATTACAACTAATAGGCATTATTCACAGCTGATGAGCACCGGATTTTCTCATGAGCTGATCACTATATTGACTCTTAACTAGATCAAGTGGCAAACAACTGAAAGCAAATGACTGAAGATTACCAAGGTAGCACAACATTCACTGAAACAACAGGGAAGTCCATAATAAGAATATTAGTTCAGCTTTCAATTTCTTAGTTGGCCAAGTAACACACTCAGTGTTAACAGTATAAGTTAGTTAACACTCCCACATTAACCATTAAAAGAGAGAAAGGATTTTTAACATATTGCCTAAAATTATGCATTTTATATAGTTGAGTGTGGCTATGACCAGCTTCCTCCATCAGAGGAAGAAGCCCTTGTTTTAACTGATGGGAGCTTCCCTCCCACTCCACCATGTAGTCACTACCAGTAGGAACTCAGTATAAAAAACTCCCTCCTCAAACCTTCCCTAATCAGAGAATTGGGCCAAAAAATATTCTTGAGACCGTAACACAGGAAATAATTCTTTAGAAATCATACTGAGCATAGAGAAATTCACTCCCTGTTCACCTTCCACGAGAAAACTAGCAGTTGAGTAAGCTCTGAGATGACCAGTGCAAAGCAACATTTTATCTTGTGCAGTTCACCCTTTATTATACCATTGTCATTGCAATGCTTACCAATTTGTGATTCAGTTGCTAGTGCTCAGATCTAGACTATATGCTAAAGCTAGCAAGGACAAAGCATACCATGGTCCTACTACAAGAGCTGAGTTGTGCCGAATCTTTTGGAGATCTCAGCTGTCACAGTTTCATACTAACCAAGCTAAAAGTACTCTACAGCATTAAAGGAAATGAGAACCTTCAAACAGGCTGTGGTATCAGAGCTGCCTATTTAAATTATTCATTTCATCACTATGGGGGACTAAAACACTCCACAGTATGCAAGAATATCATATGGAGATAGGTTTTGTTTTTCTCTTTTTTCACCAAAAAGCCAACAAATTGGCATAGATTGCTCAATTACATTATTTTCCTATTTTTATTTGATACACATCAAACAAGGAAGGAAATTACAAATATATACCAATAAATATCTAGACTTCTTTTCTGATTAAGATTCAATCTCCCCACTTGAGGTCCAATACCTCAACTGTACAGTGTCTTCCACTTGCACAAAACGACCCAGCCCCATTGATTCTGTCAGTGTTAAATGTATTTGTAATTATTACGCTGAGGTGGGGACCATGATGCTTCATGAGCTTGTTCTCCAGTGAACAAGTTGCCTAATAATTTGTGGAAACTTAGATGGGCCTTGGTTACATATCCTTTATTTGAAAGATTTAACTGGCTGATATTCACATTCACAGGAGACTGCATGAAAGAATGGAAGAATATTCTTCATGGGAAAGAAATATATGTTAACAGCAATGCAGTTTTTAAAGGCTCTTTATAATCCTTTACATCATCACCTCTGAACTTAATAAATATATTTGTATCATTGTTCTTTCATTGTAATAATCTGTCATGATATGAAAACCAGCAATTTTATTAAAAGAAATAACCCTTTGACTACAATTAGGTGTAACTCTGCCATAATCAGTAAATAATTTGATACTACTTTTGATCACAGTTCCACTACCAAATGAATCAATAATATAAAAGGAAAGGCCTTCGAACTAAAGTGTTCATTTGTTCTTCCAGGATTTGTCCAAAATATCAATACATTCATATCTTCAATTACTATTCTTATTTTTATTAAAGTAAAAGTGCCAACACATTCAAGCGTGGCTAACAAAAGTAGTGAAAATGAAATGGTTCATCCGAACTCAGCAATAAAACGAGTTTTAGATTTTTTTTTTTTTTAGTTCATAACCATCAGCTGTTTATAAATATATACTTTAGCCAAATGCAAGAATGATAGTTTGAGCTGGAAATGTCACACACACTGCTACAGTTTGAAGGAACCCAATTCATAATGCATTTTATAAATAGTTAATGACTTCTATACATAAGCTAACCAGGCAAATCAAGAAATTGTCAACATTTTTAGTCTTAGTTGTCAGTTAGCACTGTCTACTGGTACTTTATATGTATGTTTCTAGAAAAGACAGAAGCTTTACAGAGTTTGTAATCCAAGGCATTTCTGGGCAGCTCAGTATAAGTTTAAGAGCTTCTATGTGCAGTTTTTCGTCTGTAAAGGTCTGTCACACAGATAAGTTTTTCTTGTATTTTGTATTTTTCTTGTGTATACATGCACAAAAAGTCTAAGCACCCAAGAGTTTTTACTTCGTTGTACACGTTTCCATTCAAATGCAGCATGCACGCGAACACACCACTACACAAAAGGGTTAAGCTACTTTCTACAAAACTTCAAGACAGAGAAAGTTTCAGGGGCTGTTTTAAATGTACTACAGTATCCAGACCTTCTGACAAGGAAGAATTTCTGATTCCAGGCAGATCTCTCTCGGTTTATGAACAGGATTTTTGCATACTGATTGGGTGATTTTCTTAAAGCCCTGTTCAAACAGATACACTTGCTCAGTTCTGTCTGGCAATTTGGCTTTAAACAATCTGTCTACTTGACCCAAGCCTTAACATTTCCCAATAGAACTGAATGTGTTCATGGGCAAGCACAGCTAAATTAGAATTGAAATGAATTAACTCAGCTTAAACTAATTAAGATCTGTGATCTGCAGTACCACCCCCCTGTATGATTCTACATGTGAAGCAGGGTACATGTAACCAGACTGTAAGAATTCTGCTACACTACTAATCTGAGCATAACAATGAAGTTCGTCTATTACTAAAGCATATGAGAAGTTAATTTCCACGGCCTACACATGGCAAAGCAATTGCTTAAATTGCCTCACCTGGGAATTTAATACAATGTTATCATCAGACCAGCCACACGGTAAATAGATTTATAATGCTTTCCATGTGCTAGGCTAGGTTGCATATGAACTAAGTAATGATCTGGTATTACAATACAATCAGCTAGTTCCCACACCTGGCAGACAGGGTATTTTGCTAAATTACTACCTATATAGATGCATCACAACATAAAAACAGAAAAGGCAATGGGAAGAGAAACAATCTACATGGCGTATGACTGATTTTTACATGGTAACCAAATAAGATGTAGATGGAAAGAGGTATCCAAAATAATCTGTTTCCAACATCTGTACAACAGAACGCATACTTATTCGTTTCTATTCAATTTTGGCCTAATTTTCCGCATTCTATACTTTAATTACTCATCCACATTCTAAAATGTTCCCATTAGCGAAGGCCACAACTAGCCAATGCCCCCTCATTCCAACACACTTTCAGCAATCAGCCAAATAATTGCTATAAAGTATCACATATTTTCATACCTGAACTAAAGAATAGCTTTCCTCCTAAATGCTAAGCAGCCCCCTGAACAGACGACCATGTCTAGATACATTTCAGACAAAGGGCCCAGCAAATCCTTTCGTCCCAACCTCTCCATTTTTCAGCCTCAATGTTTTAAGAATGGATTAAACAGATTTTTTCTGTAAAATTTGTAAATAAACAAAAGGACTCATTTATTCACAAACATCTGTTTTCATTAGAATTTCCTAGTATATATAAATAGTTTAAAAAAACAGCTTCAGGCATCTGTTTCAGAGTTTGGCCCTGCTCTACATACAAATAAATACACGAGATTAGCATAACCAGAAATAATTTCTAGGAATAAATTATATTTTATTTTGTGTTCTTTGAGAGTACTCAATTTTACCATCGCTTACGTTAAAACAAGGTGAAAAAGTGACCTGATCTTCAAACAGACTGCTAAGTACTGCAGACTGTAGACTTTCACCTCTGCTTTTCTGAATAGATGCTGGAAGTATTTCACAGAATCACAGAATCATCTAGGTTGGAAGAGACCTCCAAGATCATCTAGTCCAACCTCTGCCCTAACACTAACAAGTCCTACACTAAACCATATCACTAAGGGCTACATCTAAACGTCTTTTAAAGACCTCCAGGGATGGTGACTCCACCACCTCCCTTGGCAGTCCATTCCAGTGCCTAACAACCCTTCCGGTAAAGAAGTTCTTCCTAACATCCAACCTAAACCTCCCCTGGCGCAACTTTAGCCCATTCCCCCTCGTCCTGTCACCAGGCACGTGGGAGAATAGACCAACCCCCACCTTGCTACAGCCTCCTTTAAGGTAACTGTAGAGAGCGATAAGGTCGCCCCTGAGCCTCCTCTTCTCGAGGCTAAACAACCCCAGCTCCCTCAGCCGCTCCTCGTAAGACTTGTTCTCCAGACCCCTCACCAGCTTGGTCGCCCTTCTCTGGACTCGCTCGAGCACGTCCATGTCTTTCTTGTAGCGAGGGGCCCAAAACTGAACACAGTACTCGAGGTGTGGCCTCACCAGAGCCGAGTACAGGGGGACAATCACCTCCCTAGACCTGCTGGCCACACTGCTTCTTATGCAGGCCAGGATGCTGTTGGCCTTCTTGGCCACCTGAGCACACTGCTGGCTCATATTCAGCCGACTATCAACCAATACTCCCAGGTCCTTCTCTGCCAGGCAGCTTTCAAAGGAGCTTTTTTTGCTGAGGAGAAGTGGAAAAGACAGTTCAGCAAATTTAGAAGAGAAATAAGTGACCTTATCTAAAAGCAACACAACACTTCTTCAGGAAATAACTGAAATTGATTAAAAAATTGTGTTCAAACTTCAGTTTACAAAACTTCCTCGTTTCTCTGTAAAGGTGATGCAGGAACAACAGATCAGATACTTCAGACTGCAATTAGAAATGGGTTTTCCTGTTCCTAAATAGCTCAGTTTGTGAGTAAGAACCAGGAAACTGGTTACATAGTGTATATATATATGACATGATGCAAATGCTGGACTTTCAAGCACTTCCTTATGAGAATAAAACAATGAAGCCGACATATTTCTGTCTGAAAGGAAATAAACTATTCTACAAAACCTATGAAACTTCTGACTGAAAAGTAATTCAACAGTACATGTCAGCTGGCAAAAGTCAATGTCTAAGGCACTCTCAGTCTCTCCTAATACACACAGAAAAGATTTTAAACACCTGTGAAAGAAAATGCACAACTTAAAACCTGTATTCTGCCACTCTGACAAATGCTGTTGACTTCCTACAACAGAGATGAATCAAACTTCAAGTGCTAATGTGAAATTCGTACAGAGATACTATCACCCATGTTAAGTAGAATTCACAGGTCTATAAATAATCTTCTTTTCCATAATCATCAAATATACTTTTATTTTCATTATGGGGTGAGGGCAGAGAGGAAGGTCAAGGAAATTCCCATGAGGACACAACACATTGTATAATGTTGGTAGAGGAAAAAACGAAGCTTCTGCCCACAGAACTATTTCTATCTCAAGCTCATGACCAGTGGACCATGTATGTCACCAACAGGGCTGATCCTTAAACCTATGAGATTGCGTGTGCTGTGGCTGGGGAAGGAAACAGGTGACCTGGAAGAGAACCGTATCTCATTGTTTGTGTCAGATTAAGGAGTAAATGGATTATTTCAGATTAAGTGGATGACGTCTGTTGTGAAAAGGCATTTATATTGACAAAAACAGCTATTATTTAGTTGACCTCTGCCTTTTAAACTTCAAAACATAAACTAGGAAAGATTTTTTGAAACTCAAAGGTCTGGAACTAAATGGCCCTGCCACCCTTCTATTTTTTAGATAATGCTCAAAAATTCACTACCACCACTTCCAATCTAACCAGACCACATCTACAGAAAAGCGATATGAAATGATCCAATATGATGAAATACTGGAGTTACAAAACCAAGCATGGAAAACTTCAGATAAGCATTGCTTGGGTTTGGATAACACTCTCCAAATATAACAATGATTAACTCCCCTTGGCCTGGTGTTCATATTAATATATATATTTTTAATTAAAACAATTAATCTTTTTGCTTGTTTGATCGACCACATCCTATTACCAAACCTTGGTCCCTACATGTACGCTACCTTATTCTTTAATCAGAATTAAATTTCTCCAAGGTGCTTTCAGCTTTGGGCTGTTGCGTGTAACAGTTTGTCTGCCTTTTCATTTGTCTGCCATAATCTCAAAGAACATAAGCCAGGCATTGGCTAACACAGGAAAAGTGACTGAATACTACTGCAAATTTAACTGTAACCTCTTCTGTAGATCAACATATTGACATCTGCCTATTTGCTAGTCTGTTCCTGGAATACACTTTTCAGCACTCTGATTTCAGTATTTCATACAAGTCCTTTATATTGATTCCTGCAAATGACCATTATTAAACTATCGTATTTCATTATAAGAACCATCTCTACACATCAACGGTAGCTGGCTAAGTTAACCAACTTGGTTATTTAATCAATGGACATTCCTCTAAACGGACTACAAGATCACTTGAGTTCATTCCAGCTGAGCCTCACCTTCCCAGAAAGCCCAGTGCTTTGTTCTAACTACCCTGTGTGTGTTCAAAGGTCACTCAGAAAATCTTGCTTGCTAAATTAGATACCTAAAGTTGACTAGTGTTATCACACTTCGCCTTGATGCGTATAGTAAACGTTGGCATATTTTCACCTAGTTTGTTGACAAAGGTTTTGTACCTGCAGAGCCTTATTTACCACAGTCATTTCAACCAGCAACACAGAGAAAAAGAGGTTGGAGAGGGGGTAAACACCCTCTCTCCCCAGCTCAGCACTTTGAAAATTTAAATATCTCCACAGAAAGGGCTCCCACCTGGTTCTTTGTCACTAGCCACCATGGCCACTCTGCACTCCCAAGTGCCTGTAGGACCGTGCAGTGAGCTAGATACTAAGCTGATCAGGTTCAAAGGAATGCACAACTTGACCAGTCGTTTGGGTGTAGGAGGTCTAGGAGGAATAAATTCTGTTGCTTATAGCATTGGTCCACTCTTGGATGTGGAGGCAAAAGGGGAGGGTCCAGACTGAGGCACCAACAAGAAAGAAAAAACAAGAAAAAAAAAAAATGGGAACAACCAAAACTAAGCCAGAATTGTTGACAGGTAAATTGGTCCTCAACTCATGTTCAGGCTAATTTGAAGAAATGTTTAAGGGTGTCAATAGCATCATTTAGGAGAATTCAGTCTCTACATCACACCCCAGAAGACACTCACTCCCAAAACAGACTTTACAGTCATATATTGGAAGACAGTCACTGGCATCACTAGGCTGCTATTCTTCTCCAGAATTCTCTATAGATATGAATAACTCCAATACAAAGACCAACAAAACTAGGCTACAAAAAAAGCCTGTTCTGAGTCTCTTTAGCAGATCTTTGCCCTTAAAACTGGCACGTGTATATAATAAGTGTGCATGTAATAGCTACAAGTTTCATTGCAAAATTACCTTTTAGGGAAAATTAAGGATGATGGTGGGACAGAGATCTCTTAGGGCCATTCTCCAGTACAACAGTAAGTTCATTTTTTTTTTTTTTTTTTTTTAAATGAAATCTTTGTTGGTCATCTTAACTCATCTCTTCCTTATAATGATGAAAATCGTATATTGATGTTTTCTTTTTATTTTACTACAAACTTTTTTTTTTTTAATGCTTGTCACCATGCAGTTTCATTGAATCATTTATCCAAGAAATGATAAAGCATGATAAACATCTCAGATAAAGCAAAACATGAAACACCTGGAGCCTAGGTTCCTGTTGCCAACAGCAACAGGACATCTGCTGGTACTTCCCACCAGCTCCCTCCTTTTCCAAGAGGTATCCAAGTGTTACTTCCTCCACTTCATTGGCTTTACCAGCCTGTACCTGCACTTTCTGTTCAGATACTAAAGAGTCTGGCAACTGTAAAGAAAAATCTGTAATGGGGCTGAGGAAGTTGCCATTCTTGAATGCCATCATTCTCCACTCTCACGCCCCTTGGATATCTAGCAGTAGGTAAAGCCTCTGACAGCTGGTATATTTTATGCTTTTAGGCTTTCCATTTAAAAGTATAATTTTGCTACAGAGCTCAGTTCTATTAATAAAGTATGTATTTTGTCCACTGTGAACTCAAGAGTAAAAAAACAAAAGGAAACCACAAAGACTCGTACGCTTGGAATGAGGGCAAGGCAGATGAACGAACTTCTTCCAAGGTAGCTGAATTGTCCCACCTAAATTTCTGCCACTCTGATGGGATCTATTTTAAACTTAAGAAACTTCAGCTGGCCTTTCCAAAAATACTTTTTATTGCATAAAAAGCTGTTTAGACACTGTCCTTTTTTACTGAGCATATGCTCTAAGATATCTTTCTACCTGTAAATGTATACCAGTATACACATTTATAATTCCTGAAACTAATATATGGAATGAGAAAATTTCTGCTGAGTACTTAGTGTCAATCATAATGATTCTCAAAAATAAACAACAACGAACTATCAATGAGAGTAGCAGAGTTTAATTTCTGACTTCAGCATTAAATACAAAATAAAACAATGCTTGATGCAAAGAAGAATAAAATAGAAAAACAGCATAATTAAGGTGGCTTGCATACTGATATACCTACATGTTGCTCATTTTGTGTATTTCAGTATAAGTATTTTGGACCATAAGTACATTGGCTCTATAGTACAAACTATAAATTACTAAAAAGGAAAATCAAAAATAATTTGTGTATAACATGTCAAACCAGTCAAAATTGATTTTGGATCCTACTTTCCATGTTTCCTGACTTAACTATTTTTGCATTGACATGGTTTAGCCAGGGTTTTTTTCTTCCTTCTAGTACCTACACACAGACACATTGCCTTGTTTGAAAAAGAGAAAAATTGCCTGAGCTTAATAATTTTAGTAGTTAAGTGGTCACAATTAGGCTTTGATGTTTGCAGCAGATTGAAGGAGGAGTAAATCTGCACCTTCACTGCTCCCCACCAAGCACTACTGGGACAGAACCAGTTGTTTCATGCTGTGTTAAATCAATAGTTAATATGATAAAATACTAGCCCAATGTTCAGACATGGCATTTTCGAGTTTTATCACAAGCGATGATTAGCAGTTCTTGCTTTACACTACCTGAGATAAAAGTCAGTAACTAATCCACTACCTAAAATATATGTAACTGAAGTCCTCCTCCTTTTTATACTGCCTCTTCATTTGTGCTCTGCAGTCTCCCACATTCAGTCAAAATACTGATTATTACCGATATTCATTTCTTAAAGTGCACAAAATGGATGAGAAAAATATTACTATGATGCACATATCTGTATCAAAAATTCCAATGCAAACTCCAGCCATACTGCCTTTATTTCTTCAGATCCTAAGCCTTAAGCCATTCAACACAGCATAGCAGAAAAACAGTATATTTACACAAAACATTGCTATTTACAAAATATTTGGCATTTAAAGCATCTTTCTGACAGACAGGCTTCAGCTAACTTGTTATTTTTTCCTCTACCTGTACCATAGTCAGAAATTCTGCCTCTGAGTGGACCAACATAGAACAAAAAGAATAATGAGAAACACTGATACTGGCAGTAGCTCATTCCCCAGTAAATATTGATGTCCAAACTCAAAAAATTCAGTGAGTAGTTCTGTTTTGTCCCTGTTCCTATGTTGTCACCAACAACGCTTACACATTTCTATTGATCTTGTTTGTAGCTGCCTGGATTTTCACTGTCAAGACAATGCAGTATGAACCTTAAGGAAAACCTCACTTTACAGTGAGTATAGACTGCATAAAGACTGCTATATCAGTCAGAGCTTCAATTAGTCCAGAACTTGTACTGCCTCATATAGTGGCCATTAATGGATAACAAGGAGAAATCTTAAGGATCAGAGCAGGCATGGCATGATCCTCACTTCAGTAGTTGCTGTCAGTTCCTGATGATCAGCAGTTTAGGGACTTCCTGAGTGTAAAGTACATCTAGATCCTCATACTTAATAAATCTTGATGGTTGATGCTTACACATAATACTTACTTTTATTTATATAGCAACCGAACATGCACACATGCATCAGATTAAAGACTTTCGGAACTCAATATTAGGGCAAAGATTAAATTCCAAAGCTCTCTTAATTTTCACTTGGACAAAACTGAAGTGAAGCTCCAAAGAAAGAAGGTAGCATTTCAAATATGAAAAGCAATTAATTTATACCACAGAATGTTGTAACATCTCTTCCTCTGGGCACATCTTGGCTATACGAATTTAATTCAGAGGTTCCCAAACTACGTGATAGGGTAAATTCCACAAGAGAAAGATTATTGAGTGTAAGAGAAAGATTATTGAATGAATCAATTTCCAGTTCATGCTCATACAGGTCATTTGCTCTCCCAATCTCTTAAAAAACAAATATTCAAGTTACACAGATTAGAAAACAGAACTATACAGTCATATTATATATCTGCTCAGCTCCTTTGAACTGCAAGAAAGCCCCAATACCATTTGACCAAACATCTGTCCCTCCACCCCACCAGCTGTTCCTGTGTGGCACAATTTTGAATCTTCTAGTATAACAAAGCTGTTAGCATCAAATAAAGATGATCTGATACAAAGAAAAACAAAGTTAGGTAGCATATGGCAAACATTGTATTTCCAACTCCAATTCCTGAACCAGACATGTAAAACTAACACAGAAAGAATGGAAGAAATGGAAGGAAAAAAAAAAAGCATGTAACATCTACATTTTTGATTCCTAAGCATTCAGGGACAGGCCAAAATGTATTTTAAAATTTCAGGTCAAAATTTCAACTTCAAAACTCACACAAAGATACAGAGAATAACAACAAGCACTTCTACTAAACTCTCAGGTGATGTACCCATCATTCTTTCCCTTCTATCATTCATCACTTACACCTTTCACAGTTTGTACCTTCTTCCCCCAATTCGTCATGTTTTCTCCAGTGCAATCATACTTCTCTGCATCACAAAGTGTGATGAAACATGGTCTTGTGTATCCTTTACCACCACTCATTTTGCCATTCCCTGTCATTTATCTGTTGTCACTGGACTCTAAACTACATTACCCACAGCTATCACAGGTGACTTCATGGTTCTATAGGAGAATAGCAATCTTTAAAAGCAGGATCACAAGATGAAAAAAAAATATCTGAAGTAGTGGCCCCAGGGAAAAGGCTTAGGTGACTATTAGATGACATCTTTCACTTTTTTTTCCCATTAAGCTGAGATATGTATATTTGATAATGAATGACATAAAACGCTACAAGAATTGATGACTCTGACCACAACACACCATTTACTGGTAGCAGGATTATGAAAATCCATCAGCATAGTCTTGTTTTAAAATTTACTGAACATCAGTATTTCATTACAATTTTTCTGCAAAAGAGAAATTTCAATTCCAAGAAAGAATTCAACAGGTAAGATATATTCCACTCTGAAAGACTGAGGAGAAAATGCAAAACATAGTCCCATCTGATCTTGGATACACTGTATGAACTATCTATGCTATTTTTTTAAAAAAAAAAGTTTACCAAGATTCTGCAATGCATAAAAATTGCATGATCACAGCATTTTAATCAAACAGATTAATAAATCTACAGTGTTGAGAGAAAAAAGCAGGAACTAAGGTCTTTCAGGAGATACTTGTAAGTAAATGTCTTGGTCTATAAGAAAAGTGATTTCATAGTCAAAGATACCCTGAAAATTTCCAAGGGTAAACCAATTGCCCATAAAGAAGCCCTTGGAGTAACACATTGTGACTAACAAGAAGTTTTCAAGACTAAATTCAAGCCTTGAATGGCTGTCAACCTGGGAAAACCTTGTCCTACATTTAACCAGAAGAGCAACACCAGGGTCTTAACTCTGAAATGTAGGAGATTCCAAAGCTAAAAAACAAAAATGGGATACATAGTTGCATATAGCTGGCTGAGGATGAAAAGCAGTTATTGCACCTTAAAAACTACCAAAGATCGTTGGGATGCCACTAAGATTCTTAGTTTGGATTTCACATTATTGATATAATAACCTCATCAGAAAGAGAATATTTTATTATGTGATTTTATCCCAGAAAAATCTTTGCAGAAGATCATTAGAAACCAATGTGTTTTCCTAAATGACAGTTCCATAGATGGCCACTAAAGAATTCACATTGGTCTGTATCAACCTGAAAAATACACCCAAGACCTAGTGGCTGGATTTCCTATTCCACTGTAGTATTTTATTATGGATCAACTTTCAGATCTATAATAATCTTAATTAGGTTCTAAAACAAACAAAATTCCCTAAGAACAGAAATTGCCAAAAAGAGAGACAAACCAGATCCACTGAATAATTTATTTGGGCATTATTTGTTAAGGGTGAAGAGAAGCATTCTATACTTTTCTAAGAATCTTCCAATCTGTCTAATTTTACATAGAAACATCCCTTGTGCCTGCTTTCCATTGTTCTCAGAGGTTAGATATTCCCCATTGTTATTAAGAAGAAAATACCAGCCCACTATCTCAAAGAGAATGGTGTGCATACATATTTCTTCTTTGTTTGATTTACAGACCTAAGGAATATGGATTACCTCTGTTATCTGCACATACAAGCGCTGCTAAAATCTTGGCATTCAGTCAACTTTTATCTTGGGGACCCCAAATTGTACTGTTAGGCAACACAGAGCACCTATCTAGACTCAACTGTCATACAAATGGATTTTTGTTAGATGTTCAATTTGTATTGGGGAGCACGCCAACAAAAACAGAAGTCAGCAATTTAAAACAACAAACCAGCCCCTGTGCTGACAGGAACAAATTACTATATTCCAAATGAATAAGAATTACTGTAGATCACAGATCCTCAGTATGAGTGTATGAACACTATGCAAAGGGTGAAAAAGTATTCTTCAAATTAATTCTTTACAGTAACTCCATGCTCTGAAACAAAGAACAGACCGAGTACAAATAAAATACAATACAAAATAATACAAGTAAGTTTATAAAAGCACATACAGAGGTACAATCAAAGATGAATTAATTAACAACTGGTAGTGCTAAAAAAAGGAGATGAGCAAAGACTCTTTAGAGTTCAAAACTAAACTTTTGCAATTGGTCAAACAGTGCAGCAGCACGTTGTACTTCTAACAACTCCAAGATATGGTTTCTAGGCAATGACCTTCAAGAGGCTGAGTGCACCGTGAGGTGATGCGGGCATCTTTTGGGGCAAAGATAGAAGTAGCTGCAAAAACACAATACATTTTGTTAGCCCACCCTAGGAGCAAAACTGATTTCTGTTCTTCCACAAACCACACAGAAGGTCTAGCACAATCTTTTCAAAGAAATCTTCTGATCACTCTGTAATTATTCCTTTTTGAGTGACCCTATTCCATAACACACCATTCATGAAAAGACCTTGAAAACACTTTCCCTCTGAAACTTGGTAGTACTCTACAGACCTTACCATTTGAACTAGGAATTGTTTCTCTTTTATGGATTATAGCACTTAAAAAAGTAACTTTCATCTGCAAGCTAATTGGAATGAAATTTGTCTAAATTTTTCTGTTTCTTTTCTCTGCTGTTTTCAATATTCTTTTCTTTTTCATTTTTTTTTTACAGCTCTGTAAAAAACAAACAAAAAAGCCACCTCAGCTTGTTCACTTATTTCCCAGCTCCTTCTCTGCCAAAAAAGGAAGCTTCAATTCTGTCTTCACGATTCCTAAAGTATAACATTAGGAAACTATTACGATGACAAAAAAGCAACATGAAATAATAACACAAAATTGAGTGTTCATGGAGATAAAATAATCTAAAAAGAAATGACCACTTGGATGAAAAACAAATACCACCAATAACTAAGATGATAGAAAGAGTGTACAAAATCAGGTTAAAAAAATCTTTTATCTACTTGAAAGATACTTGAAAGATCTCGTCAAAATTCATAGAAAAAGCTTTTCTAATACACTCTCAGTAAATACATAATATTAGAAAAGTAAACCTGCAAGCAGGCATATTTTTAAGTTAATTTGTGTTGGGTCATTCCACTACCTAAGTTATG
Source organism: Anser anser (assembly GCF_964211835.1). Lineage (NCBI taxonomy): Eukaryota > Metazoa > Chordata > Aves > Anseriformes > Anatidae > Anser > Anser anser. Next base: position 31,855,834 of record NC_139727.1, on the reverse strand, counting down.
TACATAGTGATTCCATAGGTCAAAAACTAATTCAAAACATCCTCCTTCCCTCACTTTAAGACTTTCCAGTGTATCTTTAAACAGAAAATAATTCTGCCACTGATATATCCAAAATGTAAATATGTTGGAGATTAAAAAGACAAATGGCTCAAGAAAATTTTGTCTGCAAAAATCATCTTGAACTTCATGTCCAATATCTCTATTGCTTCACTAGTTGTGAGGGAAACAACTGCCTTTAATTTCTGCATTGCAATTTTTGCAGTGTTATTTTCTTATAAAAAAAAAAAAGAAAAGGACCACATTGCCCCTATGGTATTCTATGGTATTTCAACACAGGGGAAGAGTTAAAAACCTCAGGAGGTCTAAAAAAAATATAAATATATACTTATATAATCTGACTTCTACATGTTTGCAAAAGGAAGATTTTTTCCAAACAAATTATTTTACGTCAACCTGTGTCCTTGTTATACTGGCTACATAAGATTCTTGCCCCATATTTAATCCCAGTCATCACATGACCAAGGTAAGGAAATGCAAATCTGCATCAGAGTTTGATTCAGTTTGCTGAATGCAGTTGAGAATTCTTTAAAAAAAAGTTATTTGCTGCCTCTTTGCTTAAGTGCTCCTCAGCGTTGGCAATTTACTAATCTTCACTCAGTATATTTCAGTGGTTATGTACTGGCCGCATAGGTTCCTCAACCTTTAAATAGAATGACATAGCACTTTCCCTGGTTGATTCTCAAAAGGTTGTTCTATGGTAAGGCTGGTCCTTCTGCAGAAGCATATGGTATTGTCTTCTATTATCTCAAAAAACAGAAATCCTGATAAACAGTGTGCCCTCTTCAAAGATAAAGGACTGTTCTTGCAAAGCATCTTGGTTATGCTTCTCAGAAGCCAGGATTTTTTTTTGCCACTTCTATGTTTTCTCCAGTTAGGACTGGAGATCAACATCTGCTTTTTTCTATGCCTCTTCACCAGTTTTTTTTTTTTGTTTTTTCCCCTTTTCAATCATCTGAAGCATCTTTTTGAGATGGCTTCTGAACTTGTTAAGACCTTCAAATAAATTTCAGGTGCCCCATTACCATGTTTTATTCAAAACAGTTCTATAGTCAAGAGACTTCTCACATCACATGCATGAAACAAAACCAGTCTTCACCACAGTATATTAACAACTCTTTTTTTTTGGTTTGTTTTAAAGCACATTCAAGATATAAATGACGTTATAAGAGGATGGAAAATGGAGTCTTCTATAAAGTAATGGCATTAATATTTTCTATAAGCTATTTAGCCCTAGGAGAGCATCCTCAATCTTCACAACAGAACTCAAGATTGTCATTTTTCCATTTGGGGTTATACAGAAAGATGTCACACTGTAAGGGAACTGGCACTCCAACTTGTATTTCCAGGTTTATAAATGCAAAACACGCCATTCTTCTGGTACAGGGCATGAAAGAAGGCCTTGACTACACATTCACTGCCTGGAATTGTTTCATTCTGAGGAAACAGAACAAAAGAAAGAGCAGTAGAACACTAAGGGCCCAGAGCTCAACCTCTATCTTAATTAAATAATTTGCATATAAATAGTATAAATATAAGGCATTAGTAAAATAATTAATAGCTACAAAAATGGTGAAACCTGGCATTGCACAAAATACAGAATAGCCTTGTCACTTTCAAATTTACTTTTCAAAATATATATAGGTGATAAATAGGTTTCATTGAGCCTAGAGTTCAACAGCAGTTGCAAAGACTCAGCATCTTAGCCTCAGCCCTAATACAGCACAATCAAGATGCTTTTTGTTGAATACTACCATGATTACCCTAAGCAAATCTTGAGTTATTTTACATGTCTTACAGGGGTATGCATAAATGTAAGATGGTCTCCTTCCCCATTCCACTCTTTCCCTTTGCTCTCCAAATCCTACATACATTTTCAGAAATTACCGTGATACCCATCAGAAAGATGTGATGCTAACCCTCGCCCCTGCTTGTATTGGAGAGTATCATCTCTGCAAGGCCACATCAGAGAACAAGTCTAGAAAGGGAACTGTGTATCTGAAGAGCAAAATGAAAGGCACCATACACAATACAGGCAATATACCTGCACAGTTATACACCTACTTCATTCTAGTTCTGCTTACCAAAAAGAAAAAGTAAAACTAATTTAATTTTAAATGCCGATTTCATTACTTCCTGTGATACTAATAAGACATTAATAAGGCAGTGCAACATTTTTTCATGGTATTATAATTAGTTTAAAATTGTTCTTGTGACAGTGATTATTTGCTGTTCAATCAATACCTATGTGATTTGCAATTAAGACATGAATTTAAAAAAATACATCCCTCCCTAATACGTCTTTAGATTAAAAGCAGTGGAAGAATATATCTGCTGTATTGGATAGAAGATATACAATATACACAAGCGCTCAGCTACCTATTTCCTGTGGTCATTGTCTTCTCATATAAGAAGGAAATCTTCCCTCGTATAAGAGGGAAATCTTTTGGTGGAGGAGCGTATAAGGGAAATGGGAAGAGATTGACCAGTTCATTACTTTTTGAAAAATGAACGCAAAAAAAGTGACTTCTCTGCCATGATAAAATTTAATAAAACATACCTCTCCAAATTTAAAAGTTCCTTCTAATGGGACTTGATTTGGGGAAAATATCAAACTTTTCTCACTGCACAGTGACAGCATTCCTATCATATTTTCCTAGTGAATGAGCAGGGAGTATATGAACACCAGCTATGCGGTAGCATTAATAAGCTCTTTGACACAACAATTAACAGAGAAACATGGCTTGAAGTCTAGAGATCAAGTACTTTGTTTTTAACTTTTTATATCATTATTAGGAGCATAACTTTGGAAAATAAAATATTGGCTTGTTTTAAAACAAGCCAAACACTGTTTTTGCATAAAAGTGGTATCTCCAAAGTGGCTTTTTTCTTCACGAAACAAGCTGATGTGAAGGTCAGACACTGAAGTTCTTTGGGGAGAGGACATCTTTCTGCCTTTGAAGCACCTGCTGCAGCACGACCACCAAGCCTAAGAGAGTTATTTGAGCTCTACTGACTTACAAGTACCACAGAAATATTGCACAACACTGTTTCTTATTAATAATAGAGCCAAGAGGAAGATACTAGACTTACTGTGCAGTTACATAGTAATATTAAAAAAAAAACAAACAAGAACAACAACAAACAGTCTGAGTGAACTGTTACACTCAATAGTTGACTAAATATTACTTCAGACAAAAATAAAGTAGTACTTCTGACACAGCACTTTCAAACAACTTAGATACAGAGAAAAACAGAATTATCCCAATGGGTAGTATGGATTCTCAACTTGTTCATAATATTTAATGGCATGCAGATGAGACTTTATACAACACTTAAGAAGTGTGCATCTCTTTCTTTAACTGGGGTTCTCTGTTCAAACTTCCGCACTCAAGTTAAAAACAAATCTAAGGAATTCTCTCAACACAAACTTTTCATTTCCTGGAAGTTTAATAGTTGCTTGCTGTATGTATTTTAAGTGCTACTTTTTAAAAACAACGTTCATATGGTAACAGTCTGGTCCCCAGCTGGATGATTGATGTATAACAAATATATGACAAAAGTTCAGCCTAATATTTGCATTACCTTTCAGTGGTCATATAAACTGAAAATGAAAAAACTTCAAATTTCTTCCATTTACAGAGCATTTCTTGAGAATGTTCCTACAAAGTGAATACGACAAACATGGAAACAGATGAAATTTGTTTGTATCCACAATAATTATTTGCAGTGTCGTACCCACTGAAGTTATACTATTTCTAGAACTAGTCATCACTCCAGAACAGAAGAAGTTTTATGTATTTTCTGTACAGGATGAATCTAAATATATGCATCTATCAACTTGTGCTATGATCCCACGTTTTTAGTCTGGAATAACGACCCCTACTTCTCCAAGCAAAAAATTCTCTGTTCCCAGAGTCAGAAAGTCCAGACACATCCGTTGTTTATAACTCCCCTGGGTACAAACCTACAAAGGGGACGGCATCCTCCTCTATGTCACATGTGGTCAGGATATAGCGCCGATTGGCCATACTAATTGAGATCAAAGGTCTATCAGGTCTAACGTGCAGCATGTAGTAAGAACCAGTATTAGCTGCCCAGGGAAGTAGTAAAAAGTAAATGACATCTGCTCGGTATACTCTCCTCACTCACTCTGTCACCTTCTGAGGGTCTACTTATCAGGCAGTTCTCAGCTTTGATGCTCTCTCTTTTTTTTTTTTTTTTAAAAGAAAACCAAAGATGATTTGTCCTTGAATTTACAAATATTTCTTCAAACTAAGTCATCTTCTGGCTTCTACAATATTCTGCAGCAATGACTTCCAAATTCTAATAAGACCTTGTGTGGAGAAACTCTCTCTTGCTTTGTAATATCTTACTCAATAAATTCATTTGATGACACCTGGTATCTATTATGAACAACAGTGAATTCTCTATATACTTCTCTTTAATTTACATATCCCTTCCAGGTGCCTCTTTTCCTAGCTGAAGAACTTCTGTCCGTTACCCAGTTCCTTGCACTGAGTTGCTCCAGAGCTTTCAATACTAAAACTATTTTCCAGTTTTATTACACTTCGGGGGAACAGCAAATAGTAATCACACACAGAACTGAAGTCATACACATATGCAAGTAGAGGGATGATTTCTCAGTCTCTTATATTCCCAGTGATTGCTTAATTCTGATGTGCTTTTCTGGTAACTACTGACTCTAGACTTCATATTATATATTTATTATTATTATTATTATTTTTAACCAAACCATAACACTTCTCTACTCTGTGAATAAAATGTCATAATTGTTTTTCTCCCAGGTGTATGACTTTATAATTATCAACACTGAGCTTCATCTATGAATTCAACACTCAATCACTTAGTACCCCAAGATACTTCTGAAACAATTCATTAAGCTTTCCCTTTTACCACCTTGCATATTTCAGTATCACCAGTAACTGTCACCTAGCTCCTCTTTGTATTAAGACCATCTACAAATACAACAAGAACGGGAAGCTGTGGGGCTCCACTGATGTGCTTCCTCCACTGTGAAAATTGATCATTTCTTCCTATCCTTTATTACCTATTTGTTGACCTGGTCCACGGAAGTGCTCTCTCATACGCCACAACAATTTAATTTTTTGAAGAACATTTGTTGAATAAAAATCTTCTCCAAACACACTAAACTTGTTAATTTTGCTTAATTAAAGAGAGGTTCAAAGTTACATACATCAAGAAAAATGCAATGGAGTGAATTAATTAAATGAAGGGTATGATGTGCAGCTGTATCTTCTAGACACCGAGTAGTATTTATTTCCCTGAATATATCCTTAGAAATTCCTTCTCACCCTCTAAACAGATTTGAGACACATAGCTTCAAGATCTGTTGTGTGAATGCATACAATTTTTAATTTATTTAAAGAGAACCTTTGCTGACACCTAGCAGATAAATGATTAATTGCACTTCTTAACATCTTTATGGAAGCCCTACAGGAGATATTTTTGAGCCTAAAGTGATATACATAGAAAACCCACACATATTTGCAAGTAAACAAAAGTGCAAGTTACAACCATAATGATGTATTTCCTAAAATGATTTTCTTTGGGTACAGACATCCTCATCTGTTGTATAATTCCAAACATCTGCTCAGATCTAAGTAGATAATAGCCTTAAGACAAAAATAAATAAATAAACACAGAGAACCCCATATAACTTCAGAGCCCTGATTACTAAACCGGAGGTATTACTGTGAACTGTACTAGAGAAGCACATCTCTCTACCCACAAAATAATAGTGTCCGATGACATAAGATGAAACAAATTAAACCGAGTGAAGGAATCTGTTAATATGGACCAAACCGACAGTCTCATTTGCTGCAATGTCAGTTATTAAGCAGTTTTTACCACTGCTCCTTCCCAAGCTCCACAAGGAATCAGGAACAGCTCCAAAGGATAAGGCTGCTCATGGCAGAATCACACCTTTTCTCTCAGCTTCAGGCCTGGCCCTGACACTTTTTGCCACCACAGGCCTTAACTTCAGTTCAGATCTCACACTTTCACTCCCCTAGAGCAATGAGCAGTAGAGACCCAGCCATCTCCAAGCAAAATATTCATGGAAAAATGAGAAACACGCCATTTACTCATTTGCATCCCACTTCCTTATTCTTACCATTTTCTGAGATTAGGAACAAACATAGCTGACTCACCGTCTGCAGCAGCTCTCCTCATTTTTTCTTCCTCTGATCTTTAACTCCTGAGCCACAACTGTGATAACTAATTCTCATTCTGGTGATACAGCCCCAGGTTGGAAACACCACTTCAGACTCAGGAATCTCAGTCACAATTGAGAAAGACTGGGACAGTGTACGAGTAGTATCAATACACATCCGCTTTACCATTGCACTCTTCCCCAGTGATCTCTTACTCACAGAGAAAGAACAGGAAGATATACAGTTTTTTAGTCCAGCCTAATGCAGCCGTTCTTATGGTTGTTGGGGATATACCACTGCCCTCAAACTACTACTTCAAGCGTTTGATAGATATTTCAAACATGATGTACTGCTGCACTGACTTGCTAAGGTATTCCAGCTCTCTGAACTTCATCAATACATTGCTATAGGAAAATTTGACAAGAACTATACTTCACTAATGGGGCCATGGGTATATAATACCTCTATAATACTATTTTCAATATTCTAAATAATTTTATATAATTCTCTAAGTGTATCTTTCTGTTGGCTATGATTCCAATTCCACTTCAATCTTCTCATCAATCTAACCTGCATCATGTTAAAATAGGAGAATTTATCCCTTTTTGGAAAAATGGAGTAAGATTTTTTTTTTCCCCCAGTAAGAGTTGTGTATGGACAAACAACTTGTGAAATTGCAGAGTCATCTTGAATCAAGCCCCAGAAAATCGTCACTTTGCAAAGACTTGGCAAGATCTAGAAAATTAATTCTAGAAGTTCATGAATTCCTCATTCTTTGTAACTTACAACACTTCAAAACCTTCGATGCAACTTCTGCCCCTTCCTCCAATGACTTCAGAATTAACTCTGCTACAAGTTTCCATTTTTATTACTTTAGCTGGTAGGTCCATAGACCCGAAAAGCCTCTGGATATATTGGTTGCTCAACCATACTGGAACGTCATAGGAAAGAAAATATGTAAGGGACATTGCCCAAATGGCAAGTGACTCTGAATTCATGGCTGTTCAAATGCTGCCTTGCTAAGACTGAAACATGTTTCTTGAGACAAGACCTTGTCAAAGGATGAAATTTCAAAAGCACTTACATAATCTAAAAAAAACCAAGTCCTCCTGAACCACAAAATAAGGTACTCATCTTCCCTGGAGATTCAATGAAACTTCCTTTTACAGGTTACCCATAAGAATTTGAAAATCCCACCTGAAAAGACTTAAGACTAGGATTTTTAAGAGAAGTCTAAGCTGCTCAGCTCTGGAAGCCACTGAGGATTGAGCACTGACTTCTTCAGGGTCCTTTCTGAAAAATATCAACCTATATCTTTTAAGCTTCCACAGGTAAAAGCTTACAGAAGCTACAAATGGAGGCTTGACAATGGGGAAAAAAGAAGACAAAGATGGCAATGGCAGTAGTCAGAGGTAATGCTTTAGCATCTTCCTACAGACCTAGTGAGAAAGCAGCTTTTGATAACGGCATCAGAGGCAGCTCGGTCTCCTGCACTGGGGCATGAAGCAGCTGCAGCATGGACTGACAAAGGAGGAAACAGAACAGGAGGAATAAGATGAAGAAAAGGAGATAGCGAAAGCAGACTAGCACCTAATTATGTCCTTGGTGAAAGAGAAACTCAGGAAAATATCAAGATGAAAAGAGTTTTGAATCAGCACCCTCACCTAAATGCAAAGAAGGGATAGGAAGCTAATAAATGTTGTCTTACCAACCTACAGCAGTAGCTCCCTTCCCTTGGACTCTCACGTGATAATTAGGTGAAGGAGAACCAAACTGAAAGATCCAATGCTTGGCTTCCTTCAAGCTTAATTTCACCATGCAATAGATACAACAAGTATAATCACAACACTGCAGATTTGGTATACTCTTGTACCATGGTTTTCCTGAAACCTGATTTTAAAAGTTGCGTGCACATCCAGCTAGGTTATACAAAACAACTACTCCACTTGCTATACCACTGCATTCATTTGTACCTAAAGAAAGCATCACAGAGCAAAAACTATACATTAAGATACTAAGATATCACTTTGAGATATTTTCACTAAAGCGATCACTAAGATTCTGATTTATAATGCTAACTGGTCCACAGAAATTGTAGAAAAACCTTTCGCTTTAAAGAGGAAGACATAATATGAAGGATAGTTTCAAAGAAGCAGATCCAAAGCCACGACATTCCACATTTCTTGCCATCCTTATTTGAAAACATTTTTGTCCGAACTGTAGGTGAATTCATTTTGTTGAGTCAAAAGCTTGGTAAACCTATTAATTATTTTGGGTTCACAAAATAAAAGTCATAAACTTTGCTGCTGCCTGTAATTTCATCTATTTCCTGCCACTCCTCACCATACTCCAGAAGCAATACAAGGACAAAATTAAATAAAATGTGTTTATATATTAAATAGTCTTATATTATATATAGTTTTAACCACCCCACAGCTGCCACAAGCCAAGTTGGCATCAGTGTATTCCATATATAGAATAATATTGTATGTGCATCCACAGACACATAAAGGAGCATATAACCGGGTCTTGCACAAACTTTGGGCAAGTTTGTAAAAGGCAGGAAGCAATAAAGTAATAAGCAGTTTGGCTGAGGAATCAAAGACACTTTGAGTAAAGGCAGTTCAATACAATTTCTATTTACTTTGTAACATTATTGGAGCCTACAGTTATATAGCAGGTATATTGACATATCCTAAATTTTCCTTCTCAATCTTTCACATTTTGTTCTTTTTTTTTTTAAAAACAAAAAGACATTTTGCTCCATTTTACATCTTATTTCACTTTGACCCTTAGTTACTGTCTCCAGATGGAACACAAGCCTAATAAAACCACAGAACAAGACCATTATTTAACCTTAGCCTTCGTTCCCAAAGTTGGAACTTTTGGAACAAGCCCCTTGTTGGCAGACCACGACGTTGATCAGCCCAAAGAACTCACTTGTTACTGCGATAAAACCGCGATGAACAAATGTCATGTCACACATTCACAGGAGAGTGACAACGTAGGCTTGGGAATGAGCCTTCCTTACGGGATCAAGCAGAAAGAAATCGGGCCAGAATGAAAAGCTCTGACTTGGCCACAAACACCTGAAAGAACAGCTAAGGGCACCAGATGCCACTTTGCTTTTCTGATGCACGTTCTTTGCCTCCAAGTTCTGTCCACTGTGGAAGTCTTCAAAGAAAAACTACCTGCCTTAGACCTCACATGTAAGGAAGAAAAACACGTTTCAGATGCGCATTGATTACATTCAAGCGTCTCTAAGCATCAACATATTTCTTCTCAAACACTTTCCTACAGTTTGCCAACCCATTATGATCTGAGCAATAAGATCCATCCGCTGTCCACTTGAGCATCCACTCGAAGGGCCAACGCCGCTGTCAAACCTCGCCAGACTTTCTGCCAAGTTTGCTACCAGCACGGGGGGAGCTCCGTGCTCTGTAATGAGGAGGGAGCAATGGTAAGAGGGACAACTGTCTCCTTTTAACAATCTTGTTTCTAGCTGAAGAGGTGGAAGTCTGAGCAGCTTTCCTTCCACTCCCAGCCATCTGTTATAAAACATAATAAAGGACAGTTCTGCATCAGCAATTACCATTGATGAAACCAAAGTGCTCTGCCGCAATCTCTAAAACAGGATGCCTAATTTTATCAGTCTACAGAGGAACTTACTCTTTCTCAGAACTACGGACTCAGAGCAATCTGCATTCCTCAGTTCAGCCCCCCCCCCCCCCAACCTTTTCCCCAATGTGCAGCATGTTTTGTGCCAGTGATCTCCACTGATTTTAACACTGTTATTTATGTTCGGGGGGGAGAGGGCAAAGCTGACCTCATGAAGCATCTTACCGGGAAAGCCTAGATGTCAGAGGGCACTAGTACAAATACCACAAAAATAAAACTATGGAAAATAAAACAGAGAAAAAAAAATCCACAACCTAAAACACAATAGAAACAACACTTTGTGTTCCTATTTTAAGTGCCTCTCTCAATGCTATATGCATAGCAGCTAAAGGCAAGCTGGAAACCAGCCAGGTCCTGGCTGCCAGCAAAAATTTTGTCACCTCCTTTGAACATCTGAAGTATGTTTACCCAATAGATTTCATTAAATTACACTTCCATTAGGAAGCATACAATGTTGATACTCATCTCAAAGATAAAAGGGATCGCTAAGAGGCATGTCATCCTGCTCCCCAGCTGATTGCTATTTCTGGGCCAATCAAGGAAAGGAGCCAGAACAATACTTAGTTAAAAAAATGCAGCATCTCCCCAAGGACTACATACTAAGAGACTGCAGCTCCATTATCAAAATGAGCATATCATTAATGACAATACACATACAGTGCGTTATTTTAATACAACTCATACACAACAAACAAGCTGTATTTGGGTCATTAGCTGAATTTGTAAAGCAGTATTTCCAAGGGTTAGAAACTCCTTATCAAGATAGGAAGTTATAGGCTGGGGGTGCGGGGGGAACAAATATTTCATATGATCCCAAAATACAGTGAATAGAATAACACTGTGTGGTTTGAAGTGCATTGTAGTAGCTAACAGAACAACAGGCTATTCAAGCATAAGTTCCCATTTTAAAGCAAAGCAGAAGTAATTTAAAACACCAGGCAGTGTTTTACTAAATATCTGAGGGATAATGAAAGCAAAATGTAGTTTATACTGCATGCATCACCTTTTAAATTATTATTACAGTACAGTTAAAAAAAAGGCAAAAAAGGGACTCAAAGCAAATGTTAGAAACATTAAAACAATTTATAGAAAAAACACGCTGATTTTGAGGCTAGACACTAGGAAGGGAATGACACAAGAGACTCAAATTCACAAGTCTGCTAGGACTGTTCAGCTGTTATCCTACAGGAGGCTGAGCCTCTCCTAGTGGAGAGGAGGAGATATCTTTGTCTCTAAGCATTGGTGTTAGATGTAGGATGTTTACTGTGCTTCCTAATCTCCAATTCACATAACAGCAACAAAGGCACGAGGACAAAACCAAAACCATACTAATTAAAAACTGAAGAAATAGGAAAGGGCTGGGAGGGGATAGCTCTCCACAGCCAGGCTCTGCCCAGTCCTTTTGCAGCAATCTGTGATTATTAATCTCTAAAAACACTCCTTGCTCAATATTCTGCAATCTAGACTTCAGCCAATCTCTTTCAACATGCAGAACACCTTTCGGTTTAGCCATATTTGACATATCATATGAACTCCAATTATCCATCTTTTTGCAATTAATCATCTCACAATTACATTTCCTGCACTTATAAGCATCCAGCTGGGAACTGAGTTTTAATCTAGGAAATAATAAAAAAAAAAAAAAAAAAAAGAAAGATTCAGGTTTCTAACAAATTACTTCTAATTAACCAGAACCTTTTCTAGTCATTCCAACCTAAAGACGCCTACAGCAAATGAAAGAATTTATTGTTTGCATTCCTAATGATATTTTAAAATTTCATTTCAATTTCCCCAATGAGTAACTTTCAGGAAATTCACTGCATTTATATTTACTTAAACAAACATGCTGTTAAGAGGGAAACACACAACAACAACTATCCCAAGGGAAGAAAAAGAGAGCTGGTATTATTACACTGAGCAGAAAAGCTGCTAAATAAAAATAAGGAACCAGCATGGAAATTTCCAGAAGGACGCTGTAGTTATCCCGCCCAGACCCTGAAGAGTTATGGGGAATCTCAAAACTGTGTTCCCAAATAACGGTTTAGAAATAAAAGGTGCATATTTTTTTCAGAACAAAACATTCAGTTCTGCTGATGCAAGGCGGCAATTTATAGACAATATAAAGGAAGTGGATTAAATGAACCCACCTAGTTAGATAACTCAGGAAACTCAGTCAGTGGTGGTTAAAGAGCACATGAAAGAGCTTTGTCCCACAACTTTCCCTGATTTCCCCAGGGAAAGATTTGGAATAAGACCCACGCAAAACACGCTTACTGCCCAATTGGGAGCTGCTTAGTATCACAGGGAGGTAACATAAGGTAAGTATCAAATATAACAGTTTCATTTACATTAAGTCTTATCAATTTTCTCCAACTGCTTTAAAAAGTCAATGCAACCATCTGACAGAATATGATTGTTGCAAAGTAGAGTATACCTTTCATGTTCTTTGGACAGTCAAATACCAGAGGGTTTTCTGTCAATTATGCAGTATCACAGATGTACATCCCAAATCTGTCCATCTAACTTACAAAAAGAAAACACTATACAGCAGAAAAATGTCTTGTGAACTACCCTTAAGTAATACATAATATATAAGTCAGTCTAACTGCAGAAATATTTCTCCTCAAAAGGCTGGTGTTCATTAATACGCTACCAAAGTTTCCACAACACAAAATGGGACTGCATTAATTGGCTGATTGATTCAATACGAAGTTAGAGTAGTTAATTATTCTGGAAAGGAGTTATTTTTAATACACCTGAAGCCTTCCAAATCTATTAAATTTTATATGCCTTCACCAGCTTCCCATTACTTTGAGTTTCCTTAACTTCCTCTGTAGGCACTCAGAGAACACCAAAACTGTTGGTGTAGTTTTGTTTTTCTTTATAAATCAGAGGGCCAACTGTGACCGTGGACATCCTTTAACTCATTTAAAACAAAGGAAAAACAAACAAACAAAAAAAGTTAGTAACTTCCTCCCCCACTAGTAAGATGTATCAAGTTCTAATCCTTGCCACAGCAGCAACAGCTTTAACTCCAACAGCTCCGTGTCACGAGGCTATTAACACCAACCTGCACGTCCAAGCTTCTCCTTAACGTCTCTGTCTCACATGCACACACACAGAGTACAGGGCATTCAACAAGGTGCAAGGAAAGGGTGGATCATCCTTACTGAGACTCACAGATACATCTTTAGCTCTTTTCAATATTTAGCCAATACTCGAAGCACTCTGAATCCCTCGCTCCTGAGAGCTGGGTGCAACTTCCCAAGATATCTACCAGAGCAAATCCAACCTACCAGCTCTTTTCCAGTAGCGATAAAGGAAGACCCGCACGAAGAAGCAGCATGAACATTATGGAAAAGTTCATCTCAGTTGTGAAATCACCAAAAGACAGAACAAAAACCTGTTACATAGAGAGGGCAGTGTGAAGTGCAGCAAGATTTTCTTCCTCAAACCCCTCACCAGCCTGAAACGTGAAATTGGGAGACAGCTGAGACAGGTTACAGACTTCAGTGGGAACTCTGCTCGCAGCTGTGAGGATTCAAGTTATCACTGCCATGCTGGTAGCAGTGCATCTTTCAGCGTATCCTCTAAGTCAGCGCTACAGAATCCCACCAGAGGCCCCTGCCACAAAAGGCCACGTACTGCTCGCCCAGACGCTAGACAAGGGGTAGGCGAGCCTAGGTGTGTGGTATAAAAACATTACTCAAATGGTTTGGATCAGGCAGTTTTAGGACTCAGAAAGACAGAGGACAGAGAGCTTAGAGGTCACTTGAGACACCTGGCCCAGCTGCATGGCTCCCAGCACCAGCAGGTTCAGGTCAGTAATTTATCAGGGCACGGGTCCACAGCTGAGCAGGGCCAAACCATGGGAGCTGCAGACATCCTACCGCATTGCTGGGGCAGGGACTGATGGCCTCAGGGTTGAAATGGGGCCCTGGGCCACCAGCAGGACCTTCCTGGGGTTGAAATGGTGTCCTGGGGGTAGGCCACCTGGGGCCGTGAAGGGTTATTGGTGTGCGCTGGGTCCTGACACCTAAAGCTGTGGCTAACCTTAGCATGGCGCGATCCTAACCGTGGCTCGCAGAGGTTGCCCAAAGAGTCAAACAGACAACACACAGTGGTTTTACGTCACCACCGAGGAGACCGGGGACACGCAGGTTAGAAATATTTTGCATACGAAGCAACCCTGATCCGGGTTAAAGGCAAGGCCACGTGTCTGTTGTAATAATAAACTGCTCTAACATTTTAAAAATAGTTTTACTGTTTTACTGCCCTGGAGTCACCCTTACAATCCCTGAACCATTGGCAAGTCAGCAATGAACAGGTGATGTAACAGCGAGATTCAGAAGATACCAGACGAACATGAAAAATAAAAAGAATTAGAAAAAACAGCCCTCTCAGCTGCAGTCATTTAAGTAGGAACACCACAGAGAAAAGCTCTTAAGTGCAAATCTTTCTTATTGCAGCGTTACTTTCAGTGGCACATGAAACGGCAATGATAACAGGCTCAAAAAAAACTTTGAAAATAAAGTTAAAAGATACATGTAACTTAAAACTAACATCTTTTCCTACACAGAAAGGTTAAATTGTGGGGTTGACATTTGCATTTGTTACGTTGTCAACGTTTCCTGCCTATCAGCCTATGTACAAACAATATCTAAAGATGTCATCTACATATTTATACCAAAGGAGTTTATGAACAAGACCTGTCAGTATATTTTAACACCTTTCCAAAACGTCAGCTTTCATCAGGTATAAACACAACATGTTTAATTTATTAGTTTGGTTTAATATAAAAAGTTGACAATCATATGTCACCATAACTATTGATAAGGTAAATAAGGACTACGAAAACGTCAAAAAGTTATTAAAATGTTTCTCAGCTTCCTGAATCAAATTGGGCTTATTGGCTTTTCTCTGCCAATAAGTGCATCACGCATTTTTCTCCACATGGCTATTTTTTTAAGTGATGTGTCCAACAGTGAAGTTTACAGACAGATCATAATTCTTGGAGAATGTGAAATTCATTTTGACTGTTTTGGGCAGGGGAGAGGGTTTTGTTTTACATTAAAAACAAATCAAGAACAACAAAAACAAAACAACAAAACAAAACAAACAAGAACAAACAAACAAAAAAACCACCACAAACTTGTTCACCTGTATTTAAACATAAACCAAAGATTTCTTCTTCTGAAGTGATCTAGAGTATATGAAGCCTGCACACAAGAAGGCACAAGAAACTTTCAGTACAGCTCCACAGTTCAGCAAGGCAACACATTTATTTCCACTTCCCACGGCAGGCATTTGATTCAATTGCCTCGGGAGGAATGCTACTGTCATGTTCCCCCTTTTTTGTTTATAATGTCAGAAGAACAACCTTCTCTCACTTCTTTCTAGACACTGCCCTCAAAAATGTAACAGAGGGCAGCCTGGTCAGATTTCAACAATTTCCCACCACCACCACACAGCCAAACAACTCATCGGTGAGGCATTCCAGCCAGATTGTCACAGCTCACAATACAGGAAAAAAAAAATCGTATTTATCTGAAAACAAGGATAAACTCCATTGCACAGATTAGTTCAAACACCCAAGCCAAACCCGTGCCAAATTTCACCAAATGCTACAAAAGAGATTAAAGAGGCTGGGGGGTACAGAGAGTGGGCTGGTAATTGACAGTTTATCTCCTTGCTAGAAACAGGACATGTATTTCTTTAGCAAGTAGATAACCAAGCTGATACTATGATTTGGTAATATGGACATTGAGGACTATTGCATGCCATAGTCTCTTAACTATTCCATTAAACTTACAAGTCAGAGAAAAGGATAATGATTTCTAAGAATACGCCACACTTGCTGAACATAGTTTTCAATACTTGATTTTGATTTCCTACTGCTTAGATAACAAGAATTTCACTAATTCATGTCACTTTTGCATCAAAATCAAAATGGTAGTGAGTAAAGCTGGGGACTTAGATCTGGAATATTTTAAGTATCAGCCACTAATTATTTGTTGATAGCATAAATTCAATGTTGAGGACCTTTAAAGTGCATTGGATATAATGGAAAATGAGAGGCCTTGTTTTTCTGTTCAAATGACAAGTAGGTGAAAGAATTGACACACGAACCATCATAAGTGATCTTTCCAGAGTAATTGAAATGAAAAGACAATTTCCAAAAATGAAAGCAGTCCAAACATACTAATAACCAGACTTCAGGCTGTAAGACCTTGTACCCTGGTTTCTTTTGTTTGAAATACATGAGAAGGGGAATGGAAATTTACAAAGGCCCTGAAACTTCTACAAAAGAAGGAAGGACCTTAAAAGACATTCTTGCTCCAAAATATACATCTAACTACATCAGAAAAGATAGCATCTTGGTGTTTTTCCACTACAGTTTCTCCACTGTGGAGATTTAGCTTAGTTCTTGACCAAACATCCCCACTTTACATATGGTTCAAAGCTGCCTGAAACACCAGGCTTTGGTTCTGACCCTTATTTCCCCACTGGGGCTGGAGCATGTTTGGTGTACACCCAAAAAGGAGTTTCCAGTTTGTTTTTCTCCAAAAGCAACCCTATCCATGCTCACGTGCAGTAAGTGAGGAGAACTGGGGGATTCACTTCAATATCATAGCACTGCCAAACCAAACACCCCTGTACATGAAGCCCCATGTGGGTGAAAAGGCCCCAGCCAAGAGATTTTTTTAAAGATACAAATGGCTTGCAAACTGGTGCTAGATTGCAGAGAAGGAAACTCAGCCAGTGACCTTAGCAACCCAGTACTTTCCAGCTATGAATTAAAAGAGAAAACTCCTCAAGTTTGTCCCAGAAAGAGAAGCAGAAAAAGAAAAGTGAAACTGTGGTGGGAGAGGAACAAATTTTCCTTATTCTAAAGTTCATGCATTTTAAACTGAGATCTCTACAGGGCACAAATGCTGAGCCACCGATCTGCGCTGCTGAACACAGTATGTGTAGCCCATGAACGGAAAAAGGGGACCTTAATAACACGTTTGAAACTGACTCCAAGTATGGGTTGGAAGAAAGATGCAACCCAGGTGCCTTCAACTGAAATAAAGATCTAACACGAGGACAACGTGATAGAAGGTGAGGAAAAGACAAAAGGAGCACTAAGGGTTTAAAAAGGCTAGGAAAGCGATTCAGGTTAGCAACCTCTAACTTAATCCTGACCTTTCTATAACTTTTTGTTTTGATTTAGTTGACTGAACTAACTTTGTGGGAAGCTTATACAACTGAACCGCAGAGTCTGATGTCTCCCGAAGGCTGGGCAGAAAGAAGAGGAAATCACATGGTCACGTAGGGGTACCAATAACATTGAATTACAAAACAATACACAAATGCAGTCGTTACAAATCAAATACTTTTTAAATAAAAAACTTTAAAAATTATAGTTAAGCTTACCTCTACTAGTTTTACTCACATAATAATTTTAGGTAAAGATTATTTTTTTTAAGGATGCTAAATACTATAAAAAAATAAGTAAAACCTCTAGTTTCAAAGACAGATGTTAATAGAATAATCAATAATATTGAAACTAACCTATATTTCCTAAACAACGCAAACAAAAATAATTAAAAGAAACACATCAACATACCAACTCAGTTGTTTGCACAGTTCTTTTTATTTAATACTCATTATCATAGTGCCGAAGAGCTGTACTTGTGGATGAGAAGCGCTCTTGTGCTAGGTGCTCTACAAAACAAGCATGCCTCGGTCAAAATGCTTGCAGTTACATTTCCTAAAATACCAGCCATCCTTATAGATTTAATAAATTACTTTTCAAGTTTTGAGATAAGAGAAGTTGGTTTGGTATTAATGTCATTATTCTCTCTTACATCAAATATTAAGTACCACTTTTTTCCTGGTTGGTGATATGCCATAGCAAAGGATACAGCTGGATTGAATAATGGCTCAAAGCCCTTCTACTCATGAATCAGTGGAGAGGAAGGTGCTAACTTTATAACATAAGCGCGTTTTCTATCTAAGGTCCAACACCAAACACAGTAGGAGTCTTTCCTTTGACTTGCCAGGCTTCGCACATGAGTCCCTATTGAGCAGATCCAAAGTTTGAAATTACATTTTGGTCTTTTCCAAAGTCCTACCCAATGTGCTTCCAGGGTAAGTTGGCAAACACTATCCTTACTCATTCTAATCTTAACTTCTCTGAAAAAAAACATGTTGGACATGCCACTCAATAGGAAACATGCAGAGCCCCAGTCACACTCCCTAATATCCTTTTCTTAAGCAGCAGGCACCAAATAGTTAGCAAAAAGCTGCTTTTTTTTTTTTTTTTCCCCTCATAAAATCCATCAGAAATGGTTAAATTGTACTCTATCGGGGGAATATTACTCTATTCTATTACTGATCCCAGAAGTCACCTCTTATATCCTTTTTTTACTATCTGCTCTTTTTATTTCTACTCTAATGCTCATTGATCAGATCTTTAAGGAGGGAAACCTCTGCAGTAATTATTAAATATTGGAAAAGGCTTATTTTCCTGGCACAGGCACTCTAACGGCAGTTTATAAAAATCGTATGAAAAGTAAGGGAAGTGCTGTACTTGATCCACCTGTTGTAAATGGAGACAAGCATTACGTTGTCAAATGTGCAACTTATTCTTAAGTAGTCTTTGCAGGGATTTCTCCTCTAAGTATGTAAGAACAGCAAGCTTAAACAGACTTTGTGGCCAAGAATCACTTTTTGTTGTGGTTTGTACAGCAGCTTGCAAAGGGAAACTGACTGTAGTTGGGACTGACTACTAAATGATTGCAGAATACAAATAAAAAGTTACCAAACAAAAGAACAGAGATATTCACACTTCTTCCATATGCTTCAGATAGTAAAGAACATTACAAGAGGAAAAAAAATGAAAATCATTCTATTCCACTTCCAGCTGCATTTTTTGCTTTATATTCATTCCCCACCAAGCCTTACGCCAGAAACAAGGCCACTCCACTGTTGTAAAACTCCATCTCCGTGTACCTGCGCTAGCCAGTTTTAAAGAACCATAAAGTTCCTTCTGTGCTCAATGCTGTTGTGTTAAAAAGAATCAGTGCAGAGCACAAAATGGGAAGGTTTTATCTGGGAGAAAACAGTTTAACATTGCGTGTCCTGGTTATTAAATGACATTTTTAAATATTTGCAACTTGTAAATATTAAAATGTAAATATTTAAGAAGTTTCATATTTTTTTTCTGGACAAATGAGATTCTACCTACATAAGGAAATAAGATTCTATTGAACACTGAAGGCATTAGCACAAATACCTACTTTGTTCTTGGGTTAGAGTCTGGGAGAGGGTGGCAGCAAAATTTACAATTTCAGTTAAATTCAACTGTAAGTTGCAAGAAAATAACGACTGAATGAACGGATTGCATCATTCTCCCTAAATACCCCTGACACTGTGAAGTTCATACTTAGATGTTTATACTTCACAAATGCTTTTCAATCCACTACAGTAGATTTCTTGAGAGAGAAACAAAAAAAACAAAATACAAATACAAAACCAAAGCAATTTAACTTAAACGTGTTTCTATCACACTGAACTTTATGAGCCATTTTTGGAAACCCGAGATTAGCAAAATAAAACTATGTAACATGTGGCAACTTCAATTTCTTGTAAAATACACAAAAGTTAACATACAACATCACTAAAGCAGTACCCTCTAAATCATCAGAAAGAACGGGAGAATACATCTATCACTTTCTTCATTTCCCTTATTAAGAAATTTAGAATACATTTGCATTTACAGCAGTTGTTAACTGTCACAGAAGAATTTTTACTATATATTATCATAAATCTGCTATTCTATGGTAAAGCTTTTCAGCAAAAAATAAGGTAACTAAAATATTATTTGTACTAGCTGAATATAATGAATGCCACTATTTGTAATGTTTGACAGCTGTTTGACACCCTGACATACAATATATTTGGTTATTCAAATACATTTTTTCATACTCTAATATTTGCCTATGACGCAGTAGAAATTTCAACAAGCATTTAATATGTAACGATCATATAAAAATTTCCCCTTGAATTCCGATTGAGAAAATATCAAGAAGGAGAACAAATCTCTTGAAGTTGGGTAGAAATAGCTACTTTTAACAGCACTGCCTATGTTTCAAGTTTCATTTTATGAAAGCAACAGAAGCCAGCATGCAGCCAAAAATATAAAAAATAAAAAAAAATTAACCATTAGCGATTTGTTAACCAAACTAATTTTTGACATAAGACAGCTAATCAGTTACCAAGAGAAAGTTCACCATTTACCAGACTGCTACTTCACCATAAAGGAAAGCTGGTTTTGACCATGGCAATTAGTCTCCTCATGTTTCAAACACTAAATTCTATTTTCACATTAATTTTTAAAACTATGTGACTTTAACTTAAAATAAACTGTACATCAAAAGAATGGAAAATAAACAGCCAGGAACACAATTTGACGAATTGGATTTATTTAGTTTATTTAGCTAAACAGGGTCCATTGGATCTCTTTAATAGGCTGACAGTTGCACTGGGCTGGTTAATAAAACATTCAACACAGTATCTTCAGCCAATATAGAAATGCAAATCCCACCAGAAATATTTTATTCATGAAACAGTAATTTCAGTTACTACCAAAGGAAAAAAAAAAAAAGAAAAAAAAAAAAGAAACATGTAAAAAGAAAAAAAGGACTTGCTTTGCAAGCAAACAGTGCCATCTAGTGTCAGTCCTTGAACAAACAAACCAAGAAATCCGACGTCTATAACTAATCCTTCCAGTGTCAAAACGATACCTTATCCCTATTTTTTTCCTTTATCAGTAGCACATCTTTCCCCACTTTGTAGTCAAACACAAATTAGCCTCTCTCTAGCCAGACAAAAAAAAAAAAAAAAAAAAGTGAATCATGATAAGAAACTTGAGTGTAGTTCTAAACCAAAAAGTAAGCATCTCAAAATGATGGGGTTTTTGCTCAGCTTATCTGCTGGTTTTTCCTGAAATCTTTATGTTTAACTCATGATAGCAACCAAATCAAAATTCTATTTATATGAGTGCAGGTGAGGCAATATGATGACAGGAGAGTGATATATGCTCTCTGCTGCTTTATTTATCATCAAAACCGCCAGCTGCGTTCCAATTGCAGAGTCTTTATTACTGCTGCTATCAAAAGCACGACAACAACAGCTTGCTGCTTTTTACATGGCAGGTAGGGGAGTATCACTTGACTAATATCCAAAATCACTTAGAAAAAGGGTAACATTAAAGCCTTCCTCCTTCTCCCCGCCCAAAAAAGCAGAATTCACCCTCTTCTGTACATGAACTCACCTCACTCTGCAGCTGGCTATAAGTAATTTTGAGCAGATATATTGCTCCTTCCAATATTGGCAAGGAAGACCAGCACTCAGATTTAATACTACTGCTTTGAGAAGTGGAAGTTCTAACGTAAGAACAAATCATGCGGTAAACAGAGAAATGATCCTTCTTTACCTGGGGAAGGTTGATGAGAGTTGGCATCCAGACATGTCTAAAGACTGCCAGGTGAGAAAGCGTGTTTACTGAAAAAGGTATGTGTTGGTATTCCAGAGCTGACATCATCCTGAATTTATATTAAATGCATTAAAACATATTTTACAGAAAGATTTCATTCTGCTGTAGACCACTTTTTGGCTTCATTTAATAAAGAAACATTTTTTTTGTGTGAAAGGAGAAAGGAAAGAAAGGCATGAATGCCTACAGTGCATTGTGAGTCAATATGCCTTTCATACATAGCCCCCAGCCAAACACAAGAACTACCAGACTCACCGAACTGTTTTCTGAAAATGCCTTTATTTGTAATCACTGGGCCAACACTATAGTTCCACAAACTGCTTTTTCATAAAATCGTGTGCATCATCTCCACCAAGATAGTCACTAAGTTGCTGAAGGACCAACAAACAACGTACCACAAAACTCGCCAGTCTCGTCCCAGCACATATACCAAGAAGGAACAACTCTGGATGGAGTCGTACAAAAGTTCCTAAGAGCATCAAGGGGAAGTTGGTTGAGAGAATAATCTGGTTAAGGAATTAACTTTATAGACAATTAAAATTTGCTGCTTGGTTGACCTTATCCAGTAATATAATGTCTTCACAAATCATCTTCTGAGATGCACCTTACTGGTCAAACATGGGAGGGTTCTCTGTAAACCATACCTACAGGTATTGTATTAAAAACCCAGGAAGTAAGGTGCGCTTCACCAGTCTGGCCTCTCAGGAATCTCAGGTAAATTGATCTAACCCCTTAGGTTAATTATAAATCAAACATGTTAACTCCTGTCTTTCATGTTTTCCTCTAAGGAAAAGCATGTCATCACGAGTAAATTTCAAGCTGAAATAAAATTCCTCCCCTCTCTGCACTTCAACACAAAACTAAAAAATATTCTGAAGATGTAAATAAATGAGGGTAAGTTTTCTTCATGGAATCTAATTTATTGCATCTCTTAATCTTTCATTAAAACTCAGTTTAAACCTTGAAAGTTTATTAAAAAAAAAAAAAAAGTATTCTATCCTGCCTCAACTTTTTCCATTTAAAACAGCGGTAGTGTAAGTAATAGCAAATTGTCAAATAATGCCTCCACCTTCTTCCACCACAAACCCACCAAGGTGGGTAACACAAGTGAATACAAATTGATAACAAACTGTAGACAACGTGGAATTTTCCTCTACAGAGAAGAAGTTAGTGCAATGTTCAGCAGCAGCCAAGTAGGCAAAGCAGCTCAAACTTGAAAGCTAAGAAAGATGCTGGTGATAAAGATGCAGGTCTCTAAATCATGTTTTGACAAGCGTCTTTCATTAAGCTTATAGCCGTATGATTATTTGTCTGGGTAGGTGACAGAACCTGAAATAAGGGCGGTGGTGTTGGCAAAAAGCAGCCAGCATATGACTGGCACAATTGTAGCTGTTCTTCAGGTCAGCTTCTGGACTCAGGTGGTAACTCGGAGCCGCACAAAAGACCTAGCTTTATCTAATGAAATTCCATTGCTTATCTCCTTAAATGTTTTGAAAGCTTAACAGTAACTGTCATTTTAACTATTATATTAAACAGAACCTGTGGGATTTATGCAATATGAATATGTATCTTCACTATTGACTGAACTGAAGCTAAATGCCAAAAACATATCAAATTTGTCCAGTTTCATACAGTATATTTGTGGCTTCTCCCTCTCTTTTTTGATCCTAAATTGAAGGTCAGAATTACCAAAACCAGTAGCAACTCTGAGTCTTTATCAGGAACGAGTACTGCTTCATAGACTGATAACAAATGCTACTCTCAAATCTTACCTTTGGGCTACCATGATAGAATAGAACTGTTCTTATGCCCCCTCTGTTTAATGGCCATTTTTCTTACGGAACATCCTCTCCTACTTTCAGCACTGATTGTGTGGTACTCGTGTTTTATAATACATATATTACTACATAATATGGTCTTACTGTGTATTTATATTACCTATCTATTTGAATGCCTCATATGTCAACTGTGAGCTTCAGATAACCATAGATTTGCTGTTTAGATAGTTACAGTTTCAGGCAAATTCGGATAAATTCAGATCAAAGTGCATTAACAAAATCTGGACAGCCTTTTAACCACCATATATTTCCTACGTTTAAAGATCACTGGCTATTTTGGGGGTTAAAGCCTATTTGAAAAAATAAATCCATTTAGTTAAAAGGTTACAATAAAATATAGGCATTTGTTTGCATTTATAACTCACATTGTGCAGTCAGTCAACATGGACATTCTACATGTGGAATAACTGATAAAAAATATTTAAAAGTTTAAACTACAAGATGATGCCTTTTCAAGTGCAGGACAAAACAAAACAAAACAAAAATAAAAAATGCTGCTCATAGGAAGCTTGGCCTGAATTTCAGAAACTCTTTAGTAGACGGTCCCAAAACTTTAATGAACCCAGAAAGCACAAGTACGTGGTCTGCAACTCCACTTGGGGCCACAAGATAGAGCTATTACCGCAGCCTCTGCAGCCCGGCAAACCTGCGCTGTGCACAAGCCCGAGAGCCACCAAAGGTTTGGGACTACACTTTTCAATACCTATCAGTACCCATGGTGCTGATATATATTACTGAAAATAAGATAATAAAATTACGGGTGAAAAAACCAACAGCACATAAGCTTTAACAAACAGTTTAATTCCGTTTTGATACATGTTAATCAGGCATAGTAAGCAATTCTGAAACTTGGCCTTTTGATATGTATACAGGTTTTTTTTTGCAAAGTACCACTTCATTCTTGGCCTCTTCTTATGCTTCTCCCAAGGCATCTGCTGCTGGAACTGTGCCAGGCAGCAATTTGGTGTGACCTGGCACAGCCAAATCAGAACTGCTTGCTACATGCACGGATCCTTCCCAAGGAAGGCTGCACAGCCCAGATGCAAGTACCAGAAATGTCTAGCTTCAGCTGAGGTGTAATGCATTCATTGTTAAATTTTGCCCCTACATAATCACAGTGCTCTGGTATCCGAGTACTTTTAATGACAAAATTGATCTATCCTTTTATTCATTACCACTGTTCCTCTCCAACAGGGAAGAACAAGATGGAGCAAGGTAGTTTTTTTCTCCTCTAATATCATTTAATGTAGTTAGTTGGTAACCAGTTACCCATGTGGGATACGGTGCATGGAGTCATTGCCTCCAGACATGCCTCTGGACTGCAGACCACCGATGAGTAATTGTGCGCATGACTCAAGATAACGAGGCTTAGCAATGAGGGGAAATAAATTTCTATTTGCAACTTGTTCCTACTTGATCAGAAAACTAACTAGAGACAGATTCTAAGTGATTTTTGGACTAACTTTTCAAAGCGTAGCTCAAATCCATATTTTTCAGAATATACTTCTGGCATGGTAACTTGCATGAAACTAACCACATCATTCAAGTAAAGAGTGAACAGTGTACATACCTCACATTTACTTCTCCTAACTTTTAAATATGTTGATGTGCTGCTGTTCTCTATAACTGCTTGGGTAATGGCAAATTTGCAAGATGTTAAAGGCATACAAAGAACCACAAAAACAGAAGTCATATTCATTATGATGAATATAAAAGTTCCAGTTCCAGATCTACATTCACTTCTTGTCTGAAATATAGAACTTGTTTTAAGAGTATATACTAATTGATGTAATTTTTGCAATTCATTTCACAGAGATTATTTCTATAAATGAAGCACACACTTCAAGATGATTGAGAAATGTCCCCTCTTCAGCACACATGTGCTTTGCACAGGAAGAAAGGCCAAGCCAAATACAATGCGATCCAGCTGAGATTCCAACCCATTTATAAAGAACGTCACATAACTTTGCAAGCTCACATCTGCATGCCTTTTGGAAGAGCTGAGAACTTTGAGCAGCAAACCTGTAAGCTGATCCTAACCCGAAACTGCCAGTATCACTCCCAGTTAAAGATTTCCCTTCACCTATAAAAGCAAATTCATTTTAGAAACACTACGATCTGCTTTCTCTAAAGGTCTGCTAAAGCTCTTAAAAAATCTCTTACAATCAAACAGGTCACAACTCACTCAGGACAACATTCAGACAGAACACACAAAAGCACTTTAATTTCAGCAAACATTTTCAACTTCCTGCTTTCAGTGGCCCTCCAGCCAGAGCAGTTTAAAGAGTCAAAATAACATTTCCTTTCCTTCCTCCTCTTCTTCTTTGAACTCACAACTGAATCATTTTGTTATACAGTTTCCAACAAGTTGTTATTTGACTGGACAGTAAGACAAAAAGATTCTCAAACCCACACATACAAACTTAGAAGATGTGTTAGTACTTAGAAACTGGGATTATACAGGAAATTTAATCATAACAACATTCTATTTTCTATACAACTGATTTTTTTTCCAAGCACAACCATTGGCTTGTCCCCTCCTCTCCAGTATTTTGCTTCATTATTCACTCCACTTTCTTCCCTTGATCTTTTGCTGAATGCCATCCTTGGATTTGGGGACTTTTTTCCCATTCTTATAATCTGTTCCTTCCACTTTCTCATGCCATTTTTTGCTCCCTCACTCTGAGCAAATACTTACCTTCTTCCCATCACAAGTCCTAGTGTTCTGACACATTACTTCCACACGTGCTAATTTCTCCTCTTCCATAAACAGGGTCCAGTTCTGAACTCCCCCATTCCTTATTGCCTAGGAGTATAGAAGTGCCAACTCCTTTCTTGAAAAGAAAGAAATTGACCAGCAACAAATATGCTGACAGGGAATTCTCCTATACCTGAGGAGGTAAACAGCATTCACTCCTGGACTAGAAATTGCTCTCTTCTGGAAGCCACTGTTTACCCAATAAGACCATATACACTTCCTACAGGGGAACAGCATGAAATCATCTAAAATTTTGATGTAAGTCTTTTTATCCTAACATTCCTTAAACTTTACAGAATTGCAGACATCTTCCTGTTAATACATCTTTGTGCAACTCCTCAACTTGGCAGAAGTACAGAGGAGTGACAGTCAGCTGGATTTCCTGGCTGCAGGTACAAACATTGACTCCCCTCCCCTGTAGGGATAAACTGCTGCCAGCAACCAGAGAAAATTCACAGTTCTCTAGTGAATGGAAAATATTGCCAACAGTTATTTCTTTCTCCCCACCCTGGAGGAACTGAGCTGCTGCCAACTAACAAAGCATTTTCCTACACTTTGCAATCCCTTTGAACTTTTTCAGGACTTTAGAGGAAACGGTTTTGTCTCTATGTAAATCTATTCAGTGCAAATCCTAGTCACAAAAAAGGACTGATAATTGTAGCAGAAAACCCTAGACAAGGGAATCTTGTTAGTTTGTGTCCATTACTTGAAAAATGTAGTATTTATAACACATTTTTCCAAAAGCAAGAAGAATCTAGGTGCAATGGAAAAGAAATAACAGAGACTAAGAAATGAAATGCATAGGAGATAAACTATGTTCAAAAATTCAATGGATTGGAGATTACACCGCTTTTCATGTTACTGCCCATATTGCAACAAGCTGAATTAAATGAATTGTTATTTACCTTGAAGAGTACACTTATGTTACATTTTAAGTATTAAATTCTACACATTCTACCAATCTTTCCTTGAGAAATAAGGCTACAAGCTGTTATTCCAACAGCATAAACAGTCTCAATGTTTAATGTCACAGAAATAAACCAGATCTGGGACAAAGGGGCAGAAGGCTACCAACTGGAGTTGAGAAAGCTACAAAAAGAAAAGCTTCTCTTCCCCAGTTAAGTTTTCATCTGACCACAAATACAGAAAAAAAACCCTGCAGAACATCTCACTCACACTAATCAAAAACACCCACTCAGTTGCCTGAATAACTGCATTATTACATTAAAAAAATATCTCATGCACACCATCTTATTTTAACATGTGATATGTTAAAAACTCACGAAATCAGCTTCAAGTTTTCCCATTTCTTGTTTGTAGCTTCTCATTCGACTGCTGTACATTCCCCGACTTTGAGGTGGAATCTCTCGAACTTCAAGCTCCATCTGCTCAAGCTAGCAAGTAAAAATAAGGAAGGGACATGTAAATCAAAGGGATAATTAAAGCAAGGATAAATTTGTAGTGGGAGTTACCCCTGCGCATGGCAGGCAGGTTGGAACTAGATGATCTTTAAGATCCCTTCCAACCCAAACCATTCTATGATTCTATGATTTACCTATTTGTTCATAAATACCAAGAAATATTGTTTCTTTATCAAGAAATGTTGTATATCCTCTAATATAGGAACAAGTTATCAAAATCTTTGCACAGCCTTAAGTCAGCAAACAAATGACAAAATTAGTATTATTAATGCTTAGAAAAAATATTCTGTTCAAACCTTTTTGGATTTCAGTGCCAAATGTGATGAATACTTTTAAGCGCATTATTCAGAAGATAGCCTACCTCCACATAGCTGTGTGGTTTGGTAAACCTTTGGATGCAAAAGGTATTTTATTTATTTTTGGATAAACACAAACATATATATATAATATATGTGTGTGTATATACACACACACATTTTGTAAATGTATGTATATTACACACATATATGTGTATATATATACACACACATATATATAACACATATGTAAATGCTAAAATTTTATTTACCAATAGATTCTTTGTTTAATAAAATAATTCTTGTACTTCTATGCCTAGTCAGCAGAATTATTAAATAGCCTGAGCTTCTCAACTGGCTGCTTAAATCTACATCCCAAATCTGTGAGCAGGTATATTATATAACTGAATTTTAGAATTATAATGAAAATATTGTTAAAAACAGTTGAACGCATAAAACATTAGAGAATTTATTTTTCAAACACTTTTGCTATTTATTCTTTCCATGTAGAACTTTAAGGGGCCTGAAACACAAGAATATGGCACAGAATTACAGAAAATCGGGAGTTATAAACCAGCCTGCTAATTACCTGACTGTTGGGTCAAGGAACCTCCTTTACACCATGCTAGCTGTTCAGGAATTCTGTTTTGCACAGCTGAAGACTACCTCACTTGCTTTTAAAAATCTTTCTGACTTACTTTAAAAAGATAAAAGAATACCTCTCCTTGGTTGCTGTAGGTACCTGAAACAATATTTACTCACCTCCTTCTGAGCTCAGCTGAGCAATAAAGCACCTGAACAGAAATGCCTGTCAATTAGGGTCCCAAGCTGCTGTTTAAGGGTCTTCACAAGGGACAGTTATAGTTTATTCCTGTGTAATCACTTGCTTATACTTTGAAATTTCATCCTTGTATCATAAGAAAAGCATCTGAATGTAATCAATTGAATTACCAGATACTCAGAAGTCATTCAGCCTGATCTATTCTGATTATACAAAATGGTTTTTAATAATAAACTGTAAAGCAGACTTTAATGAAATAGTCAGTAATGAATTAAAATGTACAAAGCTATTTCTAGTTCTACCCAGTTCTTTCGCTCAGGCGTAACTTTCCAAAGGGGTACTATAAATTAAACTGATAGCTGGAGTTAATGGTTTATTTCTTATCATTTCACATCAATATATTTGATCTCAAACGTTCCATAAGCATAGAAAACATTCCTCCTACATCTATAGAGTTATGTGTGCAAGATCAGGATATTTTAATGAAATCTTAATTCTTATCTATTAAATAAAAATGAAACAATTTGCCATATGAATAAAGAATTTGCAGCAAGGATCAGACCATTGTCCATAAAATCCAAAACCTTCATTCTAAAGAGTATCAGAGAGTGTAAGGTCCTAGGAACACACCCATTATATTCTTGGAAATGCTACAGGTAATGATGAAGAATTCACATTTGAACTGACTGAAGTTTCACACCTGTTTTTTGTTTGTTTGTTTGCTTTTGTGTGTCATCATGAGCTTAAACAGGTACATTTTGTGTTTGGGGTGATAAATTTCTATGCCAACTCATGCAGAAGATAGTGATCCAAGCAGGTGCCAACCTAAATGCAACCTCATTTCATGCACCTTCACTTTCACTTTATTTGTCAAAATAATATTTTTCACGCATAAGCAAAACTAGAGCTAGATCCTACAAAAATCTAAAAATAACCTGGCATTTAAATCTGAAAACATCTGTAGAAGCTGAAGTTTTCTTCAGAAAACTTGATTATCCAAACTTCTTTTACTGCTCATGTTCAAATATGCCACTGCTATGGTGAGTGAAGCTGAGCATTTTGGCACTTGACTCCTGCACAAATTCACTAACAAGGCCCCATCCCTAAGTCTCCTCAGGGGTACAAACTAGTAAGTTTGCTCCTCACAACACCCAGTACACTCCCAGCACTGAGTACAGCACAAAACAGAGCAGCCAAAGGTATTTCCACTCAAAACCACTGTGGGGTAAGATAGCACTGCTACTGCTGCTGCTGCGTATTGAGACTCCAGAATAAATCTCCCCCTCCCGCAGGGACTTCCAGGAGCTATCCCATATGGAAATTGCTCTTGACAGTTGTTAGCGTTTTATGAAACTTGGTGAAGCTTCACTATTTTATTCTGATTCTGAAGTCCTTGAGCTAAAATAGAGATTTACATTAAAAAAAAAAAGTGTCAAAGTAAGAATAACCTACCATTTGCAACACTAAGCTTAAATAGCTGCAATGAGTTTGTGACGTGCACATCATCACAAAGCATAAAGACAGATAACACATGGCCAAATTTTATTTATTTAATTTCGATAATTCCAGTTCTTCTAGCACATGCTAGATACTCATAGAATCTATCTAAGTTTAACACTCACCTTTCTTAAAACCCAGCAAACATAACTTTCAGGTGCACTGGTGTGGCCTCGCTTCAAGCACTGTGTGCAGGTTTGGGCACCACGATATAAGAAGGGCATAAAACTATCAGACAGTGCCCAAAGGAGGGCTACAAAGATGGTGAAGGGCCTAGACGACAAGTCGTGAGGAGCAGCTGAGTTCCCTTGGTTTGTTCAGCCCAGAGCAGAGCAGGCCGAGGGGAGGCCTCATGGCGGCCTGCAGCTCCCTCACGGGGGGAGCGGAGGGGCAGGCGCTGAGCTCTGCTCTCTGGGGACAGCGACAGGACCCGAGGGAACGGCATGGAGCTGGGACAGGGGAGGGTCAGGCTGGGTGTTAGGGAAAGGTTCTGCACCCAGAGGTGGTCGGGCACTGGGACAGGCTCCCCGGGGCAGTGGTCATGGCACCGAGCCTGACGGAGGTCAAGGAGTGTTTGGACAACGCTCTCAGACACAGGGTCTGATTTTTGGGTGGTCCTGTGTGGAGCCAGGAGTTGGACTTGGTGATCCGTGTGGGTCCCTTCCAACTCGGGGGATCATAGAATCATAGAATAACCTGAGTTGGAAGAGACGTTCTATGACTCTATCACACTCTGCATGGGATGTAAGAATGACACGATTTCTCTCCAGAAATCTCTTACTCAGCAGCTACAGTTTTAAAAGGCAGCCTGGGAGTCTGAATAGTTTTGGTGTCAGTTCTGCATATAGCTCAAGTCAGCTGCAGCAGTGATTTTACCCAAACAAAGCAGACAGTGTTTTGAAACAATCAGTGATTAGTCAATGTAAATTAAATATCTCTGCAATGATATTTATAACACGTAAGAGTTATTTTCTAAACAATTAGGAAATAAAATCTGCTAAACAAATCTTTTATCAGACAAGACAAAGAAGCAAACCAATGTATGAAAACTATCAGTGGCAAGGAATTAGGTTTATTTTGGTTTTCTAGTGTAGCCTTTAGTTTAAAAGGGGATCTTTTTAATCAGTTCTGTTATTAGCAGGTTTGTTCAAATTGATTTTTAAACCCAAGCCTTGACATTAATCACAAACATGTAAGGTAATTGCTTAAAGCCAGTAATTGAATTAAGCACCTGTCTAGCAGCATTAGCAACAAGATCTAAAACAAAAGCATGAAAGAAGTCAGTACATGAAATCAAGATCGTCATTAGGATGAAAATGCAGATACAAGAATTTAATTTTTACTCTTACAATAAATACAAATTTAGATGATCTCTCTTCTGACATAAGAAGAAAAGCAATGAACCATTAACTCAATTTCTGCTCCTTCCAATCTTACTTTGAATAGAGAACCAAATTTGAATGATTTTTCAGCAGAAGACCCAGACTGCAGTTTCCCCATACTGCTACATGTTCTGCCTACAAGGCTAATTCAATCCTTAGACTAAAAGCACAAGGTATGTCAACAAAAATACAACAACCCTTTTTCTTTCTATGCCACAATCTTAAAAAAGTGAGTTTCAATATTACCATTCAGTTAATAAACAAATAATTGATTTGAGTTGCTCAATTTGAACAGCTTTTAGTCTAGCAGAACTAATTTCATTTCCCTATCCCAAGAATCAGATTACATTTCTGACACTAGATAGACCAAACTCATCTGAAGGCAATAAACAAAAGCTGCTTCAGGGTGAGAACTACTGGCTATGTGGAAAAAAGTCAATCTCAATTGTCACCTACACCTTTGCTCAGTTAGTCCACATCTACAAAGCTTTATTTTTATACTCCTTCCAGGTGGAGTACATGACAGGTTGCTGGAAACAAAAATAGAAAAAGTCATAGATGCTTTATCTATACTGCTTTCTTCTGTCAGTGTGGACCGCTAACTAATGCTCACTTAACACATATGGTCTTTCCAGATGAACTCACACTGCTGTTACCTCCCCGACCTCAGACAGCTAAATATTTTTTCCTTCACTTGCTGAAAGAGAAAACAACACCTATTACCCTACAAGACAACCAGACAGATTAAATCAAGTAGACGAATGGATCCTAGAAGAAAAAAAATATTCCAGGTGGTACAAATATTTAACTCAATTCTTAAAGTAAAAAACCTAACCCATAAATCAAAGCGTGTAGCAACCTGTAATAGCTTGCAGTAGTAATACAAACCTTAAATCACTTAACACAAGATTAAAATGTCTGATACACTTCTCTTGGGTATTTCATATTCTCAAATATTAAGTATTTCAAAAATACTACTTAATATTCTAATATATTAAATACTTTTAGGGCATCACATGTTAAGCGTCACATGTTAAGCCTCTAATAATACCATTATTTTCCCCAGCAGTTTGTGGTTAGGCTATGAAAAGTCATAACGTACCAGTTCCCTTGCTTCTTCAAGCTGTTTCTCGACATTTGCAACCATCTGCTTCTTCTCATCTGAAAAAGAATCGTGAAGATACCAATATGATTGTGATCTTGCCACGATTGCTTAACTACTGCAGGCATCAAGGGGCTGTAATACTGTCATTTGTACTGCCTTGTGCCCCTTGCACGGCCACATCTTCCATCCTCCCAACTGTAAATCCACCCATTGCTTCGATAAATTTAACAATAAAACTCTGAAGATGCCACTTTTTATACCAACGTTTGCTTGAAACTAATAGCACCCATATGTGCTGGTGGTTTGCCTGATGAAGTAGATAAAGTGCACACACTACAGTATCACCAGCCACTGCTCCCCAGTGCTGTAGGCAAGGTGCAGTGGGTGCCAAGAGAGCAACCAAAAATAGAAGTCCTGCCTCATAAAGCAAAATGTGCCCTTGAACCAATCTTCCTTAAAAACAACAGAACTCCTCCCGAAAGGACTAAATTGCTACAGAGATTTTGGTGAAGCATCGCCAGTATAAGCAGGTTGAGTTTCAGTTGAGTCCTCCTGTTGGTGTTAGTGTCCTGCATTACATTTGCATGGGCCTATGCATCTGTCTTCAGCTTCACCAGAACTAGTCTCTACAATCTCCTCTACTTCTCCCATTTACATAATATACATTTTGCTCATTGAGGGACATGCTAACATCATGATCTGCCCTTCATCAGTTACATACACTGGAGCTCTGCCTGCAGGGACTATCAGGTTCAGGATCATCTTTGCACCTTGAATATAATGCAGAGATTTTGCAAATAGGCAACGACTAGAAAAACTGTCTTCTGAAGATACACTATCCCGCACATGGCAGATTCTCAAGAACAAAGCATATGCCCTGGGTTATCACCTAAAAAGCTGTTATAGCATCGTGGACTGAGTGGGCAACTCAGTTCCAATCCCAAAATGAGACGATTATCTGAGGTCCTGAACTAAGGCAAAGCTACTCTTGTAGAAGCCCAACTTCTGACGAACGTGTTACAGCCAACTGGAGAGCCAGTAAAGACTACTTCTGAGACTGGACTGCATAAGCAAGTGGTCCTGTGCCAATGAGGCTCACCAGGAGCTAAGAGAATCAATTTGGACTCCATCACAACCTATACAAGCAAATCAAGGTGTTCCTGGGTGGCAGCAGTAAGAACAGTATGTCTTGAATAAAATATTGTCTAACACTGATGCAGAGTAATGGGAACTCTGTCAGTGATGCAAGTGAGAAAGAAGCAGATGAATCCTCTCACAAATAAAAAGTTACAGCTCACCTTTAAATCCCTCACAAATAGACCTTCCCTTCTTATCCTTGAAAGAGACCCAGCATTTCGTCAAGTAATCCTCTCTACAAAGCTGAAGCCGTGGAAAAAGAGCATCTTTCTTGTAAATCTTGAACTTGCACTGCCATGTCTGGTTGATGTTACTACAGCAGAAGATGTACGCTAACAATGGCTTTCTTGAATTTCCCACCAGGTTCTCATGACAGCACCCAAGCCAGAAAATGTCGTGGTTAGTGATTTATCTTCTGAACATAACTTACCCCCCTCCCCGCCCCAAGAGAATCTGCCCCTTCTTCATCCACACATTTCAGTTCCCCTACCCAGCATCCCAAAACATCTCTGCTCCTCCCTTCACTTGGAAGCAAGATGACAATGGACCAAAGGAAAAACAACATAAGAGATAAAACGCACAATATCATTTTATTGAAGCTGAAATAAGATTAAAAATATAGCAGCAGAAAATAAATGTACTACAGCAATGTCGACATTTCCCTGAGTTTTACTGGATTACAATTTTCATACATATTAAAATAAATAACCTGAAATCTAGGGATAAAGTTTTGTTGTTGTTGTTTAGTTTTTAAAGATATTTCATACTGTTCAAATTCTGCGTGTATTTGTGACTACAACAGCTACCTTGCAATGCACTGAATACTCAGTTACCCACCCTATTCTGAACTCAGTAAAGCCTAATGCAGTCATTTACATTGCTAATCCCCATGATTTCTGTCAAGCAAAAATAAAAATGCTTGTCCCAACTCAACTGCTATTGGTGCAATTCCAGTAGTAAGTTTCTGATTCTCTCTGCTACTTGGACAAGGAGGATGTTTTTCTTTGCTGGTACACAAATGTTGCAAGGAACCTATAATAATGTTGATCAGGTGTTGAACTCCAGACCTGTAACATCCCCTGTTCTTTTTCCAGTCCTCCAAATGCATAATCCAGTTACCTGCATCTCCTCTGTGGATATTTAAGGAACTCATCTGTCCAGCAGCTACGGTTGCCAGTAAATTATTCTGCTGAAAATTTGCCCAAAATTATTCTGGGAAGTTGAAGTTTAGCAATTGCACTCAGACTGTTGTGTAAGGTGGTTTTGAGAGATGTCCCATTCCCTATATGAAACAGACTAAGCATTTAAAGACCTTGCCGTACTGAGTCTTCCTTTAACATCATACAGGGCAGGTACAAACCAGCTGTGATAACCAGTAAGATCTTACTCACCCCCAGAGATACTAACCTACAGACCATGATAGGGAAAACTCATCAGTATACCAGGAGATCCAGCTAAAACTGTTCGTGTAAAATTTAGGAGTTATTCAAATGATCTTCAATAACTTAGCTAATACTAAAATTTAACCCAACTCCAGAGCAGCATTTTAAGATCCTCTCAGATTTATGTATACATAATCACACAGCTGGTGACCAAAACAATTGCAGGGAGTGAGGCCTACCCATAACACGGTAGTGTGTCCTTCCAACACAAGTGTGTGAGCAGGCACATGGCAATATCCTGGCACTGCAGCTTTGGAGCAGTACCTCCATAGATTTCCAGGAAAGCAGCCGATCTTTTGCAACTGCTGATCCTCTAGGGCACAAGGTACCATATGCTCCCCAGAGCAAGAAGGAGTGGCAGGGTCCCAAAAGGGCAATTCGGTGAGGAAAAAGTCAACTT
The DNA here is from genome assembly GCF_964211835.1 of Anser anser. Classification (NCBI taxonomy): domain Eukaryota; kingdom Metazoa; phylum Chordata; class Aves; order Anseriformes; family Anatidae; genus Anser; species Anser anser. Next base: position 31,820,300 of record NC_139727.1, on the reverse strand, counting down.
AACCAAGTACCAGTAAAAGTACCCACTTGCCTCCTTCCTCTAGCAGGATCCACATAAATAAATCCAGGTGCGAGCATGCTGTCTGGAGCCACTTGCCTGCAGGAGTGCTGATACATCCAGACCTGTTGCTGATACCAGCAACAGAAGCAATGAAATGCTTCAACAGTATCAGAAAGCACTTGCTGGAATGGTGTGCATGTGGTTTCGTGTCAGTCTTAATGCCACACCCAGCCTAAGGAAGCAACCACTTCTTTCACAGCCAGAATGCCCATAGAGAGGAGGACACAACATCCACAGGGTGACCTGCTCAGAGACTGCAGATGAGCTCTGAGTAAGCGAAGCTTGCCACTAATCTAGTAGATCAGGACAAACAAGTTGGGATCCAATTAAAGATTCTCATATTAATAGTGTTTTACTCCACTGTGTCTTAGTAGTTTTTAGTCTGCCCACTTAGTGATTTCTTTAAGTACATTTCGATCATATAAAATATTGGCAAGTGCTTTTTTACAACTTTTTTCTTAATTCAGAACAGGCAATATCCTTAAGAGAAAATAAAAAGCGCTGTTCCCTCAAATATATCTAAATTTAGAATGCAATTTGTGTTTCCACACTGCCAGACAGAATGTCCTAAAGAAAATGCAGCACTCAGCTTGCATAACTGAACTGGGCAAATTGGCAAAGTATGGATAAGCATAAAGACTGGAAACAAAAGTAAGGAATCTGAGTAAGGATTGCAAAGAAATCAATTCTGTGTCTGTACATAAGGTTCTATCACTTTCTTAAATGAAATAAACCTTACTACTCTGTTTTTTCAGCTTTTTTTGCCCTTGCATTAGTCAGTGGTTTGTCCCCCAGTGTCGAGCAGTTACAGAAAGGCAGATGGCTGCCTACAAGTGTAGGAAGGTAACACAGCACTGGCTTGAGCTCACAACCAAGGAAGAGATTAAAAATTTAGACCAAGACTATTATGGCTCATTACTTGTGGAATTGCTTCTTTTTATTAGTACACACTGAGGAAGAGACTGAGTGACAAAGAACTTCAGTTTGTAGACCACTTGTAGATTTCACTACACTGGCTGAGGTGTTTTACATGTTCACCTAACACCCCTTTGCCAGAAGTTATTGTCCAACAGCAAAGACAACCAGAACACCACATGCTTTTTTTCTTTGTCTTATAAAACTGAGTTCCAGAGGCACATCATAATGAGCCAGCCCTGAAATGAAGACAGTAAACTCCATTACAGAGACATAAAAGAAAATTAAAGGTAGGACTTTCTTCAGTTAAATCTGTTGGAAACTGAAATAACAGTGCTTTGATTGCCCAGTAGAAGATGCGGGTATCAAGTATCAGAAGAATTAGAGCACTCCAGTTGAAAAACATCACCACACAGAGGCTACCATGCTGGAAAAAGGCTAATTATCACAGTTGGTACTGAGAACATTCTCTTTCAGATCAAGCAATCAAAATTTATATAAGTATTTGGTCAAATAACAAGACAGATGTTTCTCTAAAACAACGAGGAGTATTAATAAAACACATCAGTCAACGATCTTCGTTCTCCAAAGACCTGCAGCAGCATCACAGAAAATCTACTTAAAAGACATTTCTGAATTTAGAACACTGTCTTTAATTCTCCGGATGACGTTTGCCTCAACAGAAGATATTTCTTCCCCAGACGTTCTATTGTCCCTGATGCTTATTGTTTCTGTAGTATCAGACTGTCTTTGTTACATTTCTTGCTGAACTATTTATGCCTTTGTCACAATAGGATTGTTTGTTGAGCCATCCTCCTCCTAGAATACGAGGCTGCATCAAATCCTGTCAAACTCTGAATGCAGGAACATTAGAAACGCAATTAACCAGTATTTCTCCGATTCAACTGAACATGAAGCTTACAGCAGGTCCATCTCAGGAAGCAGAAGGAAACAAACCAGTCACTAGACTTCAGTAGATCTCTCTGTATTATGCAGAAGTAGCTCAAGTCCTTACACCTTTCATCTTGCTTCTTCCAGCGTGGAGGAAGAAGGCCATCAGCAATCTCTCTCATATCACTGCTTCTGAAAAATGCCACCTCACGTGCATCTGTCCTCACGTCCCCCTCCCACCTTGAATCATAATCCTCTTTTTGAGGCTCTCCCAGCCTTCTCCACAAGAACTAACTGGAACTTCTGGTGATGAAGAAGCAAAGATCTTGCAAATATTCCTAGTAAGAAACAAGGGAAAAATGTGTATTTAAAATATTTCTGTTTAAAGTGTTCAGCATAGTCAGAGTTGTTTTTTTGTTTCCCCAGGTGGAAAAGTGCCTCTAAGCCAAATTGCAATGTTAGGTAATAAAGTTATATGTGAACTTTTTGCTGATGAAAGACAGAAAAGTTCTGAAAACTGAAGCACTCCATTCATAGATGTACAGAGCAAAAAGTAGCTATAAAGCAAGCCAGCCCAAACCATATCAGACCAGCCTCAAATCCTAATGTGAAAAAGCCACTTCTAGGAAAAATAAATTAGTTGTTGTATTATCTTGAGGCCATTTAGCCCAATACCACACTATCAATCCCACAGGGAACATGCATTCTTTCTCCTCTGAGAGAACAGTAAGTTCTAAAAAAAAAAAAAACACAAAAAAACACCCTTCTAATGGCTACTTAAAAGAATGATGATTTCAAAGCCTGTTGCTCTCAAGCTATGTCACTGTTAAAGACAATACTCTTCATTCATTTCATGTTTAAGCTCCAAAGTCTCCCCAGAGTGAATACGGGGGGCTGACTTTAAGGAGAGGATTATGGAAATCCACTACTGTGAAGCAGAATATTCTTCAGCTGCTAAACAGACTCCAATGACTTCCATAATCCACGCAATTAAGAAGTGAAGTCTCTGCTCCTTTTCAATAAGCATGCTCACTTTGTAGCACTACCTATTTTCAGAACAGGAGACATTCGTGTATTTATAATGTCTTCCTTTACTTGAAGGAGCTCCTTATATTTACTGCTATAAAAGTCAACAACTCTTTCTGAGGCAGTGGAAAAAGAAATACTGCCTCGAATAGGAACTTCACAACAGCGAAGAATTTGCTGTCTCTCCTCTGTAAATGGTTTCAGTGGCTATTTACAGGTTAAATATTGTTCCTGGGCAATCTAAATTATACCCGTTCTAAATCTCAATCACAAGAACGCTACCTCATAAGTACCTGCAGACTGTGATTGAATTAACGTCAAACGTCCTTTTTATTAAGCCCAATAGCAAAACAGCTTTGTTAAGCCAATGCGAAGACATAGATTCCTGTCTTTCAGTTATGCCTGTGGTTGGTCACCGATCCCCGCTTTATTAGAAGACTTTCTAATCTCCTAACAATTAGACATAACCTCCCAGAATCAAACAGACTTTCACTGAAAATCCCCATTTATTCATTTCAGATGTACTTTGGACCTCTGACTTAACAACGCACTGGGATTATATGTTTTAGTTAACCACCTACCTCAAATCCTCTTTAGTCACTACTTCAGCACTTCATGATGCACTTCTCACCCTAAAAGTAAGAAGTTATTCTTTGGTCCTGGATATGTGACTTTTTTCCTTTCAGTCATACAGACAGGTGTACCATCAGTGTGTGCCTTTTCATTGCCTCTTTTTAAGATAACCACTTCCACTGGTTAAGTATCCTAAAGCTTTGCAAAATGTGCATAGGAAACAGAGGCAGAAGTCCTTAGCAGCCTGGACACAGAAGAATAAGGTGAGTTGCATGAGAAATCCAATTTTAGCTTTCATCTGCCGCATTCTGGGAGCACCCCATCAGGGCGCTGATTCACGCGGGTTAGAAGATTTAGCTGCCAGGTTACAGAGATCATCACTTTCAGCTTTCTGCCCTGACACTCGAAGACTTTCCCAGCGGTACCACAGGGATACGTCACGAATCAGCCCACGAATGCTGCAGGCTAGTGACCAACACGTTAAATAAACGAACACTGATCTCCTCCGGTCTGCTGCTCCACGTGAGTCACCACAACTATCCAACTCCGATATTACCTACGCCACACGGAAAAAGTCTCGATTTTCGTTATTCACCGTGTGGCAGGATCCCAACAGCGAGCACTGAGCCACCCCAGCCGCCCCCAGCCCTCCTCCTGTGCGGGCCCACCTCCTACACCCCCCGCCAGAGGCAGAGGACCGCAGCCCCCTCCAGCAGGCCGGCAGCGCCCTGCCAGGGACCTGCAGCGAGTTCCGTGAGGCAGCCGCCGGGAGGCTGCTCCGCTCCCCGCGATGGGAGCCGAAGCCCCGCTCCGCCCTGCCCTGCCCTGCCCTGCCCTGCCCGCTGCCCGGCCGGTACCGCCGGGCTCCTGGCCGAGCCCCCTCTCCCCGCCGCGCTCACCTCCGAGCAGCTTGGGCACCTTGCCGATGCGGCCCGTGATGTCGGCCGTCAGCACGGCGAAGTCCTGCTCGTAGCTCTCGAAGTCGGAGGACATGGCGGCGGCGGGGGGGGGGGGGCGGGGGCGCCGCTCCTCGCACGGCCGCTTCCGCGTTCTGCTCCCCGCGAAACGCGTCCCCGCCGCCCGCACGGCGCTTCGCGGAGGGTTCCGCCGCAATTCTCCTCCTCTTCCTCACCTCTTCTGGGGGCTTTCTGCAGCGTCACCCAGCCCCTCGCGGCCGCTTCGCCTCGCGGTGAGCCATCAGGGCTCCGACTGCGGTCCCGACGCTCGGGAGGTGGCGGTCAGCCCGTCCGCTGCAACCCCGCTTGTCGAAAGCAACCCCATGCAGCGCTGCAGGCTTGGGGCAGAGTGGTTGGAAAGCTGCGCAGAGGAGAAGGATCTGGGGGTGCTGGTTGGTGAACATGAGCCAGCAGTGTGCCCAGGTGGCCAAGAAGGCCAGCGGCATCCTGGCTTGTGTCAGGAATAGTGCAGCCCGCAGTGCCAGGGAGGTGATCGTTCCCCTGTACTCTGCCCTGGTGAGGCCGCACCTCACGTGCTGTGTTCAGTTTTGGGTCTGTCAATACAAGAAGGACATTGAGGCCCTGGAGTGTGTCCAAAGAAAGGCTATGAATCTGGTGAAGGGCCTGGGACACAAGTCCTGTGAGGAGCGGCTGAGGGCACTGGGAGTGTTCGGTCTGGAGAAGAGGAGGCTCAGGGGAGACCTCATTGCTCTCTGCAACTGCCTGAAAGGAAGCTGTGGGGAGCTGGGGGTCAGCCTCTTCTCACAGGTAACCAGGGGTAGGACTAGAGGGAATGGCCTCAGGTTGCACCAGTGGAGGTTTAGGTTGGAAATGAGGAGACATTTCTTCTCAGAAAGAGCAGTCGGGTATAGGGATGGGTTGCCCAAGGAGGTGGTGGCATCACCATCCCCGGGGGTGTTCAAGGAGAGGCTGGACGTGGTGCTTGGGGACATGGTTTAGCGGGTGACATTGGTGGTGTAGGGACGGTTGGACCAGACGATCTTGAAGGCGTCTTCCAACCCTAACGATTCTCTGATCCTAGCCCACCCCACCCCACGGGCCAAGGGCCGGGACTCCGTTTCCCAGAGGGCCCCGAGAGCGGCGGACTGCCAGGCTCCTGAGGCCGGGCGGGGCGGGGCCGAGGCCCGGCGCTTCCCTTTCCCTTCCCTCCCCTCCGTCTCCCTCAGCGGCCGCCGGGGCCATGGGCGGCGGGGCGGCAGCGGCGGCGGCGGCGGGCGGGCGGCGGTAGCGGCCATGGGCGGCCCGGGGGGGCTGCGGCAGGCGCGGCGGCTGTGCCACTGGGGGCCGCTGGTGGCCCTGGCCGTGGTGGCCGTGTGCTCCGCCACCGCCATGGCGGACGCCGCGCTGTGGTACTGGCCCCTGGACACCGCCGGGGGAAGCGTCAACTTCGTCGTGCTCCTCAACTGGACCGTCATGATCCTCTACAACTACTTCAGCGCCATGTTCGTCGGCCCCGGGTACGTCCCGCTGGGGTGGACGCCGGTAAGAGCTGCCTCGCTGCGGGGCTGGGGACGGGGGGGCAGGGGAGGGGCAGGGGAAGCGCGGGGAGGGCTGGGGAAGCCCCATGTCGCGCCTTTGTCGCGACTTGTCTTAGGAACTGGAGCTTCAGGGTTCTCTGCACACTCATGCAGGTGCTGGGGTAGCGCAGACTTCACCGCCGGTAATACGGACTTCATTCAGTGAATTTAACGTGAGCCAGCAAATTATGTGTTTGGCTAACGAGCAACACGGGGTTATGATCACAGAATGGCCTGGGTTGGAAGGGACCTCAAAGGGCACCCAGTCGCAACCCCACCAGATCAGGGTGCCCAAAGCCCCATCCAGCCTGGCCTTAAACATCTCCAGGGATGGGGCATCCACAGCTTCTCTGGGCAGCCTGTGCCCGTGCCTCACCACCCTGTTTGTAAGTCAAGGTAGAAATCCTCATTTCCTTTCCTTCAGTAACCTCTCAGAATAGCAGTAGGCAAGGACCAGCATGATGCAGGCTTGGTATCTCGAGGCAGCGGGCCAAAGCTTGTGTTTCAGTAACACCAAAATTAGGAATAATCACACTTCTACTCATGAAATAGATCTCAAGACCAAGTGTAGGGAGAAGAGTATCCAAAGGTAGTCCCAGCGGGATAACTGCCTATTCCACTTTGTGGTGGCAGGGCTTTGCCCAGCATTACTACTTGCTCTCTACAAGTCTCTCTGTGTCTGTAGCTATCGCACACAAGTGTGTCTGTAAGACAGGGAGACGAGAGTGTGATGAGAGCCAGCTCAACATTATGTTCTAGCAGCTTGCCTAGACTGGCTCATAGTTGAAAATGAGAGACAAGGCGTACAAACATTTTTTTTAATGATAAAGGCCCCATGCTCTTTTATACTCTCAGTTTACTATGAAACCCCGTTTGCACAATTCCTAATCCTGATTGAAGAATTGTTTATTTATTTTAGCTAGGAGCACTCTCAACAGTGAGAGATGGTTGTGTTGATAGCAGACAGATTTTTTTCTTCTTTTTTCCCCCCTCCCACCACCTACCATTAAATAGGGTTGGGTTGTGGAACACACCCTGTCAGAAGAAAGCAAGGATGTATTAGGCTGTGCAAGTGCCAAGATGTGTGTTGCCAGTAGAATTATGAATTCTATCTAATATGCCAATTCTTCTGTTTAAAGGAAAATTCTCAGGATTGTATGTATCTCCAGTACTGTAAAGTATGTCAGTCTTACAAGGCACCACGTTCACACCACTGTCGAAAATGTAACAGGTATTGTCTCTTTAAAATTGCTTTATGTTTGTACTGAAAGCAACTAGTGCGCTAGTGATGAACTATTAATCTCCTTCATTCTTTCAGGTCTTGTATATTTTTAAAAGATTTCCTGATGAACACTGTTCCTGTTTCAAATATTTCCAGTTGTATGACTTCTGTGTTCTTACAGCGTTTTAGTGAAGAAAGATAAATAAGTTTATCTGCCTTTAACATTTTCTTCTTAGTTGAAAATCAATTTCTCTTAAGAACTTGACAGTATTAACAGAATATTTCAGTACTGTTTCAGGGAGGTGAGCCTGTGTAAATACCTAAAAATCTTTCAGTCCTTTCTAAGTTCTGAGCCCAAGCATCCTCCTGTTCAGGCAGTAGAAAAGCCTGTTCTGTTATCTTACCAGTTAAAATGTTGATTTGAGTGGAAATTTTGGACTGTTCTTTACCATTTGCTGAAGGTTTTTTTTTCAGGGGGAGTCTCCTTATGAAGTCAAGTCATAAGCTTTTGTGGTTAACTTAAAACATTTGTGCCTTTTTTATGTGTTAATCTTCCAACAGGTCTGTTTAGAGCTAATGTTTCTATGTTTTTATTATAAATAGCTGCACTGAAATTTAGTGCAGCTTGAAAAAAAAAAGGCAAGACACTTGCACTGTTTGCAGTCTACACTGTAGATGCCTTTAACCTTTTACTGGGCAGGTCCTCCTCTGAAGGACTAACTAGAGAACACGGGAAAAGGGTATTGTAACGTGCACATTCATTTGTTATTTCTATAAATACAAGTTATCCAATCACTGTGCTTTCAGGAAGTAGAGACTGAAACCACAGACCAGGGCTGTCATTTAGCTGCATCATCCCAAGTTTTAAAATTAGTCTTTCTCTGAGTGACAGTCCGTATGCTGAGGAGTTATTTAGAAATGGCAGCAGATTCTGATGATTGTCTCTGCAAAATCAAGTTATTTTAATAATTTATCGTTAGTGAAATAAACCAGAAGAAACTGAAGCACATATCAGCAAAATAATCTGAGACTATTTTAAGAAGTTCCTGCCCCCCCAGCTGTGGCCAAAATAACTCACTCTGCATGTATTTCTAGACTGTTGCAGTGCAGTGAGGTATTTAACATAAATCACCGCAAAGTCTTCTATGGGCTGGCAAGTTTGAATGGATTCAGTTCCTGTGGCCCTCATGAATGGAGTGAGATTTCTAGCCAAGACCCAGGAACTTCTTCAGAAACACTTGTGCTGATGATTGTGACTGCATATTCAAAAACTTGTACAGAGAGCTGAGCATACGCTAACAAAGTGTTAATTTTTTCAAAGGGAGAAACTGAACTCCCTGTTGGGAGTGGGCTATCTTAAAAGATAAATCACATTGGTAGTTCCAAAACAATTAACTTTTAATTTCAGAGGAACTGGATATTTTAGTAATCCAACCCTTTGTTTATCACATACCTTTGGTCTGCAGTTGTAATTAAAAATTGCAATTAGTGAGTTTTACACCTGCTCAGTTAAATCTAGGCAATTTGGTATGTGGACAAATCTTTTATCATTTCTGTTTTTTCACCTGTAAGCTGAAGCAAAATAACTGGCTTCATGTTGGATACAAGGGTGTCTCTAGGGTGCTTACACTAATAAATAGATTTAGGAAAGGACTTAGAGCAGTGTGAGGTCAATACATAGCAATTAATGAAGATTTCAGAGGATCTTCTACCAAAACCAGGAGACGTTTAATGAGAAGTCAGGCTTCTTTAAGCAAGAAGTCCACATGGGGTTTGACATTTCTTTTATTTTCCTGTGTGCTTATTTAAAAAAAAAAAAAAGGCAATAAGGAAGGAAGAGTAGGACCTGCAAGTACTTGTTTTGTTTTCTTTCATTCTACAACATGAAATATTATTTTGAATAACAACAGCAAAGGACACTGCTGTGTTGATCTGTCAGAAATTGATGGGTTTAAATTAATGTATGAAGGTTGTAGAAAGCTAGCTGTCCTTTTTTTTAAGCTTTCAAAAAAAAAAAAAAAACTCATTTGTGTCCTTTATATTAATCAGAATTTATTATTCACAGATGTGTCATGAAGATGGATCACCATTGTCCTTGGATCAACAACTGTTGTGGATACCAGAATCATGCATCTTTTACTCTGTTTCTCTTCTTAGCACCCCTGGGATGCATTCACGCTTCTTTCATATTCATAATGACTATGTACACTCAGCTTTACAACAGAGTAAGAAAACATAGTTAAGTGCTGAAAATGTTCATTTAAGTTGGATGGATAATTTGTTCCTGGGAGTATGGGACAGTTTGGTTTCCTGAAAAGTTGTATGTGGAATTCCTTGCTATTGTTTCATCATGTACGTACTTCTCAAACTGCAGAGAGCACCACAATGTTCATTAATTGGTGAAGGAATCAGAAAAATACTTTTTTTTTCCTTTTTTTTTTTTTTCCTCAGTTGCTGGTCATAAACACAGGGAGTTTCCTAGAGCTTTGCATTCACTGAAGACTTATACTGAGTAGCACTCTTTATATACATACAAGATGTGTTTTGGCTGGTGCAGAAAATCTGCTATTTATTTCCAACACACAAGTTAGATGCTATTTATTTTCTTTTTGCTTGCTGCTTTTTTTTAGAACTGTATCACTTTATTCAGGGAAAAACTAACCTACTTTGTTTTTGGAACCACAAACAAATTACGCTGAATTTCTTTTAAAATGAGAAAACCAAAGCCACAATGAACAAAGCTTGTTCTGGAATACATCCCTCATTCCAGATCCATGGTTAAGATTCTGAGCTTTGATTTCAGCTTTTGCAATTGGAACGAAAAGCTTAAAAACATCAGTGGAGTGTAACAGGTGAAGGCTGTATGCTCTGGTTGCAGGGCAGTAATGTTGAGAACTAGTGCTTGCAAAAGCTTTCAGAGGAAACCTATAGTGTTTCCATTCAAAATGAGTACTGTGCTACGCATATTTTCCATCCAAAACTGTTCATAATGTAGATTTTGCTGCAGATTTTAGGCTGTGCTTGTGAAGCTTGAAAGGCAGTGATTTTGATTTAGCTTTCTATTAGCAAAGGCCTACACATAGCAAAGAATATATATATGATGAGGAAAAATTGGAACAGGAAAAATACTTTGAACATATAATATAAAATAAAATATATATATATAGTTTTTATTTTCTAACTACTCTGCTTGCATTATAAACCTGTCAGAAGTTGGGCATGTTTATTACAGGTAACCAGTTTTGTTTCAGTAGCTGGCATGTTCTAGAACTGAACGATGCTGTTATCCTTTTGCAGATATCATTTGGGTGGAGTTCTGTGAAGATTGACATGAGTGCAGCCAAAAGAGATCCTCGAACCATTATTCCCTTTGGACTGTCTGCATTTGCTGCATCTTTATTTGCCTTAGGACTGGCATTAGGAACAACTATTGCCGTTGGTATGCTGTTTATTATCCAGGTAAGCTTATGGGGTCTGTTACAAGGAAGTTAAATGCTGTGAGTTTTTCCTAGCTTGTTGCTGATGTCAGTTGCAGGGCAGAAACAGAATTGACTTGAGATACGAGCACTTGTTTAGAGCTAATGTAGCTGCATAACTTCTCAAGGTTTTTAAGTTGCTTTCTCCTCCCACCTCTTCTGTTGTTACCACGATTTTTTAATTTTATTTTTTCTTTCTTTTCTCTTGTCCACTGTATGGGAGAACTTATAGGTGAAAACTTAATGGGAAAAAATAAGTGTTTTAAATTCCGTTCTGGAAAAGGCAAAATACGTGGTATCTCAGGGAGTTATGTCCCTATCCATGAAAACAGGAATAACCATGCCTGATACATTATTTCAAATGTTTGAGATTTTTGGAAGGGAAGAAAAATATACATAAACCGAAATATAATATCCCTCTAAGTGTATAATTCTAGAGGATAGCACTAACATGCATCTATGTTGACTCTTAAATTTGAATATTTTATGTGTTTCAGTTGAGCATGTAAGAGTTGCATTGTTTCAAGTGAATTTAGTTAAATGAAGTTTTCTTTACCTAGCCGATGTATCTCTGCAGAAATCAGTGCTATTTTCATCTAATGCTTTTATCTATTTTAGATGAAAGTCATTCTGACAAATAAAACTTCAATCGAGTCCTGGATTGAAGAAAAGGTAAGCTTTTATTACAGTATTCTCGTTCTGTATTGCTACAAAATTTACTCTCCTTGTCTATTAATTTCTTGTTTCACCCATCTGGATTTAAACCAATGGTGTCATTTCACTTCAACGCTTAGTTAACAACCAGCTTTTCCCTTGTTGTCTCTGAAATTCACCAAAGTAAAGGAGAAATCCTTTAACTGCATAATTTTTTTTGTTCTGATTTGTTTTCTTTTTCATGAAAAATCCAGAGTGACCCTAAAAACTACTTGCAGGAGTCTTTGCATATCTATTTGGAATATAAGCAGACTTCATCTGAAACTTAAGTTGTCTTTGCCTCTAGTTATGCCTGTCTAGGTCTTTAACTGTCCAATTTCCTTACCCATTCTAGATAGTCTGTTTTCCCTTGGGATGTTCCTCACTTACTACTTCTCCAAATAATTTTGGGAGTATTTTCCTTCATTTTGAAAAAGTCCTAGAAAACATCAAGATACCTACTCCCATCTCTTTAAATTTCTTGTCAATTTCTATATCTTCAGAGGTTTTCCAACGGTTTTTCAAAAGTAACAGAAGCTAAGTTTAGTGGAAGCAAAAGACGACTTAATGTTTAGAAAATAGCTCAGTGCCACCAGGATATTTTGTATAATACCACAGACATTTGTTATCTTTTTGTCTTTCTCTTGTTCTGCATCAAATTTAACAGGAAGATCTTGAGCCCATATGAGTACCTAGATATTGTAATGCCTTCTCTCTGCACTGAATCTAGCTTAACTGGATCGTAGTCCTGTTAGACCTTTGAGTACTAGCACTCTTACAACTGCCTAATTAAATGTGGAATAATCTGTTGTAATTTTTATTGTCAAATGTAGACCGCTATTATGTCCCTTTGAAGACTGAACACAGACTGTAATATGCAACAGAGAACAAATTCTTCTTTGACTGTTCCACTAGATGTCACTGTTACTGAAAGAATGAAATACAAATAGAGAAAGTGGGATATCTAAAGCATGTCTGTATATGCATTTCTTTCAGGTGGAATAAACACTAACAGTATTGAATTACGTTTGTGATCATTAAACAAAGAATCCTGAGTTGTGGAAGTCTTCGTATATAACTGAGAAATAGTGAAGAATGAGTCTTTAAAAAAGGCATAAAGTAAAATTAAGGCATGGAGTGGATTAATCAGTGGTATAGCCAGCTGACTTTGTTTTTGAAGAGCAAATGGGGAAAACAAACAAAATCAGATACACTTCTAAATGCCATGATATTTGCATTTAATGACAAGTAGTTTTAAAAGCCTGGGTTAGCATGGCAGGAGTTTATTGCTCTTTCCCTCAACCTGTAGGGTTCATGGACCTGTAGGGTTCAGTGCATATGGCCTGGCCTTCCTAATATTTGCTGCTCAGATCTAGTTTGTAGGATATTTTTAATGTACTGTATTTCTTTATTATTTCCAGGCCAAAGATAGAATCCAGTACTACCAAACGGGTGAGACCTTTGTCTTTCCTTATGACATGGGAAGTAAATGGAGGAACTTCAAGCAAGTGTTTACATGGTCTGGGATTCCTGAGGGAGATGGCCTGGACTGGCCCGTAAGAGACGGCTGTCATCAGTACAGTTTGACGGTAACTGATCTTCAGTGTTATCTCAAGTTAATCCTCCCTACTATCCAGTTGTCCGCTTTCCTCTGCAGTAATGTACCATATTTTTTAATAACTAAAATAGACTAAGAAATGGGAATTCTGTCAAGTTTTCTGCCATTTTTGATAGACTAAGAAGTTACACTTTTGTGAGTGTTTTTGAATGCTAAATATATTTCTCTGCCTTTAATGGTTTCAATACCTAACTTCATTGTATTGAATACACAAGTTGTCTTAAACTAAACACTGCCTAAATTTCTATTTGTAATTTTAGATAGAGCAACTGAAACAGAAAGCAGACAAGCGAGTAAGAAGTGTAAGTATCTGGGATGTTTGTGATCTGAAATGTCACTTTGAAATTTCCGTATTAAATAAATGTAACTAATTACTGATGCTGTTCCTTTTCGTGGTTTTTATACCTGGCAATTAAATAAAGACTTGGTGTTTCCACATAAACTGTGCTGCAACCTCTGCTTAAATAAACTTAAAATTTAGCTTTCTTTGCATTTGCTCCCTAGTTTCCAGATAAGAAATGTGATAATAAAGATAACTCTGTGCTTCATTGTTAAGCAGCTAATTTAGACAGCCAGTTGTCATTATACTCAGATCTAATGGGATTCTTGAAATGATTTTTGGTATGAGACTGTCAGCATGGCCATAACTCCTTGCAATAATATATTGCCATGTTTTGTTCAAATTTGTAGGTGCGGTATCGAGCAATAGAAGATTACAGTGGTGTCTGCTGCCCTGTGACTAAAGGTGTTAAAACATTCTTCACGACACCATGTACTGAAGAACCTAGAATTGCACTGAGTAAAGGGGATCTGATTTTAGCCACAAGAGGCTTAAAGTTAGTGGCTCCACAACTTTGTTTGGTTAAAAGAAATATTGAGATGAGTTCTGGCATCTAATTACCTGTTACACTTTCTTCCCCAGACACTGGATGTATGGTGAGAAGATTCATGACTCGGCTGCTGATGGTATGAAACAGTTATTTTCACTTCTATTGTTTACAAGTTGCAAATCAGTTGTATAGCAGTCTAACTGTTGTTAGAAATATGGATGTCATTACGTGTTCAGTTCTCAAGGTGTAGAATGACTGACTTTACTGATGTTAGCTTCTCTACTTTTTAAAACCACATCCACAGGTTTTACTATTTATATCTGGTAGGTCTGTCAGTTTTGATAAATGATAAACATTAAGTGAATTTGTTAGACTGAAATAACATTAATGTCATGGTTTACTCAAGGTTGAGAAGCAAAGGGAATATGTCTTCATAATCAGAGAAATACTGATATTTGAGTATTGGTTATTCTTAAACACATTCAGATTTCCTACCTCAATACCCCGTGTGAGTATAAAGGTTAGGCTTACTCTTTGTCTTAAAAATCAGATGTTAGATTTAGGATCAATTCTAGGGACTTCAACATGTATTACATAATTAGCAAACACAGCTATCAAAGAGAGTTAAAAACTCCTGGTAGTCTATAGAGAGACAGTATCATAGCCACCTGCACTGAAATTTTCACGTTTCTCCTGCTGAGGTCTAAGCTAAAACGTTACCTGACAGACTTTCCATTGAGGGTGCATTGGATTTCGTTGTCTCTTAAAAACAATTGTGAATTCATTGCATGAACATTTATTGTTGACAAAAGAGAGGCAGCCAACAGTGACTACTTTGAAAGCATCCTTGCTTTTCATGGGAAGTTGGAGACCTCAGTGAGCTAGAAGTGCTTTCAAACACCAAACCTAAACAAGTCAATGAAATGAGTACGGTAATGGCAATTGTACAATACAATGGTAATTGTATTGTGGTGTTCATTTTGAAGATTAGGAGGAGATGATATCTGTGCTAAATAGAATGTCATGTTTTTCTGAATTTCTCATTCAAAGTGAGGTCTGACTGAGGACTAACACTGACATTTTGGAGAACTGGACTTTAAAAATAGGAGGAAATTTGTTAGGAATGTATAGCAAAATTCTATAAATGGGAATACCTAGCTGTACTAAAACAAGATGGAAAAAAAATAATGATTAAGTAGCAGTTCTTCTGATGGGAAAAAAGTAGGCAATCATAATCTTACAATGAGTCAACATTTGCAAAAAAGAAAGCATCTAGCTTCACAAATGTATGAAGTAATCCTTCCATCCCACTCAATATTGTCAGAGACTTGTCTGAAATACTGACACAAGTGAAAGTGTTTACTGTATCTCCAGAAAGAGTAATATCAGCTGTAGAGGGTTGAGAAGAACACAATGAGAATAATCACAGTGCTCAAAATAGACCTAAATGGAAAAGCTGAAAGAATTCCCAGCTGGAGAAGAAAAGTAGATAGTAAAAAGCTAAGGAATGTGCAAACAGCCATTGTTGTAGAGAAGGTTGTTAGCTGCTTCCTGTGTTCCTGGTGCTTAGAAGAGAGTTGTGAACATGAATTGCAGAGAGATTCAAATTAGGTACTAGGAAAACCTTTCTAATAGTAAGGAAAGTTGAGCACTGGGAAAGGAAATATTGGAGATCTTTGAAAACAGGTTAGGCAGTGGGAGAGAATCCATGCATCCCCAGGCAAATACATTAGCAATGACTCAGTTGTGATGCCTTGGAGAAGAGAACATATTAGGTAACCTCTTGATGTCTCTTCCAGTCCTGTGTTTTTCCTAAATAGTGGGTCACATTCTATTCCAAGTTAATGTAACTTTTCATATCTTAAGGTGGAATAAGAGAACGAGGCTGGTTCCCTAGGAAATGTGTGGAAAAATGCCAATATGACTCTGAAATGGATCAACCAGTGGATGGAGAGAAGAAAAACAGATAGCCTTCTCATTTTTTTAATAAGAAATGGAATTTTTACTTCAGACCACAATCCTTTACTTGAATTTTTCTGTGTATTACTTATGCAATGAATATGTTGGGACAAGATATTCTCCTCTTCACGGCTGAAAGCGTTGGATATGCCTGTGCCATGTTTTGCATTCTTTTAAAATGCTAAATGAAGAAGCCATTCAGTGGATTGCCTTCAAGATGCATCTCTTTTCATCCCAAGTCAGGTTTCTTTTCTTTTTGCCATTTGAATTGCATTCTGAGGAATCATCTTTTAGTTTTTTTCCACAAGTGCATCTGTTGTGATGCGTGATGCATATCTCTTGTATTTTACTTTCTTTGAAACTGCCCCTGAAAAATACAAAATAAACCTCTAATTCAAATTCAAGATAAGATTTGTTACCTGTGACTTTTAATGATGTGAATTATCCACCTCAAATAAATAATACATTCATATTCAGTTGTGGATTTAATTGTTCTTAGAGCTACAAGGACTGACTTATAGGCATGGAAATGCAAACTGATTGGGAAGTACAGATTTCACTTGTTGTTTTTGAAGGTTAGAAAGACTTCAGCTCTTACCATATAAATATTTTGTGTTTTTAATGGCAAAATATTATAGCCAGTTAATCTCTTATACTTCTGATATATGAGCGTTTATCCAAGGGACCGGAGTTGTTGATCCATCTTAGACTGAAAAGAAGCACTATCTTCTAGAGTGAAAACTTTTCTAAGTGTAGTCACTACTAAGTGATGAATCTCTTACCTAAAGAGTTTTGTATTTAGCATCTAGTGTGGATTATTAGAAAGAAGACCTTAAAACAGAGTAACTTGTACCAGCTGAAAACTTTCTAAGTGTATCCTAAGTTCTGCAGGTGGTTTTGTTCTCTCAGTTAGACTAGTTCCGGATCACAAGGTGAGAGTTTTTGCAAATGATTGTTCTAAACTAATACCTTGTTTATCTCCACCTGCATGAGTTGTCTCAGGCAGATAAGCATGTCTTAGACAATATTAAGTGTATACAGAAATAACCACATAACAAACAAGCCAGCATTGCAACTATGCTGCTGCGCACAATCTTTACCTCCAGCACCAGTGACTTTTTATTACTTCAGCCTGCTGTGCATTACTGCTGATGGTGAGCCATTGTCTTAGGCTATGTTTCTGAGTTGTGTTAATGAGGAGCTAGCATTCATTTTCAGTAGTTTGAAAGCAGGCTGCTTTCCCGTTAAAGTCAATGCACTTTTATAGAAGCAGGCTGCTTTAGAAGTATAGGAATATATCATACTTCTAGCTTCCCTGCTAGCAAGAGCTGAAAGGCCATAACCTAGCAGAATATAACAAAAGGGTTAATTCTGCACTATTTTGTAATGTGATTGGAAATTAATATGAAGGCCTCCAAACTGCATGGTGTAAAGTCTTAGTCTTGACTGGAGTGTTTTCTGTTTGGTGTTTGTCGAGTCTAGAGCCAAAGAAATATGACAAAATAAGCTTGTCTTCCATCTGAAGAGCTGTCAAGGTTGACTATGCAATGATTAAATAGCTGCTATCTGTATTGACAGGCAGCAATTAATGATTTGAACAAATCGTCAGCACTGCTGACCACTGAGTGTTAGCTATTTGGAGAAGGGGTTGGGGGCAGGAGTGGAATTTATGTGTACTGGTCTGCTTATAGGGACTGAATGTCTTTTTGTGTTTGAAGAACATCTTCAACTGGATTTCAACTTTCACCTGAGCAGAATTTTGCACACCAAGATCACTCCATACTGCACCACAGAATGCCCAGGAGCTTTGCTTCAGAAGCACACTCAGAGTCTGAAACGAACTCTAAAGTGTGTATATATATTTTTTTTTAATGCTTTCAACTTCTTTCCTTATGGCTATAACTTCAGTCCTACCTTGTCCCTTTTGTAGCACAGATAACTGTTGTTTCTACTTACCATTCTAGCACCTTCACTCAGCCAGTGCTTTCCTACAAAGAACCAGCCAAAACAAAATTCCCTACCTCCTGAAGGTGTTTAGAGGTCCTGCAGTGGAAAAAAAAATGCAAGCTGTCTTTTCAGAGCCGGAAACAACTGTATCAGAGGATGAAATTTAAAGGCAAACCTGTATGGAACTCTCATGGTTACTGATAGTAAAAGAAATCGACAATGAAGGAGTTATTTCCTCCTAAGTAGTCCTGAACAAAAAGCTTCTGATTTTAACAGAGTTTTAGCATCTCCCATATAGTAAGCTTTTTCACATGCGAAGCGGTGGCCAGGAAGAGAAAAGATAATTTAGCAAGCTAGGAAGCCAGGGACGTGCAGGTTATCTAGTCTTTACAATTGACTGCCCTAGCTACTGCATTAGAGAATGATGCTAGAGGTGTCCTGAGAGCATTGATTTAAATAAGGACCTCATTAAAGTGAAATGATGAATTAAGAGTCAATACTTCTGTCCAAACGCTACCTCTCTGGATAGAGAGGAAAGAGTCTAACTAGTTGTTATTATTAAGTGAATTGCAGGCATAGGTGGTGTTCCACAGAGATGGAAAGAAAAGACACTTAACTTGGTGTATTTTTATATACAATTCTTGCAGAATTTGGAGAGTCTAAATCTGGCAATCTACCACTGTAGAAGTAGTTAGCTCTCTTTTTACCTCCAATCTCTTTATCATTGGAAGAAAGCTGCAGTTACCTGATTGAATTTCACTGTACCTATAGCTGTCCTTAAATCTTTGGTCATTCTGTGCAATAGTGCTTCAAGCCATGTTTAGTTTTCATTAGTTCACAAACAATATCCTGAAATCACTTTTGCATCATTCAATGCAAGCATGCCTAGAGCACTCCTGTTTTCACTTTAAAGCTTTATTCTGGAAGCAGTTCATATGGCAAAATCATCATCAGGAGACTAGACCAATTTACACTTGAGTTGCAATGTTTGATTTGTTATTCAGGCAATGCCGTTACCCATCCAATTCAATCTTTGTAACAGCTAGTAGTAGATGCCACAAACATGAAAAATTTAGAAGTCTGTAGACTGTGAGACTTAGCTTAATTTCCTCTAAGAACAGACCAAGTTCAGCAACTGCGGTGTTTCCTGTATCAAAAGAGAAAGCATCATTACTATGTTTGAAAGTGGCCTGTATGGAGTTACTACTTTTTGAGACATAGTGCAGAAACGTAGGCATTCCCCATTCACTACAAAAAGAAGAGATCCCTGTAAACTGAATGAAGCACGGTGATGGATACCTGTATAATTCTAGTCAAAGGGTCCACCTCAGAGTGCCAGGCTGCAACTTCCAAACAGGTCATGGTGGGATAATTTCACTTGTTGATAAAGTATCTCAGTTGCTCTAGATTTGCTGCCCCCAACTGAGTTGCTTATCAGAATCCACAATCATTTTAAGTATACATTTTTCTTCTTCCCTCATGCTTTCTCCTGAATCTGACATATAGGCCAAAAGATTATGTCATCAGCAACGTTTAAGTCACTTTGCTTTAAGGAAATGGGAAAGACATGCAGCACAGTTAGTTGCATGTCTTTCAGGCTCTTTACGTTTTTTGTACTCTGAGGTTATGAAAAGAACTGTGCTCAGTGCACATAAAATAAGTGATAGTTACCTAAAAGAATGAAGGTCTTTGGACTTGAAACAGAACTGGGTTTAGACTTCTGAAACAGAAGCAGGTTGTTTTTAGCTAGTAGAAGCTAGAGATGCCTCACAGCAAGGGCTGGATATTTCCCGAACAACTGCTTGCTTTCAGTTTGGAGTATCTGACCATGAACATTAAATAAAGACATAAACAGCCACCAGCTGTAAGTATCTGGCACAGACAAGGGGAGTAGATATAGTAAAGCTACATGTACTCCTCTCCTATATTACATCCTTCTTAAAGCTGCATTGCCTTTAACAGAAACAAACACCAAACTGTTACAGGAACAGGTAAAAATTGTCAGCAACTTGGCTTAACTCTCTCTACAGAACCCTGTAACCCTTTCTAAAAATAGAGGAGGACAGCACTCATTTGCCTAACTATATTTTCCTAAAGAACATAATCATTTTTTTGCCCTAAAATAAGACATCACATTTAATTTTCTATGGGACAAGCTGAGTAAGAGGAATGACTATGCTGAAGATTTTGACATATATTGTCTTACTATAAGAAAAGGAAAGCTGATTAGAGGAACAATATCTTGTTTCACGCTAGCTTATTGCCTCATGGCTTGAGCTGCAGCTAGGCTCAGACAGCACAGGAAACAAGTATACAGACAGCTAGGACACAGCCTCTGAAGAAAACTATCCATAACCAGGCAACAATAAGCCTGCAGGTGGATGTCTGGTTGCAGCAGAGAAAAAAAACGGGCTTTGGTCTGAGTTTGTAGTCACAATTTATTGCATTTTATATCCTTGAGAAGGACACTTAAGAGTTTGAGTTACTAGGCTCATAAGTTCATAAGTGTATTGGCTTTATAATTGCCATTGCATTTGAGAACATGTGCAAAACAAACAAATCAATGATCCAGTGCCTCCCATAGTAAAGCTTGAAATATGTTTGCTTTACACACATGCATTTCATAAACCAGTTTATGCCCAACTAATCACACTTTCCTTAAAAACAACATAGAGTATGCAGTCCAAGGCTAGGAGCAGGAAGTTCATTTTGTAGTTGCTGAACAGATGTTAAGCCCCTATTTATATTGTGACAGCTTAAATTGAGACAGGTTTGTTGAGGTTGTATCATCCTGAGTGGAGACTGAAGTGTTATCTTCCCGCACTTTGTCTTTGAACTACCTCGCCCCCAAACCTACAACACAACTGCACGAAAGTTCAGTCTGATTGCAGATCAAGCCACAAGTTCAGAATGGAGTTCATACTTGGAGCAAGAAAATTATATTCGCTTTTGACAACAGTAGGAAGTGCATACTTGGAAAAGGTTGAGGCTCTTCAGTGTTTGTGTGCTTCATTCACAGCCCAAGGAAGAGGGAAGTTCTGGCTTTGTCTAGACATCTGATGCACAGTCCCGTGAGATTCTACACTGCCAGTCACCAGTCATAGTGTAGCCGCCTTCATCTGAAAGTCTTTTTTCCCAGGATGCCAGAAACAAATATATTTCAGTTCTCCTTGCTCCCCTCCACTCATGCTTGTGTTCTCCATAAGTCATGTAGTGTTACAGATTGTTTGGATACTCCATTCAGTTTAATTTAAATTAGCCACTTATTCCTGCATATTTGAATAGAGGGCCTCAATCTGCTTCTGGAAGAGTTTAACAAGTTCTGCTCTCTTTGCCTTCAGTGTTGGTGTCAAGAGTCCATTTTCTACAGAGAACAGCTCTGTGTGGATGTAAAGGTCTTTAACCTATTAAAAGAAAATAATTTAGCACATGACACAGAATTACTTAGAGGACAAAAAACAGTTCTCCCCAGCTTCCTTGAGCTTAGTCCAAGAACTCAGTCTCTAGTAACTAAACTGTTTCTTTGGTGCAAGTCAAACTCCTTTTGACAGAGAAAGATAGGCTGGCGCTACAGTACAGCTCCTGCAGCCGATGGGGAACCGTTCCATAGCAATTGCAGTGGTTGCCCTGTACATCTACCTGCCTCTCAGTCAAAAGACGGGTAACCAGGTAATGCTTCCCTGCCTACTGCAATCAGTTTTCCTGGGCAGCTGTCTTAGGTCCCTGTCCTGGCAGTCAGTAACAGCAGGAATAGACTTCCCAGCCATTGTATTAGCAATACTCTGACAAGCAGGATTTGGAAGTACTCACTTGTTCAAAGGATTTAAGACCAGCCTCTTTCCCCAGTCTGACCATATCTTCTAAAATAGCTTTCTTCACTGCCTAGAAGAGAGAGCAGAAGCAGTGTGGGTAAAGCTGCCATTTTGTAATTGGCTCAGGACCACAACCAGTGCCGTCAGTGAGAACTGAGATAGCAAGAATACAGGTATATATTTCAGCATTCAACATTTCTCATGTTAAGAAACATGGTGACATATGGTAACATGACCACTACAAGGTCATGTCTATCTGCTCATTGGAAAAGAAACAGTGATAGTCATTGAAAGTCATGCAGTCACCCAATATTAAGCTAGTTTAATTTACAAAAAGATGGGTAAAAAATGAAGTCAAAGCAATGCAAGATTGGACTTCAGAACTGAAAATCTACCTATAACCCACTAAGAAGGTAAGACCACTCACTGGATTTTTGCAGATATCTTCATAGGAACCCTTTATTCCCAGTTTTGCTGCAAATTCTGGAAGTGTCTCATGATCAGGAACCACTATACCTATTAGACAAGACTGAAAACAAGTAGAAGGAGTCACGTTTATACCAAGACCATTTGGAGTTACTTGGATTGTCTACATGAGAGCTTGATCGTCAAGAATATCTCTGTATTAAGCCCCATCTACATCCCAATCTGCAGAATTTGGAAAGCAGCTACACGGACTTTGAAGCCACTTACCTGAGTTCTGACAGCAGCAGTCCAAGTGCTCATATAGTACGTCTGTTACGTGCTAACCACTCCAGCAACTGACACCTTTATGGCAAAG
This sequence comes from Anser anser, assembly GCF_964211835.1. Lineage (NCBI taxonomy): Eukaryota > Metazoa > Chordata > Aves > Anseriformes > Anatidae > Anser > Anser anser. The sequence goes on along the minus strand of NC_139727.1, from coordinate 31,798,003 downwards.
CAGTGGAGACACTGTACAGAACTCACCTGACATACTAACTCCATACAAGTACGTAATTAACCTTTACCCAACTTGCAACTTGATACCGAGATCTCCTTTTCTTTGGTGTCAAGAGGGAAGGCTATACAGAGGATATGCCTATAACTGTCGTGCCCTGGAGAACAGATCTTGTTCAAGTGCTGTAGTATATGTTAAAGTTTGTGCCCTGATATTCCAGAACTCATTGTGGGAGGAATCTTGCAGGATGCTCACTTGTAATATCACTTACCCTCAAACTTTCCCCATGTACAAAGACTTGGGCTACAGGAGCACTTCTAACATAGACATTTTCTATCTTCTCTGGTGCAATGTATTCTCCTTGTGCAAGTTTAAATATATTCTTCTTCCTATCGATGATCTTCAGTGTTCCATTCTAGAAGTTAAAGGTGGAAGCCGTTAGTTTCAAGTGCCTGTCTCCCTTCTATAGGCAGCAGAAGATAATGGTTTGCTTGTTTTTAAATGAAAGGCACATGATAATCTGGAACTGGTTTTTGCTCTCTAAAAGGGCACGTTGTCCAATTTCTCCAATAGGTGCAGACATGATTAGACAGTTCCTGTGTTCTCCTGTGACAAAAATGAGAGACTTTGTTCTTTGTTGTAGAAGATGCATATTCTTAACTACAGGCTTAGCAGGTGCTATGCAGGATCTTATAACCTGACTGGCCTTTGGAGCTTTGCCTGGAGTTACATGGTGAACAATTTAACAAAATATTTTGTAAAGCTTCTATCCTAGAATTTATTTCTGCAGCTTTGCAGCGTGCTGAAAATTCACATCCAAGGGATGGTTTGTATTAAGCAGTTACTCACTGGCATCCATTTCCCTATGTCTCCAGTGTGAAGCCAGCCATCTTTGTCAATTGCTTCTGCTGTCTTCTCAGGGTCTTTCAGATAACCCTTGAACACATTTGGTCCTTTAATGCAGACCTACAGCAGGTACAGAATATTGTTAGTCACAAGCCTTATGTTTCAGTATTTTCTGATACACACAGGAGATTGTACCTACCTCGCCTTCATTATTGGAAGAGTAGTAGTTCATTTCTGCCACATCATCTAATTTTATGATGTTACAAGCCAGAGGGGGTCCAACATGGCCTAAGGGAAAAAAAAAACAAAACAACAAACAAGGATAGTCATGACTCGTGGATTCTGCTAGGAGTTGTACCTATTTAATATAAAACTGGAAAGACTAGGTCCCCCTACATATGACTTTACTGATAGTAGATACCTAATGGATCTATTCACTATGTTAGTAAGAAAGAGTACTGTTTAAAGGGGTCTAATACCAAAAGTTCGAGAACATTATTTATTATAAATCCATTTTCAGACACTTAATGCAGGATAAGTAGCAGTTAAGTCTCAATGTTTAGAGCCATTTATTGGTCTAATCAATCACACCATGTGCCACACTTGCCTCCACAGAACTCCCCCACTAACCCTGGTGTTTATTTGCATTTCATCCTCATTATGATCTGCAGTTATGGTGCAGAAGGATGGTGACCTAAGCTTGAATTTAGAACGCTCAATATTAAAAACACCCCTGCTAAGATGAAACTTAAAACTCCAAGTTAGTGTCGCACTTCAGGAAAATATTCCTATCTGGCATTATAATCAATTCTTTGAGGTAAACAAATGGTTTGTGAGCTAAAACTAGTTTTCTTAAAGCCATTTGGGAAGTTCTTGTCAGTTTGCTCAGCTCTGTACAGGCACTCCTGCACAATGGGACAGGATATAGGTTAGGTCACTTTACACAAGAGATGCTCACCTATTTGAGCTGAATATTTTGGTATCCTGTTAACCATACAGGTGACTTGCTACAAAGAATCACTTTGAGGTTAACCACTCAGAATTTGTCTATTGTTTAACTAATAGCTTGAGTGCCACTTTCTATTGACAATTGTGCAAGAGTTTCCAAGTCTCAGCTACCACACCTGTTGTCCAGTCTCCAGGCATTGAGAAAGTGCATCCAGCTGAACATTCAGTCTGGCCATACGCTTCAAAGATCTGTGTGAGAAAGCATAAACATCCTTTGAACAGCAAGCCCTTGGTGTAAAAGACCTCACAGTTTCAACTATGCCCATGCACAAATCTTGTCTTAAGGAGGAAACCAAGACAGTATTATCCTATTTCAGATTTCCTGGTCTTACTGGTGTGATTGGATGTTTTTCAAGTTCAGCTATCCAAACCTTGCTCTGGTTACCTCATTCTCTGCACTCTGTTCTCAGATGTACCACGCTAGGAGCTTACTGACTGTCAAGATAAGCCACAAAACTCAGAGGCTGCTGCCTGACTTGCTGAGGTTGCTGCATATTCCTTTTTCTGCTGCTCTATTCCTCCTCCCAGAGCATACAGGAGGTTTTGCAGTACTGTAGTTTGATGTCAATTAGCTCTGCAAAATTTTGTTCTGTTGCAGTTAACCCTCCTCAAGCAGCCTGTAAATATTGACGACCCTGACAGCAGTGCCTCCAGGAACAAGCTGAGCTAGACCACAGCTGCATCACTGATTACACCCAAGTGACCACCAAATAGGCATTCAGGAAAAAGAATCAGCTTACCTGACAGCCCAATACTGCTCTGAGAAATGTCAGGACAGAGGGAGATATAGGGGCTGCACCCGTTACCATTATACGCACTCTTCCACCCATGGTCTCCTACAAGTGAATTAGAAGCCATCAGACCAAACTCTTAGCATTACATTGCTTGGGTTACTTACACTTGTAAGAGCTTACCTGAACTTTTTTGAAGATCAGCCAATCCAAAATGCTGTCATTTCTCATTATGCCTTGTTTTACTTCAGCCATCTTCACAGTCATAGCAATATTGAACATTATTTTTTTCACTGGGGTATTTGCACCACTTTGTATCTGTAAGGAAAAGTATCAGACCCTCAGGTTTCAACTCATATCTATGCCTCCAGTTCTTGCTTTATTAGGAGGCACCATGCATTACTTTGGTGTTCTAGGATTTGTCTTCACTATTGCCATGGTCTAGGAGACAAACCAAAGTGCAATACTAATTTGTGTTGCTGCAGTCATACTTCAGCTACAACTCCGAGGGCTAGTGAGCCTTCTAGCTTTGCACTTGCTTTATTTTCATTCTGAAAGTAAACAAGATCTTTGTCTCAGAACAGCAACAGACCTATCTCAGCCATGACTGCATACACTGCACTTATAGTCCAGGTCTCAGGGATCTTTCCGTCTCCTGGGAAAGGATTTTAAAGAATTCTTTCTGCTAAGGACTAATTAACCTCATGATGATATTATGATGCATTCAACTTCAATTTGAATGTGCATACTTGCTTAGATACATGAATGTTAAGACAATTTAGCTAAAAATTGCTCACATACCTTGTCATATATTCTATTGAGTAGTCTCGGTACAACTGGGAATAGTGTTGGCTTCAAGGTTTTCATGTCATCTGTCAGCAATTTGATGTCTCCTTGGAAGAAGCCTACTTTTGCTCCACAGCTGTAGACCACAGTCTGAAAATCAACCAAATGTCAGTCAAGGATAATTCATAGCTTTGTTAGCCATAATAATTTTCTATGGAAAGCAGCATGATTTCCAATACTCAATAGGAGTATTGTTCATGTGTAAATAGACTTTGAGGAAATATAGAAAGCCAGCAGTTTTTGCTATAATTTGATTTATGGATGGCTAATGGCTTGATGCCGCTAATTTGGCCTGCAGATTTGCAGATTGGTGTCACAGATTCAGTGAGGCAGGACTGAAGAACAAAGCTTCCTTACAGGAGGTTAGTAGCCATATCTTGGAGAAGTAACTAGGCGTTAATTTAGTCTGTTTAAAGGTTTACCTTAGGTAGGTGGGCTTAGCCATTTAGGTATGACTTCTACCAGGTGTTACTGTCAATTAGTTTATACATCCTATGTCTGCTACGGAAGCTTAGTAGCATGCACACAGTCTACTTACCTGTACAACTCTCTCAAACATGTGAGCCAAGGGGAGATAGGATATGCTGATATCGGAAGGCATACATTCAACTGTGTTCTACAGGAGAAAGAAACAGAAGTATGTCAGCACTCCCTATGCCCTCTTGAGTAAAAAGTAAGTTTGGATCAATTTGAGTGCTTTGAAATATATGCTTTTAAAAAGACTGAAGCAACTTAGGCTCATCCACCATCTTTTCAAAACTTGCAGCTATAACTGACTCAGTCAAGTGTGAGACAGGACACTAGATCAGGATTAGTTTCATGTTTCAGCAAAACTTGAAATATGGTGGTTTAGTACTCTTGGCATGTAGGTCTGACTCATTCTAGAGTAACTTCTAAGTAGTTCTTGTTCAAGGTCAAACCAAGTTATTTACCATACCATTCTCCCGTGGAAACAAGGGCACTTAGGATAGTGCCTACAGGGAATGAATGGTTTGCAGAAGACGCCCACAGTAAAGTCATTTTCACCACTCAGTCACATAGCCTAGAGACCACCGTTAACAGTAGCTTACCTCTACGCTTCTAAGGAAGGCAGCCGCATTTGCAACAACATTCTTATGTGTCAGCATGGCTCCTTTAGGGTTACCTTTGGAGAGATCAGACAAAGTCAGCTGTGAGTGACTGCTGCTGCAATCAGTTAGTTGCCCATGTCTTCTTTGGCTCAGTCACTTTGAGCTGCCTTGGTATTAGGCTCAGTTATAGCTTGCATTATCTTAGGAGATCACAAATACATCTCATCTAGAGCACTTTCAGTTACGGCCCTAAGACCCTGTATTTTTCACAAAGTAGGGCAACATATATTTGGTTAATCTTCCCTCACCCAGCTCTAAGAAGCTTTGTCTTTGTGCACTTGACTTGTAGGGACAATGTCCCGATATACCAAGTGTCCTCAGTAGTGGCTTGACATGGTTCTAACTTATTCTTTTATGTTGTTAGTATTTCCCTTTTTTGCACTGGAAAGTTAGTGTTTTTAGTACAGCAGTTGTTTTAATATAAAAGCAACAACATGCATTCTCTTACCTGTTGTACCACTAGTAAAACACACAATGCAAAGATCTTCAGGCTTAGGAGGCTAGAGGGAAAAAGCCACATTAGGTCAACAGTGTAAGGATTATTAGGTTAGTTATCAGTATTTACGTACACTTCCTGAAGGTAGAAGAACTAGGAGTTTTTTGGAAACATCAAGACAAGATAGACAAAAAAATCCTGCCAGCCTCCTTTCCTATCAGCATGGCAAGAGGTCTTTTCAAAGACTAGTTTCACAAGTTTAGAACTATTCCACAGAGATACTTACATTTGGTTTTCTGATGTTGTTTCTTCCCAGCTCCTGTAATAGAGAAAATACAGCTTAACAATTGCAACAGAATGAAGTGCAGCAATAGCAAATGAATACGTAATTGGATTTCAAATGCAATGTTATAGTTGGACTCTTGAAATTATCTCATTCAGTGAGAGAAGTTGGTCTTCACACATTTAGGACTTATAACTTGGAAAAGCTGACTCCTGAGACTGTGAAAAGCATGAATGTGTAGAAAGTGAGTAGAGCTGCTTAAGGGATTTGGAAGTCCTGAATGGAGATATTTCATTTTATTTAATATAGGCCACATCTCTTACACTCCACATTTATACCTCAGATCTGGAAATTAAGCCTAGTACTGGGGTGTCAAAACAGCCAGTCATTTACACTTAAAGTTTTAATTAGACTCAACTGGCAGCTTAGAAGCTTGATAAATCCTGTTACAACTGTACCATGAGATATGCTAAGGCAGTCTTCAGGTTAATGCATAGAGTGTCCACAGCATATGAGCACAACTTTAGTCAATGGTTTGAACTCTGCAAGTCTACTTGGCGAAATATATCAAGTTTCAAAATGACTGCTCATTAAGATCTCTGATACAGGCGTGACGACTGGATGATTCTTATATTAAAGTGTCATTGTTGCCAGAGAAGGTGCAGTTGTCTAGTTAGCAAGGTATTCCTCTGCAAGATCAGGAAGTCTTTAGTCACCTACCTCAACCTCCTGTAGTGCTAGAATTTCAACTCCCACTTTAGCTGCTCTGTCCTTGAGCTCTTTATTGAAGAGATCCATAAGAATTATAGTCTTCACACATGGGGTCTTTCCTTGCTCACAGTTTTCAAGCAAGATCTCTGCTTTCTCCGGCTTGTCACAAATTACTACGCTTATGTCAGCTACAGAAAAAAAATTACATTTCACAGGTCTGTTCTGAGGACATGGGACACTAGTGAGAGACAACTCAGTGGAACATACACTTAGAATGTAATATTGGTTATGTTCCAAAGCCATTTGCATTTGGATCACATGGATTCACTGGCTGGCTTGACAGTGCTAAGAAATTTGTTTCCTACTAGGGCCAACTGACTTTAGCTAGAATCTCAGTTTTACCCAATGTGAAACCTTTACACTGAAGAATCAAAGACAAATATCTTCAGTCATAGGCAAGACAAGTATTTATTCTTTTGGTATTGCCATAAAAGCTCACTGATCAATTAAATTTAACCATTTTCCTTAAATCTAAAGAATTTTAGACTGGTTTGAAAGAGGTAGCTAAAATTTGAGTTAATGGCTCAACTTCCCTGCATGTGCAAGAAAGCTTTATGCCATTACAAAATCCTTTACCAGTAAGACAGCAGAGGAATTGGATTTGTCTGAACATGCTGGTTCCCCATTAACCTAGTCAGTCACAGCTGTGTAGCACTAAGGCAAGACCTGCTGGCAAGATTCACCACCATGACTGTTGAAGTGCTTTTGCTTGGCAAATCCTGTTTATAGGTTGGATCCTAGATAGTTGCGACAGCAGTTGATTTTTATTTCCTCCCTGCCCTCAATCACCCCTCAGACTAGGGAAAGAAAGTTTGAAGATGCATTCAAGCTCCCTCTCCAGTTTCTTTCATGATGGCATGCTAGCTGTTAGTTCTATAAAACTAAACAGATAGATTTAGGCTTATCTCTACTCCTCCCCTCCTCTGCTCTTTGCCTCCTAGAACTTTTTAAATCAGAGAGACACATCTAGTCTTAATTTGCATGCAAATCTGTCTGCATTGTCTGTTTGGCAAACAGTGTGGGAGTTCAAGATTGCCAAACCTCAAACAGCAAAGTTGTTGACCCCTCTGATTGCAGCACGGTCCACAGAATCTAGCAGGCTGTCAGTGGACTTGCACCCAAAATGCTAGGAGACATACAAAACCCACTGCTTTCTTCTAAGCGTTGAATCTCATACCCTGCAAACCAGCTTTACAGAAGCAGTGTCTATAAAAATATAGGTTAAAGCTACTCTAATTTTTGCGTGAAATTTCTTTGCACTTTAACCTTCTCAAAATAAAGCTTCTTAGAGATATCGTTATTATGAAGTAGTTGAAGTCAATATTTACCTTTGTTGACAATATACACAATAGCCTCTGGCCCCAGAGTGTCATATAGTGGAACAGCAACCATTGAGTAAGTGTAGCAGGCATACTCTGAAATGATCCACTGAAGAGAGAAAAAAGAGCTAGAGAAAAATAGCAGCTCACAAGACAGGATTACCTAGTGACTTCATACAGCTTGACTAGCTCATGTACACATTAGTAGTGTTTGTGTAAGGAGCATGTCTATGAGGTTCTTACAGTATCAAGGGTTCAAGATAGTTACTGATTGTATTACATACCCAGCATAGTATGTGCCCAGTCGGTAATAAGGGACTAGGAGGGAAAAAGCCAGTTGTGGTTGTTCCTCATGTGGCCTCAAACTATTTAAATAGCAAGCTGAACAGACCCTCTGCTCCCCAAGATGTCAGAATTTACTGGGAAATAACATTCAATTTGTCGCTTACCTCTGGCCTATTCTGAGCAAAAATGCCAATAAATTGGTCTGATGATGGTGTACATCCTTTCTGCAGAAGCCCTGATCCCAGGTATTCAGCTCTGTCCAAAACCTGTAAGAAAGTTTCCCCCTGTTTTAGCGCTACAAAACAGCATCCCAAATTAAGTCATCCGTGATGTACAACACTCACCTGTTTGTACGTCAGCCACTGATAAGGTTGGTTGGGTTTTCTGTAGCCTAAACAGTTGCCATTTCCTAATGGAAGAGTTCAGAAAAGAAGCTGTAAAGCTCAGTACTGAAGCTGCATCACACTTCAATGCAACATTGGTAGGTGGGAAGTATTTTCAGACATCTACCTAACTGTGTGAAGCATGGAAGTGTGCAGTGTCCACAGTTAAGCACATTGCACAAACAAGGATTTTAAGACTGATGGCTTCATCTTTATAAGCAATACTTCCAGGATCTGCTGATATTTTCCCATTTCACAACTCAGCAGAGTTTGAAGTAGTTTGTAATCTATCACATTTTCATGTCTGGGACCCTTGAAGTCAGACAGACTCATTCTTACGAGCAGGCAGTAATCTTACACTGAAAAAAACTCACCCACTTCATAGGACAAAACAGAGGGATTTATTTGCACACACCCTTTTCCCCCCCAAACCACACTTGGTATTGCTAAGTCTTCACAGGACTCTGCCACCTTAAGCTCCCAATGTTTGCTCCTGCCCAATCTGCCAACTGCTACTGCTTCCAAATCGAGGGGGGGAAATATGGTCACTTGTCACTCCACCCCACAGAAGTCTAGGAAACCTTAACTGTTACTACAGACAAGAAATAATGCAAAAAAGCTTGGAACCACTTTTTTTACTTGCAATGTGTAAGTACTAACTGGCAGCTGCAAAGCTTACCAGAAGCATGCAGTCCTCTCTGGAAAACTTCATACAAGGTTTTAGCATCTTCAAAGTAATAAGAAATCAGGTTATTATCTGTCAAGATTGCAGCTCTTCTGGCTCCTCCCTAGGAACAGAGCACAGTTATGAAATCAGTGCAGAACAGATGCAATGCCATTTGTTCCTCAGCTAGTCTCCCTTTTAAAGCATTTCAATGCCATTGAATTGTCAGGGAAGTCTCATTTTCCTTCCTGGTTTTGATCTATTCAGTCACTAGTCACATGCAGAGGAATTTTCTATATGGCCTAGACTAATATTCAGTTGTGGATTATTATAGAGACCTTGACTAAGATGAAGTGCAACCACTTACATAGTTACATGAAGTCCTGAATCTCATTCTAGCATCAGCCTCAAAACAGATGCAAATCATTTATAGTACATAAAAAAAAAAAAAGTCAGTGACAGCCAAGGGTAAGAAGCACACCTAACCCTGTTGGAAAGAGTTGCAGTTTCTTACTCTTAAGACTGGCATCTTAACACTTCCCTTCTCCCCACAATACTGCTGAGCTGTACAGCAGGTTTTGTATCTCAGACAGCAGAGTTTCCACAGATGCCCAGAGTCAAAAGGGATTGGTATTCAGGGCAAGCTTCTCAAAATGCTCCATCCCCACATGAAGAATAAGCATTACCTCAATTCCTATCGACTGCTTGTTCAAGTCAGCGGGAGGAAAAACAGGTTTGGGCCTGCTTATCACCCACAGGGAGATGACAACCCCAAATACAATAAGAGTTATCAATGCCGGTGTTGGGAGCGGTGAGAACAAGACTTGAAGTATCCAGATCATTGTGCTGGATCAGTGCAGTCGGAGTTGAACCTGAAACAAACAGGAGGTTTAGTAGGTATACGTTAGAAGCACTCACTACCTGTAAGCCGGGGTTACTTAAGTAGTTTGTTAAGCTATACCACAGATTGTTTCAGCTGTTTGCCCCTAAAGACTCCTGGTACAATAATAAGGCATACTTATGCAATGCTTTAAGCCTCTTTAAGAGATCTAAAGTCACCTGTCCCCATAAATTTTAATCCATTCTGCATCCACCTCCACAAAAAGCTGAAGTCCAATGATGCCAAGCAAGGAACAGATGTCATTTTTTTCCTACTCAAGAGTAAAAATCTGCCAGTATATGATTTCCCAAGTTAAGTATATACAAAAAAAATAATGCATATAGTTCAGAGATGTGAACGGTGGAAGAAAACACCTCAAGACAGCTATAGCTGTCCAACAGGAGGAGTTATTGCTGAAGCTTACACAGATGTAATGAACTTGTAACAGTCTGCAGGAGAAGCAATGTCCTCATGATCAGCTGCTCCTACCGGAAATCTGAATCTATACCAGGAAAGTGCTTCTGATGATGGCAGTGTCCTCAGCATAAGATACAGCACAAGTCAAAACTCTGAAAGATACTTTTGCACAAAGAAATGGTGACCTGGAAGTCAACGTGTGCAACGGAAGTCTGGCTGGGAGATACAGAAGCAGTTTTGCTGCTTACATCTTGCAGAATCTCTTCCTGCAATGGCAAGGAAGCAAAAACTGAGAATACAGGATTTCCTCACAAGAGATGCAAAGCAACATCTAGTTCCTTCTCCTCTCTTAGGAGCAAGTATTTTAATTTCCAAAATGCTCTGGTATTTTTCAGATTGAATAGCCAAGGCAAATCTAGCAGATCTGACTGTATTTGGTCAAAATGAACTCAGATCTCACTAATTTATCTTTGCTAGTATCTAAATAGGTATGCAGGACACGTCACATCACACTTGGCAAGGTCATTAACCACACCCTTTCAAATTCCTTCATGCAGAATTGAGGGGACCCAATCCTTAGATACGTAAGCTAGCAACTAACTGACTCCTTGTACAAGAATAATACCAAGTATTCTGGAGCAATGGGCTCCAGGTACCCTTTAATTAGAGTAACTTGAGAAAGTTGAAGGTATTTTTCAAACAGTAAATTCAGCCAGGTCCCAAAGTCAGAATTTGGGTCTCTGCACCCAGACTGATCAGTTAGATCACCCACATGAGGTTTATGGGTTTGTACTTCTCAGTTTCCGGTGGCTACGTTAATTGGCAATCCTAATGTGTTCTCTGGTGAGAGAAAAGTAAGACATGCTTTGGATGCTCAGCATCTGGATAAGAACAGGTACCATGGAGACTTGTCAAGGCCAAGCTGCCAAAAGCACATCACCCATGTATCTGGCAAGTATCAACTCCCTAGACCTACTCATTTTGAGTTACAGTGTGCCCTCCAAACCCCTGACCTACATCTGATGCACTGAGAGAACTGCCACAAAAAGTTCTGCTACAGCAAGAACGGCAGGAGCTAGTGATTTATGATGGCATTGAATGAATCTGGTCATTGGACATACCACACCTAGGAAGTACGAACCTATTTTTTCTCAGTACAGAATATTGCCCATCTCCATACCCATCCTTTGGCTTTTATCAACTGAGTCTGGGGGAAAATAAAAAAGACTCCTAAACCAGGTCTGCTGCTGAAGTTTGAATTCATGTCAAAGTCACCCAGCAGTCTGTTCTATCACTGCTGTATTTGGAAAAGTAAGAATTTAATACTCTTCATGATGTATACATTTGGTCTTGTTAACCTTTACTTCAGCAGTAAGCAAACAGCTTTCTGTAGGTGGCTGAACAGTATCTGATTTATAGTGGAAGTCAACTACTTGCTTTTATGTTATAGTATGAGAACTGAAGCAGCTTGGTACGGGCATCTCCACTGTTCTACATACAGAGGTGTTTGATATACAAACTTTTTTGCTTTAACTCAGAGACCATTGCTAGATCCATGTGGCAGAACAAATCACATTTGAACCACTTGTATGTTGGAAGCTTAGCCTGTGGGAAGATGGCAAATCTAGAGCTCAGCACATCTATCCTCCCATCCCTCTAAAAGGATACCAGAGTACTCATATCCAGTTACCCTGAATTTTCATTTATAGCAATCAGCTTCTGCAGTCTTTTTCCATCCCCAGATGGGTCAAAAGGAGTTTTCACTCAGTGTGTTTCAGATGACTCCTCTCTGGATATAAAGTTCTCCCAGTGAGCAGTACGAGAAGGGAGCTATGTGCAGGCAGCTGAAGGAAGCACATGCCTGCGTAGTTGTACCAGTGTTAATGACTGAGTTGTGTTCTCATGTTCATTTTAATAGCAATTTAAAGGCTATTTCCTAGAAACCAGGAAGGATTGGTTGCCTTGAGAATATTGTGCTAGAGGTAATAAGCATAACTGTCGATCATATCTGTAGCACAGAGTTCTTTTCTGTAACTGATTAATGCTGATTAGCAGTGTTAATTAGCCTAATCAGGCAGATTGGTGCAGTTGTCACAAACAACTACTGTCTGTTAAATGGCCTTATTTGACAGAAAATTAATAGAAGACACTTGTCTAATCTTGCTGTGGTAAGGATTCCTAACCCCAAATGTTCCAGGCAGCAGTAGGTAAGGCACTGAAAGCCTTCAGTCATGGTACTCACATCTCCTCGTTGGCTCGCATGCAAGGCAGTCTTCCTAGATGTCTTGGCACAAACTGACCATTGAGCTCTGAAAGATAATGATGCTCGGAGCAGAGAGCTCAGAGAAGTCTAGGGAGAACACCTGATCAAGTGTGAGAGAAGCCTGAAGGTGATTGAATGCAGCAAAGCTTTTGCCTTCAGGTTGAATTGATTCCACAAGTTTCTACCACAGAGAAGAGAAAGCAGGCAGTAGTCTTATCCCAGTGTGACCTAACCAGCATTCCTATAACTGAAAATTATTCTTGACTAGTTACAAGCCAAACCAAAACAATTTTAAATTTAAAGAAACATCCTATGACAAGCTCATGTCCAAAACCTGGGAAGTATCATGTGTTCATTTGCTTCTAATTAGTTTTTTCTAATAACCGTCATTGCTAGCCCACTTACAGTACTGAATAAGCCTGTATATGCAAGGGGCAAAACCTAACATCCTTTAAAACCACAGAAGTTTTTGTTGTGTCAAAAGCACAAATACCTAGATCTTCTTTACATTACATGAAAAATACGCTGTTCTTATCTGAAAGGCAATTTTAAATTCCCTTTACTTATTACAGTGTTTTGCTTTTACTTTCCAACTGTTCGTTTAGTTGGCTTTAACCCCTACTGTCAAAGTACACAGGGTGTGTTATTCAGGCTGTGACAAGAAACCACAAGTGAATTTATCTCAACTTCCAGATCTAAGCCAGTTGTCTACTATTCCTAGAGTTTATACCATAAATACGTGTGAAATCCAAGGCACTGCTAATAAACCACCTCTGGCATCCTTCAAATACCACTTAATCCTGCTGCCCTGAGAGCAGAAGAGCCAGCAGAGAGGACAGGAAACTTTTTTCTTTACGAGTCTTTTGTCCATGTACTCCACGCTCGATATGTGCCATGGAGTAACCACAACCTGAGTTTCACCCACAAATCTGGTACATTGTACATAGATGATACCTGATCTATATGGGCTGAGTGAAAACTCAGCTTGGTGCAACATGCAACAGTGCCAGGGCATTTTGACTGTAGGGTTAATGAGCATTAAGGGCTTTCTTAAGCGTGCAGAAAGGCTGGAGTGCTTAAAACCCCAGGGTTTTGAGGGACTTAGCCCCCAGTGACCAGAAAGATGGGAAATGCACAGATGTCTCAAGCCACCTCTGTTAGTCCTCTTGTGCAATAAGATCGTAGATGGTTAAAGTGTACTTAGGTTGTCTGACCTGATCAATGGTCAGGGATAAGGTGCACCAGGATCAGGAGTGCAAAGGCTTAGGTTCCCCTCCACCAACCCCCTTTTTATCAAAAGAGATTACAGTGATTCCAGTTACAGCCTTGAGTTCAGGACTGCGTGTTCTCATTTCTACTGTACACCCCCCCATAATCTCCAGCACGATTCCTTCATTAGCTAGAGGAATGAATGAGAGTTGTTCTCTATTCTCTACAAGTCAGCAGTCATCGGAAAGTAACTGAGCTCTGTGGTTTCAAGCATAGAGGTTTGAAGAAAAACTTATCATCTCTCTCACAGAGTTCTTTACAGACAGCAAATCTCTGGTATTTACACCATTTCAGAGGCAAGGGTCATGCACTGCCCGTGAGATTTTTTTCCAAGATTATATTCTTTGTCTCACGCCTGCCCAAGAAATGGTTTAATTATGCTTTTGAGGCAATCACAAGAACTTGTTATCAGCGTTAGTAACGTAACCTACTGACTCTGAGCAGAAAGAGTAAGGAGCAGCCCCAGTGTAGTTGGTTCTACCCTAGTTCATTAACTAATCACCATTAGCTCACCCTTTGCATTTGCTTACACATAGTGCAACTCTTGCCTGTCTCCTGCAGATGTGAGCCATGTGCCAGTTTGTGCTTAGAAGCATTGTGTGCCATCTTCCTCCAGCTGCAGCAAGGAAAGCTGGTGTTCTGCAGGGTTTAGCATCCAGAGGGAAGCTAAAGTGCAAGATCTCAGCAGCAACTGCTGAACAGAGCCACACACAAACCACATCACCTATCGCCTTGGGAGATTCGGGGCTCTGAAGACAGCTTACTTCACAGACTCAGTTATGTAAAGAGAAGTAAAATCCCAGAGTTAGCTGCAACGGCTTTTCTCAGAACCGTGTTTAGAGGCAGACAGATTTGTACGTAAAGCAAAACCCACAGTAACTTGCATTAAGCCTGAGAGGCACTTTGCTTTCAGAGTACCTCTTACAAGAGCTACAGCCAAACAGTTCAAGTGTCCTTTGATCTTGCCTGAGAAGCGCTCTGCCATGGGAAAGCACAGGGCCTCAGTAACTTACTTTCAGGAAGTACAGCACTTGTGGTTTCAGACTAGATGTTACAGACTATTTCTGGGTCTTCCTCTATTGAACTCTCAGTATTCTAAAATAGAAAGACCGTTTTTATAAAGAACTTCGCTTATATTACTGTCCCTCCATCAGGCACAGTGACGCCGTGACACTGCTTAGTGCTAAGGCTTCGTCGGGTAGCTGCTGAAGCCAAGTTTTCAAGGGTAATTTATATCAGGTTTTCTCCTTGAAAGCTACCTATTCAGAAAGTGTATTGGTCCCACAGAAAAACAGAACACCTAGCCCTTTGAAGTTTTGAAGAATTTTAAAAATAGTATAACAAGTTCTGTTGCTGTTTCTTTCCTCTATTAGATAGTACAGGACAATAACCTCATAAAATATGCACATATCAGCATTACATTAACGGAAAATTATTATTAGACATAAACATGCATAGCTGAAACAGCTAAAACTAGAGCTCAACTTAGAAATCCATAGAGAGCCCCTCAGAAAACTAGAAAATGATCATTTAGCAGCTTACATAGCCACACGAAGAACAGGTAGCACTAAGAACTTGTAAGTATGGATGTCTTTTATCACAACATATTACAGCAGTCGTATTACCAAGAGCAAAGAGCAAGCGTATATCTGAATTTAACTAAGTTTAAGATTAGCATCTGATGGCATGCTACCAGAGCTTTCCTAGCAGGCTCCTGATAACCGCATTATCTTGAACCTCATAGCTAAGCACTACATTTGCACGTGGTTTGTACTAAAACTTAAGTGAGTAACCATCAGCAGGGCCATTAGCAATAAAACAAAAGTGGAACTTTATTACTCGTCCAAAAAGCGCCTCAGAGCAATTACAGAGAAGAGAAGCAGCAGTCAAAAGCACGTACCATGCTGTAGACGAGGCAGGAAGCCAACCTCTTTTCCTTAAACACAGGGAGCCTTACGAGCATAATAGCAAACCAAAAGCAATTAGATAGTAATCGTTTTAAAACTAGAGCTAGTTCCCTCTCCCCAGTTTAAATAAATCAGCAAGCAGAAAAGCATGCCGGGAACAGAGGTTATGAAAGGGAGGAACTTCAGTGGTTAGAAAAAAACTACAGAGGAAGTTTTTCTTTTTTATTATTTGGTGAAGCAAGGAAGTTGAACTTTAAATGTTTCTGAAGAAGGAGATGAAAATTATACCGAAATCTTTTGAATGTTTATTTGTAATTTACCATTTATAATCCATTTGCTTGTTTTTCCTCTATGTCTAAAGCTGCACTTTCAATACCAGGGATTATCTCCCTGTAGCTGTGCTGTACATTAAGGTGAGCAGAGCTTTGCAGCGTGTAGTGCTAACAAAATAGTTTGGGTATGGTATTTCTTATCTACCACTCTAACACACTTGTTGGTAGGCTGCATCATGGTTTCTGCTGAATTTTTTTTCCCCCCTAAAAGCTGCCTTGTCCCTTCTAAATCGCTTTCTGCTGTGCTGTCATTTTACATATGCACAATTATTTGCACAATGTAAAAGTGAGTCATGCTTCAAACTATAATTTTGTTTCCTACTATGACAGGAATTTGCTTTCTGTCTAGAGTTGTGTTTCTTTGTGTGAAAGTTTATGGCTACTGCTGTTTCCCTTTTTCTCCATGGTGCTTGCCTGATATAACTGGAAATTTGCAGCAGGCTTTGAGAGGTAGGAAGACAGTAGCTTTACCTAAATTTCTCCTTTAGTGCCTTGACCTCAGATCTTGGAAATGTTTTCCTGCTTAACAGTTTGCCCATCTGAAAGCTTTTCTGTGCTGCATGACTTCAGAATAATTTACCTAGTCAGAATAAACTACAATAAAGCTAAGAAGAAGTTACATAGCTTGTACTTGCATAAAGAGTTCTACCTGTCCTGGACCTTGGCTTGCTAAAACTTAGTCTCTACTAATTGCTATTATGTCTTCATTGCTGCTGCAAGCTTTATGTTATTGAAGTAAAGCTAGCTTACTCTGCAATTTCGGCATTATTTAACAATGCAGACCTGTAGGGAAGCTGGGGGTTAAATCACTGATTTTGTCATGAGCTTTGGATGAAGATGAAAAAGAAATAGCTTGTTCTGCACAAAACTCCTTTGCCTACCCAGAGCTGCTCCTGTGGCATTCAAACAAAGCTGCGACTTTGAGCTCTAGTAGTGCCAGACATGGTGCACTTATGCTTAGAGAAAGGCAATGCCCCTTACACAGAAGGGAAAGACAGGCTCCCAGCCCAGCCGGCTGCATTAACAACTGTGAGTTCTTCTATGAGGATTTCTCCTTTCAGATATCTGACCTCAGGCTGTTATTTTTTCAGGAGGAAAAGGAAAAGTAGTGAATCTGCCCTGTCTGTGATCGGCTGTTGGGTGGCAATGCTGTATGTCTCAGTCAGATGCCCTGACTTTTGCTGGGGGTGTGAGAGAACTTCACAAAAGCCTTGTGAAGGATAGCTTTTCCTTAATGATTTGTACTTTTTAATGCTCGTAAATTAAAATAGAGCTGATGCTCTTTCCCCAGCATGCATAAGAAATAACACGATAATTTTGAGGCTTATTGTTTTTGATATTGCCTCAACTGATCTGAATAAACCCTGGCTTTTTAAAGGAGGCACAAATATATTTTTTGCCAGTAATTCTTTGCCAAAAGATAAAGTAAAGCAGAGTCACGAATAACTCAACCTTTTTTTCTTTTTGTACGCATATGTAAAATGTATACCTGCATCTTTCATACATACTATGAAATTAAGATCAGTAGAGCAAAGAATGTATATATAGAGTTTAAATTAATTGTTATTGTCACTGTCACAAAAGGAGAGATAAGATGAGCTTTCATAACAAACACTAAGGTCATGGCACAACACAAGCATTGGCCATCCAAAGATGCCCAAATATCCCGTCTACCTATGGCAAATAGAATTGGTTGTAAGTAAGCGAAGGGGAAGCACTATCTCAGTGCATAGTTTTCTCTGTTGTCGCTTCAAGACTTGGAGCTAGGTTTTGTGAGTTTGTGGGAAGTATGGGCTCACTTTATCTGAAGGGGTTTTCGATTCCTGTATGTTTTCTGACAGCTATAAAAATAATAATTCTTTATTGGTCTGCCTTTTTTTTTTTTTTTTTATTGAGGACAACCTTCTGGCTTTTGTAAAACAAAGAAACTATGCAGGGACATAAATGATCTTCTCGGAGCATAAGTGGGTTCCTCAGAGAAGGCAGCATGAGCAGGATGATGGAGCACACATTTTGCCAGCTTACTTGCAGCTTGAGTTCTGGTTACCCTTTCTCTTTGCTGTCCTTTCCTCAGTTACAGCTGCAGCTCTATGCACAAGCAAGAGCTTGGAGAAGGCTCCATCTCTGTAGCTCTGAAAACTGTGTTTTTATTTATTTATTTACAAAAAAGTTATTACAACCAGCCTCTGTGTTTTTAGTTAGGGATTAAGCTCCTATAGTACTAAGGTTTGCAGATACCCTTGTGTGTGTAAACAATCCAGTTTATAACATCTTTTTACTGGCAACATTTCAAAGCCTGCCTCTGGTGCTGCGGAACCAAATGACGGCTCCATTTCTGGAGCTCTGTTTTCACGAGGAAGCTGAAGGGGAGCTGGCACTAGCACCCCATGTGCTGTATCTTAAAACAGACAAAACCAGCACGCTGATAAGAAAATGGCTTCAGCCTGGCCAGCAGTCAGGTTTCCTGTTCCAGCCAGGCTATATCAACGGGGAGCGCTGAGATGGTTACTCTCACTCAGGCGCTTCCTCTGGCTGTGATTTTTTTGTAAGCCTCCGTGAGACCAGACCCTCTCCTTGTGCAGCCAACTACTTGGTTGTCACCTTTAACAGCACCCAGCACGTACGTCACAGCAAATTTGGGCTGTTGTTCCCCTCGCAGTACTCCTGTGCAGGAGTAGGAAGCCTAGCACTTTGGAAAGCCTGGCTCCGACCAGGAGGGATTTGCTTACCTTCTGTCCACCTGGGGTGGAGGGGCTGACACGGCTGCCTCGCTTCTCTGCTTTACAACTCCAAGTGGGTGCTCGAGGGCTGGTGCTTCCCCGGCTTCTGCGGCAGGACTGAGCCCCGAATCATCGGCGTGTGGCTTTAATAAACAGGCAGTACTGCACCCAGGTAACCCTTGAACCTGCGTTGCAACAGGTTCAAAGGTAAAAATTATTCTTGATCAAATATAAAGAGCAATTTTGGCTGGTTAGAAATGTTAAACATACAACTCTTGCGCAACAGATTCAGAAGAGAGCAGCACGCTGTGAAAGTGAACCCCAGCCCTGTGAAAGCTGCACACTGGGATTTTCAGCAGGGCTCCATTTATTCTGAGTGTGCATGGAACACCAAATAAGCATCATTTCACTGAGACGAGGTACCTCTTAATTGTGCTTAGAGCTTGCAAACATATTCCTATATTTTGCCTGTTCTTAAGCATGTCTGACCGCTGAGGAATAGGTTTTCTTTACAGCTCAAGTGGTCTATGAAGGAGCACGTTCTTTTATGGCAGGAGCTCTGAGTGCAGTTAGGATACATAGGGGATTGGTTATCTTACCATCATACATCTTTCCCTTGAGGGTGTGCAAAGGATTAGTAGACTAGCAAGAGCAGACAAAACCTGTTCCATCACCAATTTGCATTGTTTTAAGTGGGATTTATTTATTTTGTCTCCCTCGTTCTGTAGAGTGGGAGTAACTGCTGTTGTGCTCAATGCTGGTTGAGAACGGGCTCAGCTGTGCAGTGATGTCCTGGGACCCAGCTGTGAGGTGGAGCTCCTCTGCTTCACTTCTGAAGGTTGTGGGTGTAATCTCTGGAAGGGCTTTGCTCCTCAGGATCCAAGGCACAAAGCTAAAATGAAAGTTCTTTTTGCACGTTTCATACTGTTCAGACTGCTCAAAATCATGAAGCTTTTGTTGATTTAGGCTGGGTTTGACCGGTGCTGTATTTTGACTTATGTTTAATATTTGAATTATACAATATTAATGCTTTTCATTTATGATTCTAAGTATTCTTGATTGGGATGGGGAAATCTGCCTCTATCAGCACAGATTAGTAAAACTGGAAGCACCTATGGCAGCAGTAATCATCATCCTAGACCTTCTGATTTGTAATTTCCCGTAAGTTTTAGAAAGTGTCGGTTTGGGGAGGATGAAAGAATGAGTGGGGCAGTTCCAAACCTGATGTAGAGAGAGTTTGTTTGCTACCAGTGTGCAAGTCTCTTGGCTCTGGTCTATGGTGCACCTTGCATGTGGGAAGCAAAGCCGTCAATTTAACGCTGTTATGAGGTATGCACTAGATTCCTGCTCAACTACTTTTTTTTTCTTTTTTTTTTGTAAGTGGGTGTTGCCTCATTGCCTCAGAAGAGCTAGAATTATTGACATCAGCTGTGGATTTGTCTCTAGATGCATTTTTATCTCAGACATGTGGTGGAAGAGTAGCAAGGAGACTTGAGACAAAGCAAATTACCTAGGCTAACCTGTATGTGTTAAATGGTAATGACATTTCCTTCTCCACTCTTTCTCCCTGGTATGTAACGTACATGGCTTTTTACCTCTTTAGAACAACAAATTAATGTAAGTTGTACACTTTTCACCTCTAAGGTTGCTTCCTGATGAGTGAAGACTATTGATTAGTTTACTGCTAAGAAGAGAGCTGGGAGTCCTAAGCGACTCTGAGTGGTCAATGTCTCATCTCTGAGTCGCGTAGGTTGGGCTCTAGAGCAAAAGTCTTACTGAATTGATAACTGTGGTGGACCTTTATTCAGTTTGTTTTGAAAGCAGGTGTGAGAAAACAGGTTCACAAGCCCCAGAAGACCCATGGGGTTATGTTCTGTAGTGCAGGCTTGTCTGTGTATGTTATCTATGTTCCTTGTTGTTTCTGAATGAGTGATGCCGTAGTTGATTTCAGTAGGTGCCGTAGGTGATCTCAGTGACTAAAACACACAACCAGTGACATAAGAGAGACTAAAACAGTTGTGGAAACATCACCTATGTCCCAGTTTTGAAAAGGAGGGGCTCAAGGGAAAGCTAGTCAGAATTAACAAAAGCTATTTTCTGGGAGACTGGGATAAATCATTCCACTTTCAGTTCACAAAAATGTTGGTAACTTTTCCCCTCAAGACTAAATTCTGGAGAAAATAAAGACAAATGACATGAAAGAGTCTCTGTAGACTAGCTAGGATCATATGAATTGTGTCAGGTTTGAAATTTCTTGAAAAATGATATTTCAATTTAGTTGGAAATGTCTGAGCAGGGTACGATATAAAATATTCAGGTTTATTAATTTTTGACAGAAGCATCTGCATTTAGTGTGTTTTTTAAGCATGTGATAATCCCGATTTTCTTTAGCTAGTTTTTATAGGTGATAGAAAGCTCGTTTGCTTTTTCTGATTAGATCCATTTTCTGTGCTTATGTGAAGTACAACTAGTCACATTAACTCCTCCTTCAAATATCACACAAACCATTTAAGTGTTTACCCTTTGTACAGACTTGACACTTGAGTGATGAGCATTCACCAAAAGGGAACAAGAAATGGCAAGGGGTGTGTCTTTCCGCTCACTTCCATCTTCGTTACTGACAGTGGGATTTGTGGGCATGTTTCACTTGCCTGCCAGTGAACATATAACCGTGGGGTATCCCAGAATGCTGATTAAAAGCGATTCTTGCTGAGGTTGTGCAACTAGTCCAAGCTGTAAAGAGTGGAGTTAAAGGTCATTACCACCCAAAGCTGGAGTTTAATCACTCTTCTAGGTAACATATAAGAAGCCTTTTCTTTATTGGTCTTGTGAAATCTACTCAAACGCAATAGGCTGTCGAGTGATAAACATGAAACAAACTCTAACCCTTCAGCCTAAATAATGGCCATGACAGTAGTAAAGTTTGGTGCCAGGATTTTGTCATTCTTACTGGGTTAATGCTTTTGAATAAAAGGGATGGATGTTTAATTAAACTGTTTAGATGAGTTAATGAGACTGCTCCTGTCTGTATATTATCAGTGGCTCTGTGGTGCCCAAGAGCAGCTGCACACTTGTTTTATTTTCTGGTATTGCTGCTGTATGAAATTATCTGACTTTTTTTTTTTTTTCCTGTTGAAAATCTATGGCATGTCCCCAGAACTTCCAATGGTTTTAAAGCCAGACCAATCATACTTTTAAGATAACTGTAGATGTTAATGAAATCTGCAGAAGTATGAATTGGCACAAATCATTATGCAGGAACTGGAAGCATTGGATTTATATCTTGCCTTGCAGACTGACAATTTTACATTAGTCTATTTAGGATTAGATATTTTCCCCCAAAAGATTAGTTCTTCTGAGCTCTGACACAAAAACCATTTGGTATTGATCACTTTTATTCCATCTGATGAGTATCATAGATGAAAAATAAAGGAAGCTGTCTTTGCAGTTTTCTCTCCGTCAAAGTAAAACCATTCCTATCTTAAAAGCAGTAAATGCTGGGTATTGCATGTTAAACTCCTGAGACCATCCAGCACACATTCTGCCTAGCTGCATGTCTGTGTTGAAAGTCTGTGGACAGATTAAATTATCAGGTCTTTTCTTTCTTTAAAGGTTAATAATATAATGGAGGCTGCTCAAACATAAAATGGGCAAACACTGTGGATACAGAAGAGCCCAGATCCAGCTGGCAGCAATCAGTGAAGATTTCATGGTATTTAACTCTTGATGAAAATGAGAAGCACCTACTAAAGCTGAGGCTCTGATGACCTTCTGAAGCTCAACCCAAGTTTGTTGGGTCCACACAGAGCTTGGCCTCTGCATCAACTTCTTTAGACTTTCAAATTCAGTCTTGAGACATAATCCAAGAACTGAAGCTTCGAATTCATTTATTCATTAGTTTTCATAGTTTGGCTCTGTTATTCTACCTACGCGTTTATCCCCCCAGAATTGCTGCATTTAACCTCCCCTACTGCCAGGATAAAACGTGGGCAGGAGAGCAAGTCATGACAATTTATGAACAGAGACTTTGGTTATTGACCATTCAAACTGGAAGTGGAAAAAAAAAAAAAAAAGAGAGAAGCAAATCTGTCTTAGTGACTCGTGACTTTAGACTTTGGATCTATGGACTAATAAAAGAGGAAAGAGCTAATGTTCAAAGGGAGCAATATCTGACGTGTAATATTTAGATGAGGAAAGTTTAAAGACCACTTGGAATGCTTGTAGGTGTTATCACAGTGCTGTAACTTGTTGAATCAACCAAATTCCATTTATAGTATAGATAGGCATGAAGATTTGATTTATCAAATCTTTTTATTTGATTAATTTAGCTGAACAAGAGAGCTAGAAATGATTTTTTTTTTGAAGATACCTTTCTACTAATGGCAGAGGAATAAATACATTGGAATGGCTGATATTCCTGTTACAGTCCTTCATATGCTGTGCCTTGGACCTCTTCTGTTCACCTTTGCGTAACGCAAAGGATAAGCCTTGGAGATCAGCTCTTGTTCTGATATTCAGAGGAGGTTTGATCTGATTTGGGGTCCATATCTAATTTAGGAATTCTATAACGTAGAAGCTCTTCCTTCCTTTTAATCTAGAGGTAATTCTATCCATGTTGATAAGGTGCCGTTATAAAACAGTACAGAGTTGGGCTCTAACATCCAACCTTTCATATGCAGCAGACCTTCTGCATAAGCATAGTTACTAGAACAATGCAGATTGCCTATAATTTTCTAAAATCTTTTCTTTCTACCTGTGCTTCATCTCAAGCCTTGGCTGAGTTAATTTTGTCCCAGTTAAAGACCAGGCTGGGTATAAGAAGTGCAAGAGGTGGCTTGTTATGACATAAGGTGTCTGATGCTTTTGTGATTTAATTCAATGGAGTTCATTAGGCCCATGCATTTAAAAGACTGTCTGATGAGTACTGGCATGGCCTTTAATTTCCGAAGTAATTGTACATATTTCTTTAGAACTCTGTTGAAACAGGTCATTGGAGCTAAATTTTAGAAGGCTTTTGAATCCTTCTAGTGTGAAATCATAAAACGAGACATTTCTTTAAACTGTGTATTTCAATTTTAATAAGCCTCTCTTTTTGAAAGTCCTTATTACTGATAAAAGTACTTTTATTTTGATGCCTAAAATTAGGGTCAGATATTTAGGGACATTGAGATGGTTTCAATAGCACATGTGGTTTTTCAGGGTTGTGCAGATAAAGAACAAATTCAATTTTATGCCAATTGAAGCTATTGATCTTGAAAAGGCAGTTTGCTTGAAAGAAAAAAAAAATTGCAATTCAGGGAAGTACATCAAGAAAAAAAAATCAGTGATATTCAAATTCAGGCAATCAAGTACTTCCTGTGGCTAAGTTGTAACCCCTGGGTCATGTTTAGTAAGGGTTTGGAATGAGGTAAGTAAATGCCCTTGACTAACTGATTAATCAGTGTATGATATATGAGTGTGCAATGTGTTTAATGTATGTCTATGGTATTTACACTGCAGTCACTGCAGTAGACTTTTCTTGTTAACTTTTCTTATAAGATTTCAGACCATAACTGGGCCAGATGCCTATTTTTTTTTGTTTGTTTGTTTTCAGCTGCCTATTCAGGACAAGCTTAATCACACATTATTTGGGTTACATCTTCTGTTTTAGACCATGTGGACTATTTCACGTGAACCATGATAAAATGAGACAGTCACAACCAGTAATCCATTTTGGATTTGCTCCTGAGGTCAAATGAAAGACAGGGAGTGATAAAAAAAAATGTTTAAAAAAAAAAAAGTACAACAACAAACAGAAAGGGGAGGAAAGTAACAAATAAGCAGAATGCAAGAGAAGAGAAAATAAATGCATGTTAGCTGTAAGAAGAACAGAAGAACAGCAGCCTATTCCACCTTGGTAGTTTCATGACCCATGACCTTTGTCTGTAGTGGTATTGGACTACCTGTAAATTCTTCATTTGAAGTTTAAAGGTTTAAAAAAAGATAAAAAGATTTGGGTAGAAAAAAAAAATCCAGTAGATGTTTGCAGCAGCTATTGGTAGCCCCTTTCTGCAGGTTGCAACACAGAGGGCACTGAGTGCCATCTACTGCTTCTTCTGGACCTTTTGCTGGTATCTGGAGGTGTGTACTTAGGTTACTGGGGGATCTGGAACTTCCTTGGCTGCTCTGGATGCATTCATTTTCAAAGCAAATTAAGCCAGCCACCATCCTACCTAAAATGTGAATGCACGTGGTGTCTGATGAAGAGCTGAGTTAGGGGAGAATGTCCATTGATTTATCAGACCACGTGTGTTCATTCACTTCTCACTGGAGAATCAAGGTAAATACTTGAGAAAAAAAATGGAAAAAATATAAGTATTGCCTTCATTCTCCCCCATTACCTGCCAGTCTTTTCTGTCCAAGAAGAGAATTTGCACCCTGCCCATAGGAAGCATGATGCAATCTCTTTTGTTAGATGGAGAGAGATGAAGAACAGTAACACTGAGGCAATCTCACACTTCACAGCTAGTGCTACTTGCCCCATCCCTCAGTTAGTGTTATCCCACATACTGTCTACCCATTTACTTTCTTTCCAACCAGAGTGTGCTAAACGATACATGGCTATCTGTAAAATCTGACTGTCCCTGACTTGTGGTATCTACTCAGTCCAAACTGAAAATGTCACTGAAATAAGTAAACCAAAATCCTCTAGTTAATTAGGATTATTTAATTAAATTTTGGTGACAGGCAAAGAAGTTGGAGCCAGCAGAATAAAAAGAGGAATAAGAGGAAAGTGCCATGTCTCAGGTTCGGATGTATGGCCACTTGGTAATGTCGTGGTCTCAGTGTGCCCTTCGGTACCAAGGAAGGACTCCCATCTGTTACAGTGCTGCTGTAGCTCTTGCTCTTCTGAATTTTCTGAATGTCTTGGTTAAAGAGCCAGACACCTTCCACCTTCCAGTCTGTGGTGTTTCAGGCCCCTTGAATTCTTCCTGCCCACATAGCAGCCAGCAGCTGGGCTCAGCTGTCCAGGTTACCATCAACAGTCATTTCAGACCAGTTGGCCTTAGGTAATTTTATCCTGGCTTTTGTTTGTGCTGATTGTGTTTGTGATGCCAAGAAGTCTCTTAGCGCCCTCGTCCATCAGTTTAGGCAGGCAAATATTTCATCCCTTTTATGCCAGATTGTTCAGAAGCAGCTGAGATGGAGTATGTCTTCCTGTGGTTTGCTTTTTTCCCCCTGTCCTGTGATTCCGGGGTTCTTTTCCTTGAGCATGATGCTTAGACCAAAGGCTTCCCAGTCTCGGTGGGAAGTGCTGGAATGGGGGAAGATTTTGCCTAACATCAGGCTCAGTTCCGTCCATCACCCTTGGCAAGATGCAGTTTGACTACTGCTTTTCAGCCAGTATGCTAAGATACTGGGTTCCTTTTTCAGGCTGTTCTGGAGGGATGCATCAGAGAAAAAACATTGTTCTGAGGAGCCAGGAGGATTTTATCAGGGAGCTCTATCCCCTCTGACATGTTCCTTCTGCCTCTGAGCTCACATGTTAGTGTGGTGCACATCCCAGAGCATGATACTCAAATGCTTTCTCCCTCAGTAAAAAATACTGATGTTCTTCCACTGTTAAGTCTTTTGCTGTTGATTATAACAACTTATTTTCCTCTAAGTTTGAAATCACGATAAAGTGAAAGCTAACAAGTCTTTTCCTAGTGTTAAATATTGATATCAATGTGTTCTGAACTGCAAAGTTTTCAGTTGCTGAAATTATGTCCAATTTCCATAGGTAGCCATTAAAATTTTACCTGTATTTTAATATCTAAAACATCATAGTCCAAATTATATTGCTTTTTAAAACCTTTCAAAGGTTTAACTTTTTAAAAGGTCTTAAACCTTCTGGCTTTATAGTAAATTTTGCACATACAAATAGAAAATTAAATGAAGTTAAATGAGGTTTAAGAAAGTTAAATGATTTTTAAATGAAGTTAAACAAGATTTTGGGAGCTAAGTTCCTGATCTGTTTCCAAGTCAATGAGAAAAGAAAGACTCTTGAGTAAGGATAGCAGGGAGACTGAATTGTACTTAAAATGAAAAAGAGATAAAAAGAGAGAAGGGAAGCGATCTTTCCTCTCAAAAGCTTTTCACTTCTATTTGAGCACGTTAGAATTTCAGGTGAATTGCTCTGATCTATGATATTTCCACCTCCAAATGTTAATTACTGTCCTGTTATTCATGCTTTTCATGCAACGAGGTAAGACCTTGGTATGAGTTTGTTCTCATCACAGTGCAGTTTCTCTCAGCATAGGCTAAAATTAAACCTGGGCTGCAGTTTGTGTGCTCCGTTTTTACTGGAAATGGAATCAGTGGCTCCAAATTCCCCTTGAGGATCGGCTGCTCATCTGTCATTGCTAAAGACATCCCTGTGCTCCTGCCAGGAGCTGCTAAAATGAGCAGGGAAATGGGTGGGGGGAGGACGTGGACACTGGGCCTGTATTTCTGTGTAAGCGATGGGCATTAGTTCGCGTGGTGCTAACACGGTGTTTTTGCAACTTCTTGCTGGCTGTGGTGGGGCCTGCCTTTGATGCGGGTTGCTTTGTGCGCGTGCCAGATCTCGAAGCATATTGCTCGTGCTGTGAAGTTTGGTATTTTCTGTTAGGAAGTGGGAGGGAAGTGGATTTGTTTGTCTGATCATTGTAACAGCTAACAGACGGGAAAGAACTTAGCAAATCCAGGCAGGTTGTGCTTTTCAGCTGTGCTGAGCTCTTGAGCCCTCAGTGGTCGCTGCCAAGGCTTTCGCAGTCAGATCTATCATATTCTCTAAAGAAGAGCTGATTTCTCTTCAGAGTGTTTCCTACAAAGTCCTTTCTAGAAGCAATCAGTGCTACAGCAGGTTGGGAAGACGGTTTCTTTTCTCTTGCAGTTTCTGAAAGCTGAATGAGTTCTAGTTTACTTTGAGGAGCTTTCAGACCAAATAACCAAGATAACAGATATTGCTGACCGGAATTGCATTATTTTATTTCCAGGATGATGAAGCACAAAGTCTTGGTACTCTCCATTTGAGTTTGGGATTTTTTGCAAAACGATTTGCCACAGTTGATACAAATCTGATAAGTGCTTTAATTGGCCAGCAGCAGGCTGTGTCTTCAGCTCTGGTCACGTACAAAAAGGGATGGCACTTGAGGCTCTCCTCATGCTGCCTCGAGTACCTTTGAAGTGTGAGGCAGCCATTTCATCCCCAGCAGCGTGCGCTGCCAAGATTCATCCCTTCACTGTGGGACCTCTCTGTCTTCAAGGCCTCTCAGATCTCCCGAGTGTTGCCTGCCCTTTGGCACGCAGCCTGCTCTTTCCTTAACCTTTCCCACCTACACCAGCCATGCCATGGTTTGTCCCAAGGCTGTTCCTTGAGCTTTGCTTCTCTGACTGTGTGTAGCTTTAAATAAATTTTCTGTGACTGCAGTCACAGCATTTCAGTTCAGTCTGTAGCAATCCAGAGAAGGTGCTTGCTGGTAGAAGTATTCAATGGGAAGATGAATTCTTGAAAATATTCATGTAACATCACTGCTTACAGCTGGTAACATCCAGCTTGAAACCTTTCTGGAGGCAGGTACGGCACCCAAGCAGAGCCAATGTCTGTATCACAGGATGTAGTCTGTCCTCTGGTTGCAGGAGCATGCCATAAATGCTATAAATTCTGTAAATGTCAAAGCATCATCATCACTGACAAATGGATCATTAATTAATACTGATGATTATTTGGCAGATCGCTTTGGCCAATTTGTAAAGAATAAAAACCTCCTGGCCACAGTAAGCATTTCCATATGCTGCATATACCCCATAAAAAAGGTTTGTACTGTAGTAACACCTTCTGCTGTGTCCTCCTTTGGATGCAGAGATCCCAAGCTTACTCATCTTTCAGTCCGTGGCATGGAGCACAGATGATTGTTTGACTTCCTCTTGATACGCAGTCACATGCCATACTTCATTTTAAACGCCCACATATTGTAATACCTTTGGTGTAAGTAACATCACTAATTATTTCAGATGGGAGGAATACTTCCAGATGCCACCTTGTTGCCCAAACATAAGGAGAGGTGGTCCCACATGTAAAGGTAGAGCAGAATTATAAAAGGTCATTGACGTCAGCCTCTCAACAAAGCTGGAGGGAGAAGCCAGGGCTCTGGAGATCCTGACAGGTGCTGGAAACGGTGAATCTTTCTTTAGTTCCCGTCTCTTCTGTTTCACTCAAAACTGATGCAGACTGGTGCTTTTAAATGATTTTTTTCAAAAATTTTTGCAAGAAGGCACATTATGAAACACTTCTGCAACACTCAGCTAGATTTCATCTCATTTGCATTCTCTTTATCTCTTAATTTTGCAATATGTGTTTGATTTTTACAAAAAAAAAAACCAACAACAAAACCCCCTCTGATGTTTGTCTGGAGAGGTGAGGTGTATCCAGGTAGTACAGTCGATAGCTTCACTTAGTTCTGTGTAGTCACTGGCATGGTTTATTTTGTTAGTACTAGTTTACTATGTTGTTATTTAGGGAAAAACAAAAAACCGGTATCCATGCTGTTGCTGGGATCTTCCTTTTTCATTTGGGTCCAGTGCTATTTGCTTTCTTCCAGTCTTGCAGTAAATCAACATACTCTTCAAAAATACACAGCAGTGTAAATTATTTCGTTATCTCCCTTAGCCCTTTATATACCAAATTATCCAGTCCACATAGTTGAATTTTTTCATATGTCCTAGTTGTCATTTATCTGTTCACTTCTGCTCTCCCCAACACAAATGTCCAGGTATAAAATAGTTCTCACAAGAGTTAGCATTTCTTATTTTCCCCTCTCCATCCCATTTCTTTTCCTCATCTCCAGCCCCAAAGTGCAAATGCACAAAGCAAGGGATCACATAATAGTAGCTGTTAGTCAAGTATGATATGCGGAAGTAGATAGTCTAGAAAACATATTCAGCATTTGTAAAACTATAAAACTCTAAGCATCTTTTAAGGAGCTTAGTACAAAAGACCAAACCATGCAGTAGAGAACAAAAGAGAAAAACAATATCATGTCTTAATTTGGTGGTAGCAGGGAGCTGTTAACATCAGCTAGGCATCTTTGCCCAAGTGCACAAAGCAAGCAACATTTTTTTTATTATTATTTAGTAGTTTTTTTATTGTCAGTCACTCACCTCTTTCAGTATAGTGTTGGTTCCTGTTTCAGTAGCCTCCTTAGCACTGCTGCTAGCTTCTCGCTCTTTGCTACTCGCTTGCTTACTCATCCATCTTTTATACTGACAGCTACACCCTCACGTAATAATAACTTGTTTTTATGCAGTGCATTCACCTTAGTGATTTACCCAGCCTACTCACAAGATTACAAACCAGAAAACACTGTGTTAATAGGACACTGCCTGCCAGCAGGCTCTCTAGTCTGTTAGTCGAATGTTTTATGTGATTACAAGATCACCTCTGGTATGGCTTCAAAGATCTAGAGCAAAGTGGTGAAGAATTTCATTCTTTTTTGTTGTTGGAGGTGGTTTTCTGTTAAATATTTGCAGTGACTTGGGAAAGGATTTTCTGAATGAAGCCACTTTTGCAGTAAAGAGTTTCTGTATCCTTTTCACACACCGAAACTTTTCTCATGAAGGTTTAGTACCTAGAGTTTACAACTTAGAATTGAGTGCCAAAAGTAAATAGCTTTTTCATCAGAAGGGCTCTTGTGATTGTTGGTGCCAGTGGGCTGTGGCTCTGCTCTGAGGGAGTCTTGTTGCAGTGTTTTAATGAGCATGTAATAAGTCCATATAAATGATGCCCAAGAGCCACTGATGTGGCAGCTGTTCCTGCTTGTGCTCCCAGTCAGGCTGCAGGGAGCAATATGCCATTCTCCTAACGCCAACACGGGGTTGTTGGAAGTGCTTCTATAGAAGAATGGTTAACTTGCAACTTGCAACATTTTTGTTTGCTTAACTACTGTTTTCATTTCTTACTGACCTTTTCCCAAGCCAAACTATCACTATTATTATTATTTCCATCAGGGACTACTTAGGGCCAAAACTCATTCAATCACTTTGTGTTACTGGATGTAAATTTTGATACAGACACACATCATGGGGGGAAGAGAAAATCTACTACTGATTATATAGGAGGTACCTAGGTACCACATCATTCTGTATTGTTACTTCTGTTTGTCCTCTGTTTTTAGTCACTGTCACCTGTTGCATCCTCTAACTACCCTGCAAGCTCTTTGGTTTCAATGTGGTCCCTTCCTGCATGAATGTCAGGCCAAAGACATTGAAATATGGTCTTTGATACTTATATTATTCCAATAACATAAGTGACAGCAATATTTTGATAAAAGGAAGTTAAACAATATATGTGGGTTAATAATGTGGGGCAAAACCCATGACTAGCATTTTCTAGAGCTTAACAAGTACTGTTTGAAAATCCTCCTGAAACCATCGTGGGAAGGAAGGCATACATTTTTTCTTGATTTCAAAATGGGAGAACGGTTGCATTTTCTACTATCAAAAAGGTAGGAAAAAGTGCTGATGGCCATGTTACAAAAAAGACACATTCAGTAGGAAATAACCCTGCTCAGTAGGTGAAAAAGGAGCATAACCCACTGAATAAAACTGCAGGGTGTTTACGCTTAGCCTGTGTGAACCAGCAAAGAGAAGGTCTGTGCCTTTATGTTTCAGAAGCCCCCAGACTTTGTTATTCTGTTCTGATCCGGAGTGATTTCCTTGCTGTACCCTGCCCAAGGATAACAACGGTAAAGCTCAGACCTGTCAGAGAGGTGGTGTGAGCAATTCCACTTGCCCAACAACTGAAGATATTGGCTCACCTTCCTTGCTGAAGGTACAAGCATGCCTCTGGATGATTGAGTCATGGGATTTAAAAGCAAGCTGTATTGGTTGATCTGTGTATATGGCTTGCTGTCGAATTTCCTTTCCTGAGCAGAGGACAGATCTGGTAATTTTTCAGCTGTAATACAACTGCATTGGTAATAGTCTAAGATTTCTCTGGGAACTTGCTCATAGTGCTATAAAGTACAAAAACAACTGAAAACTGTTGGGAACCAATAAAGCCAAACTAATCTGTAAAATGAAAAGCAGAATCCAGTGGCAACTGGGATTAGTGAGGATTATAGAACAATTAAGAGCTGCACAACAGAATAACTTTTGCTTTCTATTTTCCAAGACAGAATAAAAAGCTGTCTTCCTGTCACCATCTCTAGGGTACTTTTTTGGCCTTCTGACTCTGATATTCCTATGTTTAGATGTGAACAGATAGCAAAGCTGGACAATATCTTTCTCTGCAACTTATGTCAAAATTGTGTCTCCCGTACAATGGTTAGAAAAAGTACTACATAAAAGTCTTGAGTAGTTTGGCTGGACCTGTGCTGCATTACTTGGAAGCTCACCTGAAGCTATTGCATAGGAATAACCCCATGATTTGTAGATCTGCGTGGAAAACCAGCTCAGCTACTGTCACCTTTGTTGCTAATGTCAGGTATAACACAAAAGATGCATTCCTCTGGCAGGAGAGCATCAAGTACCTATCATCTGTTGCTAGAAGTTCCAGTTCAAATACAATTTTCCTTTGTCACCTGGATTTCAGGTTGCTAAATATACAACATTGTTAAGCAAGGTAGGTAGGAAAATGACTGAACAATTATTCTATTGAGTGTCATGTATCTATTTGGTATTGTTTTATTAAGTGAAGTGGGATAATTTCTGCTCCCAGTTACATGAGCATTTCAAAGAGAAAGCGAATAGTCTTTCCAGGTGGAAGATGCTGAATTACAGATGCTCCCTAAGCATCAATGCACGTGCAATTAGCTGTAGGTGCTTAACCGTGCTACTTAAACTGAAGGCTTAGTCACCATAGGTTTCCTTTGTCATCAACAGGAAGAAGTAGATGTCTGCACAGAGAGGTTAACTGCCTAACATCTGGTTTGCCTTGTGAAAGGACCTGCAGCTCCCTGGTTGTAAGGAGAGCTGAGATTGCACATTCCCAACTGGAACTCATCCCTTCAATGAATCCCTTGGTCGTGTTCTTACAAAGTGTCAGCAGGAAGGCATTAAGGGAGCACAGTAAGGACAAGTCAGCTTGGCTTTGTCAGAGTGTTACTCTTAGCCTTTCTTACCTGAGAAGGTAAAACAACGAGGATAATGCACAGCACTTGTCTGTCATGCTATGAGATGTAGAAATGGGATAGTGTTGAAATTGGTGTTTGTTTCCTTAGTGCATATTTAGTTTTTATTTAGCAGTAGTAGCTCTAAGTCCAGGGCTTTTCAGCTTCTCACACTGCCCTGCCAGCGAGGAGGCTGGGGGTGCACCAGGAGCTGGGAGGGGACACAGCCAGGACAGCTGGCCCAGGCTGGCCAAAGGGATGTCCCACACCTTACAGGGTCATGCTGAACAATAAAACAGGGGCACATGGCCGGGGGGTGGCCGCTGCTCGGGGACTGGCTGGGCATTAGTTGGTGGGTGGTGAGCAATTACATTGTGCATCACTTGTTTTGTATATTCTTTTATCATGATTATTATTTTTCCTTCCTTTTCTGCCTCATTAAGCTGTCTTTATCTCAACCCACAAGGTTTTACCTTTTTTCCGATTCTCTCCCCCATCCCACCGTGGGTGAGTGAGCAAACCACTGCGTGGTGCTGAGCTGGGCTACACCACAACACGAGCTCTTGCAGAAAACATGTGAGGCTTCATAAACAGGAAATGTTCCTCTCCAGGCTAGGATGCAGCTGAAGTATTGTGCTGTTAGTGAATGCTGAAAACTGCCATCGTGATTAATACTGCAGCCACCTCCTTGCAATTTGCTGTATGTTCTTCATTACTTTACATGCTTTGCTAGCATCGTGCAGGTCAGAGTGCTCAGAAAGGATTGCTGTGTACCAAACACCGATGCAATTCCCACCTAGATGATTCTGTGATTCCTCTATCTATGAGTCTATAAAGTGCTTTTTATTATGCTTCCTCTATGATCTCCATCCAGAATATCCAGTTGCTTAAAAGGGCAATTCATCCACAGAGCACAAAACTCTGAATTTAAATGGTTACTTGATGGACTGGACTAGCTCTAGTGAGGATGTCTGTGATCAGGACTGCTCTATAACAGCCTGCATTTGAGCTCTGTAGGAAGCTGTTGTTTGTGTCACGCAAGTGCACAGTTTTTTAATCACTGAAAATCTGCTTCTTAGTCTCCAAACTCATTGCTATGTCCTCTTTAAAATACATATATATTGTCTTCTGCTGCGCTACCTTAGAAAGACATATCATTCTATGTTGGAGCAATAGATGTTTTAGCACAGGGCACTGAATATAGCTAGGTAAATTATACGCACGAAAGTCATCTTTTGTCAGCCTTCTTGCTGGCATTGTACTTGGCCCCAAGACCATGCTGGTAGCATGTGCTGCTTTCCCCTTGCTGCATCCTAACAATCTGCAGGAAGAGGACTTTGTCCGACTTGCTGTAGATTAGCATTTTGCTTTTTCCTGGGGGAGGGGAGGAAAGCTGTGTTTGCATATGAAAGCTGGAATAAAATAATCTCTGACCTAGGTCACTCCCACACATGACATTGTGTCTGCACATTCGGCGCTTCAGAAGAACAATGCAAATCAGAGCAGTGACTTTCTGTCCTTCCTGAACCCCAGAGGAACACAGGTCAGAAAACACGTGTAAAAGCAAAAAAAAAAAAAAAATGAAAAGAAGGCAGAAAACTGACAGTGTGCTCGTCCACCCATCAGGCTGTTTAGAGCCAAGTCAAGAGAAGGCAGAAAGTGCACTGTATGAATTGCTGCAGTGAAGGGGGTTGTGGTTAGCAAACCCCAGGCTGTCAGTGCTGGGGCTGAGCCTGTGAAGAGTTCTGGGTGAGGTGTGCATCCCTGCCAGCCTGCTCATTTCCAGAGCAGAGCAGGAAAGGAGGCTGCACTGCTTCTCCTGGGCTTTTCCAGGACACGTTGTTTGGCTGCTGACCATGGCTGAGCTCTCTGTGTAGGGCTCAGACCATTCCTGCTCGTCAGCACTAGTTAATGCCCATGGTAACGAGGTGATCTCTCCACCCTCCTGGCTCCTCCAGACACTGGAGTTACAGGAGTAAAACGTGGACCCGTGAAGGATGTGTCTTCTCTGGGAAGGCTCTAAAGGTAGCAGTTACTTCAGTACAATCAGGTGCTGGCCTTTAATAAATATTCCCACTAATTCTGGACATGAAAACTGAGATATTTTCCCTGAGCAGTTGCATGTGTGTGAGGAGTTACTTTGTTCTTGGTCTTGTTATTTTTACCCATTGAAAATTCTTTTTATATTCCTCAAAATTTTGAAAAAAAAAAAAATGGGAATTGAATTTCTGTTTTCTTGAGAAGTCCCACGGTTCTGAAAGAGGGAGAAATACTCTCTTCTGTATTTTTAAAATAAGAAAATGCTGTCTTGCAAAACTGGAAGCTGTTAAATTCCAAGATATTGATGGAGTTCTTAACTTTTAACATAACATTGCCAAAATTTGAAAGAAAAAAAAGGTGTTTTAATAGATCCTTTATAATTTCAAGTGAAATATTTATTTTTTCCTCTGCAAAAGGAGAAAGGACAAGAAGATGAATGAAGCTATTTCTTGTTGTCTTTGTCTTGTTTGCAGATGTTTCTGTGCTGGTTTAGGTTGCTATTCACCATCGCTCAAGAAAATGTTTTTTTGCAGTTTTTTTTTCTATCACTTGT
Organism: Anser anser; assembly: GCF_964211835.1. Taxonomy (NCBI): domain Eukaryota; kingdom Metazoa; phylum Chordata; class Aves; order Anseriformes; family Anatidae; genus Anser; species Anser anser. Next base: position 31,762,812 of record NC_139727.1, on the reverse strand, counting down.
TTTGGTTTGATATTTTGGCAGAAATTATTTTTCTGTACAGCAAAGAGAAGCCTGCAACTGGCAATCTCTTCCATGAAATGCTCTACTTTTCTTGCATTACCTCCAGGTGGTGTACCTTCAGGAGTGAATAATGAATAAATTATTGGTGGCAGTTTCCAGCTGCTGCCAAAGTACTTAATTTTCCATCAACATAACCAATTGTCAGCCAACTGGTATTCAGCAAGCCATACATGTTTACCTACTAATATAATTGTGTAGCCTAGTGGCCTTTCCAGGGATGTGTATGTGATTAAATTCTGTACATAAATGTTTGCTCTGTGGTGACAAATGGTTTAATTCAATTCATGTAATATTAGCTCTGTTTGTTCTATGACAAATTGGATGGGAAATTACAGTATGTGCTTCTTCACCTCCCCCCTCATTTGCAATCATTGTTTCAATCTGCAGCTCTTCAGACGTCAAGTCTGTTATGCAAGAAGTTAAACGGTGAGATCTGATCAATGGGAAACTTGCTTTCTTTGTTGTCCAACAGTTTAAGGTCTGTAATAATGCAGCAAGTAACTTAACTTTTTAATTAAGTACTTGGTGGTCGATAGGAGAAAATCAACCAATAAACTGATACATTAAAATCTCACAACCCACTAGCCAGCTAACCTTAGTTTCTAGCCTTTTTCAGGAGATTGAGTTAGATGTTGGAGTTGCTAATTGCATGCCAAAGGAGGGACATCATTTCTGTTTTTCAGGACATCTTCTTGGAAGATGCACTGAAAACAACAGTGTGCTCAAAGGCAAAAGCCGTGTGTACCTGGTCACCCTCAGTTCTCCAGGGGAATTTGCTAACTACTTGTATTTTACAGAAGAAGTCTAGGAAAGACCTGCAGGGACAGCCTGTTCACAGTTCTCTTTCTTCAGAGAAAGAGGTTTGACGCTGTGCCCCCTGCTTACAGCACTTGGCTAACATGATAAGTTTCTAAGTAAACCTCTTCCTTTTCCCAGTTTGTCATTTCCCCAGATTTGCATACGTGAATAAGGACGTCTCCAGCCAAAGTGCACCTGAGGTTTCTGCATGTACTTTTCAGTCCCTGGGGACTAAGAAATCCCAAGCCCAATGTGAGAACGACATAGGGCATTTCTAGGCATACTTTTGTTTCTTAGTATGTGAAGAATTATACTGGTTAGTTTTAGGTATGGATTGTCAGTTACTTATTGTGGTCTGGAATCACAGTTGCATTTGGGGAAAAAAAAAGAAAAAAAAAGAATTAATTTAGCGAAAATTAAATGTACTTTTAACTGAAAAGATTTGCCAAATATCAAATATCTCTGGACTGCTGCGTTTTTGTTGCTCTTTTGATTTGGATTTGTTGTTTAAAGTGAGTTCTTACTCTGCATACCTCCATGACACAGTAAGTGTTAAACCTTGGGGCTGTGCCTGTGATGGAAATATGAAATGATGGGACTGTGTCTGTAAAGGAAATGTTAAACGACGGGAAGGACATCAGAGATCAAAGAGCGCTGATTGCCAGTACGAAAAGGCAGTAAAATCTGTTTGTATGGTAAGCATACAATGACAGTTTCCTGGTTGAGTACAATTGTATTAAACCAGCGTGCTTCCTCTCATGGGTTGTACCCTAGGGGCGGCTGCAGGACCTGAGAGCGCGTACCAGCGAGCTGTATTTTGAGCTGGTAGCCCGATGTATTGTTTTGGCTGTCACTAACTGAGGTTGAGATCAGTACCTCGAAATCAGATCTGTGCAGTTCTGCCAAAACGATGTGGTTACCTTAGACTCTTCTCAGAATAACCTTTTGGTTTACCTTTTAACTCCAGGTCATTATGAGAGAGCTGGGTTAGGGAGAGGTACTGCTTGAGGGTAGGCAGGCAGAGGAAGCTGAGTAAGGCACAATCATTTTATAATCTGACCAGCTGCAGCATCACCGATTACAGCTAGACTGGCTTGGTGCCAGTCCTGTGTGGTTCAGACAGTTCATCAGCCTGCACACAGTCTGTCCCTACCTGGCATCCTAGGAAAATTATTTTCGAATGCCTGTTATTCTTGCCTCCACTAAGAGGTAGAGGAAGTTCTCCAGGGATCTGTCTCTCCTGTCCTTTTGTATTGAATTACAAACCTTGCTGGAAGACTCTTGGTAGTCTATAGTATTTGGTGATGAGTGTCTTAATCTAGCCCAGATCCAGGAACGGGAACATGGATGCCGTGCTTTGACCAGGTTCATTAGCCCAGCTGCCCTGGGGAACAAGCCATGATCTCTGCTAAGATCATTACTTGTCTGGAGGGGATCAAGATAAGGAAGAGGAAAAGAGCATTTGTTCCATCTTGGGGCACACAAGCAGGGCATTCCGCCTCCAAGCCTTGGATCAGGCAACCCGGTTGCAGTGCTGGGTTCGGAACATGATGGAGACAGCCCCGTACTGAGCTGTGTGACTCAGGGGTGACACAGATGGTGACCAAACACTGTCCCTCTCTTCTGCCTGTGGACCGGGACTGCCTACACTTTCAGAGCAGCAAACTGGGAAAGGATGCAAGGATTATGGTGTGCTCTGCTCCTAAAATCTTGGAGAAAGCAAAAACAAAGTCCTAAGGCCACTGAGCTGCAGGCTTTTTCTCCTGGCTCCTTTGTGCTGTCTGTTGGTTGTGCTGCACTGGGCTACACAGACTTGCTCACACTTGATGTGAGATCATCCTTCACTGTGGTCTACAGTGACCTCCTTATTGCCCTTTGAAGTTAACAGTGCACCCTATCATAAAGTAAAGGGGCAGATGTAACAGATAGTAACATCTCCTTATTCCACTAACAATCTGCAAAAGAGAGTACTTCTTGTTAGGCTTTCACCAAAGCACTATATGGCATGAGAACAGAAGCTGCACATCCTAGGCAGTCTTCTCTTGGTGCTTGCCTCCCTTGGAACATGCTTCTGCTTCTTTCGAACATGGACAAGCACAATGTGCCCTTGAAAAGCCACTTAGTTACTTCATCCATCTGTAGCTCATGGAAGATCTTTGGTGTGACTGGGACCTGAACTCTGATTCAGCAGCAGTTCGTTCCCAGGCAAGCTTGGACCGGTTGGTTTCAACATGAGCAGAGCTGTTACCATCATGTATTTCTCCAGACCCTTGCTGTGAAATATCAGTCCTTTGGCTGGCTGTAATTAGCAGCTCGCTCTTATGGTGCCTGAGCAACCTGAAGAGGGTCAAATATGTAGTTTGAAATCCACTTGCTCTGCAGATCATGATCAATTTCTACAAGGAAAAAGGGTGAAACTAACAGGGGAACATCCAGCTGAGAGCATGCAGCAAAGGCAGAGAGAATGTGAGGCTGACTGTGTTCCTCTCATCCTCTGCTGTAGTGTGATAAATGCTTCATCTACCTAGGGACTGCTGGCTCCTCGGGCATTGAACTGGGGGAGAGAAGCATGTCTCAGGAGATTATATTTTATAGGTTGACAGAAAATTTTCATCATCAGTATTTTTCACTCAAATAAAAATAAATAATTAAAAACCACAACAAGAAAAAACAACAACAAAAGAACTATATTTTAACAGGTTTCCAAAATATCTCCAAAATATTTTCTTTTATCTGTAACTTGTTTCCCACTTTCTGAAATTTCTGTGGGGAAGAAAACATTTAATTTTTGAACAGCTTGTCTTGAGCTTCAGATGAAAGAGCAATTTGATTTTTTCCCACTTTGTTTATAAAATAAAACACAATTTATAGAATTTTTATAGATTTTATATAGATTTTTTAATAGAAATTTTATAGAAAATTATAAGGTGTTAGAAATGGATTCTCAAATAGTTGCCTGCATCTGCAGTCCAACACAAGAAATTGCTTCTGTTGGCTGGTGAGGAGGCTTTCCTCCTACAGACGGGTCACTGAATTTTGTAATGAATATTGCCAAACTTCAGGCACAAGTGCATATGTTTAAGAGTGAGAAGAGCTGAACTGCCAGGTACTTTGGGGAGTGAGGAAAGCCTTGCTCTTTTTGCAGATGACAGTGACTTTTTATAAATGTTAACTAACGGAAGTTTGTGGCATGCACAGTCACATTACAAAAAAAAAAATGGGGTGGGGAGGAAGTGAAGTGGGAACTTAAGGAATAAGCCTTAGGTTAAAATTAGTGTCTGTCTTGCAGAGTTAGTCACCAAAATTGAACCCTGCTTGAGAAACTAGGAGCCCTGAAAATTAGGGCGTGTAGGTTTGTGAGCAAGTTTTAAACCTTTAGCAAGTTCAAAATCAGTCCAGAGATTAGGCCAGTCTCGTTAAAGGTGTCCTCTGGTCCAGCTCCACGATCGCCAGTGGGAAATTGTTCAGGCTGATTTGCAGGGCTTTGCAGACCTGCCGCTGAAACCCTGTCGGGAAGAGCCAGGGCAAGTTCGGCAGAGCCCAGGGTTGCCCCACGCCTCGCGCCATCCCCGACAAGCCGATCCAACCAGCTCCACGGTTGCTCTCTGCTGCTGGGATGGTGCAAATGTGCTGAAGGGCTGCCAAAGACTACACGGCGGCGAAGCCAGCTGGCTGTGTTCTCCTGCACTAGGTGGGTTTTGCTGCAATAGCGCCGTTCTCCAGTTCCCTGTACCTAGAAATGAGAGGTGTAAGAAAAATCTTAATCCCGTTGCTTTTATACACTGCAAAATGTTAAGAAATTGCAGCAGCTGGGCAGCTTCGTGGGGATTTATGCCCAGCCTTCAGGTGGAAATTACAAAAGAGTGCAAAGGACTTATTTCACTCTCGAGTTGGAAACCTGTGCGTGAGTGTATGCGCGGTGTCTGAGTTACAGTGCCGCTTCTGGTATCTGACCACAAATAGAGAGCTGCAAGAGCAGAGAGCAGGACTACACAAAGAGAATTGTCATCCTGTTGTCAAAAGAGGGAACGTTTAACCTGGTTATTTGCCTGTGGTTACCAGAACCAATTTTCTTCCTTCCTTTTTTTTTTTTTTTTTTTGTGTGTCTGTGTGTTTAGTTCAGGTCATTGAGGTGGAAAATTCATTCTTTGTAGAGGCTCTCCCCATGAGTCTACGCTCTTTCTGTCCTTGATTTTTTTATTATTTTTTTCATTTAACGTAGCTTTATATTTAAGGTCCTTTAGCTTATTTTTAGACAAAGTTCTGCAGCGGTCTGTTGTCATTGCTATACCTTTCCTAGCATTTGAGTTTCCTACTTGTTTTCTTTATTCTCTTTACACATCAAAGTCAGGGCTGGCTCTGTGTTCTTAGGCACCACTCGGCACCAACTCATTTGCAGATGTCTGAAGGCAGAGGGGGTACTGCTGTGTAGCCATAGCAGAGCCGTGATGATGTGTAGGCTGACAGGAAACAAGAATTTCCCCACTAGAGGAAGATTGCAGGATGGAGAAGTGACCTAGCAAGGATTTCTGCTGTCAGTGTTGCCAGGCTGTAATATTGCTTTATTTTGAACTTACAGTCTTCTTGGAAGTGTGTTATCGGCATCCTGAAGGGGCTGTACTTACTTGCACAAAAGTACAGAAACCTGAAACAAGTGTAGATAGAGAATAATGTATCCGTCTATTTACTAAGGATGAGAAGTTTCATCTTTGAAGACTTGTATGGATTTTGACCTTTTAATATTATACAAGAGGATAGAACTTACTAAGCTTACTAATAAGCCCCTTGTTGGATTTCTAATGCGAGACGGAGACCCTATTACTGATTATAAACTGTTACAAAGACAAACCAACCAACCAACCAAAAAACTACAAGCAAAGCCCTAACCACATGCATCCCTCCAAGTCCCTCCCACTGCCTCCAAATTTCAATTAGCTCAGCAAAATTACTTGGCAACTTTTTAAGTGGTTCAGCAACCATGGTCTCCCTTTTCCCCCCATTTTCTCTAAAGCCCTCACATGATATTTCCTCATTTGTTTCTTTATTTAAAAGATAATTTCTCCTTATTTGCTATTTTTATTTGCACAAGTTCTAGCTCTAATTGTTACCAGTTCCCTGTTGCATGCAGTCCTCAGCCTGTAAACGTTCCCAAGTGAGGGGCTGCAGCCCTTTATGGGAAGGATACCTGCCTTTTTATGCACCTTTTCAATCAAATTTGGGTAATACGAGAATAACCACATGGGGACCTGGGATCGTGATGATCATGATGATCATCGTGGTGATCATCAATCGTGCTGCTGTATTCAGGGACTATAAGCAGAATAAAGGATTAGTTTGCTATGATTCCCTTAGAGCCATCCCAGACTGTGGAGAAGTGCAATGAAAGGATCATCACCACTTTAAGAGCCTGTTGGGATGAAAATACAGAACAGACACTCATTTTCTTATTGCTGGTTGAGAAGGACAAGCCCTGAAGGGTGTTTTTTTGCTCACTTGTGAATGTTATTGCCACAAATAGGCCGGACCTTTCACCTAACAGGTATCAAGGGTTTTGTAGACCTGTGGACCGTACAGGAGTTTGTTCACCACTCAAATGCAGCTGTTCTAGAGCAGCGAAATAATATCTGCTAAACAGCCCACCGTGACAGTGTTAGGTGGCTCAGAGCAGGAAATGGAGATGAGTAATATGTAGTTGAAACTAGATGTCATGTTGGTTAGGCAGGTAATAAACGTAGACCCTACTTCTTCCTTTTTTTGTTTTTTTTTTTTTAATTATTTTATTAGTATTATTTTTATTATACAGACTTCAGCTGTAATGGGTGACAGGGTGCCTCCTGTTAAGTTTTCTGTATCTCTAATCAGTACTGTCCCTTCTCATTCTAAAAGTTCTTCTGATCTCTTCTTAAAGCAAAATAGAGATTAATCTTGCTACAAAAGATCAAATCTTGAAAAAAAAAAATCAAAATAAGATAAAAGGTTAAAATGCATGAAAGTACCTTTCGAGTTGCTAAAAAGTACACTCCTCTGACCTCCCCCCTGCATCTCATCATCTCAGGTTATTAAATGTTGCTTTTGACATCTCAGTATTTTATTATGTAAAAATCTATGATAGAATTTGGCCAGGCTGCAAGCTTACCGCTTTGCATCTTGCAAGACAGCTGTGGTTACCACCGTTGTTACAGGGGACCGTGAGATTCACCGTGTACATGCTCTGGTGCTTTGAAGCTTTCTGTAAGTAGCTGCTGGTGGTTACTGTCAGAGGGAGCCTTTGAATTAGGTGAACCGGTGTTTCAAGGTTATTTCTTCCATCAGCTTACCCTACAACTCTTTAAAGTAGGGTGAGAAATGGCTATGTAATAAGCAACATATTAAATTCTGCAGAAACATCCAGTAGAAGGACCAAAGTTTGATCAAGCTATGAGACATCACGAAAAGGCCTGTAATACAAAATAGACAATTCTGTCCTTCCCCTGCCATCAAGCCCAGCCACCAGGAGGGAATTACTGGAGTCTGACACTGTATGCAATGCGCTGTGTTGCTCGGCTGTTAAGGGATGTGAGGAGGAATCTGCCAAAGAAAGGTGTGGCGTGGGTGACGATTTCCCCTAGGAATATGCCTGAATAAAATTTCAGTTTATACCAATGAAGGACCATTAAACAAGTACATTCAAAACATTTTTCCCCATTTTTATTTACCTTTTGGAATATAGTGACTGTGGGAGTGAAGATCCAGTTTTATTTATATTTTTAACTTAACTATTGAAAATTTGTTTCATCAAATTATAAAGCTGTTTCAACTGTTTTATTTGATAAATTTGTTAAAATTAATTTCTTCCACCAGAAGAACAAAATTTTGTTTTAAACAATCAGCATCTCCACAATAATGATGAAAGCAAAGATTAAATAGGAGGTTTTTGTATGTTCATAGTCAGAATATTCTTCTAATCCTACTGAATCGCATGGCACTTACTTTCAAAAGCTGGTACACATTTAGTAATCCTTACAAAGTTCCCCCTTCAAGCCTCACTTAGCCCAAAGGTAAGCATAGGCAGAAGAAGCCCTGTGGAAGGGTCAAAGCCAAACCCTGACAAAATCAACATTTCTCTCTATGGGATGCAATGCGGACTCCAGACCACAAGGCCAGTAGCGTTCAGTAAGACAGCACTGAAACTAAGGGAGAAAAGGCATCTTAACTCCTGGTTTCATGTTTAGTCTGCTAGTCTGAAACGCCCCTGAAATCAGACGAAGTTGTACCCCAACCTGTAGTGTATCTAGTAAAAGCAGTTGCTGTATTTTTGCTTTGTTGCTGAAGGTGGAAACTGGTGATGCTTATACGGTGGCTTGCAGCCAACCCATCCACAATGGGATCAGCTGCAGTGAAGAAATAGCTATGATGTCTTTGAAATTCCTGATTGCTGAGGTTTCTTTTGAGATAGGCCCTGTGCCCAGAGAGAAGCTGAGGCTGCATTATCGGCATTCACACGGGTAAACAGCCTGAGTCTGGCTGGGGGTGAGCCGGGGGCGGAGGTCTGGGCACACCACAGGGCGAGCGATTGCTACCACTGAGGCATGGGGACACACCTATTGCAAGTGCGAGGTAAAACCTGTCGGGGTGAACTTCCTTCCGGCTGGCTAACCTTTCAGTTTTACCTTTTGTTTGCTATGGATCATTGTGGTTAGTTACTGGGGATCACCAGATACCTTGTAAATGGTACATGGGAATTTTTCCATCTGTTGTCTTGATTTTCTGTATGTGTGGAATTGCTCTTTCCAATAAAAACAAAATACAATTTGTAAATTTTCTCAATTCATGTTTCAACCTCGGACATCAGATCAGGCCACGTATTTTTCTTTGACTATTTCTGTTATTCAGCTGACGTTTGCCGTGACTGGGATGAGCAGGGATTTCAGTTGTCGCCCTGCTGCGCGTGACCTGCTCGCTTCATTTCTTCTGCCTCAGTTTTTATCAGCTTGTATAGGGAAAAATAAATCTTTGAGATTAGTTACTGTTTTTAGAGTACTTTGAGGTTTTCATGAAAAGGTGCTATAGAAAGTGTTGGGCGTTAAGACAATGAGAAGTACTCAGAATGCCCTTATCAAGGCTTATTATCCCTGTGTAAATTTATAGTGCTGTGCAAACGGTTCACAGTGATAAGGCCTCACTTTAGGCCTCAGCTTTAGCACCCACCAAGGAATAGGATCTACATTCCCCATTCCCATCACTCAGTACTGCATCATTTGGGTGCTGCTGAATGTGCTTACGGAAAAGCACAGCACAATTTCAACCTGCAAGATCTTCTCCAAACAGAATTCAGGGCCACGTTACTGACAAGTCTGTGCTACCTACTGTGATTTGTCTTTTTAAAAATTAGATCAATATGATACACATCCTGAATATCTGTCTGAAGAGTGTTGATGTATGTCACTGAGTTTATTCCCGGAAGAAAAATATTGATGTTATTTTCCAAATAGTAGAGCAGGTGAGTGTAAGCAGGAAAGCAGACTGACTTGCAGCAGGGTGGGATCCCCGCCAGTGCTGTTTTGTGTCACGGTCTGTAAACCCCCATGGGGAGCCAGCCTGTGGGAGGAGAGTGTTAATGTGGGTGAAACCACGATAGGAGAAAATTTAGCAGGAGAGGAGGCACAGTGTAGGAACCAGTCTGGGGAGACTGCAGACTGGTTGCACCACAGAAGAGCTGTTTGTATTGCAGGTGGGCTTTGGATAGGAACACTTAACAACATTTCTCTCAGAACTGGACCATGTCTAATGTAATTGCTTTTGAAGAACAGGGTAAAAAGAATAGATGGAAATTATCTTTTCTTCCAATAACAAAAGAAAGTGTATTGGAAAGCATGCTGATCTCCATGCTTTAGGGTACAATGCAGCTCTGGCACCTCAGGAACCCAGTCTCTCCCTGTAGTACCTAACTGCCTGTCTGCAAGATTTGTTATTTCTTTCTTTGAAGTCATTGGACTTGACCTTTGTGGGGTCATGATGTTACGCTATGTGAAATGGCTGTAGGGTCTAATCAATCAATACTCATTTTTTCCTCTGCACCTGTGAATGACAGCTGCCCTTTGGATGGAGATAACTTGGACAGATTTGGTCTTCAGAATAGGGTGAGGAGATTGACTTCTCATACACACAATGAACTAAGCTGTGTTTTGTATGTACTGATTCATGGTTCTTATGGTACTATTATGAGATAAGTAGGGTTTTTTCTTGTCCCTGCCTGGAGCATTTAAACAAAATGTCATAGGTTTACAGAATAAAGAGATGATGATGGTGTCTGAATTAGGATTAAAGCAGGGAGTTCGTACACAGCTACACATGCTGTCTGGATCTGAAACGTTACCTGTATTAATATTGTGCAATGTATTGCTGGCTCAGGCAGTGTAGGCAATGTTTACCTCAGTGTGCTGCTGTTGAAATCCCCTACCAGAAAGGCTTGCAGTCCTGGTTGGGCTTCACTCCTTTCAGGGCCAAGCTAGCAGGGGATGTGCTCTGTCGGCATATCAGGTCAGACCTAGTCTGGCATCTCTGATCTGCACAAGAATCATTTGCATGCCCTCTGATACCAGCTACTGAAGATTCATTTGCAAATTTGGATTTGAAATTGTGGGATCCCAGCACAGTATATAAGGCATAATGCCTGAATATAACCCATTTTGATTTGACAGTCTTGGAGCTTTTTCCTTCTTTCTCCCTGCAGGACCTGAGGTGGCAGGAGTTGAAGCAATCATAATGCCATGGCACTGTTTTTTGAAGACACCAAGTATAGAGTATCAAGGCTGGACAGTACCAGCTTGCAGAGGTAGCATGCTTGCTGGTTTGCACTACTGATCATTTTGTTAAATATGACCAATTCTTACATTGGCAATTTCTGTTAGACCTTCATAATGGTTATTTGCATCTGCAGTGCCTGTCCAAGGCCATCTAAGTTAATGGTGTTTACCATTCACAAGTGAGAAGAGTGACCTATATTTAATGACCAAAGTATTGTGCAAATGTGTGTCACTGTACTAGTGCTATCATGCTGCAACCTGTGTTGTTGTTGTCTTGACACCTGTGTGTGTTCATTGCTCTCCTTCCTGCCACGACCTTGGTGGCCTTGTGCTTCGGCATTACAGTCCCACACGGTGAGAAAGGAAGCGTGTAAGAACCTATGTTCTATTAGAGGTCATTCAAATAGGAGGAAGATTTAGGACAAAAACAAATTGTAATCTTTGGATAAAGAAATGTTGGGTTCTAAACAGATAATCTGTGTTCATTGTAACTAACCTTTCTTTCCCTACATCTTGGTTATTAGCCTAAAGTTGCATTTTCAGATGCCGAGATCAAGGCAAATGTCTTCATGCCCCACCAGATGAAAAAGATCCAGTGTTATAGCGCATCTGAAATTAAGCTTACCAAGCTTTAGTTTCCACCAAAATCTTTTGCAACCACTGCATTTTCAAATACTGGCAACATAAATATTGTTTAGCTAAATAAGTAGTGTAAATCTATATGCTGCTTAGGAAAAATGAGGGGAATGATAGTCCATATTTTTTATGCGAGCTCTTTAGGATGAACAATTTGAGCTACCTTAAGGAACAGTAAGTGGCTCACTTCCAGAGGTGAAGCCTGTTCACGGGTTGCTGTCTTCTGGGGCAGATGGATCTTTTAGCAGTCACTTCTGGGAGCTGTATTATTATATTAATTTATTTGTTAGCAAGAAACCATCCTTGTAGGGACATAGTGATCCAGATTTGGATTGGTGATAGGGCTTTGCCCGTCCTGCAATCACAGCTAGCTGGCTGCATGAACCACATTCAGTGTGGTGCTGTAACGCATGCAGGAGGTATGTATGCCCAGAGGCTCCATCCCACGGTGGGCAGGGAGGCAGCCTGGGAATCTGGAGGCACACTTTGCAGCTGCTGCAATCATGCAAGGTTTGTTCCAGAGAAACGTTTATTGCATAATCAAGAAGAAAATTAATCAACCTGGCAAGGAAACTCAGCTCAAGACTTTCTGTACAATATAGCTGTGACGGGGAGAACAGTGACTGTTGCAAAGGCCAGGCAAAAGAAATAAGCTTTCGAGAAGAAGCCAGTGAGTTAATATCATTCACCAAGTCCAAGAATTTGAAAAGGTAAAGCCACTGGGTAGGGTGTTTTAAAATTTGGGGTATTAGTGGGGAGAAAAAAGGGAGGCAAAACACCAAATGGGGGAGAAGCACCTGAAGGGTCATCATCTCTGATCAAAATGTTGGGTGATGATCAAAACATTCAACAGCTCTGCTCTTCTGTAGACACTTGTGCTGCTCAGAATTGCTTCAGTCACAGATCTAGTTCTCCTTTATACTCCAGTCTAAATCAGACAATTCTGTCAAGAGAGTGCCCTCTGTTGTATGCAACGACTAAATGCACTTCTGAAATGACCATTTTTCTGTAGGTTGTGTGGATGCTATCTGCTATAATTTCAATTTCTAAACAGCCTTGTTGTTCTCAATTTTTATAAATACATTTATATTTTATAAATACATTGAGATTACACCTAGAGGAGCAAATAAAGTCCTTGGTAAGAGGAATCTGTGTGTATTTGAAAAGTGTGGCTGTAATGTAATCATACTCTAGCTATGCATTATCTTCATAATAATGAGGTTTCAGAAAGAACAGTGAGATGATAAACCTTAATTTAATATAACCATTTAGAAAATTTCCTCCCTAAAACCTATAGCAGTATGTGTTTCGTATGCTGGTGGTTTCCATGTAGTAGAATGACATTCACAGAGGGATATTCCTCTTTTCAAAACAGTCTGCTCTGTTCTGAGATAACGGGAGTAGAGAAAACCCAAGAAGGCAAAAGAGCAGCTAACATGGCTGCTTCAAAATGTTTGTGGTTCTCCTGGTTCCCATTTCTGAGAAGGCTGACTTGCTGAGATCCACCATCACTTTACTGCCTCAAACCAGGGAGGGATTGAGGCAGCATCACTGTGTTCACCAGGCATCAAGATCTTTCAAAACCGAATTGGGGAGAGGGGAGAATAGATAAGCATTTCTCAATAGCAGCTTGAAAAAGATATGAATGCTTTGGGGACCTTTCAGAAAAATAATCTAGCAGAAGGGAATATTAGGGATTAAGCCAATCTGTAGCTTTTTAGATCAGAGTAAGCCCCTTGTGTTGGGCATTTTGTCCCAGATCCGTTCACTGCAGGTATATTTGTGCCATCCTTGACATGTCTGGACTGTTGGAGAGAGGAAACTGGCTAGAAAAAAACTGTGGGATGTAGCTGAGCAGTGCCTAGATGCCTATTTCTATAATGTGCTTATGCTGCAGTGTGTACAGACACATGTACACCCACTGAGTTTGTTAATGGGGACCAAAAAAAAAAAAAACAAAAATGAGGTGTAAGAGCTGTAGTCATTCTCTCTGTCACCTTTAGGATCCCAAAAGTTTCATGGAAAAGATCTAGAAATGTTTCTTACCTGACATTTTCAGAAATTTTGATGAATATTGTTTTAGTAGTTACTGAAAGTAAGGCACCTACCATGACTTGCTGAGAAATTGTTTTGTGTCCTGATACTAGTTGCACTTTAGAAATCATGGTTTCCCTTTCTGGTGATTTGTTCTTTATGGCATTTAATAGCTTTCATTACTTCAGATACAGAACTAACACCCGGACTCTGTCATACCTGACACTAGCTGTATCTCCAGGGATGTATCCTAAAGCTCACTACCTTGTTTTCCAGCCTCGAATGTGCTTAATTTGCATGCATACCATGCAGCTCTTCAGCACTAAGCCTGTCCAGTCAGCAAGACACCATAGTCCCAATGGTGTTGTGCCTACTGCAGCACGTGCTGAGCTCTGCTTTCCCCAACCAGTCCATACAGACAGTGCTGAGAAACAGGAAAGAAACGTCAGGTAATTCCAACAACCTTCTAACTATTGTTACGTACAAGGCACCCTTTTCCCCCATCTTCGAACTGTTAGGTTAGTTTTTGTCATGTTGGAAGGTTCCACAGATCAAGCTGAGGTGTTCAGGGCCTTGCAAGAGCAGACCCAGAGGGGAGCTTGATGCCACATTGAAGCTGACAGAGAAGGGGGACCCTGAAGGGAAATTTGGCATTGGACATTGCTGAGTTTCAATATCACTATGTTCTGTATAAAAATAAATGGAGTTGGCATCACTGCTCTTTAAAAGGAGGCATGAATAAAATACATAACTATTGGGTTTTCATTAGTTAAAATGCCTGCAGAGATCTCAGAGAGGTGAATCAGCTTTGGGGTTCTCCGATACTGGAGGCACAAAGCTAATGGAATGCTTTATTTATCTGGTGAAATGGTGCACAAGGATTTTTTGTGACTTTCATTTCTTCTCTGTAAAATAGACATCTTCAGTAAAGAAGTCCAGGTCCAAAGAGGATTGTGAAAAGAAACACAGCTAAGCTGCATTTTATAATAAAATGGCACAAAATCCAATCGTGAAGAGGAGATGGAAGATGATATCTGCAAGAGAAATGAAGACTAAATGTGAGTATTTTACTGTTATTTACCTTTCCTGTTTTATGCCCGTCCCTACCATTGTAACTACGTGCCTTAACATGGGTCTGTCACCATACCAGATTTTAGGAAAAAGGCTTTGAATAGGCTTTTCAAACCCTCCCAGATAGAATTGCTTTCCAAACACCTCTGTTAACACACTGAAATGTGTTTGTTCCTTTTTGGGAAGTGTGTGTAAAATTAAGATAAATTAATGTTCAATATTGGAAGTTATTGGTATGATTTCATTGTCCAGGGTGAAGGATGTGCCTAGGAGAGGAAAACAAAATGTCTAACATTGAGATATAAGATTTTAAAATATTTTCTATCAGATTTACAAAAATTACCAGGTCTTTCTTCAAGCTATGGGTCTTACGTTGACAGAGCCACTCAGGATTTCTATTTGGGATTGATATAATAATTGTTGTATTTTGCTGTTTACCTGAGAGAGTGTAAAATCTGGATAAACCTTTGCCTGTGTAAAATAAAAGAAAAAGATAACACTTGAATGGCATGTTTAAAATAGGGCAAAGTGCACCAGTGTGCTTTGTAAAACCAGAACAGATAACTTTTGCAACATTTTGAAATTCTGGGTATTTCTTACTCTTGGCTTTACTCTCTGAAGTTGTAAAAGGTTCCTCAATTCTTTTATTTTTTTAAAATTAATGGAGTTTTACTGGTTTAACATAAGGAATAGCAATAATGCTGCTCTACATACATTTTAATTTTAAATTGGCTTTCATGATGGTGAGGATGCAGTTGATAAAGTAGTATAAAGAGCTTTAGTGAAAGCATTGATTAAGGTATACTTTGTTCCAAGGACTTGTTTCAAAAGATGTGCTGGATTGCAGAATTAAACTCGCTCAGGGAGAAATTCCTGGTGGCTCCAGGAGGCAGCAGTTACAAGGAAAAAGGTTTTGCTTTGTAAGGGGAAAAATTGATGTCTGTTCGATTTGTGCAGGAGGAGCAACAGGCACGCGGGGTTAATCAGCTAGATTTATGGTTATGCTGAAGAACCAACTAGCTGTGCAAAGAAAACTTCGGTGCAGCTTTCCTGCTGCTCCTAAGCCTGGCCTCTTTCCCACTCACGTGCAATTCATCAGAGCTTGCCCAGGCTGTTGCTGAGGTCAAACGTGGGTGAACAGGGTTTACATTGCTAACTTGGTGCGTAAGTGGTTTGGCCATTTATCTTTAATGCCAAATGGGTGCAGTTACTCACTTTGTGAATGGGGAGAGTTTCACTGAGCTATTCTGTCAGAGCTACGAACCTGGAAGAGACCAAGTTCTGTTCAAGATTCCTGCTCTCACCGTTCTGCTCCCTGTGCTTGCTCCTGCTCTGCAAGCCACCGGCTGCTCCCCAGTTCATTGCTTCCCAAAGCGAGAAACACCCCAGTAACCCGGCCACTTACTGCGGACAGAGATCTCAGCCACCAAAACACCTCCGGTTTGTTCCATGCGCTGTTTTCGTTTGTCACAAGTCTCAAGAGATCAGAGAGAAAACTGTGTATAATGGTTGAATTATACAAAATTAATATATCCAAATATATATCCAAAGCCAGTTCTCATACTTCCAACCAAGTAAGTAAAATCTGTGTCAATTCTTCTGCATATTTTTTAGGGACTGTTTTTTTTTCTGTAATTGGGACATTTTAGTGCAGGAGAGGTTCAAGAGCTTTTACTGCATATTTTACAAGGATTTTAGTGTGCCACAGCTTTTATGGTGGCTGTCAGTCTAAGTGCCCTTTTCAGCTGTGAGGTGGCAGAGTGCAGATGGGCATCCGCTTGCTGATCATAACTCCTCCTGAGCTGCCCTTTCCATGCTGCCACAAACAAACCTCCTGTCAAGAAGGAAGGGGGTAGCTGAGCTCCATCTATTTAACCCATGACCTCTGTGAAGACTTCAGTTGTTGTTTATTGCTAAGTGTAATTGTTGCCCACTGGGTATGAGCGTGAAGCACCAAAACCCTTCCAAACAGATCATCTCATACCCAGCTCTAATGACTCCTGTCACAGCTGACAAGGTCTGTATTGGAGGCATTGCTCTCGAGCTTAAAGGTCCTTGTCCATTCCCTGACCTTTGCAAGTCCCCAGCTGTGAGCATTTTGTACAAAATTGGTGTGTGATAATTCTGGTTATGCCTTGCTTGGTTCAGCCTTAATTGCAGCAGACCACCAGCTGCATTTTTGGGTTGGCTGTGGACTCCGTGGAGGTTGCTTGATGGAGCAATTATCCTATCCTGGAGGGCAGGGAGGGAATTCCACCCTGTGCCTGTAAGGGTGATGTAGATGTTTGAAAGTAATGTCAGAAAATCAGATATAGAATACTGTTTTTTTATTGTTGTTTGTTTGGTTGGTTTGTTTTTGTTTTTTAAAAATCCTGGTCTGTGGCTGGATAAAGAGTTGAAAATATCTTTAAAAGCAAACAACAAAACATAAGCTGAACGATTTTTCTTTTGCCTTTGAAATTTGGAATTTCTAACAATGCATTTCTATCAGGTCTGTAGCTTTTGCATAAATGAGTCCCCCCTGCTTACTGCTGAGGCTGGGTAATAAACTGTCCTCTTATAGTGGCTCCTGGACTGAGAAGGGGTTTAAAAAGAAAAGTTGGCTTGACCAGGAGTGATGTTTTCTCTTCTTCAGCAAGAATTAATTGTTGCTGAAATGACAGGATATGGGCAAAGGAGTATTTTGGGCTTTCATTCCAGGTTACATAAAATTCAGCTTCACTTTAGCAAAGACATATTCATTTAGTGAAAGAAAGAACAGTGAAGCCCCAACTTACTGAAGGAAGTGAAAAAGTCTTTAAAGAAAGACCCTTTAATAACCCTCACCCTTGCATCAGTTGGTGCAGTCGGTGCACACCTCCCTCCCCATGCTAAATAACTGCACAGCATCTCTCCTCTCATTCCCACCTAAGGCCACAGAAACCTCTCTGCGATCTCAGTTCCTGCTCCACTAACAATTTGCACATTTCCTGCAAAATAGCACAGCTTTGAGCAGAGCTTACTGCAGAGCTGCAGGATAGCAGAGGGGACTTTCCACAGGAAGGAGGACTGGGAGGTTTTGTTTGAGCTGAGGTGAGCTTTGAGCCTCCGCACTGAGATAGTTGGTAAAATGGGAAGTGCTCTACTTTCTCCCTTTTTTTCTCATGCTTTTGTTTAGCTATAGCTAATTGTCAAACAGGAGTGTCGTCTGGCGTATCGACAAAAACCAAGTTTTAAATGGCTACACTATTTCCCAACACGTTTAAACAGATTGCCCAACGTGGCATGCAGTGCCCGTGGCATGACAGGGATCAGGGTGCACAGCCTACCACTCAGGTTAACGCCTCGCGGTGGCTCCATCTAATGCAAGCTCTGCAGCCGGCTCCCCACCCCAGGAGCTTCTCGACATCCTCTGTCCAAATTTAGCAAATTTTATCTTAGAGGGAGGCCTTACCACGGGGCAGGAGAACTTCTCACTGTCGCAGACGTGCGTTTCGCAGTGCAGCCAGACCTTGGACAGCTTGGGGATGTTTCGGAAGCGGAAGGCATTAAACTGGAAGGTCGCCCGGCTTGTTTTCCCATTCTCATGCACAAGAATGGAGTTGTCCGTGGCACACCTGTGTTGTGTGTAAAGAAGCAGTGTCAGACCCTGACCTGTGAATAATCACGTCCTGAGGTGATGGTCTGATGGAGGCGTTTGCCCAGCTTTTAGATGCTTGGGGAGCAATAGGACACGGTGTGAGGTGACTGTTTGGGCCTGCAGAAATCAAGACCTTTTGGCATCTGGCTGATTAACAAGCATTGTAGGGTTAGCAAAGCCTTCCAGCTATTCTCAAGTCATCTCCTTTTAACCAGCACTCAAAGCATTGTCTCCACTCCTGCTTTCTTTCCAGCCTCTTGTGACTGCAGGTGGCCCAGGGCCTGCTGCAGGTTCAGGCCCACGGCAGCCACCGAGGGCAGCAGGCCCCAGTGAGCAAACGGGGCTGTGCCAGCAGCCTGAGAACTCACCGTGGTGCCTGCTGGTAGGCAGAGGAAGGCGGCAGAGAGTGGGGACAAGGCTATGGCTGGAAGGCCAGTTACAGCTACCAACCCTTCCCTTGCTGCCTCGAGCACCAGGGGTTGCCTTCTCATGGCCCCCCACATTTCTGTTGTCCCTGGGGCAGGACTAGGCAGAGCTGCTCCCCGGGCCCCACCGGCACCTACCCCTTGGTGATGAGAGGCCAGTGGATCTGATAGAAATATTCCGAGGAGGGAGTTGCCCAGCAGTTGTTGAGAACTACTTTGAACCTGGGGAGGCACAAGCATCAGATGAGCACATAGCATCCTGATTGCCAACTTATTGTTTCTCCTTTCTTACCTACCTGTCACTTAAGCCCTTAGCTTCCACTCCAGCAAATATGTCAGAACCGATTTCTGATGTTTCAACGACAAAAGGGGCTTCTTTTATGCTTGAAAACTTGGCATTCTTTGGAAGAGAAAAATAAAAAGACATCAGACGCTACCAGTACCATGCGAAACGAAGGCATGTGGCAGCTTCAGACAGCTCTGGACGGACAGACCCAGAAGTCTGGGTCCTTATCGCCTGCAAGCTCCAAAATGTGTGTTTAGTAGTAGGAGTATTGTAATCCTAAGACAGTTTTTAATAATCTCAAGGTTGTATTTAAAACAAGGCATTTCTCAGCCTGCAATTTGAGCTGCTGGCACAGGAGTCATTACAGAAGTACTGTCACAAAACTCATCTTGGTCCTTGTATTAAAATGAGTTGATCCTGGAATAGTGCACGAAAGAAAAAGATCATTTTGTGGAAATTAACATTTTCTCCCTAGCAAAATATGAACAAAATAACAAAACAGTGGTCTATTGGCTTTCAGAGCTTGTTCTGCTCATGTTCTCAATGGTAAAATGTACTATGCACAGTTCAGCTGCTCCCTCCTTGACTCCTGGGAGCCCTATGGACATTAGAACAAAACAATCATTTGGCAACAACAACAGCAAGCAAGCAAACAATAACAACAAAAACCTACCAGAGATTCATTGCTCACTGCCTATCGAATATTTTTGCAGTCATTCTGTCAGGAGTTCACAGGAACATTGGGGCACCTCCCGGGACCTTGCCACTATATACTACCAGCATGCCATATGTCAGAAAACAAGAGCACATGGGCTTTCATGTAGCGTCTAAGGGCTGCCAAAATGTTTAATGCCCTATCAATTGGTGTCCTAAATGCAGCGTGTGAGGGGAGAAACATCAATCCCCCTTGTGCTCAATACTCCCTCTACACCTGACCTATCAGTTTAACTCACTATGTTTCTAGCTGTGTTTTTCTACCTGTGCTAAAATAGAGAGGCTGCTTTGGTGCTTTTGAGTGTGCTTTGGTGGAAAAAAGACTGAAGGATCATGAGCTGGCTGCTCCAGCAGCACAACAGAGCTGTGGGGAGGAGATGGCTGTTTCAAAAGATCAGCTTGATATCCAGGTACAAATGCTGGGAACAAAATTCCAGCATGACCTAAAGATCTCGGGGGAACATGAAATGTCTGTCAGATGAGAGGATGCAAACTGCAAGAGAGATGCATGGAGCTTTTCTGTATCTACAGAGACAATGTCATAGCAGTGGTGCCTGCAGGTGCATGCTGCTCTTTGAGTTGGACTACAAACAAGTTTTTATTTTTTTGTATAAAACCTGTCAGCATGTAAGAAATGTACTTCTCAGCAAAAGAAGCTGCCTCATGTGGAGGGATTAAAAGAACAGTTGGCATGTGTCTGCTCTGTTCAGTTGAAGTTATATGCCCGTTAATCAGTAGAAACAAGGACCTGTACAAACCCTGCTGTAATTATCTGTTACAGGCTAATAATGTACTCCATGACACACAAAAGTCAGGAGCAGCAGCCCTTTTTTCCAGCTCTTAGGCTGAAATTTGTGGAAGGTGAAGGTAAAAAGCTGGGTGGCAAAGAGCACTTACAGAGTAGAAGTTGAGGGATAGCTGACTTTCAAATGAGCCAGAGCTCCCATTTTTCACGTGGACGGTGGCCACCCTAGGGATATAACAAACACAGCTCTGCGTGAGTGAAACATGGTGTTGAAAAAGGGGTGATGCTCACACCCAGACCAGGACTTACCTTTGGTCAAAGGCAGCCTGGTTCACCAGGTAGTTGGCATTGTACGTGCAGGTGAACGAGTAATTCACAGGCTGGCTCTTCACAATCACTGAGGTGTCATTGGAGACAATGGAGTTGTAGAAGTGATAAACGGGGTTCTTAAACTGTATATGGTAAGACAGAAATGTAATTAATAGTGAGCATTAGAGGCACTAGGATCAACCTGGTAGGTTGAAATGTAAAGATTCAATCTGGTGACAAAACACTATCCCTAAGGAAACTTTTTTTTTTTAAGCTCTTTCTATGCTGTGCTTCTTATATATATACACCTTACTACATGTATATGTTCAGTTTAGTAAAGACACATGCAGATGGGTGACTAGCACACAGATTATTATCACTAAGTCTGTGAGTATTTTGCCTGCAGATGCAAAGCATGACTATTTGATTCTTCCTTCTTCCAAATCTAAATGAGCCCTGATACTGAACTTTCTCTCCCCTTTAGGACTTGAAGCCCACTCCAAGCTGAAGCAAACGGGCACTTTCAAGTGAGTACAGCTGCTTTCTGAGTCCAGCTCGGGCTGTGCTGTGTTGCTGCCTTTTAGAAATGATAGTCTTACCTCTTTTAGACCTTGATATTCTTACCTCTGACTGTGTCCCACAGTACGATTTGTTTTTAGGTGACAGGTCTGGGATTGTGAATTGGTAATATCCTGAATCGTGGATCCCATTGTAGCAAATGCCTCCAAGTGCCAGCTGATTAACCTCCCATCCATAAGGACACTCTGGAATTTTTGTAATGATGGTTCTAGGGTAGCAGTATACCAGAATTACATCTGAAAGGAAAACAGTACAGCTGGAGTGACATTCAGGGGTGTTTTCCTTTCAAAGAAGCAGGTCTGCACATCTGCTTTCCATGGGGATTAAGTTCCTGTGGGAAGGAACATGTGCTGGAAGGTCCCCTGTTGTGAGGAGCAAGGGAACCGGGACTGCATGCGCTACACAGAACTGACCTCGGGGTTGTTAAATTCAGTCCTCCCTGAAGGAGTTTTGCCTTTGCCTTCTAATCGACACAGAAATTCATGTACGTTTATCTTTCTGGAATAGCTGATTAGGAAGCAAAGAGACTGCTGAGAAACACGAGGTGAAGAATTACTGCACTGAAATCTGTCATGTTAGCTTATGGTGCAGAGCTGGCTTCTGTTGGTGTAACGCCACTGACATTGTAGAAATAATATCGGTGAAGTTTGTTAGTCTTCAGTAATTTGCATCTTTTTGTAGTGGTGTTTGGTCTAGGCCACAGCATGTTCTGCTCTTTCCTTACACTAGCATTGCGCTGCCAATGCAACCAGAAGTTTTACAATTTTCACATTAAAAGCTAAGATACAAAAATGAACTGAAAAGCCTGGCTCTGTTAACAGCAGTAGCTAATAGCACAATGGCACCACGACTTGTTTCCTAATGTGGTTATTGCTAGAACAACCACAAATATTCAACATCATAACTTACACTGCTTTGTGATACCAGAAGAGTTGGGCCTTTTATCAAAGGATCAGGCAGTGTGAATTTGAGGGTTTTTTGTGAATTTAAAGGGCAAATACTGACTAACCATTAGTGAACTGAAAATTGAGAAAGACTACTAATTACTACCTTAAAAAAAAAAAAAAAGAAAAGAGAACCTCTGTCCAGAATTATTCAACTGTGTATTTTAAAGCTTCTGACACTTTCATTTTTATGATATAAGCATTATTTTTCAGCCTTTCTCTGTCTGCAGAAGCTTAGGAAATGCACAGGGAAAGTCAAATAGGGAACTTAACAACTTGCTCCTTTCTGTTCATTAAATCCAGGCTAGTTCTGTTTGTGTTGGTGGTCAGATCTATGTCGCTGGTGGCTTCACAGCTACGGAAAGTCCTGCAGCTCAGAGGAACTGCTTGTGTAAGTGAGGACACTGAAACAAATGGATAGAGGGCCAAATATGTAAGTATACCTTGACATTACTGGCAGTATTGTACACCAGTCTGTTTTATAGACACATGCCACGCACACAAATCAAAGACTCTATATTGAGGCATATTCCAACACATTTCAAAAGCATGCTTGTTAATTTTAGTGAATTCTGCATTGAAAGTCTGTCTGGCACCAGAACATTCTTGTTTCAAGGCAGAAATCAGGATGTAATTAGGGCCTTAGCTTCAATTATGATGATTATTTTTATTTTAATATAGCAGTGGCATTCAGAAGTTCAGCCCAGCACATTCATTCAGCACGAGTCATTTGATTGCAGTCAGCAGGACTAAAGCCCATCTTGGGCAGCAAAGATCTGCAGCATCCAGCCTAGGCCATTGTGGCCAATTTCTAATTTCTGCTGTTTTCTTTCTCTTCTTATGCCTGAATTCTGCTCGCACCTAGCCTTCTTACACTGGTTATTGCAGAGTTAAGCATATACCTAATTCTCCGTGGGGCTAGGACCTTGCTTTACTGTGCTAACTGGAAACAAATCGTTAAAAGATGTAAAAGGATTAGCTCTCCGGAACCAACAGTTTAACTCTCTGAAGAAAACCAGTTTTAAATAGAAAACGACCTTTTGGCAGCTACAAGGAAGGATCATAGGAGACTTGAGTTATTCTACCTGCTTTATTCGGAGTGCAGGGCCCTGCAAGAGCTTGAGCCAAGATGACCAGCAGATAAATAGTATTAGGCACCATTTCTTGCAATGATCTGAGGACACAGGGAATAAAAGCTGAAATTGTCTTTAAAACTGGAAAGGAAAAAAGTATATTCAGTGCAGACCTGGAACTGTTAAACTAGCTACTTTTAAACAGAGAGAAATTAATAACATTGCTGGTATTCTGTCATCCAACCTAATTTCATCAACAGGACATATGTTTCCAATGCTGTTATGGTCACTGTGTCACTACTGTGACAATTTTATTATTTCAGTTTAGTGTTGGCTTTGAATTATTCCAGGATTTCTTTGTTCTTGTTGATTCTTAACCCAAGGCTTTAGAATAACTAAATGAAATGTAAACAATGGGAGATTAAAAAAAAGAAAATACTAGAAGAAATATAATGCCAAAAATAAACATGCTGTGTCTAATAATTTAATGCCGAAACTATTATGTGTTGATGGCTATCCTGATGTATATAATATTAACTTCATGTAGATAAGTTTTGGTAAATGATGCAATTTCTCCTCTACCGCTAAGCTTAGAGTTTTCAGAATTATCATATTTAGCTGTAATTTCCAGTTCCACTGCAGGTCTCAGACCTACAAACTGTTTCCCGCAGGCAGAAGCACACTTTGGCACAGAGCAGCCTGTGGGCTTGGGACTGGAGCTCTTGTATTTTCCCTTTGTAGACACTCTTCAGTGTCTGCCCTCATATCTACATCACTGAGCAGAGTGCCAGATGTAACAAATATAATTTAAGTAAAGAAAAAAAAAGTCTCGCTGTTTAAATATTTCCAGCAAAAGGAGTCAATTTCAACATTTTCACTCAGCCTCTTTAAATATATATATTTATAAAAAGCTCTTACACTACGTTTCAGTGACAATTCCATCCAATTATAATGCTATGCATTCTACAGTAAATGAAGTATAATACCTACGAGAGAGGAAGGAATTAAGTATTTCAGCTTTTCATTGCGGTCTTATTCCAGTAGCTGCGTTGTCGGCTCTTCCCAAGATGTCCTCTTTCAAATGAACCCACCTGGCCTTATCTTCGCTTTATATAAGCAATCTTGTAAAAGGAGCCCATCTCTGGTTAAATCTCAGCCCGCCAGTATTGTCCAGTGTGGGAGGAAAAAAAAGTTATAGAAAAGCAGTTCCTTTTCCTTAGATGGGGCTGTATTGCTGCTATTTGATTATTTTTTTTTAAGATTTTCTATGATGTTTTTTGTACAGATCTTGAAAATATCAGAGCAGAAACCTGCTAAAGGCATATAACTGACAGATTTTTAATACGTTAATTAGGAAAATGTAGAATTTCTGTAAGAGAAAAACCATGGCTGTCTTTTAGAATTCAGTGAAAGAAAATGTTTATAGGAATTAGATGCCTGTCTTGAATGGCTTATTGACAAGGTCAATGTTTTGTGCCGTGCAAGCGGAAAGCGGACAAAAGTGATTTCATCAGATTGTATACCACCTTTGGAGTTACCTCATTTAACTATTTTTTTTTTCTAGAAATTCACAGGCATGTAATCTGAAGTACTGAGTTTAGGTAGGACCTTCCTTAAGACTATCATAATTTATAAGTACACTGCATAATATATAATACTACATTTGTATAGGACTCTATAACATACCTTAAATATTACACTGTAGAAGTATATATTTATTACAATTATATATTAAAGATTACATTATTTTACAGTATAAAATTCACCACTCTACAGAAAACTCCTGTCAGTTTGCCCTCCACATGACCATTGGTCATGTTTGCCATATGACAGTCATAGCTGGTAAATTTTTCATGTGACCTATTGCATCCTGTTTGTGTTAGCTTACAGTGACAGGCCCAGAAAAAGGACTTGGGTATGCTGTTCCTGTTTTACAGGCCTGCAGAAAAAACCTGGGTCATAAAAGAGCCTTGCCATGTACACCGGCATGGCCGATGCTTTGGGTAGCGTGTATCCACCCAGATCCAGGTGCTGTTAGCTATTTGTGCTCCGATCTCTGACCGGAGTCACAAAACACAGAGGATCTTGCTGACCTTGCCCCGGGGCACCCAGTCCTACGGGCTCGTCAGAGCTGATTTTGGTGCCTCCTTGTGTGGAGTTCTCCCAGCGGAGGGAGCCTCCTTCCACCTCATCTCTGGCAGGGTTTGATGTGAGTCTGCCTTCTCCCAGGCAATTTTTGGATCTGGGGTGTCATGCAGTAGTAAAGCTGTTCCAGTTGTCGCTAGTCCGGTGTTTCTGAGGGAGGAGGGAGTGGGACAGAAGGCCGCAGCAGCTCTGATCTTAACCTGAAGTACTGAACAATGAGGTTTCATCTCTCTTGTGGGTGCTCTGTGTAGGAAAGGGCTGAGATTTATGCGCCCACCACCAGGAGATCATTCACTACCCTAAATCCAGACTAAGAGGAATGTTGCAAGCTGGATGGCAGTAGTTAATCATGTCTATAACTATGCTTTACATTATAAGGGACGCTAATGCTCACCCAGCAATGATGGTGTGAGGGTGAATCTATCATGATATGAAAATGTTTATAAGTAATCAAGGTCACTTCTGCTTCTTGCAAACTAATTCAAAGTCCTAAAAAAAAATAAAAATGTTTAAAGCCTATAATGTTCTGTGCTTAGTTTCAGATAATAAACTTGAACCTAGACTTGAAGCTTTACAAGGGCTGTAATACAGAAGACATCATGTTAAATAGGCTGCTCCTACTATTCCTGTGAGTCAGGTCCTGCATGCCATCACATGCTGATTTAAATGAGATTACTTGAAGATGCGCATATGGATAAACAGCCTCAGCCAGGGTTTGCTTTTATTTTAATTGAATTAATAATAATCCACTGAACAAGAACAGAAGCTCATAAATTATTTAGTTTGATCTTACTAGGAATTATCCTGATCAGAAATCCTAAAATCAGGAAAATTTGACTCCAGGTGTCTGTGTTATAGCCTCACCCCAAATCTTCCTGCAGGAACTGAAGCCCACACTTGGTTTTCAAATCCCAGCTCTGGTTAAATACACGCTGTGTAAATATTCACTTGGTTTTGTGTGTGTGTGTTACTGTGTATTTGGTCTGGAACTAGGAACCGGGGACTGGTGAGACATTATGAGCCACTCTGTTAGCAGGTGTACACAGCCCATAAACAAGGGGAAGACTTGCATGAGAAAGTCTTTCCTTGTGATGTTGTGCATGAGGAAGGCCTCATAGCTTTATCCAAAATGATTCTTCATGCTCAAGAGATCAGCCTCAGCCCCGGGGTAGGACTTGGTCTCTGAGGTCTGGCCACGCATGTCTGATTTGGAGCATAAGATATTTGGCTAACCTTGATGAGGCTTAGTGTAAATACCTTGCTAAAAATGCTGTAAGTAGCCAACTTCACCACAATACTAACATTTTCAATGCAGATTAGCTTTGTTCTGATAATTTTAATCAAAAAATGAAATTAAATAATCCTTGATGTAATGCTACAGGTTTCAGTGGAAATGCTCCAAGATGGATCTAATCTTATAATTTTTGAAAGAAAATAAATCTCTCGTTATCTTCTCACAGGAAAAACAATCTCCATGTACATAATACCCCTTTTAGGTGAAAGGTAGAAAACAGACTGAAGTCCATGAAACAAATTTGGCGGAGGTGCCAGCTGGTTTATAGCAGTTTGCATTTGCATAAGAAACAAGCACAAAATGTACCTAAACCAAACAGCATTTGATACCTGCTCTGATCAAAGGTGAAGGCTTGGGGAAGGGTTAGGTTTCGCTCAGTAATTGAATACACAGAAAAAGAGAAGCCATTAAATTGCAAAGGAGACCACTGAGGTTTGTTGTGTTTCCCTGAGTCTTTCCAAGCCCATTGAATAATCTCAGCTATCTAAGCATCTGCAGAGATTTTGACAAAGAGCAGATGAAGGCCTTATTGTGAATTTCACCTACAAGGGCAGCTTGTCTCTCTAGCTTTGTTCCTCTCTTTGTGATTGAAAGCCGTGCGAACATCTACTGTCTGGTTCTTACATGAAGAAAATGAGGTTCTGCTGTTTGAATCTGCAAGGGATATTGTGACATCCAATTTTAATGGTTTTAGAGAAGACAATGAACCTGAAGAGCCCCTTAGCTAAATGGGAGGACTTTAAAGTGTAACGAGAACCAGTGGAGAGGGTTCACTAACTCTAGGAGGAGTGAAATCTGGCGGCACTTGCCCAGAACTAGCAATGTATTGGTGATGGTGTTTCCAACCACACCCATGCTTAGTTTAGTCTGAGAGAAGGGGTGCATTTACACTGCAAGTGTGGAGATATCCTTGCTGGGTCTGGAGGCACGGTAGCTACATTAGTGCTGTGCTTGTTATGAGTTAATGGATCATATCGTGGAAATGCAGCACTGGGTTGGTACAGGCAAACTTGTCTGGGATCCTAAGTCTACAGTGGGCTGTGCTGTGTAGACTTGTAGCCCCGAGTCATAAATACCTTATGGATGCCAGCATTGTTTTGCTTTTATAGAATAAATGTCTTTTGAATCTTTAGTTATTCATGGCACGTGGTTGGTCACTCACTTCTCACACGGTGTTTCAGGCTCGGGAGCAGATAATAGAACTGTGCAGTCCTCAGGTAGCTGACATTCTGCAGGAACTGCCCAAAATCAAAGCAGAGACAGGGGAAATTAGAGGAAATCACATCTGTGGGAGAGGGAGTCATATAAAAATCAGAAATGCAGGTTAAGACCACCGGAAGAGACAGTCTTCTGCTCTAAAATTCCTTATGTATCACCTGTCTGTGTAACTACGCAACGCTGAATCAGTTTTTTTTGGAATCACCTATAGCCATGGTGAGGTAGGTAGTGCTTGCTGCTGTCAGTACATGCACTCCCTGGGGTGTGGGTGAGCACCGGCACCCCGCTGTAGAAGCATTCCTGGGACATTTCTGCTGTCCGGTGCATGCACACACATTCACAACAGCAAATCTCAGGGCGCACAGAATTGTGGCTTAAGTAAACAGTCATATTTCATGTTCATTTGAATGCCTGTTCCTGTTGCTGTTTAGCCTTGGCAGCAAATTCAAAGTAAAATTCTTTGGAAGCTTCTCCAGCAACATTTTGCCTGGAATTCACAACTGTTGGAAAAAAACACCGGTTTCCAGCTGAACTTCCTTGAAGCCTTTGTGTGGGTAAGTGTTTTGTTTGGCGTGTTTCTTTACGGGCTGTCTTAGAGCTGCTCAGGATAAGGGGTTGGGGCTTGATTTAATGAAGGCATGAGACATGTAAAGCAGGTCATGCGAGACCGGAACTGATGACTTAACCCATCACGTGAGGCCACAGCCATGCTTGGGCTGCTCGCTCTCGTGGAGGTGCCTAAACTTGCCAGGCGTTTGATTCATTTGCCCAAACTGGGCATGTAGTGTGTTAACAGGCACTGTGAGGTGGCCAAGATATCTGCAGCTGGGCTGCGGGACCTGTAGGAGACTCAAGTGGGACATGGAGGCCAGGCAGGATACACAAGGGCGTCTCAAGTGGGGCTGGGTGTTGTGGATGTCTGGACTGAGACCTAGGCACACTGCTCTGCTTGGCTTGATGCTTGTTTTTTATTTTGCCTTGGAAACTGAAGCAGCCCTGTGTGCTCTGCCGTACGTGTGCCCGAATCTGCTGTGGTGGGCGCAGCACCCTCAGGTTGTTCATCGAGAGCCCAAAGCTAGCTTCTACATGGGAGTTTGAGCTCTGCGGGCTAGGAGAAGTGCATCTGGATCTCCCACAGGCCGGGGCAAGGGCTCTGACCCACCGGCCTGTCTTCTTCAGGATGCTTTAAAGGGAGAGTGTCTGTGGCAGCTGGACTCAGCTGTAAGCAGCACTGCTGTGCCACCCGGTGTGTGCCAGAGCTGAGCTGCAGGCACCCCCTGTTGAGAAAACGTGGGTTAACTGTGTTTTAGGAGAATGATGTTGTCGGGGAATAGCGTTCTGGAAATACTTGAATTTAGCCTAAATGGCTTCTGAGGTGCCTAAGTGCTTTTTTGGATCCCAGCCACGCCATGCTGTATAACACCTTGTAAGCCTTTCAGGTCTTGTTATCTCAGCAACAAGTCTTCATCTCTTGGTGGCGTGGGGCGAGGGGGAAGGTTTTAGTGGAAGGTGGGAAAGAAGGCAAAATGGGCTCTTTGTGTCGTTTATTAGTTTAATTTTCTCAGGTTGGCAGCTAGCTCTGACACAGTAACCATTGCTCTTCCTGTTCCAGTAATACTCTTTTCTTTTCTGGACATTATCCCACCAGTGCTGGGAAGGCTGCAGTAATGTCATGTTTCTCAGCGTGGGTTGGGGTATGTCACTGCAACTTGGAGAGACTCTGTAGTAATTGTCTCATCTTCTGCCTGGTTTCTGGCCATGATGGGCTGGTCATAAATAACGCTGCACACCCAGTCTACATGCTTTGCTACAGAAGGAGTGGGGAAAAAAAAAAAAAAAAGACTGCAGTGCAGTGAGGCATTAAAGAAAATATTAAAGACAAATCACTCCTCTGGTGTCACTCAGTGGCAGTCCCATTAAACTCTGAGAAACTGACCCTAAATGTTAAAAAAAAAAAAAAAAGTGTTAAGAGTTCTGTAAGTTAGGTTAAGTAAGAAAAAATAAAAAGGCAAAGAAAAACATAGAGGCAAACTGATAAAGATATCTGAGAAGCAGGAGAAACACAGAATTATAACAAGACTTGAAGCACCACCAAACTTGAATGGCCTCCATCCACTCACATTGCCAGGCCTGGAATGATCTCCTCGGATTTGCTACCTGGATCGCCCTGGGAGCCTGAAGTACTCTGCTCCCTCTGTAACACCTCCAGCCTTAGCTGAGCTGCAGAGCCTAGCTCCAGCTGTCTCAGCCAGCTGAATTACAAAGCTGCGTTGTGGGATCTGAATATGATTGCACACATGAAGGACTGGAAAAAAATAGTTTCTAGAAATTGATTAGCGCTATTCATGTGGCTCACAAAGTCTGAACAGAAAGCTCCTTTAACACATTTGGTGCCAATTACTAAACATCTCATTATACAACAGGAGAGAGGTGTGTGGAATGAGTTTGGGGAAGGCTGAATAGACTAGATCGTCTTCTCCAGGTCTCTTCCAGCCCTCTTTTCTACCACACTGTGACACAGAATCTGACCCTTGAAAAACGATGGAGCAGCTAGAGAGTAGCATGTGCTTTCATGGGAAGAGACCAACTTCCACCAAAGTACCGGGGAAGATTTATGGTGCCAGAAAAGCTAAGAGCATCTGCTTTAAAAAAATAAGTATTTTTGATGAGGAAAAAGCAGGCCTAGTTCTAGTCATGCAGAAAGTTTTGCATGACTAATTAAAACATTACTTTAGCTCCAGTCTGACAATATTTGATTTGGTTCTCATTTATTCCTTCAGTTTCTGAGCCTGTGTGCTTTGTAAATCTCAGCTGCAATATAAAGCTACAAGTTTTCGTCATGCTAGCCAACAGGAACTCTAAAAGCCAGAGTGCAAATAAACAGGACCCAAAACACGTTATATTTCTAACACCTTCTTTACAATTATCAGTGTTTTCCTTTGAAGTTGACCATTCATATGTATAGAAATATGAAGTGTCCATGTTAATCTGCTCACTGTAACCCCTATCCTTTGAAGAGTTAAGATTCAGTCATTTTCTGTATGAAATAATCTTTGTAGCGCAGCCCTCTCAAATCCAGCGCAAAACCTCTGCTCTTCTCTCAATAGCAGCTGCTGATTAGAATCACAGTTCTCATTTCCCAAGCTACATAATCCTGCTAGTTCATTCTTAGACCTACTTTCTTAGCACACTGTATCCATTATACTAGTGTTGTCCCCATTTTTAAGTTTGTGATTTTTCATCGGGCTGATAGCATCATGCTCAGAGACAGTCTCTCTTGCTGTGAAGAGATCTGTTTCTTATAAGGAATTATGTGGCTTCAAGAACGACATGTATCTAACTTAACTGTATTAATTACCTTGTGCTGTGCTTGTAAAGTGATCATAATAATGCTTATCATGATCTTAGTACCATTATCGCTATTTTGCAGATAATGGAAATGAGTTGGAGAAGGGCAAAGCTCAGTGTAGGGCTCTGGAGCAGGCCATGCTGCTTTTATTTTTCCTGTGTCGTTCAAACTGTAAGCAGCTTGGAGGAGGAGCTATCCAAGCAAACTTTGGATGTGTTTGTCTTGTGAATAAGAAAACCTTTCTGTGAAGTTACAGGAGGATTGCCTTAACTGTCAGGCCGTGACTTCTGGAACAGAGGACTCATTCATCACAAAGGCTATTTTGCTACCTGAGATGACAAACTCCCCCTGCTTGTCAGTTTACTCTTCAAACTGGGACATACAGCTTTTTAACGATGACTTGATTACTCAAATTCCATCATCAGTTGAATGTCACAGTAGATTTTCCTCTTCAGATGCTGTAAGCAAAATTTTTCTCCCCAGTTTGTCAAGACATATCCTTTAATGCATTCAGCCTCCAAAAAGGTTGCTTTCTGGGACTTCGCATAGAAAAGACCATCTAAAGGATATAGTTTTCTTCAAATTGCACCCAACACACACATGTATCTCAATGATATATGCATTGAGATGATTCCTTCCATTCATCATGCTTTACAGTAGTAGAGATAGGTGGCTCACAGTGCTCACAGAATGATTAGTATTGGACAAAGTAATTGGACAAAGCATGCACTCTGCAGAAGGACACAATTTCAATCTAAACTAGTTGAACAGAGCATTGCATTCATCTGCAAAATGTTTGCACTTATAATACACTAGAGGCATTCATGTAATATTTCCCACAAGCAATTCCAGAAAGCATGACACTGCAGTTCTCTTCTATGAAAATCCCTCAGGAGTACAATAATCTGATCTCTTCCAAGGGATTCATGGAGTTGTTCTCCTCTGAAGCCCACTATAGCTCCAAGTACTGAATTCTCTAGGACAGGCTGTGCTGAAGACTCCAGATTGATTAGGCTGTTGATGACGCAGGAGGCTTTGCTGCAGTTTGTTTGTTCTGGGATTAGCTAAAATTAGAAGTTGACCCTATGTTCCTGAGCTAATTTAAAGGCAAAAATACATTTTACTGATTCTGTTGATTTTTTTCTGGATATGAGGTCTCTTATGTCAAAACTAAGAAGGTATCTTCCTTGCGTTGTGAGTTAGGTCTTAAATGATTTTGAAATGAAGGTGTCTGGACCAACTGATATACCTATAAGCAAAAACCCTGTGCAGTTTCCAAGGTAAATCCTTATGATGCTATGTTGTACACCTAGATTAATTAAAATTTAACAATTTGAAAGACCAAGAGGATGTCAAAGTCTTGTTTCAAACGCTTGAAAACAGCTGGATAAATTCTATCAGTGCTGACAGGCCTTGGTCTTTTAACAATTCAGCTGTACCAAAAGCAAGGGAAGTTGGAGATTGTTTGCATCTGTGGATGGTCATGATATCTGAAAAACAAGTAAAGGGAAAAGTGAATGCTAAATCTTTGATAACAACAGGTGAAGAAGATCTATTATGGATATTTCAAAAAGTATCTGAGGTTTAAAATACTGAAATTGAGACCCTGGAAAAGAGTCTGTTTTCACAGGCTTTTCCTTAATTTCAGTTTTGGTTTTCTCAGTGAGCACCCCAAAAACATATCCAAATCAATAGTTAGTTCTGAAAATGTAAGCTGATTTCAAACTTCTTTGATACCTCTTGCTAGAGACCCTTTAGAAAAAAAAATAATGTAGTAGAAGTGCCTGCACCCTACATCCAAGCATGTGTGTGTTTTGGGAGTGGGGGGGTGTTGCTGTCTTATTTTGACATGTGAAGCCAGAGGTGAATGAATATGAGGTATGGCAAAAATAATGTTTTCTCTGTTTG
This sequence comes from Anser anser, assembly GCF_964211835.1. NCBI lineage: Eukaryota > Metazoa > Chordata > Aves > Anseriformes > Anatidae > Anser > Anser anser. The sequence continues at coordinate 31,729,820 of NC_139727.1, read as the reverse complement.
TAGTACCTTTCTTTCCAGATTCTCAGAGACCTTTAGAAAGATTTAACTCCAGACACCAACTGGCCAGGAGATGGTGTTAGTGGTGTGCTATAAACAGACAACATGTGACATAGGAAAGCAAGATGACTTAGTCATATGAAATTTGGTGATCATGTCTCACCCTCACCTGAGTGCTGCTCCATCCCTTGGACCTTCCATTGGCCTGTTCCAATTATTTGCATTATCTATAATGATACTTATTTAGTCTTTTTTTTTTTTTTTGAACACAGCAAGTGAGTAATAATATAAAGGCAAACATAATCTCCTTGAATCACCGGGGATACATTAACTGACTAGTAATGTAGATTATTATCTGGTAATTTACAATAGACTAGATCAAAGCCTATGTCACTCAGGAACAGCAGATGTGAGTGAGAGAAGTCACCCAGACATTTTTGAATTTGGTTCCGAATCTTAATCTCATGGCTAGTAACAGGTAGTTTGGAAAGACGTTCCTCTCCAGGACAACAAATGCTACATGTCCCCTTCCTCTTTCAAATCCCCTCAGGAGCCAACTTAGCTGAGATCTCCAGTTACAGAGTGACCTCAAACCACTCGGTCTCCTTTCCTACCAGCATAATTGATCCATATCCCTTTGCCAGCTCATCTCTCCACTTTCCAGTCTTTATTTTCCTCCTCTAGTTGCAACCCTTACAGTGCATCCGATATGCTGCTAAAACCACATTGTGCGGAGTTGTTACTACATAATGCCACCTTCTGGGAATGTGGGTTGGCTTCTCATCTTCACACTCCCTTTACTGTTCCTCTCCCACCACCCTTCTGTTCAGTTACTACTCCCATTGAGCTCTGCAAACACCAATACTTATGTGGTCTCCTTCGCTTCTTGACTTTGTGCTACTTAAATGCACCTCTGTATAAGGCTCTGTCGGTAAATCTTTCCCTCCAACACTCCCTCATTTTGTGCAGGGTTTCCGTGGTGGTTTTCTCCTTGCTCTTCTGCCTCTGTTCATCTCAGTGTAGGTAAGCCATCAGTGAGGCAAGGCTCTGTGGCCAGGGAGGGAGAAGTTGGTGTTGGGTAGTAGGTGGCGATCAGCTATCACAGCTCCTTGGCACCAGGCTTTTGCTGTAATCCCAGGTAATCCATGTGTGGTTTTGCACTTTATCAGCTATTTTAATCACTACCATCCAAAGAGAGAGAAGTAAAGGCTCTTATTTGGCCCGTGTTACTGCACAGTCATAGCCAGCCTGGACCCTTTAGTCTCAGTCCAGCTATGCTCTCACAAAGCGAAGTGAGGAGGCCACGTACAGCCTGAGTTTTGCTGTTTAGAGGCCATAGAAACTCAAAGGAGAAAGAACGAAACTGCATCTTGGTATTTCATTGCTTTGCCTTCATCAGAGAGGCTTCTAGGGCTCAGTGTGCACGGAGACCTACCTTGGCCTTCCCTGGTGCATGGTCTGTTCACCTCTCATTTTGCATGGGTGGCACAAGAAGGGGCAGCTCCTCTTGTCCTCTTGTCTCTTATTTGTCTGTCCACATCAAAGTTGGGGCATCCTGAATAGTGCACAATATAGTTATTGTGCAGAGAAATGCCTTCATACTTGTTTCTAAATGCTGTATATTATTATTATATATGTATATTATCTACAATAGTTATTATCTTTCAGATTTAATATACCGGACAAAGTGTCCTAGATGGCCTGGGAAAAGAGCCATGAGGATTAAAGGCCACTGAGATCAATCATGCCGATGGTTTATTTATGTGGTTGACTATTGTGATGGTAACAGCTTTTTCTGTTTGGCCAGTATAGTCTAATTTTTATATATATATATATATATTTTTTTTTTTTTTGAAATGACATAGCTAATCTATTCAAAGCTTCATATTTATTGTCCAAAATCTTAATTCTACAGGGACTTGGCACCTAAATATCTTTAAAAAATCTTGATCTAGGTGATTTAGATTGCTAATTCATATTTTTCAAAAGAAATTATTTCGGAGTTGAAATCTAGTGATTTACAAGATTGCAAAACTGATAGTCCTCTTGCCATTATTATTCAGCATGGGAAGCTTCTCCATCTATATTTGCCAAATAAATCTGTTGCACTTTGAGTTTCATGCAAAACAGCTTTTCTGTCTTTCAGAAAGTACTTTTTGCAGTGAAGCTACTTTGCATGCAGTGAGACTGCTTTACAATGAGGCTACCAAGCCCACCATCTATCCTTCAGATTGTTCTTCGTCCTGTAAGTACAGAGAGCCTCCACTATTCCTGAGGGCAATTTCTCAGGGCAGTTGCCCTGAAGGGTACTGGCAGAGAGGGCTATTATGAAAAGCAGTGTTTACTCCAAAGGTAATCTATAACCCTTATGTTATTTTTTAAATGAGAACCAATAGGGAAACAATGCCTCTGTTCCACAGGGAGAATATATCCATAGGATACATCAGTATTTCCATAGAGTCATTATTTCAACTTTCCACCCAAATTCTGTGCAGAATTAATATAGAAATATTACAGTGTTCTTCAGGATGGAAATGTCTGCTTATTCAGTAAATGTCTTTTTAAAGGCTGGTCTTTAAGAAATTGATAAGGTATGAGAGCTTGAGGGACAATTGTGTCCAACAAAGGACAGTTAGCATAGAATTGGATAGTAGTGTATGAAAATGTGGGAAAGCAGAAAAAAAGGCAAGTGTGGTTTGGGTACCTATATATGGAATCATAAGGAAAACAGTGATAGAATTCAGGAAATATTTAATCAGTGGTTTGACCATGTCTACAGCTCAAGCTTGGTAAATAAGTGACTACTCAAGGTAAGGATGCCAGAATGGGAATATTTTTAACAGGCTACTGACTGTTATGTTAAAGGGACCTTGTAGCCTCACGCCTCTTTGAAATTTAATGTTAAGAAATTGCTTGGGTGTCACAGCATCATGTTTTGTTAAAATAGTTTATTAAAACATCTTATTATTTTCACCAGACTGACTGTAAGCTGAGAAATCTGTTGATTACAATTTAATTTAATTGTTACAGGTACCCAATGATAACATTCAGGAGATTACCATCCTCATACCTGTTGTTGCAGTAATAGTGTTTTTCAAACATTGTTTTGGAAAAAAAAAAAAAAAACACAAAAAAAACCTAGAGTTATCATCAATATGTAATTATGATAATGAATTATGATGGCCTCAGTTTGCCTTCCTGTGATGCCAACGGAAGATCTTTGTGCCTATCCAAAATAAGATGAGTCTTTAGGTGGCATTTACAGTAATAATAATAATTACACAGTTGTTAGGATAGCATTATTACTTTATAGCCCTTGGACCGATTATTTTAATAGTCCGTGTGCACGGACAATACTTCCCCTTATTTTAGAGAGTAAGGACTATCAGAGTTACCCAAGAAGAGAATGGCTTGAGCTGGAGTATGAGGGGGCACATCTGGCTGTGCAATGGTGAAACTGATGTCCAGTCATCCAAAAATACCAATTTCAGGGCATAGAAGCATTTGTTTTGTTTCACAGGTGTTGAATGTGAAAAATATTTCTGATAAATTGGAAGAAACTCGGGAAATAAAGAACATTTTGCATTAGCTGACTACATATATTAAACTGTGTAAGTGCCTGAGTGACACCACACTTATGTTTTGCAATTAGAACTTTTCTCATTTTGATTTCTGCATTTTGCTTTTCTTTCAGTTCACATACTCATTGAACTTAACATTGTTGGCTGCGTCCATTTAGATATAAATTAATGTGAGAGGTTCTGTTTTTTTTCGATTATATCGATGTTTTGGTTTTTTTTGGTCACCTTTATGGAGTGTATGTGTACATATCTACACAAAAAATACATTTTAATTTTGGAAGATGGAATGAGTCCATTTTTTGTTCATTTCCCTCTTTTTGATGGTGTTTAAAAGCTTACAAGATTGGCATCAACATTGCAGTTGGCTAAATGGCCCTGGTGATACTTCGATCACAGTTAAACAGATTCTGTTGTACAAAAGGCAAAGAAAAGGAAACCATGGAGCTTCGTTTAGGGAAGGTTCTGAAGTATTTGTACAGATGAAGAATTTGGGTGTCAAAGCAAGCTGGATAATTCTGGAATGGTCTGGCAAGCTGTGAGGCAGAAGGGAATTTAGCAGTTGTGTGCAGATCCTGATAGCTCAAGCAATTCCAGTTTTAAAATTGTAGAAAAGGAGTATGGTTTCTTTTAATCATTGTGGAAGGCTCGGAGAGGCAGAGGTGAAGGAGAAAGGGGCAGGCTGGTCAGTTCAGGCACTAATTAGGGTCAAGGTCTGTTGAGGAAGTTAATGAGTTTCTAAATAGCCAACTAGCAGCTGATAGGGAGCGGAAAAATAGTCAGCCTCTGCATCCTGTTTTTATTTCTGCCTTAAAGTGAATGATACCTTTAGCAGAGCTAGACAGGTTCTGTAGTCAAAAGTCTACTAGGAAATATTTGCATCTGGTGTGAAAATTTTTTCTTACACAACATCAGAGAAAATTTGAGAATATTTTTAGCCTGTTGAGATTAGTGATTATTTACGTGAGTATCCTTTGAGTCTTGCTGCAGTGCTCAGGATAGGACGTTTTGACTCATTTTTGCTGTTGTGGTCTCTCTGACCCTGCATTTGGCTGTGCTTCTGAAAGTGTCTGGCATGACTGCTCGTGTTTGCACTTCTCCCCCATCTTTGTATGCCAGATAGCTTTTGCCATCTTCCTGACCTTGCTGGGTAAACATTGCACTAGCACAGCTTTTGCATGGCATTCATTTTTGAAAAATGTCAAAAGGTAAAAGAAATACAAGCAGGTAAGTGAATGAGAGAAAAAAAAAAAAATATATATATATATATATAAGATAGGAGGTCAAGTTAGCACAAAGACCAGCAAATTACCATGAAGGGGTGTGGGCTCTTCTTTAGTGTGTGTATGATGCTGAGAAGATATGTTATCCTGAATCAGGACATGGGTACATGCCTGCTGGGATGCGTGTTGGGTTGTGGGTGTAAGTACACCCATTAGCTAAGCACCCACCTGCGGATATCTGAATCAACAGTGCAGCAACAGTGAGGATTTACTCACTGGGGTTCTCCTCTCTAGAAGGGTCTGGTCTTTCCAAACCACTTGCACAGATAACTTGACTATACCAATTTTGTTCCCCACAGGACTGTATGCTACTCATGTCTAATAGATATTTAATAATATGTATGGGCTAAGAAAAATATTTTATCTGCTGTGAGATTCTCTTTCGTTTTCACTGCCTTACCTCCTGATGGATCTTCATCAGGAAAGACCAGTACATTTCTTTCAAGTTTGAAACGTTTGTCATTCCTGTGGTGGCTCGTTTCTGAGTCATGTCTTTTCTAATCACTATAAAAGTAACATTAATATAGCAACAAGCAATTAAAAACCCCAGCGTCTATTCGGCCCACGCTATCAATTGAGTGTGATTCCAGGGCGGTAATTAGCTCTGCAGTGTTTGGAAGTGTGTTGTATCCACCACCTGACTTCCCTATGCTGAATTTCTGCTCCCTGTATTATTCTTATGGAACTGAGCAGGTGTAAAAAGCAAGGCTTAAAACTGCGACATTTCTCGATTGCACGTCAAGGAGGCCAGGACCTCTCCTGTGGTGTGGTTGCATGTCTCCTGCTCTTCTTGAAACAACCTGCAACTGTGGCTTAAGTTTTATTATCCTACTATTGAAGGCGTTAACTGTTTTCAAAACAAATTGTCTGCCACCTTCCCTTTGAAAACATATCTCTCCCACCTGTAAATCAGAGAGCTGTTAATTCATTTGTAGATTATGCTCTGCTGTTACGTGATAGCAGTTGTTTTGTCATAGATGTAATGGCCTAAGGATACTGCTTTACTTGTGTCATGTTCATCATCCTCTTGTAACTGCTTTTGGTTAATAATCTTCGGCTCAGGAACCTGGTTAGTGGACAAAATGACTCAGTGCCAGCACCTATATGAATTGGCTATCTAAATAGGATATAGCTGACTGTATGGGCATAATTTCATAAATTTCGATATTGTTCCCTTTAAATAAGCAAATGAAAGGGAATTGCCAATGAGTCATGTGTTATTTGCAGGTTATTGCCATCTAGACCATGGTGCCAAGGAAACTGATTTATGCTCTGTTATTACTGTGTTGTTCTTGCATTGTGCAACAGATCAGTTCCAAACATAAATATATCAAGTAGCCCGTGCATAGGAATAAAACCTGTCACATTTAGGTATACGTACATGCTAGCCACCTTGCAGGGAATCAGAAGTTTCTTTAGATGTTTAATTTTCTGTTGGTAGTACTTTGATGCAATTTTATTTTGTTAATTGTATTGCCTTTTTTTTTTTTTTTCCTCATTTGGCTGCTTCACATTTAAGGGCAACTTTCAAGAAGTGACTTGAACAGAACATTTTGGACTTGTTTTGAAACTCACCATGCTCATTGGGGTCTCTTGTATATTTTTCAGCCTTGGGTGTGTTTGACAGTGGCATAAACTTTTGGGAGGACATAATTTCATCTTGACACCAGGATTCTGCGGTCAAGGTATGCTTATTTTTGTATTGGTTATGTTTTTTTTTTTTTAGATGTAGAAGGCTGAATCACTTATGTTCCATTGTTGAACCTTTTGGTTTTTGTATGGAACATATTCCTGTTTTTTTGTAGTTCCTTGTGTTCAGACTAGGAGCACTCTGAGAATTTGGTGTAGGTGAAAGATCTTTTTCAAAGCCTGTGTGTCCAGTTCAATGATTTTTGCAGTGCTTTGGACCTCTCCTAAGGCTCGCTAGGTGATTTGCAGAATGGTTTCTGTAAAACAACTTCCAAGTTCTTCCAATTCACTTTGAGACTACTCATAATCAAACACCACTACTGGCTTTATCACTTCTCAGACAGTGCTGGTAGCGTTAGTCATTCAGAAGCAGGTCCTGCCATCGGTCTTACAGAAAACTAGGCAGCTACTCATTCAGCATTGCACTGACTGAAAACTTTGGCTTCATATTATCTTAAGGACAGTGTGAAAGATATCATTACATGCAGTTTCTTTTTAGTGGTCTCTAGAGGCTTTTTAATTTCTGCAGTCACTCTGTATAAGCAGTGTTGCAGGGACAGAGAACAGCCCTTGGGCACAGACCAGCGGGGTGATCACAGGCACAGCATACCACCCTGTGTGCCTTTGGCTGCCCTTCAGCCTCCGCCTTGTATTTTTAGCTTGCAGTCTCCTTAGTGGAAGAATTGTCTCTTCTTGCTATATTTGTAGCAGATTGAGCGCAGTGGGTGGATCAGCAGTTGCATCCGCTCCTCCTCTGGTCTGTAATAAAAAATAAATATTCAGAAATGATTCCTTAATTGTGATTAATGAAGACTTTGTTTCCTAACAAGTACATGACAAGGCCTCCTTGTTTAAGGGAATTCGTCTGAGCTGTTGCTGGCATGGATGTCTTTGTCACACAACAGGTGCTTCAAATCACTAATCTCCTGCAGTCCGAGCTGGTATTTATTACCGTTCAATGTCAGATCCTCTTGCTTGGCATAGCAGAGCATACCACACAACCTGCAAGTTGTGCTGGTGAGAATATTTAATCACGTATCAGCAGATTACCTATAATTAGCTCCATCACAGCTAGATCCTTTGAGATCTTCAGTGAGAAGATAACATCTACTCCAAGGACTGAAACAACCCTGCAGGGAAGACCAGCTGCAGGAACCCAGCTGCAAATCTATTTGCTGGAATAGATTTGAGCTGGTTAAAGCCTTTGATGATCAGTCTGAAGTTGTTTAGAGCTTCATATTTTGAAGTCCAGCTTTGACTTCCTTGAGCTGTTCCAGTGGGTAAATACAAATACATCAGGGCTTTATGCTAGTCCTGTGCATCTATATAAACTCCCCAATTATTTGCTTTGTAGCGTACGGTCAAGGTTTGCCAATTGGGTTGGGGTTTACCCTGCCCAGCACTAGAAGTCAGTGGTTTGTCTCTGTTTTGGTTAGTCACCTGAAGCTAATTTTGTGCTCAGTGCAGAGGAACAGGCTCCTTCAGAGCCTGTTAGGAGCAATGCATCTGAATGTTCGAGTCATCCACTTTAGGATGAGATGAACTCTGCCCTAGAAATGAATGTTTCTTTCCAGAGTGAGGTACAGATATAGATGTCAAAGCTTAGCTGGATGAAACTCACCCAGTACGTATGACCTTCATTCCAGGTCAGCTTTTCCTTAGCCTCTCAGTAATCTCTCAGTATTAGCGAGACTAAGTAGGACTTGGGATGAATTTTCTGTGTTGTAGGGGGCACAGAGAAAGCAGACAGAAAAGCAGAATTTGTCACATAACTTGTATAATTTGTTTGCACCTTTAAGTCCATTCCAGTTTTCTGTTATTAATTTTTCAGAACAACACCAAATGATCATCTCTTCTGAGTGCACTAAAGCAACACCTGTACCTCGTAGCCTGTTGGATCCCTTGTAGGTCTAGCACATGGCCAGGGAAAGAGAATCACAGCTCCCCTTGGGCTAGAGCTGTGGTTACAATATTGTGTTTACAATGCATGCAATATCGTCCCAGGTGGTTACCTCCTCTGGGTTAAAAACCCACAATGCTTCTCTTTGTTGCTATTTCAGGCTTTCTCACCTGATTAGCACCAAATGTGTTCTCACTTATCAGAATATCTACTAACCATACCATAGCAGCAAGTGGATTTTCCTGGGCACTGGTATGTAATAATCTAATTTCTTGTAAGGGATACATTTAAAGACTTAAAACTGAACCTTCTGATTTGGAGTAAGCTGTGTCTACACGCTTCCCACAACTGACAAAGCTGCATCAGGATCGCTTTTGTGACTTGAAAATCAGAGTGAAATGTGTATCAAAAGTAGGAGGAAGGAGATAGATCTGAGGATGAGAATGATGGTGAAGAACACAGAAATACAGTCAGGAAAGCTAAACTGATACATATTTGGGGTCTTATATACAAAGCAAAAAGAAAAGATTTCATAATGAAAATGTAAAGAAAATAAAAAGCAAATTAGAAGTTCACTACTTCACATGGAAAGAGGTCACATAGTAGATGATAAGAAAGTGAAATTATTCAAGACTTTCAAACTTTTTGTGTCCAAAAGTTTAGCAAAATTAATTCTAACTATGTGCTAGGAGCCTAAGTGGGAAAAAAAAAAAAAAACACACACAAAAAAAAACACCACAGAAAGAACAGGTTAAATAATATTTTATAGCATTTGTATAAAGAGAACCAGAATCTGAAAAATATGCATTAGAATATTTTATTTACTAGCTAAAGCACTCCCTGAATTGTTATTTGCAGTAGTTATGGAAAATGGAAACACACAACACATTTTGGCCTTCTCAGCATTATTCATGAGTAGATTTCCATCTCCACTGAATGGTGAGCAGTGGAACTTAGTTTTTCTTTCCTCTTGTTAATGTATAGATTTCCTTCTTTCTAACATGTAGTTAAAATGTATGATGCATGTGAGCCTGCCATTAAGAGAACTGAAACCATACATGCATAATGAATGAGTTGGAAGTGAATTTCAAGTTTTGCATCTTGGTTCCTCTGAGTAATATATACTGTCACAGGCCTCTTTAGCATCAGTGAGACTCGTCTCCAGAAAGAGGACTGTTCAGCTGAACAAATGCTGAAGGCCAGGTCTTGAACTTATGTCTATATTAACCTATTTATGCTATTTATAAATGCATCGTAGTTGTGTGTATGTGGAATGTGTCTCTATAAAGAGAACAGAGAAAAGTTAGTCTGTGTTGACGGATTTTTCCAAAGATTTCCTAAAGAGAAAACTGAAATGCTTGCCTATTCAGAAATATCATATAGAGCCCTGGAAGATACATTTCAGTGCCTGAACTTCTATCTCAAGATCTCTCTCAAGGTGCACTAAGACAGGGAAGATGTTGCACAACATACAGCATAGCCAAGGCTCCTGGCACACTTTGGAGAAAGAAGACAGGAAGTATTCAAATTACATCTCTCCTGAAACAGAGCAACGTCACTGATAACACAGTGACAAACCGTGAGCTGATTGTCCATCTCCATAGGGCAGTGTTGCAATATTTCTGAGCTAACATCTTCATTTTCCAGCGAGTGATTGGGTCAAAGTTGTTTGTAATTTGGTATGAAATTAGATTTGAACTACAATAAAAAGTCCCATAAAGTCTAACTTATATAATACTTGGTATCTTTCATGCAAAAATATCTTACTGGCTCTAGTGCAAGGTGTTGTTAAAATGTGTTAAGAACATTTTAGAATTGTTTGGCTCTCAGATCTGACTCAACCATGTTAAGGTTAGTGTATTAAATTAATCTTAAAGCTCTTGTTGTTTGCTGATGAAATAGCCACAATGATATTTCAGCATGGAGATTTGAGAGGTAGAGACTGTAACTTCCAGGAGCTGTTTGAATAGGTGTATTGTGTGAAACTATCTAGCATTGTTGTGCCATCAGTTCCAGTCCAAGCCCTTTGATTTTTACTAAGCTTGAATCATCACCAGTAAAAATAGAAATTTATGAAATACGTGCTGAAAACTAATTTCATGGCATTGCTGCAGTGGTGCTGCTGCAGAAAGTGTCTTTGCCGTCTGGAATTTCATGACATTTCCTTCTTGTTTGCTTTTCCCTCAGTACCTTTATTGGTGACAGACTCTCCATCATGAGGACTTTGTCTACATATCTAGAACTTAGTGTTGTGACTCTGAAATAAGGAATAAAACACAAAAGTTAATTTAGAAACTAAACAACTAAAAAAAAAAGAAGACATTTCTTAGATGAAATCTAAAAAAGATTACTGATTAAGCTCATTGAGCATGAACATGTATTGACCAATAAAATGATGAGAGAGTAATGCATTAGAAGGCTGATACAAGATAAAAAGAAATATTTAGATAAAACTGGAATATTAGGTGTTTTAAGGGAAAAGATGTCAACATACTGAAAACACTATTTTTAATAGCCAAATGTTGTCCAAACCCATTATTAATTCTGAGCAATCAAGCCTTGCTTATTTCTCTTGGCTACTAAGCAAAGCAGCTGTAAAGACCACAGAGGCGATGTCCTGGGTGTTTGTTAAACAACTGTCAGTGGATTATACATGTCTCTCTCTTCAAGGAATTAGCATTCAGCAGTCTTAAGGGCCTCTCCAAATAATAGCTAATCGTCTTTCCCAACATCCTACCAGGTAGGAAGGTGTTTTGCCATTTTAGAGATAACAATAATTATAAACATGTTAATACTTTCTGACTGTATGGTATCATACGGGAATCATAAATGATTGTATAAAGAAGAGGGTCATTCCCTCATTCATGTCAAAACAGGTGTGTAGAGGTTATGGGCTAAGGGGTGTGTAATGTGTTGCTCGGACAACAGTAGGTACTTCTACAGGAGAAGCGACAGGTGACATCCATCCAACTATCAGCCTGAACTTACTCATGGCAGGTGTTAACACGCCTGTGTCCCATGCAGAAATCTCACAGCTGGCTTCAGTAAACAAACAAGATCATATACATATAGTCATATCATCAACTTCTTGATGCATGTAAACAGGTATACTTTGCTTCTAAATTAATTTCAGGTATAAGTCTCTTTGAAAGCATGTTCTGATAGTCTAACTTAAAAAAAATAATGAAGGCATGGGAGGGCTAGTGACATCTTAATCTAATAGAAATAGACACAGTTTTATGTTCATATGGGAAACAGGGAAAATACAGTCTTACTAGGTGCTCTATGACTTAAATTATTGACTAAAATAGAAATTTAGAAGTCTTGTTATGAAATATATTTATCTTGACAGCCAGAGCATTTGATATGAACCAGAAGAAGCTGCTATGAGCCAAACACCTGTTCATTAGAACCATTGGTTCCTTTCCAGTAAAGCCTCCAAGATGGGAATTCTTGATGACTTTTTTAGTAGCATAAATGTTTTAGGAATGGGGCTAGGTGTTGATTTATATAGAAATGGTTGATAAACACCTTCTACTGATCAAGTGCTTGTGAAGTCAGTGTAATGATCTGTTCTGCTTCAAACTTCTGACCTGAGATAACCCATATAATCTCTCCTCTTTACTTGGGTGTTGTAAGAATAGCTGTATGTTCCTATGTATTTGGGCACAGTAGTGGGAGCCATGTAAATGCCTCAGCAAGGCAGATAAAACAGCAGGGGACGGAGATAATCCCTGGCACATCTCCTGGGTACCTCCCCTCTAAATATGAATCATGCTTCATCCAGGCAGATGTAACTTCTGTCCTTGTTCGTGACCACGCATTTGTCAGCACTGGTCAGATGTGGTAAGATGGTGGCTATTTTGTCTGTTGTTTTGTTTGTTTGTTTGTTTTTCTTCTTCCCCTGGAGAGGAAAATAACATCTTTTCTTTTTCCTGAAGAGGAAAAGAAAATATAGCTAGAGGTGCCCATACAGTGCTCAGGATACTAGCAGGCAGAATGAGGAGTGGGAAATTCATAGTTTGCAAGTCTCCTACAATGAGCAAAGGGAACTGAATTGTTTAGGACGGAGAAACTTAAGTGTTATTTATTTATTTTATTTAGAATGGTGACCTGCTTTACAATTATCTTTTTGTATGGTCCTTTATTGTCACTTTTTAATCAAGGAAGGAAAATCCACAGTTAAAAATAAATCTGCAGAATAATTTCATAACTCTCTGTTAGTTAAAGCAATACAATTAGGATGTTGTAGATGACAGACAATTCTGGAGTAACCAGTACAAACAAGCATTAAAAAAAATTAAGAGATGAAGATAAAAGGAATTCAGAAGACAATAAATAAATGCTTCATCACGTTTTCCCAGATTCTCCTATACTCATAGATCCTTAGTTTGTTTGCAGCAGTTAGGCATGTATATAGAGGTATAGTGGCACTTTGCCAATAGTGGGGTGATTTTGCAAGGAAGGAAAGTAGCCTATATGACAGTATAGTGGCCTCCAATATGTAGGTGGCAGAAACCACTTAGCAAACTATTTCATTAAGAAAAAAAATATGTTCCTGACTGATATAATTACAGTGTTTTCAATCACATCTGAATTGGATGTAAGCTGTAGCAAAGAATACTATTTAGGAGAACACCTTGTTCAAGAAAAGCATCCTTTGGTGATGACTCCACTTTTAAGGGCTTTGACAAATGGACTTTACTTTTAGTTAGGGATTAAATTCAAATATGTTCTGGTAAATTCAATTCTCAGCATACAAACAAAACTAAAAAATATGTGTGTGTATATATGTATATTTAAAATGGAAATTGAAATGAGGGAAAAGGCATGCTAGGAGTATTTAAGTTATTTTCCTTTTTTCACCCCCCAGAAAACAAAACTAAGCCTTAACCTGGATAATCACGTGAAGAATGTACTTTTTTTCAGCAGAGGTTTGACCTCATTCTCCATGAAGTCTCTTTTCCTCCTGGGACTCTCCCTCCCCCATCCTTATGCTCTGTTCTAATTCAATTTTACGAAACAACGCTTCTCCCCACAAGAGGTAGGATATGACTCGTGGAGCACAGTTGCACATACGCATCTGCTAATGGCAGGGATACTTGGCACAGCTTCTGCCCCTCCCTGAGCTCTTCCTCCCATCTCTGTGCTTGGACCAGGGTCAGGGTTTTGCTAACCTCTTACTTTTCACGTGGATCATCTCCCATACTAGCTCACCCATCTCCCTATAGCTCACTGTAGACGTCCCAGCTGGTCTCTTGTTTTTAGCATTTTTTTAACCAAAAACAAAACAACCCAATGCACTGACACAGTTGCTTTCTGTTGAGAGAAGAGGGAAAAACAATGGGAAAGGGTGAATCAGGAGGGGGCAGGTTTTCAGGTAGTTCTTAAGCCTGGTCCTTGTTCTTTGATGACTAATTTTTATTTTTAGTGACAATGAATGTATTTAAGTATTCCCAAGTGGCTGAGGTTTTGGAGACACTGAAGCTTAAAACAAGGAAAATCAAAAAGGAAAATAAAAGACCTCAGACTAGCAGGTTAGAAGTTGGATGAGTTGATCAAGCTATGAAGAAAAAGGTAAAAACAAATCTTTCCCTTCTTTCAGCATTCAGGTCCCTTCAATGCAGCCCAGATCCATGTGCTTTAATCATCCAGTGCTAATATTTTACTGCTGTTTGAATATCTCCAGTGCAAGCATGTTACCCACTTCACCCATTGCAAACATCTCAGTCAAGGAAGCAGGCAATGTTGCATTAAAAAAGCCCTGGAAGTGTATCCTTCCAGGCATGATGGTATATAAAATACTTGAGTATTTTCTAAAGATGTAATATAGCTAAACGCTGATAAAGTAAGCATCTCTCAAAAAGTATTTCTGACCATACAGTTATGTCTTGCTATGCATGTGAGTCTTGAATTTGAGTCTTTTATAGTGGCTGGGATTTTTTATTTTTATTTTTTATTTTTTGTAGAATACCACTAGAAATTTGGAGAATACAAGTATTTGTAGAATACCAGTAAAAATTTGGAGTCATCCCAGTTTCTACTGATGTCAAGTGACTGCAATCTGTCCCATCAAATAATCTGTATGGCACTTAAATCTCTGCAGTATAAAGTATCTGAAAGGGGTCTTGGAATGCACCTTTTGTAGAAAATGAGAGTCATTCATCAAGAAATAGCACCAACTTCAAAAAGTATTCTGAAGATAGTGCAGATAGCTAATGGAATAATGTTTCTTGAAGTTAGATTACCTCTATCTACGGGCATGGCTGCCTGAATTTAGACATACCCTGTGACCTAAGCTAATGCCTGAGATGAAAGCATTGCCAGTTATGATTAAGGGGCACTAATAAACTGTGCCCAGAGAAATGGCACGTGTTCCTTATTTGTGCTGAATTTCAGAAAGCTGCAAGGCCCTGGCACCACGAAGACAGGCTCACACATCAAACTTGAAGCATGTGAACAGTGAGTGAAAGAAAGGGATCACAGGAGGAGAGAGGCCCAAGTAACCACAGTGCACAACAATATCTGTTTGCTAATGATCTGTTTGTTTTAGATCAAAAGTTTATTATTGCAGTCAGTAAAGATATGAGTTGAATTGCACACACGTTTTGTGTCAGTGTTGGTCAAAGTTTGTATTATTAAGCTTTGAAAAACAAAAGTTTTACAATAAAGTGCCACTTTTTGGCAGACTGTGCATTAAGACGTACAAAGGTACTTACTACCTGCCTACCAGCCACCGAAATTCAGACCGTCTCTTGAGGTGCACTTAACATGGAAAAAGAAAAAAAAAAAAAAAAAAGCTTTCTGCAGGTAGAATTTGCTTTCTGGCACTGCTTTGACTATTACTCAAGATCCTGTCTGTGCCATGGGTTTTTCATCTGTTGGTGGTGTTTGCATTAAGTTGTGTAACTGCTTCTTAATGCCTGTTACGAAAGGATGCATAGATTGCAGCTCCATGAGGTATCCTGGACAAATCACTACTGATAAATGTAAGCATGTTTTCAAAAGTTACTCTCGGTTGAAATAATTTTACCTTGATTAAATCGTTCCTACATAAACCAAATGCTTTATTAAATCAGAAGGCCAGTATAAGATCTAATAGGCACCAGAAAACATGTAGCTGTGTTATCCTGTAATGTAGTGCCTGTTATATTTTTGGCATGTAACAGTGTGATGCAGCTCTCCTGGTTTGGGTGGGAGTTTCACCACTGACTTTTGTATTGCCATGTTTTTACCCCAGGGGTTTCAGGCTAGATCATCTGAAACACAGTAACATGTAGGCAGAGAAGACATCAGAAGTCAACAGTCACAAAGTTTTTTTGATTTTATGCTAATCTACTGTGTTAGGCCATTTTCTTTTATTTAATCTAGTTTTAATTAAGCCAAGCTGGCATCTGTACCAGGGAAAGAGTCTAAACATGTCTTGGACATTGCACTAACTACGGAGTTTAGCCTGGAATGGAGAAAACTGAAGAGATTTAAGATTAGGGGGAAATCTGAGTTTAAGAAAAATTAAAAAAAATTAAATCTAAATCAGGATTGTAGACAGGGTTGTAATTTGCAATGTTGTTAACTATAGTAACACTTACCTTCTTTCCTTCTCTGACGTTAATTTAACACTTTCCTGAATGATTAATTTGAATCCCAATAGCAAGCCCCACAAGTTAGATTTAAAGCATTTGTTTACTGCAGCGTCCCATCAGCATATATTTTCTGTTGTGGTCCTCTGAAAATGCACATCTTTCTTTGAGTGGAGCCTTTTTCAGTTGTGAATATCAACTGAACACGTGAATATAAAATGTGTCACATCTATGTTCAGAAGCCATCTTATATATATTTACCAGAGGGATAGATGGAACAGAGAAGTGGAGAGAGTGGGCTGTGCTACTGACAGTGAAGTTGCAAAATGGCATTCAGGCTCTTTGATCATTGGTTGTTCTGCTTCCAGATTTTGCAAGTACAGAGATATAGATAACTTTTTCTCAAGATCAATCTGACCCAGGCTATATGAGATTTAACAAGGCCTAGATTAGAAAATAAATCACGTTTCAAAATATATTGGTTCTCACTTAGAGGGCTGATCATGAACAGATAACTGTTAGCCCTTGAAATATTAGTTAAAATATGGTGTCTAAGATATTTATAGCTACAATTTGTGATCCTAATGTAAACAAACTATGAAATCTTGCTTCATCTTTCATCACATTGGGATTATTGATGATACCCCCTGGTCCAGATGCACTAATGATCCACCAGAGGGGCTAAAACTGAACAAAGAATGGTCAGAAATGTCTGGATGATCCCATGATAAATCTATTTTTTTTCCCCATAATCCTCTTGAAAGGCTGTTCCAGAAATTACCTCTTAGCTGCATAGGAGCCTTTTCCAGTTTCCAATCTGGCCAGTGCTTACTCATTTGCTTTACGTTGTGCCAATTTTACCTTGTAGCTCACGCTGGCGTACTTCCCTGTATGGTGTTTTCCCTGAGGGATTTCTAGAAAGAAGCCTCCTTCCTGATCATTGTTTTTTTTAGAGTTAATCACCATGAACTTGTAAAGATTATTCTATTAGCCCTCCTCTGTACCTGTTACAGTGGGAAGTCATCTGCTTTGGAGAATGGTAGCTGCACTGAACGTGGTATTGTAGACAAGGTTTTATATCTTTCCTAATAACAACACTTTCCAAATAATGCAGGAATATATTCTAGTTGTGTTTGAAATACAACTTAGATGTGGCACCATGTTAGTTGCTCATGCTATTGTCAACTTAAACCTCAAGGTGTTTTTTGTTTGATTGATCGTTTGTTTGTTTTACCATTTCTAACTTATCACAATGATTTATAGTGAATTTGTTTGTTTCTCAGCGCGCTCTTTCATCCCTTTTATTTTGGCCCCTACATGCATCCAATTTCTGTATAACATTTTTATCCCCATTTCATTGGCATTGCTTCCCATGGTGGTTGTTTGTTGCTTGTATTTTTTTTTTAATTTAACTTAGTTATCACATTCTAAATGTGTATATAAGAAATACTGAATAATAACTGCAAAAAGATATATACGAGAAATGTCACAGGTGAAAATGCACAGAAAATTCATCAACAAGAAAAGCTGGGGAAACAACTCAGCTTGAGTGGTGGAGCTCCGTTTGATCTGGGAGATGCTGCAGTAACTCTCACTGAATATAAGGTAAACAAAAACCCTCCAAAAACTTCTTTTGCTTTGCTCTTGCTATGGAGAGAGAAATAAAGAGGAAAGTGCAGAATAAACATGGTTCCTAAATCCGAAAGACCTGTGGAGCGACTCAGTCCTAAGCCCACAAAGAGCTTTACAAAACCGCCCTGTCACGCTATGCACCATGTAATTTTCCTGAAGCAATGGTTGACCATGTACAAAATACCAAGCTAGTAATATGCACTGACCTTTGATAAAGTGGAAAGGACAGAGCTGCAAAAATATCATTTATTTACAAGAGAAGATATTCAAGAATTCTGCTATTCCAAGTGAATATCCAGGAATAATTAAGCAATTTAATAGTCTAGGGTACATGCATAAAAGATTTCTGACGTCAAAAAGGTATAAGGAGCTTGGGAAATTACTAGGTTATGCTTCAAACATTAAAAAAAAAAAAGAGTAGGATTTTATCCTGTTGCGAGATGAATATCTGTTATTTAATAACAGAAAGTTACACTTTTGCCCGGTCAATCAGTATTATTTTCATCAAATGCTTACTGATAGCTTGTGAAATCTGGCAGTAGAGTACAATTGTTGGCCTAGGCATAGGACTCAAGAATATTTTTCTGCAGTTTCCAGATCCAGAACACACATAAATGTGAGTAGGAAAAATGCTTTTGCTTGGGAAACAAACTGTGGGAAAATTTCTCAACATGATTTGAATGTCAGAATAGAAATGTAACAACCAGTGAAGCCAGATTAGTGCAAAGAGAAGGCCCAAGGCAAAAAAAAACACAACACAACTCATCAGTGTTCTTAGTCAATTTTGTAGTGCTGAAACAAAATGTATAGCTTCCTTTTTGTTTATTTTTTTGTTGTTTATAGATAAAATTGCAATAATGTAAAATTATAGATATATATGACAACCTGAAGCCTAGAGACCTTGTATTTTTCCGTCAGACTGACCTCCAAAAAAAAAAAAAAAAACAAGAAATACGTCTAGACAACTACGGAAAGTTCAGGTTTACTTTTTGCAGAACCAAAATCAGTGAACTCCTTTTTTTTTGCCCAGCTAAATTGGGCAGAGGGTTGTGGGGAGCTTGCATTTTGGAGATGGCTCTGCTCACCTGCAGAACAGATAATCAAACAGGAGACTGGAAAATATGGGGGCAATGACTTCTTCACTGGAATGTATCGAATCACAGAATATCCTGAGTTGGAAGAGACCCACAAGGATGATCAAGTCCATGTGGCAGTCTGCGTCAGGACCACTGCACCAGATCAGAACAGACCCCATAGACCTCCCGAGGTGTTTGCAGAAGATGTCCCAAAGATTCTGACACAATCTCCCAACCAACGAGTCTTATGGCTTTCACGTCAGAAGCGTTAAGCCTCTCCTGTGGCCACATGGCAGCACCTATGACTTGACACCAGCCTTGTCAGTGCAGTACCAACGCCTCTCCCATGCCTGGGGACGTGATGGCCAGTGGCAGCAGCTCCATGGCTAGTGTCCGACACCAGGGCTCCGGGCTGGGAGACCTTGGTGGCTGAGGTCCCGAATACCCATAACACAGGGCAGGGGTGTGACATCGTGTGATTGAAACCCCGTGTCATAATCTGTTGTAAAAACTCTTCTGCACTGGTGGTTGGAATAGCTGTCTGTGATCCCGACTTCCAATATCCACAGTGCTTTAAGTTGTGAGACGTGAAAAGCCCTTCTAAAGCCACCTGCTGCAGAGCAGAGCCCACCTCAGCAGTAAAACCTACCTCGTTTGGAGATACTGATAAAAGATTTGCCTAGCATCGCAGGATAATTAGGGGTTGTGTTATTCAAGAACAATTTGCCATCCCTCAAGGATTAGTCACAGCGAATTTGATAAGATCACGATTTTGTGATTTATTTTTATGCTATGCTTTTTATTTATTTATATATATATATATATATATTTTTTTTTCCTCCTCCAAAATGGTCCTCACTGCCCTCAACTCCCAGATTTCTTTGATTTCTTTATTTCCATTTCTTGGTTGTTTCTTTGGAGGGTGAGAGTGCAGCTTTGCATTCTTAGAGATGGAACCAAATGAGAGGAAATTGGCCTTCTCACTGTCTTCTGTGGGGGACTTGGCAGCAAGTAAAAGTCCTTTGGGCTTGACATAAAATAAAGCCCTTAGTGGAACTTGAAATATCTACAGAAACAAAGCTGACTTTATCCTTTATATAACAGAGTTCTACACACACAATGATTTTAATGATTTACAAATGCATAATATTTTTGATGTATCCCACAGTATTTAAGACCAATATACAATAAATCAATGTTTCATCTTTGTTATTTTTGAGATAAAATCAACTTTGCAAATGTCCTCCACAAGCAAAAGAAGAGAACTGAAATACCTGCTCTTACAAAATGCACCCCTTATTCACCACAGGTATGGGGAAGCTTGAATTGTTATGCTAGAAAATTGCTTGAGGTCTGAGCGTGGGAGAATCTTGTTCCAAATTCTGTCAGTAAGTGTCCCTAAATTAATAATGCTGGCAAATTCATTTGGATACTTAAGATTTTCTGATTTGTAGGTAATACAAGTATGCGTGCAATTGCTTGATAGATAAATGGTGCTATGTTGTCTGAAAGTTTAAAAGCTAGTTATACTGGTTTTAATCCAATAATGCTTTCCGTTAGAACAAAAACCATTTTTGTACTATGTGAATTCCAAATTCAAGGGAAAAACAAGGAGCAGCTTGGGCTGAAATGCCTTTATCTTTTCAAGTAGCAAATATGATATTTGAATGAGAAGAAATTACAGAATCACAATGTGCTGTATTACATCGGAGAGAGTCACTGTGCTCTTAATGAATTTTGCTCTTGTTCTCGAGATAAGGGAGATGAAATAGATGAGAAGAAATCATTTGTCCTGAAAGGAGATATAAAGTATGGCCAAACCATTTCTATGTACAATCTTATCAGTCCATTTCATGGCCATTTGCCATTCTCAAATGCTCTTAGTATATTGTATACCAAAGAAAATACTGCTGACATCGAGTCCTGCGACTGCCAAATTGCATATTCATTATTGTTCATAGTCACGTGAGGTCAAGTCCGGTCGCTGCAAACAATGAATCTTTGTCTGTGTCTTTATTCCCTCCTCATGCAGTTTTTGGTTTCCTAACTTTTGTAGCGCTCCCTGGGCTGAAAGTTTCTTTTTAAAGAGGATGCTGTGTACTCTTTTGTAAACGTGTCTCCATTACTAAAAGTGACATCATGGGAATTGCTGAAGGCGAGCTGGGCTGCAGGGCACGGGTAGCCACGATGTAAAAGAAGTCCTCCTCTTCCCAGCTCCCCCTTTGCCCCCACAGCATCCTGTAGCAAACAGGTACTTTGTTGCACTCCGCTGGACGCTTCTTGAGGAATGCGAATGTTGGAAGGAGTAATCCTTAGTGACAAAAAATGAATCCTACCAGCTCGTTCTCATTTGCAGGCAGCTATGCACAGTGGTTTGCAGCTTGTTCATGGAGAGCCAGGGATCTGTTGGTTTGCCACAAAATGCAAATTACCTCGCTGGACTCATAGGCGCAGTAAACACCTCAGTTTAAGTTTAAAAAGATGTATTGCAAAACTGAGGCGAGCTCCCACTCCTACAGAGGTCAGTGGCAAGCCTCCCATTGACTTCAATAGCGGCCGGGCAGAGTCCCTGTTTTCTGGAAGCAAGGCTCAGCAGTACTTGAGTCTTTTGGAACACATGCAGCCCTCAAAGCCTGTTCCTTTACAGCATTCCAAATTTTTTTCCCATTTGCCTGATTCCATGGCAACACATCAGCACCAAGCCCTGAATACTGAAATGAGATTTTACTAGTAAGCCTGAGGATTTATACAAGTGTATCCTGTAAAAAGATCTTGCTGAGCTGCAGTTGCCATTGGACTAATTCTTTATCCTTTTCAGATGAGTGGCAAAATTATCTGTGGATTTATTTTACAATAAGCCAAGAATTTGCTAAGGTTAGAAAAACAAGGACACTGCTTTAAAATCATACCAGAAACAAATTATTATTATCATCATTATTATTACACACAAGCAGTATGTTTAAGTAAAATACAATATTTATTTGCTATTTTTTCAAAACAGTTTAGAGAACTGCCTAAGCAGTCTACTCATAAATGATACTAACGCAGACTCTAGAAATTGCAAAAAATGATGACAAGGCCATTGAGGTTTTGTTCTGTTATCTGTACTACTTCTATCAAAGAAATAACCACTTTCCAACCTGGAAAAGGATCCATATTAGATTCTGAATGCACTACAGTTCATCTGTTAGAGGGATGCGATGCAGACCAGCCCTGTGTGCTCCGTGGCTGGGAGTTTGCTCAGGGTTACATCATAGCATGCCGAAACTGAGTGCACTGTTTGATCCCATATTTTGACACTAAAAACTGTGCGAAAGGGGAAAAAATATCAAAGCAATTCCATACCTAGAGAAGGTAAAATTGCATGTAAGAAATACAAATGGTCTTTTATAATGTAAAGTACCTACTTGGACGTTCCCAAGTAAAAATACAAATGCAATGGAGCAACAAAATGATTAGTCAGCACTAATTACAATTTTAACTGTTTTACGTTTGTTGCATTTTCTTGAACTCTAGATATAAGCATTCACTGCCATCTCTGTTTTACTCAGCTGTCACACGATCTAGCTGTTGAATCGTTTCCTCCAGAGTGATTTTTTTTTTTTTTTAGAGCAGCTCTGCCCCATTAGCCGCAGCTCGGGGTGCCTCATTGCGCCTCATCCACCCAGCCCGGCCCATCCTAGACACTGTGATCAGAATGAGGCGGCAGCATTACACTGGGACCACAGCTGTTGTGATGAGCTCTGTATGCAAGGAAAGTTACCACAATAAGTGATGCAATGCTGGATTTCACTTTTCTGAGAAGTGTTCAGAGCCTCCCCTTTGGATGCAGCTTTTCCCCCCTCAGGCCTGACCGGCTGGACCCAGGGCACCCCAGGGAGGCAGTGAGGTGCTCGTAATGCAAGCGGAGCTGGGCTGAGGTCAGTAACTGAGTCACTGGTCTGACAGAAGTGCTCTGACTCGATCGATGAAACCCTTATGTATTTTCTTTTCATACAGACAGCCTCCTAGGCTAGACTCAGATTAGCGAAGCAGTTACAAATCCATTTAGCTTCAGCAGGCACAAACGAAGGCGGAATCTGCCCTCCCTTTCTCGCTGACCTTCAGTAAATCTATTCGGGAAGAAGTTGGTATGAAGTCAAATTCTTTGTTACAAAGCTGGTCAGCTATGGGCTTGTAATTCCAAAGTGGCCAGAGACGCTGGCTGTGATGCCTTTGGGAGACCAGAACTTGTAAGGGGGTGTTTGGCACTATCTGAGCTAATCATCATGAGAACTGACACACACAGCGCTAACCAAGGCTGGAATTCTTGGCCTCGATGATGAGAAAACTGGGAGAAAACTTCAGTTGTGAATGTGCTGGGAGAAATACAACTGGGGATTGTCCTTCTGCTATACAAAATACAACACCCTAGGAGGTGGTGCTTTTCTATATGCTGTGCACTAGTGCTGCGCTGTGTCTTATTGCAGAAACACAATCTTTTTAAAAGAATTGTGTGTTTCATGAGATCACATTATATTTGTTGTGGTTTGAAAAGTAGGTGTAAACTCCAAAGCCCACCTTACAACAAATAGAGTATCTTTCCTTGCTAAGCAGGGATCTAAAATCTCTTCTGGCCCATAAGCTGTAGAATACTTTTAAGAAAGCATTTTTTTTTTTTTTTAAAGAATAGTAAATATTCTCCTCAGATAGTCACTGGAAATGGGGCAATTTACAAATGCATGTAGCAGTTTGGTTTTCTGTCTATCGAGTCTCGCACATTTCATTTAAGTGTGAAAAGCATGGGTAATTCTCATTTGTCCTAAGTTTGAAGTGGCATCTAGAAGGAGAATACGTCCTTGGGTGACTTAAAAAAAAAGACTGTAAATGGGATATTTGCATAGCATAAAATGATTTATTATTTTTTGTCACTTTATACCTGTATTGCTCTGTATTAAATATCAGTGCAGGCTCAAAGAAGAAACGTAGATACAAGCCTTTCCACAGGCATGTAGCTCAAACTAAGCCCCAGAAACGCTATCTTTAAATAGCCCAAGACTGCCAAAGCCAAGACATGCTATTAGTCCATGTTTGTTTATGTGCAGCAATCTCTATCAACATTTACTTTTGCATTCAGCAAAAGACAAACTGGCAGCGCTGCAAGGCCAGGTAGGCAGATCGATACCTGTCCCGAATTTTCTGCAATTGTTCGAATTTCAACAGCTCCGAGCCGCTGTACACCCATACAAACACGCTTTTACGTGTTATTTTTTTCAGGGTTTTTATTTTAGCAGCCCTAATCGGAGAGAAAAGGAGCCGGGAGGAGGGGTGGGGGTATGAAGGCAGCGTGGCGGTGGAGCCGGCTGCCGGGAGGCTGCCCAGCGACCCCGGGGAGGCCGGGGCGGCGGCGGGCGGCGACATTCGGCCCAAAGGGGACGGGACCGGGGACCCCCGGAGCCCCCTGAGGCGGTGCGGAGACGGGACGCAGCGGGGCTCGCTGAAGGGAGCCGCGGCGGCCGGGCGGGCCCGCGCCATGGCGGCGGGCGCTCAGGAAATCGCGTCAGGCCCGGCGCCGCCGGGCGGGCAGGGGGCAGCGGCCGTCGCCGAGCCCTCGCCGCGGGTAGCGACCGGGGTCGAAGCCGGAGCCGGGTCCGGGGCTGCTCCCCCCGGTGGCTGCGGGGCGAGGGCGGGCAGCAGGGGGCGGTCCGGCGGCAGCGGGCGGCTCGGAGCCGCGTGGGCGCGGAGGCTCTGCCCGGCGGGGGCCACCCCCGGCGGCGTCCCGGTGCCGGTGCCGGCCCCCTGGCAGCAGGCGGGGACGCGGCACCCCCGGTGGCGGCGTGAGCGGGAGCAGAGCTCGGGAGAGCGCCGGGTCCTTGCGCCCAGCCCCGCGGGGATGGCGGCCTGCGGGCGGCTCGCAGCCTGAGCCTGGCGGCGCGGAGCGTTCGGCGGAGGTACGTGCCACGTTGGTAGCGCCCGAGCAGGCTGTGAAATACCGGGATACGGGTTTTAAAGGCCGTTTACGTACGCAGGTGCAGCCAAGGTCACCTTGAGCATGATTTGAGGACACGCTTCGGTTGAATTCTTTAGGTATTCAGGGACTCTTTTTTGTATTTATTGTGTAGTTTGAGTATTGATGTGCTTTGGTAAAAAAAAAAAAAAAAGGCAAATGAAACTTAAGAGTCAGCCAAGAAGAGGTTCCCTTATGTACTCAGGTTGTGTAACGATGCCCGGGTGCGAGGCTGAGCGTGCTCCGGCTGCAGTTTGTGCCGGGAGCCCGCCGCGTGCACCTGGTGCGGGCAGGTACTGCCAGAGGGTCGGGGTGCCGGGGAGGGGGGCGAGGGAGGCACGGTGCGGGGCTCAGGTTCTGTTGGGCCTTGCTCTTGCAGGTCTTGGAGGGGAACGGTCTCGCTTCGGGATGGCTTGCAGCTGGGCTGTAATGTGTCATTGCAGGGGCAGATGCAGGAGGCAGAATTGCCGCTCTATGTTTTACTTCTAGATAAAAGCGCTGGGATTCCTCTTTTGATGGGACATTAAAGCAAAACAGTTTAACGTGTAGACTTTTGTAGATATACAATTCTAAGCTGTTTTGGTATGTTTGGCCTCCTTTTTTTTTGTTTGTTTGAGGGAGAATTATTTGCCTTGCTCGCTATACGAACGATAAAACGTCCATTTTAAAATAATTGTGCAATTTTAGACCTCTTCAGTGCTTTTTAATCCAGCGAGCCCGTAACGTCACTGATGTCAGCAGCATGTTCAGAATTAGAGGTGTGCTTTGCACGGAGCACTCCTCCGTCCGAGGAGGTTGTAAACCGGTTTGACTGCAGCTAGACCAGGCACATAAAACTTACTGTGGGGTAGGATTGGGAGAGAACATAAAGGAAATTTTATCAAATTGATTGGTGTCCTTCAGAAGCAAATGATGAAAGAATGAGGTCATGTAGTGCAAGAGAATAGTAAACTTTTAAAAGCGGCTGAAATGTCCTTTGTATCCTTGTTGCCAAATGGTTTAATCCACGCACTGAAGAACACTGGAAAAGCCTAAGGGGACTGCGTTGAGCTGTAATGGGAAGAGGGGAAGGGAAGGAAAAACATGCACACAGCAGATTGGTATACCACGTTCATGAAAATCGAATGTGGTGGGTTAAATCCTGCTGGTTTCTGACTGTAGTGAAACTTCTTCAGAATCTAACTTTTACTGAAAGGTGCAAAAATACCCGTTAGCTAATTAATTGTTAGATGCCCATCTCTGAAATGATATATACATGAGTATTTTATAAACAAGTATATATTATTGTACAGCTTCTGATCTTCAGTTCAACTCGTGTGTCATGGATGAAACTGCGTTGTCCCTTGGAACGATAGATGTTTCTTATGTGTCCACCTCAGCAGAGTGCAGCGTCGGTAGATGTAAGCATTCCAATGAAGAATGGGTAAGTAAAAATTGTCAATGTGGCTGGCCATGTTTACCTTTTGTTTTCTTGTTTTTGTATGCAAGTTGAAAGTGGACTTTTTTTTGATCATCTCTAGTGTATGATACAGTTTTGGTTTTAATATAACATGAAATGTAAGGAAGAACAAACAGTTCAGTGCTGTGCCAAAGACTAATGTTGCTCGATAGGGAGAATCTTCATATTGAACTCTATTCGTAGTCTCACAGTCTACTGGTGTGTTGTTAGTAATCATTTTATATAATAGTAGACGTGCAGAATTTCATTCTGTAGCAGACTGAGGTCAAACAGAAAGTCAAACAGAAAGCTGGTTCCTGTTCCAAAAGACGTAGTTCTTTGAAACGTGCAAGGGAAAAGGAGCATGAGGCTAAAGATGCACGGTGATGTAACCGCTAGAGTTGGAGCTATTCATGGAATAATTCTGCCACAGCAGGCAGAGGAAACTTGGTGGATATAAATAAGGAGCCTATTAAAACTCGGTGTCCTCTGTTGAGTGAGTCTGGGGATCTGGAGGAGACAAAGGGGGAAGGAACGGAGAGGGTTGGGTGAAGCACAAAGCCACATGGGGACGAGCTGAGTGCTGGTTGGTTTAGAAGCATAGGTCAGGAGGAATTAGGCACTGCTCTGGAGAGGAGGAGTTTGAACTTGGTACAGAAGAAGGGTTGGAGACATGGTCAGAGTTGAGGAAAAGGACAGATGTCCTCGCAGCTGGGTTTTGGATCTAGCTAGGAGTAGGATACATTACACAGCAGGCTGCGGTGACAGAGAGATCTGTGAGAGAGTAGGATATAGGCAAGCAAGCGAAAAAGATAGCAAAGGTTTTGTAAGAAAGTGGTGGTAAGTTTGGTCAGAGCTTGGAGGCAAGCAGAAGCATTTTTGCTGCAAAGTTGGCTAATGAGGAGTTAGCATTACTGAGGGTGATAGAGAACGGAGTGGGCCAGGCTTAGCATTTTGTTGCATATTTATTTCAGTTAAAGAGTTAGCCTTGGAATAAGTGCAAATTCATACAGCTTGCCAGATGTGATATGTGCATATTTTTATTTTCAGTCATCTTCAGCATTGCTTTTGACTTTCTGGTTGTTTCTCAGTGGGCTGGCTTTCTAGCTGGGTATGTGATAATCTGTATTTGTATTTCTAACCCATGTGCTGTTTTTAAGGTACTGGTTCTACCATGCTTCTCTTCCATTTGGACGTGCTATTTTAAATGTATTTCTGTTTACTTTGCTATCTTTTCATTTTGGTTTGTTTCTGTGGCTTCCCTTTTTTAAAAAACTTTACAGTAGTTGGTTTAGAAAATCTGAGTCCAGTGGACCTGATGCTTATGCTCAGGGAAGCAACAATGCAGTAGACTTTAATGGGAACAGCCAATGTCTTTGTAAATCTTGTAGTTAAGTATATTTTTGTTGTGTCCTAACAAACAGAACATGTTCTGTGAATGCACTTCTAATTTTTTCCATTCTGTAATCTTATCCTAACACTGGAGAAAACACTGTGGTTCCTTTTTCATGTTGCTTTGAATAAAACTGCTGAAGAACAGCCTACAGAGTCAATGGAGTTAATGTTTCATGTATATTCAAATTGCAGTTTTACAGGGTGTTGTCCAGTAAAAGCTTGAAATGCAGTGCTCATTTTATGAGCACCTATACATTAGAGTGTAATTTACAGTTAAATTGTCACCTTTTCTCAGCTGTCAATTTCATTGCTATTTCGTATTAGAGTTATTATTTTAAAATTTCACACATCAGCAAATGCTGCAATGTTTAAGATATACAAGTACAACACAATGTTTTTGCTTTTGTTTTTGTTTTTTGTTTTTAAATCACATCATTTGGAGATGATATAATTTGTTTTAGAAAAAAATCTTTAAAAAATAAGTATTGGTTTCAGGATTTTTTTTTTTTTGTGATAATTTTGTGTGTGTTTCTGGCAGCACCTCTAATAAAAAGTTTTCAAATACCCATTAAAACATATATTGCTGGATATTGACATGGAGTTCTTTTGTTCCATAGGGAGAGTGTAACTCTAGGCCTCCTCTCTTCCGATCTGCCACTTTAAAATGGAAAGAAACTCTACTGAGCAGAAAAAGGCCATTTGTGGGACGATGTTGCTACGTATGCACTCCCCAGAGCCGGGTAAGAAGATTACAGGCTGGATGATGTTTGACAATAATGCGTAGTTACAGTGTAATGAAGTTTCAGTAGTTTTCTTACTTTCAGAATTAAGGTCAGAATGTTCTTACTTTGTAAAGGAATATAGTTTTTCTCATTTGTTTGTGGTTATATTTTCTTTGTCATGGAATTAATGGATGACACAGATCTATTGTGATGCTTTGTCTCCCGCTTTTCAGTGCGGACTTACTCCGTGCACAAAACTGTCCAGCTCTTCAGAATTAGTACTGTGAAAATGTATGGAAAAAATTATCTGCTCTACTGGGTTAGTAATGGGAATTTGGTGCTTACAAAAGTGTTAAGGCTTATTTTTAGGATACTTAATTCTCTATCCACACAATAGGCACAGTTTTAAAAGTAAGCAATATACTTCCCTTCAAACTTGAAGAGATCAATCCTGTGCTTGAGAAGACAGCTTGGTTTTCTGCACCCAAATAGTTCTTGGCTTGTCTGCCCATCCTGGCAGCAAGATGTGCCAGTTACAATGGCGGGGATATTTGTCTGCTGGGAACAGCGTCAAGAGGGTGGCACTAGAGACATTGTGCCAGCTGATTTAAAATGTGACCTTTATTGAACTGCGTTGAGCAGGTTTTCTGTAGGCTGAAGATGTAAAATGCTGATAAATGGCATAATGTAGTGCGCAACAAGTTCATCATCTGCCTTGACTGTGTGTACACCGCAGGCTTTACGTTGCACTCAGCTACACCTGCACTGAGCTCCAAAATTGGCCAGACTGTAATGAAAATTTGCCTTTTCCTTTGACTAAGGAGAAGTTGTTATTTCACTTTATTACTATGCCAAAATAGAAAGCTGCAGCAATGATACACAAATGTGGGATAGAAATCCAAATGTGCTGTGAAGAGTATGTACGATACGGGCAGCAAGACAGGCAATTAGAGAAACTGGGACTGCTTCTAACAAACAGTGGAGTGTTTTGACTTGTAAAAAGGTGTGTAGTGACTAGGGCCATTATGCATTTAGTCATTAGGCTATTAGTAATTAGGCTATTCCTCTCAAGTTGGGGATTACACTTTAAAAAGAAAAATCTTGTTCTGTATTTTGTCCGTTTAGTAAGAAATGACTAGTCCTGAGATCTCACTTAGGAACGAGGCATGACCTGATAAAGTCCTTCTTTGCGTTATGCCCCAGGAAGATACCGTTCTTGCCGCAGACAATAACAAACCAGATCCTCTCATTAGAGTCCGCCTGTTTCACTTTTTTTGAGCTGCCTGTTTAGTTAATTATCTCAAGGAAAAGGGATAGATGAGCAAGACAGATTTCCTTAGTGAGCTGGCCAAGCTAGCACCTTGCTGGTGCTATAAGTGGCAAGTCTTTTCTCTCTTACATTCTTCCTGCTCTCCTGTGGCTGATAAAGTTCACCAACCAAGCAGAACTACCTGCTTTATTTATTTAGTCTGCGTCTGTCTTAGTTTTCTGCCTTACCCGAATGAATTTGGCTCATTAAGGGGTCTGATATTCATCAGTGCTAGGGGTGATGTAAGTTACGAGGTGGGGAGGTGGTGGGAAAGGGTAGGGCATGGCAGTGTGGGAGCTGGGCAGCTCCCTTGTGGTGCAGAGCTGGGAGATCAGCTCACTTCATCTCACAGAACCACATCTTCTGCCTGACAGAGGATCAGAGCAGATTAAACAAGGAAAAGCTGAAGTGTGACAAGGCACCTGGAGGATGGATTTCACAGGGCAAGTTTATAGCCTAATGGTTAGAGCATCGGAGTGGACTCAGGCGTTCGTTGATGCATCCTCAGATTTGTTGCTGATTTTTGGGAGACCAAGAAGTTGTCATAGTGCACAAAATTATGAGTGAACATTGTGAGAAATTGCTATTAATTGAAGGTTTCCATTTAAGTGCCTAAAGTTACAATTTGTTGATTGTATGTACTACACAGCTGTGCTTTAACACGGGGCAAGAGTGTTTGCTCCCACTGCAGTGTGTAATTTCTACCTGATTTGCAAATGACACGGGACACTCATGTTTTTCAATATGTGGCAAATGAAGTGTCCTAAACAAACTACAAACAAATAAGGCTCTTATCTGTCTCCCATTGCAAAAGTGGTAGTGAGGCTGTTCTGTAGCTTTGCTGTTGCTGGTAACCATCTTTCTCCTTAACTTCCCAGTCTTTGACTTCCTTGAAATGCACAATCCCAGTGACTTTACCTATAATTTCCTGTCGGCATGGTACCAGTTTTAAAATTAGTTTCTTTCTGCCCAAATAATATTTAATCTTTTGGTCAAGGTTCTTAGCTGGAAAATGGAAGATTAAAGTTCAGGTCTGCCTGCCAGGGAATGTTTGTTTATCCGAAGTGGAACTGCTCCCAAACTCATCCCAGAGCAGTTAATAGTCTGACAAGGAGAGCCTTTATGTAGGAGGCTGGATTGAGTTTGTTGTTCAGGCAGAGCAGGAATGTGAAGACAGTTTACCACGTAACCATGGATATTCTCACCCCTGGGCTGCTGTTAAGTGATGCCTGATCCGCAGTCCAACTGGATGTCACAGGCTGAGTGTAAAAAGGCTCGTGGTTTTACTAATGCTGAGTGTGGTTTAATGAATTTCTGGCTCAAATAAGAGTTCTGTATTGTGACAAGTCCTGGTTTATGTTACACCAGAGTATAATAAAAAAAATCCAGCTTGAAGAAAGTAACCAGAACATTTCTCTGTATGCAGTAAAACCTAGAGAATACACTGAAAGTATTGGAGTTGGGAGTAGTGACTTTCTGAATTTTATTTTCATTTCAAAACATTTTCTGTATACTTTGTAAGGAAATTCAGCACTTCTTTGCTTTGGCTTTTGTTTATAATAGAGGTGAAAAACATTGCATTATTTTTAATGTTATTAGGAATGTAAAGACACAACTATTCTTATATAGAGAAACGGTCTTCCAATCTTCTTCTCCTTGGTTTTACAGGATAACTTCTTCAATGCTAGTATTCCTTCTTTGGGTCTACGTAATGTCATATATATCAATGAAACACATACCAGGTAAAGTAGCAAGTCTTTATTTTTGAAATTCAGTGTGTTCTGTTCTTACAGCAGGGAAATCTCTGGGACAGTCCAGAATGAATGAATATACATTGCAGTCCTGAAATGCAGGAGTTGATGCTGACTTCAGGAAAGTAATATACTTGTAAAATTCGGCTGTGTGCATTTGGGAACAGGACAAAGTCCTTTGGGATGATTGGCAAGGAGTGTAAAGGTCATACCTATTTCACAAAAAAACCAAAGCATTTTTTCCTTCATTGCAAATGGCAGCATCTGTAGTATAATGCTAGAGGAGCTGTTTTATTCCCATACTTAAGAATGACTTCGGGCTGCATTTTAATTTACTGAGCAAATCTGGCTCACAATTTAGGCTTTCACTATTATTACTAATGACAGTTAAATCTGAAAATGTCTTGCTAGACTGTGACTCCTCTGCCTCAGTGGCAGAGTGCAGCTCCTGAAAGATGGTGTATTTGTCATAAATATGAGTATGTATTTTTGTGCTACCTGAATTATATCTTGTGTCCTGGAAGGAAGATTCTGGAAGTACACAAAAATCTTCATTTTGTTCTTTGGAAAGTTAATAATGCTTGCTGAAGTTTTTGCAGTAATCATTAGCATAAGCAGATTCTGCAGTGTTTGTGGAACCATAGCAAACAAAGAGAGGCCAGCAGCCTGAAAGAAATGAGCCAAAGTGTCTGAGTGGAAGAAAGGCAGTATTGTGCTGTGCTTGAGAGGGAGGAAGCTAATGTTAGAGACTGTTCTTTCTTCAATTTGAATTAATGATTTTTTTTTTAAGAGTTGAGTCTGTAGTTTAGAATACAGAAAAATAACTGAAATAGTGTTTGACTTTTTGTATTAGTTTGAGAAGTCTCATCCTTGAGTGGTTTTGAATAGTCAGAGATTCCTAAATTAGAAACATAAGGGCAACAAAATATGGGTTAATGAATAATTCTGAAATAAAATGCCTTTAGCTCAGAATGTTATTAAAATCCTCAATTCTCAGACTATAATGAAGTTCTGAGGTCCCCTGGGGTTCCACAGCAACAGGTGTCTCCATAAGCTTCCTAAGGCCAAGAATTATCAGCGGCCTTTTTCTGAGGTGTGAATATGTCAGTTTTGGTAATTTGGAGCAAGATTCTGAACAAAATAATACATCTTGACTGGATCTACTCTGTGTGTTTTTTCTCATGTCCTTGATACATGATTAGAAAACAAGTTTTTCTAATTGTTTTGCGTTGTGCCTGAGCTTTAAAATGAATACGGAAGCCTTTGTACCTTGACAGGTCCCTCTAATAGATGCATGCTCTTAGAATTTGTTCATAGCTACAAAAACTCCTGACAGAAAGAAGCATATCTCCTTCGCTTTGCTTTTTTGAAAAATCAATAAAACTATCTCAAACTCAGGTGGGAATGGGAAAATGGAAAAGCAATTAAAGCAGCATCACCAGTCTACTTTCCTGACAACACGGTTAGCAAAATTCTTTGTCCTTAGAGACAGTCTGAATATTTGTGTAAGTGTCATGTGACAGTATTGATTGCTTGTGCGTATGCACTCATCCCAATTACAGCAGCTGTGGCTAATTCTGTTTGACATTTTGCAGTATGCAAGTTTCTTCTCATCTTTTATAACTGTTTACAACATGTGTAAATACACTGAAATGTGGTAGGGAGGTTTAACGGCCAACATCGGCAGCTCAGGTGGCCGCAAGGAAGTGAGACCTTGGCAGCGTTTCCATCTGGGGCGAGGACTAGGACAACCAAGGGAGCATCAGCAATACATTGCGCTGCCAGTCCTAAGAACAGACTTGTTGTAAAGAGGGATGAAAAAAAGGATGGGCTTTGTATGCTTCAGTAGTTTCCTGTGCTTCTTTCTGTATCCCTGTATTTCTTTCCACGTTGCCCTACTGCTGTGTCCTCAATGGCACTATAGGCAGTTGCTTTCTGTGTCACTTGGTAGAGGCAGGGGACAGAGAAACTGTTAATCAGGCCCCAGACTTTCTGCCTGGTCCCAGCAACATGCTTCCTTCTTTCCTGGATTAACAGCTTCTCACAGTTTTCTCTTCTGCTTTCACGAAGATCTTTCAGCAGTAAAGCGTAAGCTTCAAATATTTCCATGTGTGCAAGGTAATGAAAGAGCATTGCATAATACTGAATAATAATGAATAAGCTCAGGAGTGGTCAGGACTTAAGATACAGAAATATACAGAAAATACAGAAGTTTTTAAGTAGCTCTTTGAAGAACTTTACTTATTTTTACTTCTTAGCATTTATTTTTGTTTCCTTTTTTTTTTTTTTTTTTGCCAGTAGTTTATTTTGAGGCTGACACTCAAACTTGCTTCATATTTTTGTAGGTACAGAGGATGGCTTGCAAGACGGCTTTGCTATGTTCTTTTTGTGCAAGAGAGGGATGTTCATAAGGGTATGTTTGCGAAGAATCTGACAGAAAATGTGCTGAATAACAGCAGGTAAGATAATGCAAAATATTTTTTTTTGTATGACTGGTACATTATATTATAATCTACGAATTTGGAAACTGACGGCTTTGAAAACCATGCTCTTTAAAATATATTAGAAGATACAGTATCTTTAGCACAGACATTCAGGACTGTGGCTTGCAATTTCAGTTTGAATACTAAGAGGGGAGATTCGTAATTCTTAATCTCCAAATGAATAATGCGTGGTGGGTGGACAGCAGACTCAGTACACAGAAAAATAAATTGCTGTGTGGAAACTCTTCAAACTTTTGTTTATCTAATTCGAGTTAAGTCGTTATTAATAAAGCCATACTATTGTCCTCAAAAAATTTCAGTGTTTCAAAAAGAATGGGAAAGTGGCATTTCAGATTACCCTAGTTTATGATGCAACAATAGTGTGAGGCAAAATTGGGAAAAGATTATAGAGTGTCTATACCCACTCTTTGTTTTGTAGAGCTTGTTTTCTATTTCATCTACTGCATTTTAAAAGGCATGTTGATCCCCTAATCAGCTAGTAAGGTATCTGTTTTCCATTGACACAGAGAAACACAGCCACATACCCACTCCTCCAGTCTAGTTTAGTCAGAGTACTCTCCTGAATTTTTAATGTTCAAGTCGCATCTGAAGATGATGGTGTTGCTTTTGTAAAACAATGCAGACAACCTCGTGCCACAGTTACAGTGTGTTAATCCACTTAATCTCTCTTATATATGTTTTAAATGGGGAAAACAGCCCATATAAAATTTAGTTACACTTTGTAAAACTGAGATTTCAAGTGGGGAGATCCTGTAGAAATGCAAAATAGCAACTGCATGGGTCTGTCTAATGAGGTAAGTGAAATTGTTATGGTAGTAAAAACAAAGTATGAACAAAGAGGAGATTTCAGCTGCGCTTTTTGCAGTTTTAACTTTATTAATCATTTCTGAAATTCACTGATCACTTAGTATCAGTACCTATCAAGTGTGTACATACTGTTTTATACACTAAATCTGAGTGCATCCATCCATCATCCACCTCTTTAATTCAGAGCTTAGCAGTACTGAATTAAATTGAATTCATTTGGAATGCACAAAATGTTGGTATGGCTTTTTATCTTCTTTTATGCCTGCAAATTACTCTGGTAGTAGTATATAGATCATTCCTAGCAGTTATTGTCTGTCTTTAACTCTTCTGTTGCAAAACTGTCTCATAAGTTTTACTTTTTAATGTTAGAGTGCAGAAGGCCATTGTAGATGAAGCTTCTGAACCAAGCGTTCCAGGTAGTTTTGCTCAGACAGATCCTAAAGCTATCAACAAAGTGAAGAAAAAAGCTAGGAAAATTCTCCAGGAAATGGTAGCAAATGTGTCACCGGCTTTAATCAGGTAAGGAAAATGGCTCATCAGCATTGTCAATGGATAGAAGAACAGCCAAGCTGTCTCTGTGTTATACCAGCAAAGCTTGTAACATGTTATTTATAATTAATGAATAATTATTCATAAAAAGTCCTTTTCCATAAAAAGTCCTTTTCACCTAGTGAAATGGTTGTTATTCTTCATTTTCAGGTACAGCAGAAACCCTACCTCTTTTTCAAGGGATAAATCTTATGATGTGATTAAATGCACACGTTTTTTTCTCCCAAAACTAGGCTTGTTGCTAATGCTTAGACCAATATTAGTATCCTTTGTTGTTTGAGGCTGATACAGGCAAGAGCAGCTAGCTGCAGGATCTTAGACTGTGAAAGATCTTTTTTCCAGTAACACATTGAATATCATAGCCTGTAGTTATAAATGTCTTAGAGTCTTGTCTTAGATAAAATATACGACTTCACTACTGAAGATCAGTTTGCTTCTGTCATGTTCAAAGTCCTTTCACTCACTTTTGTGATGCAAACCGTATCTTTTTTTTGTAACTATATTAAGTTTTCCTACAAGACCAGATTCGCCGTGTCACCTAACGTGTTTATCCACGTGCTTAGTTACTGCAATCGATCATAGGACCTCTGTTAGCTTGCCACATACATACAGTAGTCTTTGTGGTGTGAACAGCCTGCACTACAGTTGACACAACTTCTGTGCCATAATTACAAGAGGCTTTAGTTGATAGGCAAAGACTTGTTAAGCAATCTGATTTCATAGTAAGTTTTTTTGAATATGAAGTAATGAGATTTTATGGCTTTGTCTTTAGTTGTGTGGAAGCAATATAAAAGTGAGGGCAGCAATGAGCGAAGTTCTTTGAATTATGTTTGTTCTTTTTCCAGGTTGACTGGCTGGGTGTTACTGAAGTTGTTTAATAGCTTTTTCTGGAATATTCAGATCCACAGAGGTCAAATAGAAATGGTCAAAGCAGCAACAGAGGTAAGGGTGGGGTGGGAAAGAATCTAGTAAGGCATATTTCTGATGGAATTTCTCTTAATGTTTACAGTGCTTTCTCTTTTCAGAAGGGTTCTCCTAAGTCTATGTCATAGCAGATTCTAGACAGATCTCTCTCAGAGCTCGGAAATAATGTTTTTAATTAAATACTATGTTCTTTGAGTTGTGTAACCTAAAATACTATGTCAGCAGTGTCTTCATCTTGGCTTCAGGGTCAGATTTTAACTGTAAGGTTGAATGGTTATCTCACGTAAACCTGCATCCAGCATTATTTCTTTTTCTGTGCTGAGGCAGCCAGTAATAAATCAGTAGGTATGTTTAGGATTTTCAGAATTGCTCTTACCTTAATTTGGAATAAAAAACTTTAAGAATTTGTCTTCCTTGTTAGCAATCTATTGCCAGTCCTTCAATATTTACTGAAATTGATTAAAATAACTCCTAAATTCAGCCATCTCGTTTACACTCAAATGACTCGATTATTTTTGCAGAGTTTACTTTATAAAGATGCATTAGATAAATTAAAGAAAAAAATGATTCCTGTTATTTTCTGTTATCTTTTGATTACAGTGTTGGGAACCTCGCTATTCATAGATTCTTGTTGATGTCTTATAGAAAGAAATAGCAACACTTTGGTGACTCTGATTTGGTCACATCCCTTGAAACTTTTTGATTGTTTTCTCAGTACTGTGAGTCTGAAGAATATCAATCATTCTGTCTGGTAATGCATACAACTAAAAACTGCAGTCCTTGGAAAATTAAAAAGTAGAGTTCATTGAAATGTTCTCGTCACAGCTGAATGAAAACCAGAAGTAAACGAAATGAATGTTGGCATCATCAGTTCTGATAATATGCTAGCAATCTTGATGACAGATTTTAGAAAAGGAGTAATGTTCCATGGTTCTTATCAATTGTCTTTTTTTTTATCTTCTTCTTCTTCTCTCCTCTCCATAGATGAATTTGCCCCTTATTTTCTTGCCTGTTCATAAATCTCACATTGACTACCTGCTCCTTACATTCATACTTTTCTGCCATAACATCAAAGCACCCTATATTGCTGCAGGGAACAATCTCAACATCCCGATCTTCAGGTAATGATAATAAACTATGTGGAATCTCATTATTTGAGAAAGGCTGAAGTGGGGGAATGATCAGTTGACCAGTTGTGCACTGTATCCTACGTCCGCTTGTAAGGGCATCAGTGTTACTGGGCAATTCTGTAGAATTTTTTGGTTCCTATTGCATGCTTGGAGAAAGACCATAACAAAATCCTTTTGAGAAATTAAGTGGGATAAAGAATAATATTAATTTCTTCTAGGAGTCTCAAAGTGGGTAGGTGAGTAAAGAAAGATTAGTATGTGAAAACCATATGTGAATAGGCAGCTATTCTTTATGAAGTTACATGAGATGACTATTGGGCAGTAACAGTACTGAGTGAATAGAACTTTGTGGGAAAGTACTCCAGTTTGATCTCTGTTTAAATCGTATTTCTGGTGGCTGAAGAACATCTGAAGATCTTGTAGGTATTTTTTTGCCTGTGACAAAGAACTTAGGAATACCTGATCTCTGAAGAGCCACTGGACATTGTGGGAAATAGCAGGAAAAGAAGGAGACTATCTTGACTAAGACGGTGTCCTGTTGTGTGCTGGGAATTTTATACTGGCTGTGTAGTAGTTTCGTACAATCTGAAACCAATGAGTATATTTCTTCTTTATTGTGTAGCACATTGATCCGCAAGCTAGGAGGATTTTTCA
Source organism: Anser anser (assembly GCF_964211835.1). Lineage (NCBI taxonomy): Eukaryota > Metazoa > Chordata > Aves > Anseriformes > Anatidae > Anser > Anser anser. Next base: position 31,691,916 of record NC_139727.1, on the reverse strand, counting down.
TTCGTCGAAAGTTAGATCAGAGTCCTGATGGTCGTAAGGACTTCCTCTACAGAGCTTTGCTCTATGTGGTATGTACTTCTTGTCTTTGTGTCCATAGGTAGCATTTCAGTTGGGTGGCAAGTAGAGTAATTTCCATCAGCCTTGGGATTGTTTTTACTGCTTTGAATTTGTCTTGGGGTTCATGCTAGAAAAGCAGGATACATTTTTGTATCAAGTCTTGAATGTGTGAAATAAGAGAGAATTGAATGCCTGGTACCTTTGAGGATGAGAAGATTCTCACCTTGCATAATCCTTGTTAAAGTAAGTGGAATTAATCTCTGAATTAATATTAAACTTTAATCTTGTTTCTCTGATTTCTTTTGTACTGGGGCCTGATTTTATTAACTTACTTAATAGAAGTCTCTGTTTATGATATGTTGATGGAGTTCTTTGTGGGACTCAGTAAAATAGCTGTATTTGCATCTCAGAAGATGGGATGTACTGAGGAACCAGAAGAGACATATGCAAATCAGCTAGATCAACTGTTGCTAGAGATGTTCTTGAACAAATGGCAGTATACTGCATGTATATTCACGCAAATTAAACTGCAGTTTGGTCTGGGTTTGTGTCAAGCAGTAATTATTGCCTTTTTTTTGTTCTTACAAGTATTCATGCCAACTCATCGTCTTCCATTGTTGTAAAAGGAAATGTTTGCTGCTAAGGAGCAATATGTTTCAAATGTGAATTTGCCAGTATATGAGTATATGAAGATATTTATTTTTTCTTCTTTTTCTATCTCTTTGTATTCAGCACATAGAGGAATTGTTGAGACAGCAGCAGTTTTTAGAAATATTCTTGGAAGGCACAAGGTCTCGAAGTGGAAAGACATCCAGTGCTAGAGCGGGTCTTTTATCTGTGGTGGTGGATGCTCTCTTCTCAAATGCTACTCCTGATGTCCTAATTATACCTGTGGGAATCTCCTATGATCGCATAATTGAAGGTCACTATAACAGTGAACAGCTGGTAAGAGCAATTTAACAGCTTGTTTTGCCTTGGGGATTTTCTGTTTATGTGCAGGAGGATGTGTTACACAGTTAAATGATGTGCTAGTAGTTCTCTGTCACATGCACTTGGTGTTAGTGATGAAGAATGTAGAGCCATGAATCACAGAACCTCTCTGATAGGGAGTGCCGAGGTATAGGTAACATAATTCTAAATGCAAATCCATGACATAAAAAATAATACATTAAAATGGTAATACATGTGGAAGACAGTAGTTCTCTAGACTTACTTGAAGTTATAAGGTGTGTCAGAAGATTTGGTCGTCTTGTCTGTTGGATGCATTTTTAATTTTAAACATAACTTTTTAATTGCAAATTGGAAGAAAACAACAACAAAAAATACCCAAAAACAAAACAAAAAGAAATAACACCCAAACCCAACTACTACTCATATCTTCCAGGGCAAGCCTAAGAAGAATGAAAGCCTTTGGAGTATAGCTAGAGGAGTCTTCAGAATGCTACGGAAGAATTATGGGTGTGTCAGAGTAGATTTTGCACAACCGTTTTCCTTAAAAGTAAGTTTGGTATTTTGAAGATTTGTTTTGAAGCTTGATTTTGCTGTTTCTGTAATGGGACATTTATTTTTATTTTCTCATTGGGGGTAGTCACTATTAGCATGATCTGCAGAATTCTATTCCAGTAGGACAAAGGTATGTAACTTCGCTGTTTCACTGAAGGCATGAATCTTCAAACACAATTGTGTTAAGTTGAAATACTTTCAAAGTTGACATAAAGGATCATGTTAATTTTGAATTAGCGTAAATACTCTCACTGTTGTTTTTTTGTTTGTTTTAACAGCTTTTGAAGTGATCTGTGTATCGTGTAGTAATTCTTTAAGTTGTATAGACATTTGGAGTTGAAGGAAACTGGATACAGTTCTCCAGTTTAAGTAATTGAATGGTTTACACTACTGTTGAGGAACAGTATTTGTCTCATTGGATCTTTAAAGTTGTTAAGCAAGTTAGTAGTTATAAAGGCACCATGGATATATCATCAAATCTACATATTCCATAGTTCATTATTAGTTTTCACCTGTTGCCTAAATTCACAAAATACTGTTCTGTGGTTTCTTGGGGAAGGGGCTGGCTCACTACTAGCTGCTTTCACTTTCTTTTCCTTATCTCTTTGCATTTTGCAATTTGCTAGTATTATACTTAATTTATCTGCATTTCACTAATCTGTCTTCTGCTACAGTATACCTTTTTTTTTTTTAGTGTGACTTTAATAAGATTAACTGCTGTAACAACAACCTACTAGAACATTATTCAAATTAATTAGGCATTCTTCTTTCTGCCCTACTTCTCTCAGAAAAGCAGTAGGTTGGAGAGCTTTGGAGGGTTCAATTACCACAGCATGAAATTATTGTGACTCTCTGCACTGCATTATAATTAGTGTAGTAGGGAAAGATATTAATTCACTTCCAAAGAAGAAGGCTTGGGTCACTTCCAGGCTATTCTTGGTAGTAGGCTAATGATTGCTCTTGGATCAGTATAGGGAAAAGAATGTTATCTGCCCTCTTAATCTAGTGAAATACTGATCACTCTATACCTTCTTAGCATCCTCTGCCAGGTCTCATTTGTGTGATTCTTTCTTGTACTCCAAAAATAGAATAAGCGTGACATAAATTGTTTAAGTATGCCTTAACCAAGATTTGCAAAAACGTAACTGTATCAATTTAAGTTGATGCAGTTATATCACTGCACATTTTTCTAAGGTGAGTTTTTTGGGGTTAATTTTGAGCTTTTGAAGTTCTGTGAATACAGAATTAGAAGCAGAAGAGGGAGAGCTGGCTGTGAAAGCCTTTTAAACAGCTTTCCTGGGAGAGAACTTTTTCTGACCAGTAGGCTAAGTGGCTCTGTAGTTTCCCACATTAGTCTTCGTAGGAACTGAAAGAACACAGTGTCCTGAAAACAGAGTAATGTAAATGCTGACCTGTAAGGAGAGTCTTCTGAGAAAATTGGGATTCAAGAATTCCAAGTATGTGGTTTGATGCCTGCTTTCTGGGCGCTTCAGTTTTGTGATGTCTTACAGCTAAAGCTTCTATAGGGGTGTTTACCTATGGAGATGCTTCCTGTCCTGGTGTTTGAGGAAAGCAGCAACAAGCAATAATTATAATCTCTTTGTGGGTTCTGAATAAGTACTAGACTTCGCTCTCATTCATGCTAATGAAGGCAGTTCTCATTAATTTAATCATGGAGAAGCTAGTCTCAAAGGACTTCTTCCCAGCAAGATGCTGACAGGGATTATGTGTTGTTTTTTTGTGGCAGTGTTTTTCACCAAGTATGGATTCCTTGCGGTGGAAAGTTTTCCTTTTCATAAAATAGAATTAAAAGAGAATAAAGTGTTGCAAACTTGTCACTTCTGTAACCTTATTAGTACTCTTTTAATGTAAGCTATTTTTAATCACTGTTGCATTTTTGAATAATTGCCTTTTTCATATAAATAGTGTTATCAGTTGAATGCAGAAGTAATGTGGGAAAAGTACAAAAAAAAAACCAACCAAAATCAATCCTTTTCTTAATAGGAATACGTCAACAGCCAAAGTCAAAAACCTGTGCCTGCTCCTCTTTCTCTGGAACAAGCTTTGTTACCAGCTATACTTCCATCAAGGTAGAGTTTTTTTTTGTTGTTGGGGAGAGGGATGACAGGTTGATTTTTTTTTTTTTCAATTTTCCTTTGGCTTTTAGTATTCTGCGTTACATTTCAAGATATGCTTGAACTCCCCAATGATTATACGATTATAACTGTGCAATTTATTCCAAGAGTTGCATTCTTTCTGGGGAGTTTTTTTTTTTTCAAATAAGCTTGAGGAGGCTTTTTAAAAAAAAAATTAATTATAGTGACCTCTGTTGGTTTAATTTTAAATTTTGCAGAATAATTTAGTCAGCGAAGAAAAATAACACTCTTAATGAAAAAGGAAGAATATGTTTTTAAAACCCACAAACATCTCAGGTGGATTTTGGTAGAATTCCAAACCAAATAGTGAGAACTTGTGAGTGAGTACCCCTTGTTCAAGGATATGACTCACTCAGAAATGAAAAACTTCACCATAGGGCTAGACTTGCATTTGTTACAAAGACTTAGATTTTAGCTGAAGTTTTGCTCGACTTTTACAAACTTGTGTGGTCCTAGTAAAGACAAAGTCATTTATCTTTGGAAAGTTTGGGGTCCATACGAAAGACCATTTCTAGCTTGTGGAGTGGCTGAGCTGAAAACTGCCTTCTAGGCAGATTTGTTTAATCTACTTCTGTCCGTATTCATTGAAAAGAGCTGTGGGGTGCAAGTGATGTAATAGCAAAGTCATGAATAGCCATAGGACAAGGCAAATGTTCTGTTTGCCCTTTTTCTTTTGGTGTTCTTATCTTGGATTGTTCTTTAGTGTGAAGAAAGTGTCTGGAAAAGTTGTTAGACATTCAACTTCTTGTGGATCTTGTTATGCATAACATTTTGTGCCCTTACCAGAATTCATAGTGTATTTTTGCACTGTAGTTCAGTTAGTGTTTCTAAAAAATAAAAATCAGTGTAAATCTAAATGTCATAATACAATTTTTTATTCTGTATGTAGACCTAATGATACTGTGGATGAAGGTAGAGAGGCTTCATTGCCTAACACCAGGGATATAACCAGTGAGCCCTACAGAAGAGAGCTGATAGCTAACTTGGCTGAGCACATTTTATTCAGTAAGTGTTTCAGTGTCACTGTCAGCTTCTTATTTTGTCTTGCTTGTTGCACGAACTAACTTGCTGTTTGGTAGTGTCATACTTCCAAATTCTCTCCATTCCAGGTGATCATTTCTTGACTTCACATGCTTTCTCGACAGTTTTCCCTCCTTTGCCATCGTCTGTCCCTCTGGAACATTTAATAGACTTTCTGTTTGTACAGACCTTCTGTTTATATTGGTAACTTGTGTATTTTTTTTACTAGTATACTGAACTTGATGTAATTTGAAGTGTTTGTGTTGATATTAGTGTATCAATATGACATCATGACTTCTCATTGCACCATGTAAGAAGTTACTGCAGTGTCTTGTAGGCATTATTTATGTTACTATTCTCATGAAATCATCTAGCTACACGGACCACTGGCTTACAGGCTATGTGGTGTGCATTTCAGTTAGCAGATCTGTGATTTCAGATTTAAGAGATGCATATGAAACAGCACTTCTAGCTTAGTAAATTTCTGAGTTTTACTCGGGCTTCTGAGTTCAAGTTTCTGTAGTTTGATTACTTTAATATTTTCCATACCTGCAGGTCTCCAGAATTGTCCATGGTCTTTACGGTACTTCTGTAGGGTGAATATGATGATCATCATGTATTGCTAGAAGGAGCTGAAGCGCTAAGGGCTGAGATACAGTAGTGTCAGGGAATGCTTGAAATTCTATAGTTCATACCCTTTGATTGTTACTGTATAGACATAATACACTTTGTATTTCATTCAGAATGTACAGTTCTCTGCCAGTATCACTACTTTTTTTTTTTTAAAGTAGTGGCTAGTGTTTCATTTGTAACGATGTTCTAAACTTTTCTGATAGTTGAAGTGTTTCAGTTTAACTTTGTCTTGTTTACTTCTAGCTGCTAACAAGTCCTGTGCAGTGATGTCCACCCACATTGTTGCCTGTTTGCTGCTGTACAGACATAGACAGGTAAGGCTTTTGCGCTGCATAAATGGACAAACAGTGCTTTAAACTTGTTAATTAGAAGCATAGTATGCATTCTACTATTGCGTGATACTGACGAGAGAAGAGAGATGCATTTGAAGTGGATTTCATGTACTCTTGTATTTTGGTTAGCAGTGAATGCTTGGAGATAATCCATTATTGATGAGATAATAATATACATTCATATAAAAATATATTTTTAAATTCAAAATTTAGTTACGCCTTTTTAAAAGAGTAAATGTTTTTTTGTCCGTTGTGTTAAAATCACACTCTAGATCTCTGATGTTGAAACACATTTACCACTGAATATGCTAGCGCCTCTTCAGTTAATTTTCAAATGAGTTTTGCTGTTCCTTGGCACTAGAATATTGTGCCAAGTTGGCAAAATTATTTTAATGTTTAAATGAACCTTTGTGCATTGGGCTTGGACTTTTTTTTCTCCTACAAGTGTGTTTGGCATTTTGTCTGTAATTCCTTTTCCCTCCAATTTGAAGCTTTTATTGCACATAAATTGAAAACACGTTGAAAAGTATTGGTCAGGTGTGTAATCTCCCAGTCAAAGGCAGTATCACTATTCCCATCGGTTCACTCTTTCCAATTCTCTAAAATAATGGGATGAAAGAAGAATTTTATTATGTGATCTGAAGCTATCTTGCCAAAAAAGCAAGGAAAGCAAGCTCTTCCACGTATCTCCAACCACTTGTGAGTTTTGTTAATTACACTGTGGCCAGATAACCAATCATTCATTTTATAGTGGAGGTAATGGAAACATGAGATCTCTAACATATCTTCTTACAGAATGACTTAGGTTTCTATGGGTTGTGAAATAAACTAAGATTCAACCAAAAATCTTGCATTCTCAAATAGGTGCATGGCTTTAATTGTATGTAATTCAAAACCCACGGTCTATTTCAGTGAAAAACAAGGCTTTCTAATATGACTGTTGGACTTTGGATTATTGAAAATCAAAGTCTCTTATGTATTTGCTATGTACATGTAATGTACAGATAAACTTCTGTGCAGAAAATTATTTTACTTTTTGATTCTCTTTTTATTTCTAGGGAACTGATCTTTCCAGGTTGGTAGAAGATTTCTTCTCCATGAAGGAAGAGGTCTTAGCCCGTGACTTTGACTTGGGTTTTTCAGGGAACTCAGATGATGTTGTCATGCATGCCATCCATTTGTTAGGGAACTGTGTAAATATCACAAACACTAGTCGAAACAATGAGTTCTTCATCACTCCCAGCACAACGATACCTGCTGTCTTTGAACTCAACTTCTACAGCAATGGAGTTCTTCATGTATTCATTAAAGAGGCAATTATTGGTACGTGCTGGGGTTTACCATGGAAAGACATTCCTGTGACCCATGAAGTCAAAAAGTGTCTGCACTCAACCCCAAACCCAGTTTTCTATGTAATTTACTACTACTATATATTTCTCACCTTCCTGTTTAAGCCCTTGTTTACCCTAACAAAATTGATGTTGAAGTAAGTTTGGTTTTGTTTTTTTTGGAGTGTTTCCACTCAACTTTTCCACCAGCCTTTATCTTTCTTGGAAGTATTAATGTATTGCTCACTGCCATAGGCAAGGTACTGTAGGATTTTTGAGCCAATATGGCAGAACCTGTGCTTTGTTTAGCAATATTTTAATGAGAATTTGTTTCAACCTGAGATACATTGGAAACAAAAGAACAGTGGTGATTCCATCTTTATTTTTCAGCTGCATGCTTGATGTTTGACTGTTTATAGGCCTAGAAATAGACAAAACAGATGTTTAAGTTTCTTTTGCTGTAAAGCTCTTTGGAAAAACTCTGGTTATGTTTATTTCTGCTCTAGCCTGCAGTCTTCGTGCAGTTCAGAGTAAGAGGTATAGAAATGGTACCAATGGTGCTTCCCCCAGTTTGATTAGTCAAGAACACCTTGTCCGAAAAGCTGCCAGCTTGTGTTACTTGCTCTCTAATGAATTTACTATATCTTTGGTAAGTGATTGTATTAATTGTTCACTTTTCTTTTCCTTTTTTTTTTGTCTTTGCTACTTAAAAGAGAGTTAATGAGAGTTAATTCTTTCTTTAAGTGTCTTGATTCTGATATGCTCACTGCAAGTGCAGTCTGATGATAAAGGGCAGCAGGAAGTTGAACATCATTTGAAAAAAAAATAGTGTTGTTACCATTTGTTTCAAGGAAATGTCTGAACATTTGAGTGAGTATAGTTGCATCAGAACAATTCAACCAAACACTGTCTGGTTTCGGATAACGTGTGAAACTTGCCACATTGTTGTCGCTATATAGTTTTCTCAGCAAGGTATGACAAAATCAGTCAGTCAGGTTTAGGGGATCCATACTGAGTGTACGCCAGCTGCATGTGCAAGCGCTAAGTGTGTGATACTGGGGTGAGCCTGAAGCTTTTCTACTCTGCTGCCATCAGGCTTTTCCTGAGAAAGAAAGGTTGATCTCTCTGTCAGCTTCCCACAGCTGAATGTTGGACCTCTTCATCTTTTGTCTTGCTTATGTCATTAGACCATTACAACTATTATCTGCACTCCCCAAAAGCTATTTAAATATTTTGATTTAAACAAATATAATATTTGAGAGTACCAAACTCATATGAGTTTGCATGCATGATTGAAATTACAGTGGAAACGAAGACTCTAGATTCAAAATATAATCCTAATTTACTTAGTTGTGCAAGAGTTGCACAGTTCCATACCTAATAGTTAGTGTAAATTTTAAATATGGCCTGACTTTGGTTTTTGTTTTGTTGCAAAACATTGAAGAGAGCTCATGTTATCTCAGTATTGAAAGATAATCTGTATACCTACAATTTTCAGTGCTAGATTTTTTTTTTAATATGTACAAGTTACTTAGAATTCTAGAGATTCTTGAATTCTTTCTTAAATTTGTAGACCTTTTTTTCCAGACTCTCACCTTTTTAAGTGAAACATAAACCAAATTTAGTATTTTTGTCCGGGCAGTAATGTAGTTCATATGGTAAAGTTGTTCAGTAATCTCATCTTTCTACCTTCAGAGTTAATAACTGATTTTTTAACCTAAAAAATGTTTCCTACATGGTTATAATCAGTGCAAAAGAGGTGTCTTTTTTTTTTTAAATTCAGTTTCAAGACATACAAGGCAATTTCTTAAAAGTGGGATTTTCTTTAAATTCCAAAGAAATCACTGCTGTAAGTCTGAATGATTTTACTTTTATGATGATTTTTTTTCCAGAAAAAATAATCAGAAAAAATTGTATGTCTGTCTGCCAGGATAGACGAGAGCGGTACATTCGGATTATGGTGATAAAAGATTAATAACTTGTTTAAAAGGAATAATAATGCTGTATCTAAAAAATTCAAACAGAGCAGGGAACTGGTGTGTGTCTGTAATGGGTATAACGGATGCAATTTTTTATTTTATGTTATTTAGTGCATTTTATTTTGTTTTGCAGCCTTGTCAGGTGATATATCAAGTCTGCCATGAATCAGTGGAACGGCTAATACAATATGGTATTCTTCTGGTTGCCGAGGTAAGATGACAGAGATAGTAAATGTGCTGTTTCTTGCACGTGACTTCAGCCGTGGGTAGTTTATGCTTGCTAATTGCTAGTCTTGTTCTAAATATATGTTATTACAGAAGGCTTGTAACAAATGAACAAGTCTAGGCCTGATGATGCTTGATTCTTATGTTTATAGCATCAGACATTTGGGGATGGTCAAAGTGAGCCTACAAATCACTGTGTAATGTCACTGTCCCATTCCATTACACCTACTAAAGATGACATATTTTATGCTGCCTTGTGAAATTGGAATTTATTTTATTTTTGGAGCCCTTCAGAATTGTAGTATAGCTACACAGATGTTTAATTTCTACTTGTAAAAGAACAGATCTTTTGGCACTCCTGGACTCCTCTGCATTGATCTAGGAATTCCTGTAAACCTTCTCTGCTCACACGGTGTGAAGTTTTGGAGTTGCTGTGTGGTACAATCTGTCACCAGAGGCATATGTTGTTCAGGAATGTGGGGATGAGGCAGCGGCTGACTCAGCATACTCTTGCTTCCCAGACATTTTTTGTGCACAGTAACCAAACCATGGAGCCCGGGGGGAAGTGACAAAAAGTAAAATAGCATGTAGAAGAGATATTTGGCTGCTTTTTTTCGCAGCTCTTTACTTTCAAAAGTGGTTAGAGCTACTTCTGGTGTGCTTGCTCATGGCTGTTACTCCTCTCCAGTCTTACGGCAGACCTTTTGATACATTTTTAATACATGTAATTGTAGGTAATATTTACTCAATACTCCTGGATATTAAACCTTCTCCTCCTTTGGAGTTAAAACTGCACGCTTTTTATCTTAATTACTGACATGTTATCATGCATTAAAATGTAATCATTATTAAATAAATCCAAAACTGAATGCTACTCATTGGATTAGGAAGATTCTTGTATGTTCCATGCCTGGGGACAGATGAGCAAGATAGGTGTGGACAGTAGCGGATAGACACCTCTGTCTACTCAAGCATGCAACCTGTGCTGATGGTTCTTCTGTAAATTTTGGTTGCTGAGGCTGGTATTCGGCTCTTTAAAGCTGAGATGTACATAACTGTTCAGCAGTGTGTAAATACTCAGTTGTGTTATCTGACATACAAGACCAATGCAACATTTGAATGCTTAAAAAATAGATAGTCCGTCAGTAAACTTCTTAAACTTAGTGAAACTCTATGCCTGCTTATTCTTTTAAAACATTAAGAATTTACATAATCAGTGCAAACACTAGCTTGGAAATGTTTGTGGGTTTTTAAAACCTGTTCTCTAAAAGGGGTAGCTACTTTCTGCACCTTCTGATGTTTTTGCTTTCCTGCTGAATTTAACACATTGGGAAATTCCCTAATAAATTGATTGATACATGCTTTTAAAAATTTCTTAATTCTTTTCCTGTGACTCTACTGTCTGCTTCTACAAATAAGAAACAATCCCAACACATAGTAATCTCTGTAGTATTTTTTAAAACTTATTTTCTGGCCTTTGCTTCATTCTGAATATAACATCTGATCATACTGTGAGATGAGAAGGATGTTATACTTTATTTACTACAGAAGCCTTTCTCTTTGTCATGAATATTATGACAGTAATCATAATGACATGTCTGTTATCCACTTGTTTTTAATCTTGCATGATTTATATTTCTAAGTGGAATATGGGGGACTTTCCAGAGTGACTTAGTGTTGGTGACCTTTGAGAATCTCTGTTCTGCTTCGAGCAAAACAAATAATCATAAATGATTGACACGAAGGTTTCCCTTATTCTTCTGGGTGTGTATTTGCTATCTCTGAAACTCATTTCTGAAGGTGCATTGTTGAAATTGACTGTTGCATCAGTTAGTTGGAGTATTTCTGTTGCACCTGAATTACTGTGCACCTGAACTTGTGACATACTTGCATTATTGCACAACAGGACTAAACCACTCTTTGAGTAGTTCGAGTATGTATGTACTTTTCGATTATGCTTATTGCCTTGGTAGATTACCTCATATTTTATTTGCAGCAGCACTTTTCAACTTTACAGAGCACTGTAATTTCAGTAAAACCTTTAATTAATAATTGTTTCCTAAATAGATGAAAAACAAACTATGGATACTGTGAGAAAAAAAGAGTTCAAGGTGAAAAAATCTACCAGTGGTATTCTTGCCATCATGCACTCATTTCAGAAGCCTTGAAATGTGTATTTACCTAAGACGCTTACTTGCGTCTTAGGTAACTATGAGTGTAAATCCATGCCCTGATATGAAGACAGATTACTGGTGGAGTATTTGTAGGCTAAACCTGGGTGGTGCCTGTCAGGGTGATTAGCAGAACAGAATTGCTGCGACACAACAGGTAGAGGGGACTAAGCGTCTTGGCATAACTGAGATTTAAACAATTTGGGTCCTTTGCAATTAAAACTAGCTCATTATATTCCAACCGATGTCTCATGTGGGGACAAATACACAAACAGCATCATTAGAGGCAGTAAGTTATCACTTAAAAATAGGAACTTCTGGCATTCTGCATTAACTGAGATTTCAGCTCTTGTAATACAATAAAACGCAGTTTACTAATATGTCCTTAAAGTAACAGTAGTACAATGGTTAACAACATCCACATCCAGATCGCGTCTCAGCTCTCTATCCTAATGCAATTGAAAACACTTTCTTGGTAATTGCTGTTGCCTGGCTGCTGGTGGGAAGGTTCAGCAACATTACAGCAGAGATTTTCACTTTTATGTGACAGGCAGGCTACAGAAGGGCAGTCTTCCTCACCAAGTTTCTTTTCTGTCTGCATATCTCAACCCTGTCTGTAAGGGTCTCCCCTGTTTTCGTTAAATACTTCTTAATGAATGGACTGATTTAGTTGGATGAGATTATAAAATAAGCCTGTTGGTTGCTTAGATTTCATTCCATTTATTTATTTATGTTACCTATTTAACCACCTTGTCTTTCAAATTTAAGCAGGATGATCAGGAGGATGTTAGTCCCAGTCTTACAGAGCAGCAGTGGGATAAAAAACTCCCTGAACCATTAACTTGGAGAAGTGATGAGGAAGATGAAGACAGTGATTTTGGAGAAGAGCAGAGAGATTGTTACCTGAAGGTAATGTGAAGCTAAGGTACCAAGGCTAGTAACCTTGAAGCCTGTTACCAGAGACAGACTACTTCTCTCATTCTGGAGGGCTAAGGATAAAACCTTTTTCTTTTTGCTGGTTCCAGTATTAGCCTGTCATATTTTGCTACAGTTGGTAAAAAACCTGTTTCTCTTTCCCATAGAGAAAACAGCTGAAGAAATATCAAATAATCCTATAGGGAAGTGGAAAGGCAATGGTGGTGTCATGAAACAAAAAGGCCTAAGCATCTTAGTGGCTAAATGTTTTATTCTTCATAGATTGATCGTGTTGATTTTTAGACTGATACCAGTTTTCTCACAGAGCCGATACAAACAAACTGGTAAACTACTTTTTTGATATGCTTTCATAATGTACTGTCTTGTGCCCCTGTACTCTTAATGGTTATTTGGGCTGACGTTTTGCCATGTACTGCAGTGCGGGGTTTTTTTTGCCATTTCTGCTGGTCTCTGTCTTTTAAGCTCTTGTTGCTCTTTCTTAGGTGAGTCAGTCTCAAGAGCACCAGCAGTACATCACTTTTCTGCAGAGGTTACTGGGACCTTTACTGGAGGCATATAGCTCTGCTGTTATCTTTGTGCACAATTTTAGGGGTCCTGTTTCAGAGTCTGAATACATTCAAAAGTTACACAGGCACTTAATAAGCAGGACAGAGAAGAATGTTGCTGTGTATGGTAAGTCAAACAGTTTCTCTCTGGAACTGTACTTGATTCTGTTTGTCCTGGCAACAGGATAGCCCAAGTTCAATTGCAGTTTGTTTATTTCTGTGTTTTCTTTCTTGCAGCCGAGAGTGCTACCTACAGTCATGTGAAAAATGCAGTGAAAGTCTTTAAGGAAATTGGGGTAAGTGTTCTGTGATCAAAGCTGAAGACTGTTAAGTTTCATTTTAACAAGGAGCACAATTTTGAAAACTTGTGAAATCTGCGCAATGTCAGTTTAAAATCTGTGAGTGTATCTGTGCAAATGTGTTATGGCTTTTGAACATTTTGCTTTCTTTAAAGCTCAGGGCCGAAGGAAAGGAACACAGGGTGCAGAACAGGCCACTTCCTGCACCTGTGAAAACTTGTCCAGATGCTATCTAGGGGACCAGGTGTTCTATTCCTAGCTAATAAAGTTCTTTGCTCTGCTCTGTGTCCTTGGTGCACATCAGTAACAATGTTGGAAGGCAGAGAGCATGCTCTGTGCTTAGTGACAGCTATATCAAAGTTTGAAGGACTACTTAAATCTTTAACTATTAAGTTATTGAATTTTGTCTTAGTGCTGATTGATGTTCCAGGAGCATCATCTTACTGGACCTCCAGTGTCCATCATGAGGATACAGATGTTCTTTATTTTTGAAGAAAAGGGTCAGTTTTGCACTGTACCCCTCACGCTTCAAATTTTAGATTTTCTATCTTGAATTTTCAAATAAAAAAAATCTTTCATCAAAGTGGCATAGCTTCCTGAATACCAGATGGGATTTAGCATTGTAATTTTAAAAGCACCAGCATTTAGGCAAAATATTGCCGGGGGAGGGTTTTGTAGTCTTTGTTCTTGAGTTCGGATGTATTAAATAAGCTAACAATAGTTATCTTGGAGTAAAGCCTATGGTAAAGGCATTCATCATTTTAATTCTAGTCTATTCTGCTGTTGGAAAAGTGGAACTAGATAGCATCTGCTTAGAGCATAGCATCTGAATTCTTGTTTTCAAAGTGCATGCATATTCAATTCAGATGCATTTTGAGTGCCTGTTTGGTTCCTCAATTTTGTTAGGAGTTGGCTGTTTATCATACATTGTGCTTATTTCATAGTTTCTTTTCTTAAAAACGGTGATTACTTGAATATGGTGATAATTACATATATCCATGCTGTGTTTCAGGTTTTCAGTCAAACAAAACAAAGGAGAGACACTATTTTGGAACTTAGCACTACGTTCCTACCTCAGCGCAACAGGCAAAAACTACTGGAATTCATCATGAGCTTCATGGTACTATAGAACACATACAGCACCTTTGTCCAGGGACATGAAGACAGGTTTTGAGACTGTGTCAGAGCCTGACAACATTTGCTAATCCTTCAAACTTTAAGGTGCCACTGTCTGGGTAAGGCCTTCTCTGACTTGAACTACTGGAAGACAAGTGCCTTATTATGTATGCATTTATTGGTTTCTTACAGTCCCAATCCTGTTATGATACTCGAATGACACTTCGGATACGAGTTAAATATGTTGCAAAAAATAAAATAAGCAATTAGGTTTAAAATGGAGAGTGAAGTTTTATCAGTGTTATGTTTTAAATAAATGTACTTTTAAAGACTGTAACAGATGCACAAATACAAATATTTGTGATCTATAGCTAACCCTGAGATCTTGAGTTTAGTGGCAACACAGCTTATGGCATAAACAACTAACTTCCATTCCGATCCAGTTTTATTGTTTTAAATAAATGGTTTCTAAAATTTTGCTTAGGCAGGTTATATACTTCATGGATAAAGCCATAGATTTGCATAACCGCTAACATAAATGCCAAAATTCTAATGAGAGTAACAGTTACAAACATCTGAGAAAAACGATCATGTAGCAGATGATTGTGAGAAGTGTTGTCAGCAGGCACAGCTTGCACTATTAGATCTGAATAGTGCAGTGGTAAATTGCACTAATCACTGCTGTCATGAAGAATGTGAGAGTAGCTTTTTTGTTTTTATTGTGGCATCTGTCCTTCAGCTAATTGAAAGTCAGGAGACAGTTGCCGAAGTGTGAATATCTTGTAAAATCTTAGTTTACTATTTAATTGAGAAAAGCTATTAAGATTTTTTTTTTAATTAATAGGGTGTCAGATTTTTTTTTTAAGTGGAGTAAAAGCTTGATTTGGTGAAATAATTTTTAATTTTGACCCTAAAATTTCAGCAATAACTTTCGCAATTATTAGGAAAACAGTGGTTCATATTGTATTCTGTTGCTGAACAGATTTAAATTAGCACAAAGGAGTAGCCTCTAGAAACATAGAATGTCATAAACAATGTCCTTCGGGCTCTAATTTAACTGGCTTATAAGAAAAAAAAACAAAAAACAACAAATGATGAATAATTCTGTCCAATGAAACAGGACTCTAGTCTTGCAGTGTCATTGTTTTGCACAGAGGACTTGCACTGTAGATTTCATCTTCTCTTATGTGAGAGGAGGTTAGATTGCAAGCTGTGGTCCTGTGTTTTTAGTACAGCTGATCTAGTTGAAGCAATAACTTGGTGGTACATGAAGCTGGTTTGCTTGTGAAATGTGTTTTCCTCATTTAGATTGCCTTTGCTATGAGGGAAATCAACATTTCCATTACTGCAGTGTTTCACTTGATTCTCACATCATGGCCTTGTGAGCAGAAAATCCCCCCAAATTCATCACGTGAATCTCTGTTGCTTAGCATAAATATGGACAAACATACTTGAATCCCAGCATTTGCACTGTTATGCCAGCACAAAACTGATGCACATAATTTGAGTTTGTGGCCAAGGAGCTTGCATTCGTACTGCACATTCGTCAACAAGAATATTTCTGTAAATTTTTTTATTAAATGCTATTAATATTTGGAACCTGTGGTTTATAGTTTGTTAGCATTATACAATTAGCACTGTGAGATGCATGTGTTTTGTCACTAAACCAGGTGCTCTACAACACTTAAAAGAATTTCTGAACCAAAGCTACATTAATATGGATACAAACTGACCATAGAACTGCATCTGTTTTTGTACACTTCTGCTGTTTTGGCAGGGTAGTGACTAGCACATGATTTGTTTTGTGAAGTCCTCTATCTCTTTAGGAAAGTTTCATCTCATTCTAGCTAACGTGTACTGTTGGTTAACCCAATGAACGCTCATACAACAGTTGTTGCTGATGGCTTCCATTTAATGTCAAAAAAGACTAGGTGCTTCTGAATAACAAGTCTCAGTTTACTACATTTCAGTAAATCTGAAGTGTACTAACAGTGAAGACTGTATATAAAAAGATTTTTACAAATGAAGCAATATGAAGCAAACAAAACTTGAGTCATTTTATTAAGATTGTTCTGCCAACAATCTGTATTAGTTACCGTAAAACCCAGGAGTACTAAGGTCACTGGAGTGTTCTGGCTAGGTGTCGCATCTAAAGATAACTTATGGATTACCTTCTAAAAAATAAAAATAAAAAAATCTGATTAATGTAAGTCAATGAGAGGGTAGGGTACTATGCATGTGAATACACATTAATGAATCCTTTTAGTATGCAGAGGGAGGGTACGCCTCTAAGACTGTGTTTTATAAGAAAAAACTGCATGTGAGAAGTCATGTACTATGAATCATCTGCCAGTGGAAGCCGTTGCTTTCTGCAGCAAGTGTGTATGTATGCAAGCATGTATATTATGACACACAACTATGCTTTTTCCTGAAAATAAAGCACAGAATAAAAATAATCAGACTGTAACAGTCAAAAACTATACCCAACACTTTTGCACTGTATTTACACCTTCAGTGTCTTCTGATTTTATTAATCTCTCATGTTTCCTTTGCTGATACAACACCAGGTTGAGTTAACCTTGGTAAAGTTAACTAGTAAAGAAGAAATTATGGACTCTGAATTACCACAAATGTATTTTAAGACTCTCCTCTTATAAAGGCTTACACAAGTCCCATCATTCTTACAAACATATTACTCAGGTGTGCAAGTCTTTTGGGCCAGGGTCTTTGATAAGAAGTGAAATGTAATGTTTTCATATGCATCCTATAGATCTTGTATTTTAGAGTGATGGAAGAATTCCATTTTCCATGCTGCCACAACTACCCAGTCCCCCGGGGATCATAATTTTGTTAACGTTTACTCTACTCACAGTGATGTATGAAGCATACCTGCCTTCTCTTTGACAGCATTGGGCTTTACTCACATATCTTCGATTAGGAAGCGAATACGCACACTTAGTTTAACAGAACTGACCGCCTGCTCCATGAAGTATTGGAATCACAAATTTGGAAGAAGGTTGAGCTGGAGGTGTTGTAAGATACTGTTGCTATTTTGTTTCTGTGCTTATGAGACTGGTACTGCTTCCTTGTGAATGTTACCGCAATTTACTTGTTACGTGTAATGGGTGTCTATTGTAGAAGCACAGAGGTGTACTGGATTCATTTTAATAAATTAAACTGTTTGCTAATATGACATTTAATAAGTTCTTCTAGTGTGTTTTTTTTTTTTTTTAATAGCCTGCTAAAACAATTCATTTGATAGCTTTGTCCCTTTCCATGTAGTTCCTGAAGTTAAACCATGAAAAGCTTTCCTTACAGATGTGGGTGCACATGAAAGTTGGAGACGGAGAAGAATTTCTACTGGTGTATTGACTAGAGCAGAACCATTTAAAAAGCCAATTGAGATGACATCCTGACTCCTGAGTCAGTTCCATTTGGTCACAAAGCAGAGGTGCCATTTAGTTCCACTGTTCCCATCCTCTCAAGGATCTTGTATGTGGCCTCCATCTTTTTTAAAGGCTCTGAAAGTTCCTCTTACTGTACAGGGAGGGGTGGGCCATGCAGAAGTCTGATTCTACAGATTATCCCTTCACATGGTGATTTCAAACCAACCAAGAGAACAATAAGCCCCTTTCAGCAACTCTGACAGCATCTGGCAAATGTGAATCAATTGGAGTGGGGCTCTAATATAATAAAACCTGCATAGATGATCATTACTTAAATTGAGAAGGAGGGATGCTGTTTCACCTTTCAGAAAAAAAAAAAAGTCATAATCAACTGATTCTTTAAGAGGCCTCTAGCAACGTTCACCTGCAAGCAAAGTTCAATTAGTTGACAACTCTTGGCTGAGGTAGGAAACTGAAATTTAATTATAGTGAATAGCTTGAATAAAACCCAATTTTTATTGGTGATGACCTTACAAGTTATTCTTTGTGTAAATGTCTTCCTATTGCTCAGTCTTCTAAAATCCCAAATGTCAGATAAAGCACTTATCTCTGTTTTTTGCTTAATTCAGTTTTCTTGTAATAAAAGCTTGTCAGGCTTATTTAGAAGGATCGCTTGATTTGAACTCTATGCTTTGTTCTCTCTTATGGTACACCAAGTTTTCAGCAGCCTTGCATTTTCAAGGTAAGATCCCCTTTGATCTGAATTGCTACTTGAAATGTTTTCTTTTCAGTCTTTTTTAGATCTTTGTTGCACTTTGGATTTCCTGGGTGAGAAATATTGTCCCTGTTAATTCTTCTGTATGTTGTCCCACCTGAAACTTTCTGACTTTTGTGAAGGAATATGTATGAAATGTTCATTGCTGTGTGTTGTGCCAGAGTTCAGGCCCCAGAGACTGTAAAGCCTGAAGAGACTTTTAGACTTCTATGTCATAGCCATTGACAGTAACAGAAAGAAAAGCTAATTAATTAATTATTGTATAGCTATTAGTTACATGTTTACTTACAGATGCAAAATTTCAACAAAATATGCATGGAAAAATTTCTATGAGTAACTGGCCTTAAAAGGACGTTCTCTAGCATAGTAATAATATGGTTCTTAAACTGGTAGTACTTACAGTCTCTAGGTCTCAAATGCTTTACAATCCCTGACGGATAAGGAAACCTAGACATGGACCTCAGATAAGGTGCCTAAAGCCACACGTGACTTCAATGACGCCTATGAACCTCTTCTTTTTTTCTTCTAATCCACGTCACTTCTGATGCTGTCTTCCATCTAGGAAGTGATGGAAGTTTGAGGAAGGCTGCATATGTACAAATTTTAAGAGTTTTTTTTTTTTCTTCTCTTCTTAAAGAACAATTCACAGTCAGAATGGAAAAATTATGGATTTATGGATTGAAATAATTCCTATTAAGAGTGGACATTTCCACTAGCATCTATTCTAAGTCTGGTCTCTTTGGTGATTTGGGGAATGGTACAGAGGGTATGCTCTTTACATCTGTAGTTAACACGATCTGGGAGAGCCAGGTGGCACCCTGGAGGTTGTAGCAATTCTTTGGAGAAAACTCTTTGAGTTTACTGGTAGATCACAAGCTGAACATGGGCCAGAAGTGGCACGATGTTATGAAAAGCGTAGATGGTATGCAAAATATCCTACACCTGCAAATGAATGACAAACACAGGGCATAATTTTCCAGTCTATTCAGACTGATAAGGTCTCAGCTGGGATACCATGTTTAGTTTGAAGAGCTCTATTTGAAGGATGATATGGACAAGAAAAAAAGAAAAAAATGTATCTATTTTTTGCCCTTGTGAATAAGAAAAAAAGTAATTTTGATTAATCCCTAGATATGGGAGCTCCTAAGTTGGATGAGAGTGAATTTAGTCTTCAAGTTGCAATAAAAAGAATCAGGTTTGATGCAGTAAAATCTTTTTTTAATGGAGGCATAGAGAAACCCTGAAATAGATGGCCTGGTGAGGCTGAAGTTCCCTTTGTTCTTGGTGCTGGGTCCGTGGCCTCTGTCCCTGTGTGTGCTGTGGCGTGGTAGGAGCAGAAGGATGGATGGTGAAGGTCAGCCTTCCAGGTCCAGGCACTTTTCCTAGGCATACTAGAACTGGATTTGTGCAGAAGCAGCTTGGTCAGGCTCCTTTGGCTGGTTGGCTCTTTATCCCTGAGCCCTGAGATCAGGAGCCGCTCTAATTCAAATTACAACGCTTGTTCCTGTTACCATTCAAGACAACACAAATGAGGGCTTTATTAAGATTGCTCTGTAAAAATGTTTGCTTAGTGTCTCAGCTTGTCAAAAAGCACATGCGGTACCAGAAGTCATTAGGAAAGGAATAGAGAGCAAACCGAGTAACATCACTGTGCCTCTGCACTGCGCCTTGCATCCTGTGTGGGCACTTCCACGGGAGATCAGTAGGAGCATCCTACCAGCTGTAAAATCCCCAGTGACCAGAAAACTGAAGGAATCCTGCCCCTGGCCTTTTCACCTTCCAGACTCTTCCTGGCAGATTACAACAACAAATTAAAAATTAACTCTGCAATCTGTTAGCAGGTTACAGTTTAACTCTGCCCCTGTTTTGGAAATGTTGGAAGCCAAGTGGCATTTCCTGAGTTTTTAGTTTACCACTGCCTTGACTATTGCGTTATCTCAGGGCTTTGGGCTCCACTGATCGTATCTGCCCAAAGTCAACAAGGTTTATAAATGCCACGGAATACATGGTGGCACTATTTTAGCACCACGCGTTTTCTCTGGGAGGCTTTCCAGAACCCCAAACAAATACTTAAGCAGCCTCTGTACGTGAGCTCTGCGCCATTTGATGGCTGCCACGTGATGGGTACCCACCACGGCTTGTTAACAGCCAGCTGGAATGCATCAATAAAACACCTGTCTTGCCTTTGATTTATTCTCTACCAGCAGAAGAGGCTCAGGGAGGGCTGATTGATTGGTTTTGTTCTTCAGCTAAGTATTTTTGCATGTCTGGAAAACTTCACAGGCTCGCCTTATGGCTATGTTAATACATGGGTTACCTAAATTTAGCTGAAGCCTATTTTTAGCAGTGGTGCTGGGCACCTTGAATTAGACATCCTCTTACCTCTTCAGGGTGGAGAAGGACAATTTAAATGCTACCTGTCAGCTGTAAAAGCCCTTTTTCAGTGTTGATATCCCCCTTAATTAAACTCACAATTCAGCACCTCTGCCTACAAATCTCTCTGGCCATTTCTAAACTGTTTTCCACAGCTTCCTCTTCCTGTACGCCACAGCCTCAGACACTTGTGATCATTCCTATGTCCAGGTGTGTGTCATTCCCATTCCTTTTTAACAGCAACTCTTCAGCTTCTCAATCAGAGCCCCTAAAATGTAAGCATTAGATCCTTTAAAATACAGATGTGGAAATAAATTAATGAGTAACTTCCATCTTTTTTCTCCTATCAGAAAAACCTCTTTCCTTAAAAATTGCTGTGTTAGCAAGCAGCTGCTCAGATTGAAATGTTGAAAGTGAAGGTAGAGCAAACCTTTTCTCATAAACATTTTCCTTAAAAACTTTTAAGAAAACAATTTCAATCAAAATGTTTGTAATGTTTCATTGAGCTCCCATTGAAAAGTCATCCATCTCCCCTTCTTTTCGGCTACTAGCTTGAATCATTATGTAATATTTGTTTTTCTGAATAAATGTTGCGTATCTTTTTTGAAAATGATCAGAATGACTAAACGAGAATAATTTTACTGCTATGCTGCTGTTGCCAGAAAAAACGCATTCTATGCAAAGAAATTACATTTTGAGGGAGACATAGCACAGGACATGTTTTTGACCAATATTTTTGAAATCCCACATATAAACCATTACATGGAACAAAATGAATATTCCCTGTCTCTAGGAGATAGGAAAATTTAGACATCTTGTGTCATATCTTGTAATATTTAGGTATAATATGAATTAATTCTAGTTCCATTTCCCATGGCTATGAACTAGTTTCTGACATAATTGTAAGGAAACATCTTACTGTAAGCCCACCATTTTCAGAATTTTCAGTGTCTAGGAGGTGGACGCTTTTTAGTTTTTCATTCTAATTTGAAATAAAGATGGTGGCAAGGGAACAGGAGTTGCATTGTTTACCAGCTCCAGTCTGAACTCGTATTCCCTAAATCACTTTGTCCTCATCCCTCCCTCCTTGCAAACCCTGACCACAAGCACTACCTCCATTCGTTCTTCAACGCTGCTAATTCTGTCCCCTTTTACTCAAAATTGTTCCTCTTTTGCCAAGAGCCTGGGAAAACTCTTTTAGATATTAGGAGAATTTTATCCCTTTACTAGCTATAATCATTAACCCAAGTTGTAGTTTAGGGAAATCTGAAGCAAGGAAGCGTAGAAATATTAAAGCTGGTATTTCTGGATATGCTCCACAAAGTTAGGAGAAAGGATGCAGGGCAGGAGGTTGGTTGTTTTTGTCTTTTAATTGGTTTATACAAAGTTATCCCTTTGCCGGTGCAGAATGCAATAAACATGAAAAATGTTGAAACCCATGACACATGTAGTTAATTTTCTGAACTAAGTAAATTAAGTACAAATTGGATATTAATAATGCAAAGCAAAATGCTAGATAAGAAATTGCAGCAGCTTGTCTATCATTTTCAACCATTAAAAGATTAGCCTGAGTGAGGCAGTCCGAAGCTCCCTTATCTCTTATTAAAGCCTCACTTCTTTGTTTATTAAGGAATCAGATCTAAATGATGCAGCAGGCTTGAGACATTGCAATAGCCTTGTGTGCCGCGCCCGGCTTCAGACCTGGGATAAGCTGGAAGGTGGCTTTGGTGCAGAAAGTCCTGGCTCTGCAGGACCTCCTGGAGACAGCCTGGGCACCTGGCACCTTTGGGTTGCCACAGCTTTGGGCTGTGGATTAAATCCTTGCTAAGTGGGTAGCTGACGAAATGGTTCACTCCTTGTGGATTATTGCTGGAGGTCGTGTGAGGAGGTGAAGTGGTTAGTAAAGAGACAAATCTCTTCCCTGGGTTGAGGGCTTAGGACTCAGCCCCTGGCTCTGAAAACATCTCCAGATGTTACCCTGGGAAAATCACTTAATTCTCTTTGTTTGTTAGAAAGTCCTTCGGCGCCTGTGAGGCGACAGCGTGGTGCCCTGTGGTACCCAGGTCCTGCGAGCAGTGCTGGAGGCTGGACCGATGCCTCTGCAGTGCCACAGCAGTTAACGCTCATGGGCTGAGCCATCCTGTGCTAGCCATACCGAGGTGCTGGTGCTGGGCACGGCCTCACAGCTCTGCTCAGGGCACCTCTGCTGCAGGCGGCACCTGCTCAGCTGCTCCACGCCTGTGATGGAGCGTGTGGCCCATCAGCATCACGGCAGGTAGGAATAAATGGGGGGAGGGAGACGCTGTGAGACTCCCAACCCAACTGGCTCAGGGGGACTTTCTTTTTCAATACCAAAATTGATTTCTCCCTGTTGCTGCCACGTGGCTATGGTAATTTTTACTGCCTGCATGGGCTCCGGTACAGTGTTTTTTTTTGTTTGTTTGTTTGTTTTTCCTCCCAAATCATTCTTATACAGGGGGCTAACTGTGATTCTGATTGCTCCCTAGTGTGTAAAACACGCAAGAGGTTTTTTGTTTGCTTAAATTGCCTAAGAAAACACTCTTTTCCCGCTGTGTGTCACTTTGCATTCAGGCTGTACTTTGTGAGGTAAAAATTGCTTCTCAGAAGTATCAGGGCTATAATAAAATGAAATAAAAACAGGCTTTCCAAAGGAGATAAGCAGCTGCCACTTATGTCCATGGGTAGAAAAATTCCCAGTGCCTGGAAAACAAGGGGTTAAGGACTTTAGCCCTGGTCTTTTTCTTCTTTTCGTTTCTTTGGATGGATTTTGGCATTTGGCTAGTAAACAAACAGGGATGAGAGCAGCTCCATCCGCAGTGTCCAGCAGATGGTGGTGGAGTTTCATCTACAGCTGCGATTCCTGCGGAGGGCCTGGACACCACCACTCCCATACCTCAGCCCCCAGGCTGTCCATTAGAAACCAAACATCATTTCCTTGGCAGCCAGATGCAATATTTGCCTAACATGGAAAGCACGTCTTTTAGAGCTGATTTTATCTGTGGCTGTGATTGATTTTTATAAACGCAGGAGTCAGGCTGTGTTTGTCACCCGACACTAACAACAACACATTGAAAGAAGACTTTGACGCCTGTGGGCATGGAGTGGTGTTCATGCTGCTTCAAGAGAAAATTAGCATTAGGAGAGAGGCTCTGAGCAACACTTCACATCCCCCCAGCCGCACTAGTCATCCTGCAACCTCCAGTCCAGACAGGCTCTTCAAGGAAACAGAGCCATCACTCAAAGTCCTGACCTGAGCACACCTCAGCTCGGAAGTGCCCCAGATGCCAGATCTGCCTTCTGGGGTGTAGACCCACATCAGGTCGCCAGAGCCCATGCAAACCAAGGGCCCCTACAGCTGATGGCAGCTGAGAAGTGGGTCTTCTGGAAGGTTGATGGAAAGGAGAAGCACTGCCCTTGGCGTGTTTTGGGGAGCTGGGCTGCCAGCTCAGCTCATCCCCCTGGAGATGTAAACCTTCCTCTGAAGCTGGAGGGCAACTCAAAGACTGTGGCTGAATGTGAGTACCAGGTGTTCCTAGAGCGCCTCCTAAACATTCTGCAAAGCATTACAAGCATTGGTTTATTTTTAAAATATTCGGAAGGCCTTTCCTTTCCTTGTGAAGCTAACCTTCTGAATCAAAGTGTCCCAGTGAACAACTTAATTCTTCAGACAACAGTGCTTTTTGTTCAAAAATCTCCAGAGGCGCTAGTGCAAAGCAGATTTGAACCTGCCCTAAATGAACTGAGGAGTCCCCTGATTGTGTTCTACACTCTGCTGCACAGTCCCTGTGTAGCAAGGTGAAGTAGGTGTGGGGTCTGGACAAGGAGATGGCCAGTGCCCTGCAGAGCACCTCTGATAAATGTCTCCATGTCCAGCAGCGCTGTGGAGCACAGGA
This sequence comes from Anser anser, assembly GCF_964211835.1. Lineage (NCBI taxonomy): Eukaryota > Metazoa > Chordata > Aves > Anseriformes > Anatidae > Anser > Anser anser. Next base: position 31,667,168 of record NC_139727.1, on the reverse strand, counting down.
GATGTGACTCATGTGCGTTTCCAGCCAGCAGCACTGATGCTAAAAAATCCTGCTCTTTTGCCTTCCCCTTGTCCCAGCTGTTCAGGGGCTTCGGGTCTCTATGGTGATTCAGGCAGTCTCCAGCTAGCCCAGAGAAGGAGGAGTGGGGAATGAAGCAACAAGGAGAGGACCCATGGGTCACCTCATGACGTGCAAGCAGTGCTCACCAGTGCTGGGCCTGCACCTGAGCAATTGCCTTAGAGGTGATTGAGCAGCAAGAAGGAACACGGCGGTGGCTGCCAGCCCAGAAACCGTGCACCCAACAGCTTCTGCTGAGACTGCTGCGTTCAACTCCCTGCCCCGGCATGGGGATAGCTTCTGCAGAAATACTGCATTCGGTTTTCTGCCCCTAAATGGTCTGGGATCAGAATTTGCTTTCTTTAGTCATACTGGTAAGGAAACAACTCTTCTGCCGTTAAGCTGCTTGTGAGAGGAGGAGTGGCCATGCTGGCACAAGAAAAAGTCTGAAAGGATTTCTTCCACGTCTGAAGTGTTAGAGAATTAGGCAGGGGGAGAAGGATGGATACTAATGTGGCCACTGGAGGGCAGCGTCAAAACTCACAGTTGCCCAGTACAACCCAACCTCTCCCTGCACATTTCATTTCAGGCTCCTCTCGTCAAACGTTTCCCTTTTGTTTCCCCGGGTTCCTCCTCCTCTCTCCCCACCACTTGCACCCAGCATCTCTTCCAGCACCCAGGACTGCAGCTCCCCAATTTTCTCCCCACTGATGCCACCCTTACACCAGCCTGGTGTAAGGGTTTTGGACACACAACGGGCACTGGGGGTGTTTGGGATGAAAGGCGGCAGAGAGCGCCTAGCAGCAGAAGTGTGATGTGTGTGGCGGAGCTGGCAGACGTCTTAGGGGTTGTAGGTGTATACTTCTAACTTTTTATCCTTGGAGCAGCTGCTTGTCCTCCCCTCAGCTGCTCACTGGGGGTGGGAGCAGCATTTGGGGCAAGAGGAGACAGTGGTGGGGCGAGCAGGCCTCGGCCTGGCAGGCCCCAGCTCTGGGACAGGGCGAGGGTGGCAACAGGGCCCTGCCCAGCTGTGTGAGGAGGCCGCCTCGGTTACTCGCTGAGTAATGCCGTATGCCATTAAATCAGCCCACACGAGACAAATTTGTGCTCTGGATGGTTTTGCTTTGCCAGCATGGTTGAGCGGAGGTACAAACAGAGACAAACAGCCTCTTTCCCTGTAATTTTTCTCTGTGTGGTAGATGAGACCTGAAAAAATAAACACGCGTGTTTCCCTATGGGCAATGATGTTCCTCTAACCGGTGCTTTTGTTTGCCAGCTGTAACACATCCCTTCCGGCCCGCTGCCTTGCTGTTGTCACTGTGATCCCTATTGCATTTCTTCGGTACTGCCCTGCAGTAGGGTGGGAAGGTTTCCAGCTTGCTCCAGCCTCAGTTAAGCAGTTTTTGATATCTTTGCTGGCACCAGCAGCTGTTTGCAAGAATGAGGCATAGGTAGAAGCCAGACACCATTGAGAGGCCTCAAGAGCCTCAGTCTGGTCTGCTTCGCTCTGCTTGGGGGTGTGCTTGGCAGCTCTTCAGACAGCTGGGATGTCTGTCTTCTTTTCCAGGCAATTTCAACCAACTTGCACAAGCCAGAGTAATTGCAGATGTAATAACAAGATACAATATCACCGCTACGCGGTTCGACTTGTTTGCTGTTTTGAGACGTGGCAATCGTATGGCTGAGCAGCATGCACCAGCTGAGCGGCCTCATGGCACGGCGCGGTGCCGGACCAGCTGCTGCCTCTGCTGTTGTGTGCCTCGCTGGAGATGTAAGGGCTGTGGGAAGATGTACGATGAGCTGGTGGTTAGAGGAGACAGGACGCAAATTCACAGGAAATAATGTTTAATTGGTTTTCCTGTTCCTGGGATGCCATTCTTTACAAGTAAATAGTTTATTCTCTTCTTCTATATTCCCTGTATTATTGGCTTCGGGGCAGTGACTATTTCCACACAGCCCATAGGGGACAGAATTACTGTAGGAAAATGAAAGGGAAAAATGAGTCTTTAACTTGACCTGCACCATCAGAGAGCTTAAAAAACTGGAGTGTTTTTGTAAAGCCTTTATATCATCACCCTTTTCAACTGAGCATCCTAAATGCTTTATAAATATTAATTAAGTCTCATGTGGCTCCTCTGAATTACGTAAAGACAGAATTGCCTTATCCATCAGAAGAGAGGATCGAGAAGCTGCTTAACAATTTGAAACAGCATCAAATGACAGCAGCTCAGTGAATAAAAACATAATACCCACCTGAAACTTCTAGGCAGGAGAAAAATTTGACTGACTTATCTGTATCTTTCCACCCTTGTAAAAAAGTAGAGTTGGGCTCAAATGTAGTTGGAGGACTACATGAGAGCTACATATCAGGTGCTAGATAAATTTCATACCACACCCAGCTGGAGAGTTTAGGTTTGGACTCTAATTCATTTGAAAGTTTAACTTAAAGTAGAGACTGGCATTTAATAAATGCAGAGAGGCATCAGTTGCTTACTCAAATTTATCATCTACTGAAATTATTGTCACTTTCTCTTTCAAATGCCCAAGTAAAGCACTGGCTTAATTGTTTCTCCAGATGGGCTTCTGCAGATGTGTCTTCAAAATCTACTCTGGATCACTAGTTTCTAATAAGATGACTGCAGACCAGGAGAAAATTAAAGTATACTACAAAATCAGACATTTTTATACTATAGTGGATACACCAAGGCAACGTTAGAAAGTTCTAAAATTTCAGCTAGTACAGAGGACATGGTAGAGATGTTATTTATTTCTCAGTGTCACCCACTGGTCTATAAAAGTTGGTTACAAAAAAAGGAGCAGCATGGCCTGGTGGGCATCAAGCTGCTCTTGCACCAACAGTACTTCCCCAGGCCATGAAGGACAACTGCACAGGAAGCTGTGTTAGCTGGAGTGCAAGTGATTGCTCCTCTCTACCGGGCACTTAGGAGCCACATCTGGAATAATGTGTGCGGTTCGCGCTTCCCACCCCCTACAAGTTTTTATTGTTGGCTGCCTCAACGGAGAGTATAGAGAAGGGCTCTGTCTTTCTTTCAAGAGGCAATGGACAGACTGCAATAAAGGAAGTTCCCATTAGATACCAGGAGAAAAATTCACAGTGAGGGTGGTGAAATGCTGGAGCAAGGGCTTAGAGAGGCTATTGTACCACTGCTCTTGGAGGTGTGAAATGCCCAACGGGAAAAAAGGCTGAGAAACCTCTCCTAAGTTGGCCCTACTTTGAGCTAGGGAGCGGTGGTGTTGGACCAGGTGACTTCCAGATGTAGTTCCCAACCTAAAATATGCTTTTTTTTTTTTTTTTTCTCAGTTTCATGTTGGGAACTGGAACAAACTTCAGGCAACTATACTTTTTTAGTTGTCTATTTAAACAAATTAACAGACATGAACAGCCTTTGAGACATTATGGTTTGTGTTGTAAGAATTAAGATCATTGTAAGGTCATGATTTTTCTCTTTTTTGAAAATGTAAAGTGGAACTCTTTTCTTATTTTAATTCCTTTCTTCATCACATAGGAATTCACTGCTACTGAGTTTTAATCTACTGTGAATTTACTGGCTTTTTTTTTTTTCTTGCAGAACTTCTTCTGAAGAGCCCCTGTAAAGAATTGCATGGATTTTGCATGAAAAAGAAAGGTAATTCAAAGCATAGATCTGTTAATCCTGAGACTCCTCATGCTACCTCTTAATATATATAGGTAAAATACGCAAAATTATAGCAATCAGTTATAGCATGACTGAAATGAATCTGTTACTAACTCATGCAAATTGATGGAGGAAGAAGGAGGTGAAAGTGAATTCATTTTGAATGGTCCCAGTTCAATGAATTGTCTGTGTTCTTGGCTTGATGACCCAATCAGTGACTGGTTCTGTGAAATAAGATGATTGACACTCTTTATTTATTTCATTTACAATGAAATGTATTGCACTGTAATACATATTAATTACATATCTGCATATTTACAATGTATTTCATAGTTGCTTCCCTATACACAATATGCATGCAAGAAAACTAATGGTACTTGACTAGATATGTGAAAATGAAGTTAATTATTATGTAGATTTCTCTGTGTTCCTCCTCTGACTTGTATGTCTTGGCAAAGTGGTTTTTTATTGTTGTCTTTTTGTTTGTTGTTTAGCAAGACTATATCATTAACATCAAATAAATCTCAATTACATATTCCACAAGGTTTTTTTGCTTTTGCCTTTCCTTGTCAGGAAAGGAAAGTTTATGGCTGTACATGGCAAAGAAACAAATGGCACTCATGGCAAATCCCAGTGTGGGGAGCGGCTCAGTTGGTTTATAACTTAGTCCTCATCTGAAAGAGTTTTTGAAAAGCACCATTACTTTTCAGTGACATGAGGTAGGATTTCAGCAGTGCTTTCAACTATTTGTCTTCGTCTGAAGTAAGAGTTCTGCTTCCAGGTAAAATAACAGAAAACATGTATACTTACCGTACCCAGCACATTTTTCTCTTCATATTTTTCTCCTTTTTCATTTTAAAATTACCAGCTCCCCCTATAGTTAATGATGTGTCAGCACTGTCATTACAAACCCCTGATGTTCTGATTTTATATATGAACTACAAAATAATGTGCTTCAGACTTCAAATTAGTTTTCTAGGGTCTTGCTCAGGAGATCTTTAAAGTATTTTATGAATTCATAAGAGTATGTTAGGCTCTCCTCCAGCTCGTGGATTAACTCAGCTGAATCTCCACCACAAAACCTTACTAAATATGTTTTTAAAACACTTTTATTAGTGCATTTATTATAGAGCAAATTATAAATCTGTTATCACAGTTTCTTCATAGCTTTATTTCTGCTTATCACAAATTAAAAATAAAGCTTGCTGGTTTTTGCTGCTTTAGAATCTGATTCCTCATTTCTCATTGAGAGTCATTTTGAATGACATCAGCTAGCTGACAGGGATCTTTAAGATGTGCTACTGTACCTACAAAATCTTCCTGGGGAGGATTTTAATTCTGCAAAGTGTCTCTCCAAAATGTGTGAAGGAATACGGAGGAAGGGCAAGAACCCAGGATTTTCGTTTGCTCAGAAGAACTGAAAAAAACGGAGTTTTCCATCGTATTGTAGGGTTAATAAACACAACTCTTAGCAGGACTCTCTAGTTTCTGTGAATTACAGAAATGCAGGATTTGTCCTGATGGAGGAAAATCTGGTCTGTGTCATCCTACCTCAGACAGCTGCCAGGACCGTGTGCTAAGACACCAGTTCATTTCCAAGGTTTTTCTCTTCATGGCTGAGAACACAGGCTGAAATGCAGGATAGCTTTTGTTGTATGATCTTCTGTATCCCTCAGTGCTGTGGCACCAAATGACACTGTTTGGTAATGAATTTCAAAGGCTCTTTAACATTTGTTTGAATCATTTCTCTCCCAAACTGACATGCATTTCCTCTGACCATTCTGCAATGGGTTCCCAATTCTTGTTAACAAGGCCATTGCCCTCCTTTCATACGGATATATGCAGGAGTGCTCTATTGCCCTTTCCATACCCAACTTGATATTTTACCTGTTTTACCACTGTATCTCCTGTCTTCTCTTTTAACTGCCCTTACATTCCTATTCCTGCTCTGCAGCTGCTCCTTTGGATTAGATACTCGGGGTGCCTGTCAGTGTATGTGAAAGAGATATTTAACATGGAATGGTGTGTTTGGTAGTCTATACAGATCAGGTGAAGTTTATGGTCTCTGCTGGTCAGATCTTCTCACAGGGTGCCGCTGAGTGTGTGTGGGGGGCACAGGATCACTCACAGTCCCATATTGCTTCAGGAATATTTTTAAGCAAATGCCAATACTATCCTTTATTTCTGTAATAGAGAAGAATTTAAGTAATAATAGGAAGTGAGAGTCACTCAGATAAAGGAGGCCTTATAGGAATCAGCTCTTGCTCACTAATGAGGTTCGGGCAGCGTGGATGTTCCCTGCATGTTTTGTGTGTGCAGGAACAAACAGTCCCTCCTAATCCTCCTTCATCAGGCTGTATTGTGGCATTTTAAACCTGGGTGATGTTGCATTGTATAACTTTGATTTCATAAAGCAACACTATTACTTACTACCGGATTTAGGAAGGAATTAGGACTTCTTTCAAAAATCAAAATCATTTTATTCCCCTCTAGCTTTCCCTCAGAAACGCCTGATGTCTTTCATCAGTCTAACAGACTGCAGAACTCCCTGCACTGCTCCACAGTAACAGACTGTGAGCCAGAGTCACTGGGTCAGGCTCTGCCTGGTGTCAGGCCACAGTGCTGTCAAAAGGCACAATCGATGTGTTCAAAGGTTGCAGTTGTCCACACAGGGAACTCTGCAGATGGTCCAGGACATCTGAGGTACCTCAAACCCTTCCTCTTGCAAGGGAGCTTGTGAGACAGAAATACAGTTTTCTTATTACCATTTGTTCTGTAATAAATTCCTGTTAAGGCGTTTCATAAAGAAAGGGGATTTTATTTTTTTTTCTTGCAATATTGCTTGTGTAGGGAGTCATCTGAAAGCACCATCTGAAATGATCCCGAGAGAGAAAAGATGTGTGAGCAGATTTCTTGTCATCTAGACGAGGAAGAGGGCAGGACATGAGGTTACTGCCATGGGGACTTTACAATACCTGTCTGCCAAGGTCAACAAATGTCTCATACCACGTCTGAAGTTTGCTCTGGTGTAGAATATTAAAAAGCACTTAACTGAATCATGTGAAGGCTGGGTCCTCCAGAAAGGCTCTTGTGACGGCTGGCTGCAATGAGGTGCTCTGTCCCTGAGGTACGATTACCTGGCGAAGGAAGGTTGGAGGGGAGGCATGGCACTGCTGAGCAAAGAAATGGGCTGCAGACCTACTTGTGCAGAGCTGTGATGAAGAAGCCACCCCATGAGCCTCTTCAGTGTGCCAGACCTAAGAGCACTTTGAAAATACCTACATTATGTAGGAACTATCACTCTGCTTCTGTAATAGGACTGAAAAAGCAAAATGGTCCTAGTGAATCCCTGTAACATCTCTTATTACTAACCCTGTAGCTCAGTGGTGAATGTTGCTGACTTGGCTAATCCCCATCTTCAGGAAATGTTGAAATAAAATCTGAGGTTTGAACGCCCCTGCTTTTTGTTGAATCATTAGGATAAACATCTGAAGATAGTGGTGTCTTGGTCTATCAGTAACATAACTATTTGTGTGAGGTTGTGCTGTCATCTGCTTCATTTCTGACAGCACTTCTCCTGGAGGAAGTAAGCAGAGAGAGAGAATGGCCAAAAGTGATAAACCGCTGTGTTAGAGAGCCAGTAACCCTCAGCGATGGAATCCTTCTGCTTGTCATAGGCAAGTGCTTTAAAACTTTTATCCCATAGCTTCTTAGAGCACATATCCTTCATCGCCCCTCCTTACAGCTGTCACCTGCAACAGAGAGCCCAGAGATCTTAGAAAAAATCACCTCTACAAACAGCACCCATGAGTAACTAGAAAGCACAAAGAAAATTCATGTGGCCATTGCTTATAGTGATCAGTTCTCTCCAGCAATAGCTGTAAATCAGTGCTTTCACACTAGCATTTCTTACCAAAAGCTTTCTTTGAAAAGAAATCTTAGGCATGGAAATGAGGGTAAAATGCTTGATGTTCCCAAAGGTTTTAGAGCACTCAGTTCCTTCTAAAATTTATGAATTTTGGGCCTACAAGTCCCTTATGTGGCTTTGAACATCCCACTTGACTAATATTTAAACTGCTGAAGTTTATCGCAGACCCCAGGAGAGCACTGGCAAGACCTCCTGGGATTTGAGAATACCAGGAGCTGGCAAGAAGGAAGATTCATTCCTTCTTTACATATATGAAATGTTTTCATAACTGCTGATCCACTACAGTCACTGGAACTTGTAAGTCTTCAATTTCATAAGTTAATGAAGTCTTCAGTTAATTTGTTAAACAATTAACTTTCAACGGCACATTTCCCACCCATCATCTGCTGTGGGTTATGTGCCTTAAATTTCACATATCCTTTTGATTGTGTGATGGGTAAATTTGTCCAAGGACCATATCTTCCATTTTTAACTTTGGCAATACCTGGAGACCTTATTCACCTCAGGACCACCTTGTCTGCACTGCAGACAGTGTCTACACATAGCAAAAAATGTTGCCTGTGTCAGTACTTTGGTCTGTGAGACCTAGTCCCAGCTGGGGGCATTAGCGGGCATTATGGGGGCAATTATTAAGGAGGCAGTGGGGCAATTATTAAAGACATTTCATGTAAACTTTGGAATGAGAATTGAGACTGGGAATATTTGGGTTCTGTGTTGCAGTTTTGTTGTAGCTTTTGTGAAATCTGCTTGAATACCCTCAACGCTGGCTAATACTAAATATTTCAACTTGTTCCACATGTAGAGGCAGTACTGCATATTCATTTATGATGTGCGCTTTGAAGATGTGACTGAACAGATTGTGTCTTGTTGGTTTCCACTGCTGGAGGCTGCTGCAAAAAGAAGTGAGATGTTCAGAATCACTCATTGTGGAAATGGCAAAATCTTGGAAAAACTTCTGTCAAAAATCATGGGTTGTCATCTCCAGGTTGAAATACATTCAGTTTTGTACCAGGTCCGAAAGGTGTATTTTGAACTCATTCTTCAAAAAGGCTTATATTACTACTACATTACTGCAGATTTCATGTTGGTTTTCTGGCATTTAAGGTTTAAAAATAGAATTGTTTCTATTTGTTACTTCTAGTAAATCCAGCTCGTTATTAAGAAGATCAGAAAAAAAATGCAACAGCCCTTGGATGGATCATGCTATTAATGTCAGGCTCTAAATAGGAATTTTTAAAATAGTGAATAGTGAAGAAATAAGTTTTGTTTAAAAAACTAATGTAAAGCAGGGAAACAAAAATTAGCATAATTTGGATTGACCATCCAGTTCTGAGAGAAAACTGTAGAGGTGTCAGTGATCTAATTGTGCCTTAATTATCTGTGTAATGAGACAGGAATACTTTGGAATAGGATTTTCACTCCGGGTAGGCATCAGAAGTATCCATGTAAATGATGCAAAGAATATAAAAGATGATAGAATAAATAATTTCTGTGTGTGCCCAATACTGTGATGTCTTACAATTTAAGATATCCAAATTAATGTACATTGATTCAAGCAGCTCAAAATATGCTGCAAGAGCTAATCAATCCAAAAGTACTTATGAGCAATAATTCAGTCAGCTGGTGAACTAACTGAGTGTTAATGATGGGAGATGAAGGCTCCCTACTTTTGTGAGCCATTAGGTGGATTCTCTAATCTGGTACTGAAGGTAATTGTCTACCAATATATATGAAAAAATAAAATGTGAAAAAAAATAAAATCAGCCCAGCAAGTATTTGAGGGGAATTTCCAGAAGCTACTGAGATCATAAAAGTGTAGGTAATTAGTTGTTGACTTTTATGTTGGCAATGATGTTTACAAATATCGCCTTTTAAAAGAAGGGACAGGTCATACTGTCAGGGCCCTGAGGGCACTAATGGCCCTTAGTGTTCCTGCCCAGCCTCCCCTGGGACCTGCTTCACCCCTGTCCATGGCCCAGGAGGCTCATTTCAGATCAGCCCAGGGCTGTCAGTCGCTGTCTGTAGATGTGCCTGTCTATGACCCTGCATCCTCAATGGACCTGGTTCTGCTCTGTAGGTAGTTTGTATGCTCGATGGACTCACAGGAATATCTTGGACTCTTGCCTCTAGACCTGCCTTTCTTTCCTTGTCTTGAAATTGGAGAGACATGGATTTGTTGCATGGACCACTCAGTGGGTAAGGAATTGGCTGGATGGTCATGCTCAAAGAGTTGCAGTCAACACAGTTGTACAAGCTGAGACCAGTGACAAGTGACATTCCTCAGGGGGCAGTACTGGGACTGGTGCTGCCTAGCATCTTTGTTGGTGACATGGACAGTGAGATTGAGTGCATCCTCAGCAAGTCTGCCAATGACACCAAGCTGTGTGGTGTGGTCGACACGCTGGAGGGAAGAGATCCAAAGGGACCTCGACAGGCTTGAGAGTTGGGCCAGTGCGAACATCCTGAAGTTCAACAAAACCAAGTGCAAGGTCCTTCACATGGGTTGGGACAATCCTAAGCACAAATATTGGCTGGGTGGAGAATGGATTGAGAGCAGCCCTGAGGAGAAGTTCTTGGGGATGCTAGATGATGAGGAGAAGCTCAACATGACCTGGCAGCGTGCACTTGCAGCCCAGAAAGCCAACCATACCCTAGGCTGCAATCAAAAGCAGCATGGCCAGCAGGTCGTGGGAGGTGCTCTGCTCTCGTGGGATCCCACCTGGAGTCCTGCGTTCAGCTCTGAGGCCCCCAGCACAAGAAGGATGTGGATATATTAGAACGAGTCCAGAGGAGGGCCACAAAGATGGTCAAATGGCTGGAGCACCTCTCCAATGAAGACAAGCTGAGGGAGATGGGGTTGTTCAACCTTGTGAAGAGAAGGCTCCAAGGAGACCTTACAGCAGCCTTCCAGTACCTAAAGGGGGCTACAGAAAAGCTGGGGAGGGACTTTTTACAAGGGAGTGTAGTGATAGGACAAGGGGCAATGGCTTTTAACTGAAAGAGGGTAGATTTAGATTAGACGCTGGGAAGAAACTCTTCACTCAGAGGGTGGTGAGGCGCTGGTGCAGGCTGCCCCGAGAAGCTGTGGCTGCCCCATTCCTGGAAGTGTTCAAGGCCAGGCTGGATGGGGCTTTGGGCAACCTGGTCTGGGGGGAGGTGTCCCTGCCCATGGCAGGGGAGTGGAACCAGACGATCTTTAAGCTATTTAAAGCTACCTGTAGTATCTGGAAAGAATGGGAAGTTTCTGAAGTATCTTAAGTTTAAAGGAAAGAGAAGGAAATAGTCAAATAAGCATTTTACTCCAGGGTTTCACAAGAACAGCAAGTTAATTAAAAAGTGACAATTGCACAAAAAAAGATGATGTTTCTAGAAACAGGGACAAAATGAAATAACTAGGCAGCATGAGAGGAAGGGAAATCAATCCCTCCTTCCCTCCTTCCTTTTTCCCCCACACTAAAACTTCATCTCACTGTTAGTCAAACACCAAACATCAAACACGTAGCTTTCTTGTCCGTAGCATAATTAATGATGAAACACTTCTGACAATATTTCTGCTTGCTCAGCACCAGCCAGTTGCTTGTGCAGCTTTCCTGAGATATCGGAATTCGTCTCTTCAAACCCAGCTGATGATCCCTGTTTTAGCAAGGTGGAGAAATGCAAGTTTGCTTGTCCCCTGTTTGCAGCTGTTGGAAGTTCCTCTGAGCTCTCTCTCTCTCTCTCTCAGAAAGGGGAAAATTACAGGTATAGGAGAGTTAGGCTGTGTATCTTTGTCACTACAGGCTATTTATTATCATTTCATACCAGAGAAAGATAATCTTTGCTTTTAATTTAATTACGGTAGATTCCTAAATGTGACTTAATACCTTAATGGCAGCTCACACTGAACCTCTGTCATGCTCTCCTGACTGGGCTCAAGCTCTTATGAAGATTCAGGTGATTTATTTCAAAATCCATTCTTTTGTGGACTGCTCGTTTTTTGTGATGTTTAATGCTGTACTAATTCCTACTTGCTGCACAATGTGCTAATTACTTTTGAAAAGAATTTCACACTTTACTGGGGAAATAAAAAAGAAATTGTTTCAGGTACTATTTAGAAAAATAGTGTGGACAGGATGGTGACTGAAGATTTGCCCGTTAAAGCATCAAATTGATCTTGGTGTTGCTTTAACTGCAGCTGTGGCAAGTGCCACCAAAGGATTAAACAAACAAAAAAGACTTTAACTGCTGCAATTCAGGCATGAAACTCCAAGTGCATTGAGTTTAACATATGCTTATTCAGAACGCTGGGAATCAATTAGCTGGGTGTCCGTGCATATGGTCTCAGTTCTCTTGGACATATGATCTCTTAGTATCTGGGCATTTGACTTATACTAATCTTGGCTTAATTGTTGCGTTTGCCTCCTTTCTGGGGATCAGCCTTGTAGTTTAAAAGATGTATGGACTCTACAGCCAAAATCAGGCTATGTGATGGGCTTTATGGTAAAAAATCTTGATTTCCTTATCCAGAGGTGAGTTTCAAAGCATACAAAAAGACTGGCAGTGACCAGAATGAACAGGTCTGGATTCAGCAGGCTGGGTCCAGAAAGCTGATCTGTGAAGCCACAGGAGCAGATGTGGCTCCATGCAGACCTTGGGAGATCAAAACCAGGCAGAGGATGAATTATACACTCATTGAAACTAGTCCCATCCTGAGGCATAAAACACGGGAAAGGATGCACATGCACAGAGATTTGGTTTTGTTGCACTGTTGTGCTTAAAATGCTTGCTGATAGCTGTGGCATTTACAACTGAGGGCACTGCAGAAGCCCCGTTTAAAGGTGATGGATATCTGTCCTATCTACATCCAACAGGAAGAAGACATCTGTTTGCTCATATTGGCTAAAGTGATAATTATCACCAATGCATGAAATATATCTTCTGCTTTATAATAAGTTTTTCCTAGAAGCGGTCACAACATGAAAGATTTGAGTCTTCAGTTGTATTTCAGATGCTGCAAGGTTCAGGTACGCTGAGGTCTGTTATTTACGGTTTGATCTGCTGCACCTGGAATAATAATGCACAAGGGCCTGCCATGCATTTAAGTTTCTCTGTTGAATGTTAAATTATCTACATCGGCTCAGGCAGTGTGTAAGCAACCTGATGCATTTCTATCATGTCATCAAAGCAATGCACTGTATTTAAATTCCGCAGCAGTAATAACTGACCAAAAAAAACACCAAAAAACACACTTTTCTTAAGTAATGCATAGTGTGTCATGACTATTCTTATAACTGATGGCATTGCTGTTAGTTTTGCTACAATATTAACCAGTTTATATTAATTTTCAATTTTGTTTTGTAGTTCTTAAGTGAACTTCACATTTGCCAGATAATATCCAGAACACAAAATGCTATTTAGTAGAAAACAGCCATAAAATTACTGTATAACTTCCTGCATGTGTGTTTTAATTAATCAAAGAAAATATTCTGAGTGGAACATAAAACAATTAATTCTGACTATGGGACAAAGATGAAATAGTTATCTACTTTCTTAGGTAATCACAAGGAAAAAACACATGAAGCTGAAAGAGAGAGATAAAAGAAGATTTCTCTGGAAGCATAGGGAAAACTTCAAGGGGAAGTTAACTGGAAAAGAGAGTTGATGGGTAGAGCCCAGGTGAGAAAAGATTAGTAACAACATTTTAAGAGTTTAAGTGTTTTCTTTCTATGAAAAGATCTGCATATAAAACATGGAGATTGATCCTAAGCAAAACCAATTTGTCTGATATTATTAAAATGCTTGAGCTATTTTTTACTATATAGAAAGAAAGCATAAATAAAAGAAAATATTTTGGTGGATACCAAGAAAAAAACATGCCATCACTCTCACAGGTGGAGGACTTGAGGTTTAATCTGAGATCCAACTGGAAGCAGGTGGGGGCCTGTGTTCATGAAGGATACAGGGTCCTAGAAAAACTGCATCATTCCAAATGTGTTTAGGACCTTAGGATGGTTAAATTAAAAGTGCAGAAATCCTTATGGTTTATTTAGGTCTGAAGCACAAGAAAATCTGGAAATATTTTTGTTGTCTTTAGCAGACTTACAAGGACACATAAAATATTTATTCTGTAAAAACCACTCATGTTTTATCAATATTACATTATGCACTTCCCATTGTTGGTGTGCCTTGGTCTCAGATTAGTTCATTGTTCTCACCTGCAAAATGACACACACACACATGCTCCAGGTGAAGCCAAGTTCCTGGCTTAACAAGCCAGTACACCACAAAGGATAAAATCTGAAGGAGGAATCAAAAGCTTTTTTCAGACTGTGAAAGATGATTGTGTTTTCCTACAGACTGCTAGGAGAAGAATGTGGTCTTTGGACAAGGTCTGGTTAAAAGTAAGTGCTTTACAGTATTGTGGTGGGATGAAATTAATTGAAATGGTGGTATGGCTGGAATTTACCTAAAAATGTTATAAGTCTGACTATTGTTTGTAGTTACTGACTTCTGAAGATGCGTGTAAGTTATACTTGTGAAATGTTGAGTTCCTGAGATGTAAGTATTGTGCCTTAGCTAGGTGATGGTGGAGAGCTGTAGGTAGGTCACGTTTAGTCTAGAGGGAAAGCAGAAATTAGATTTTGTTGCTGAAATCCATTGGAAGGATTAGTTTGGGGGTATCTTTACCTAGTATCAAAAGAGTAATGTGTAAGGTTCTATGTGTGCGTGTTTCCTACCTTGTTAAATATAGGTCTGGTTTGTTTCTTCCCTAATTACAATAACATTTTCTCCAGAAGCTGACCGAACTTGTAGGCTGTATTGCTCTGTTTGGAGCCCTGCTTTCTTTGGGCTCTGTGTGCTGGGCTAATTCTCTTTCATAAGATACTTTGGTACCTATTGCAGAGCTTTAGCAGGCCTGCAAAGTAGGTGTACCAAAGCTTTCAAGCATTTAGTTTTTTTGTTTGTTTCTTAATGTAGCAAAGATGCTACAACAAAAACCTACTTATCTCCGGGTGCTCTTCATAGTCTACGTAAAATGTAATCATATTGTTGTAGAGTTACTGCTTGCCTCTCTGCATTGTTCCAGAATGGGAAGTGAAAATGCCAGTGACTTGAGGGAGTCCTAGTTTTTCTCCTGGAGAAGTTTTATCTCAGTAAGACATACCAAGATTCATTGATGTAGCGCTGAACCTTAGCAAGATACCCATCTGTAAGAGGCTGTGGATGTTACTCAAAGCAATACGTATGAGTATTCAATTTTAGCTCTTTCAGGTGCTCACGTTAAGGTGGTGTATCAGTGCCCCGGAAGGGAGCTTTTTTTCTGATATGTTGCTTAGTGAAGACAGGGAATCAAACTATCTGCAAAACCTGTGTCAAGAAGATCATAAGATGCTCCAGTTGTCCTGCATCCTTTTATTCTCTCAGAAAGGGAAATAAACTGTTAGAGAGTCTGTGCTAAATACCTGTTTTACCTGAGGACTGTGATGAGAGCTGCACAAGAACTGCTAATCAGGGATGCAAGCCTTGCTTCTATCTTCAGTGTTTCTTGTTTTTATTGCCAAATTCACACTTCAGCTATGATTTTAGACCTTTGTTTGGAAGGGATAAAATGGTGCAAGATGCGGGATGAACTCTGAGCTGCAGACTGAGTTGTTAAATGCTGGCTGCTGAACTTGGCAGACAGATGTTGTAATTTCAGAGCGGTGGCTGTGACACAGACTAGGCCAAGCTCTGTAGGTCCTGGATAACAGAGAATGTAATAAACTACTTGTCAAAAAGTGAAGGTAGGGCTCAATGAGTGCAACTTAATTAGCGATAGGTTGTCCATCGTGTGATAGAGAGAACAGCGCAAAATACACAATTCTTCTCCTGTACGCTAAATAACATTTTTTCTTGTTGGTGAATTCATGAATCATTAATTCATAAGCAAATAAAACCTTTATTTTATCAACAAGCTAGTCATAGCCATAGCCCGAGGATTTTGATTAACTATGTAATATCAGGAGCCAAAACTTGTGTTCAGGTTGTACTTCAATGAAATGTACTACAGACATCTTTCAAAAACTTGTGCGTGTTGACTATTCAGGTGATTAATAGAGGAAAGGAGCTATGTTGAACACTGGGTATAATTTATTTCATGCTTGCACTCCTCTGTAACCTGCAGAGCAGTCGGTAGGGTGCTGCAACATACAGCCAAGCCCTGTAACAGGGCTCTCTGCAGGCTATGATAAATGGACAGAGTTACCCAGTGGGGAGCAGGCCTTCCCCAAAGGACAATGCAATGGGGAAATAAGGCTGTGTGTGTGTGGTGGGGCTGCTTTTCATCTAGGAGTGGCCTCAAAAATAAGTAAATCAGTTAATCACATAAAATGTCAGCCTTACGCCTGTTCTCAGGGAAATGCTGTGCTAGGCTAAATAGGAAAAATGAGGTGTCGGAGGGGCAGGCTGACTGAATGGGAGAGCTCAGCTTGAATAATGTGTTTGTTTGTTTGTTTCTAACAAGCACTGCTGTGTGAGTAATTCTGTGCTTGGTTGAAGATTTTATTC
This sequence comes from Anser anser, assembly GCF_964211835.1. Lineage (NCBI taxonomy): Eukaryota > Metazoa > Chordata > Aves > Anseriformes > Anatidae > Anser > Anser anser. The sequence continues at coordinate 31,651,001 of NC_139727.1, read as the reverse complement.
AGCCAGCAAATCTGAGCAAATAGGGCAATACTCAGCAATGCTTATGAACAAGGGTGTTGTATGAAGTGGATGAGTGTGAATATGGCTTTTGGTTTTGAACAGGAAGGTTGGCAGGTATTTAGGTATTGACAAGAAGCAGCTTGCAGAGCTGCTGGGAGTGAAGTCTTCCCAGACCTCTTGCTGTCCAGGCGTGGAGGAGCACACCTGGAGCTCTCCCTTCTTTTTGCACACCATGCATCTGCACCTCTTGCTCCTGGTTTATCTAAGCTATCTTGTGATACTGATTATTTGGTTGTTTGTGTTTTTTTCTGAAACATCTGTTGTGTGCAGATATGGGCTGTAAGTCTCATGCAGGGAATAGCTAACTTCTGCTAACAATGTGGTAGGGAACTACAGGTGGTTAAAATGAGTAGAAAGTGGTGAGTTAACAGCATATTGTTATCTAAAAATGCAATGTGGAAAGCTTGGGTATCCTGTTCTTTATTATGTGGGAAAGTACTCTTTAAATTTCATGCTATTGTGTTAAACATTTTGCCTTTTTTTCTGAAAGGGTTGATTTTTAACTTGCTAAAGGAAATCCGTTTCACCCTGTCTGTAAACTAACAATTCTACTGCATGGAAAAAAAAAACCAAAACAATACTCTTCCATTCATGTCAGGTGTGATTTCTGAATATGTGCTTAATTGAATATTCCTTTAAAAATGTTTTAGCTTATCTCCCTCTGGCAAGGATTTGTTTTAATGTGGTCTCAGACTTTTCTGTGTTTCTACCCAGATTTCTTCAGTAAAATATGGCTTCCCTTTGAAGTGACTCCAGCAGTGAGAGCTCTGTTTGGTTCTCATTCATTATCTAAACTATACCAGGCTAAAAATCCTTCATTTGGAATCACAGGGTGTGTACATGTCAATAAAAGTCACTCATGTTTTTTCCTGATCTGCAGGAGGCTCGAACTAAATTCCTTGCCTTGCGTAGGTCTCCTAATAAATTACTGATCTTCCTGATAGGAAATTAGATGGCAGAAGCTACGTAGCATACACTATTAATTCCATCTCAAGCTCTTCAGGTTACTTCACAACAAGGAAGAGAAGCGTTTTACTGGGGCCCTGATGATGTGAGGCCACAGTGACAGCCACTTCATGAGCTTCTTGTGACTGGTAGGTCCAACAGTGTCCCCAAAGTGTCTGTGGGTAAAATATAAAAGTGACTCCTACCCACAAGCTTAGTTCTTGTATAGATGAACTGATGCAAATCTTCACACTTATGGAAAGGTCCTGTATTGAGGATGTGTACCCTTACAGCTGGAGACCTTGGAGTGACTTGTGAGAGTATTCTCCTCTTGCCTTCTGATGCGCTGTGAAACTTGGAGTGAAGAAAGGTGAGAATAAGCTGTAGAAAAGTTTAATGTGTTTCATTAGGTTTTTCATCTTTAAATTGCTTACAACTATTATGCCTTTATCCAATGACTTGGGGTTCTCCAAGCTATCTATTTTTCCATGATTATCTGGTGTTATTCTTGTGTAACCTCAACCCCCAAGTTTGGGTTTCATCTTTGTATATCTCTGGGGTGCTTAAGGTTTGCAGTTGATCTTGTCTTGAGGAGAAGCAGAATATATTTGTGCTCAAGTATGCTTCAAGGGGCGTGATTACATCTGGGAGGCAGTATGGTGGTATTGGCAGTGATGTTTGTGCTCTGACTGTGCTGATGGGGCGTTTGATGTATAATTCTGTTGTATTCCTCTGTAGCAGGCTCCATTTCTGACCTCCCCCTCTTGTCTTCTGATTTCTAAGTGTTTGTCTTGACTTCAGGAGTAGTTTTTGTTTGTTCATCTCTTAGTCTCTTTCATTGGTGAACACATGGTCTGTAGTTGTTCAGATGCTATGATGCAGAACCCTGGGACATGTGCTTTAACGTGCAACAGAACTCTGCTGTGTATTTAAGGGAGCTGTGTACTGCTTTAAAGGAATTAAAGAACTTGAGGCTGGAGGAAGAGTTAACATGGCTGTGCAGGCATGGAAAAATGAGTCCAAAATTAAGTACTAACTGGAAGATGATCTGGTGAGGTGCCCTTTTTTTGAATTGTCTGGACTCTTAGGGTTCTGCTGGGTTAAATGTTTGTCTCATTGTCTGGCTTCCAATAAATCTGTTCATTTTCCTCAACCCCAATATGGGTTAGTGGTGGCTACACTTTGATCCTAATTACTTGGTTTTGCCACAGATGTGCAACTGCTCAGTATCCAGAACTTGCATTCTTGCTTCTACTGTTTTCTAATGATAATCTGTCATAAATACCACAAATTATTTTCCCACACTTTTTCTTCAAGAGACTGGAAAACAGCTGCCGAAGAATATTCGGATCCTACAGGTAGAACTTAAAGCAAACAAACAAAAAACCATTCACATACACATTCATTTAGCTATTGTTGGTGTAAGCTTTTCTGCCTTTAGTATGAAAAATTGGCCAATTGAATGTCATAAAAAGCTTATCTTTCCTTATTCTAACCCACCTCATGGGGAATTCACCGACTTGTCTGTGGTGAACTAAATGTGATTTAGCATTAAGCAACCTAGTATGGTGTTTCTCAGTCTAATTTACAATGAGCAGATAATTGGAGGGGATTCTTCTTTTTTAAGAAAGTAATCATCATGAGGTAGTCCTTAATACCAAAGGCCAAGAGATGCATTTTCACTGGCTTTCATTGAAACACTCAGCCTTTTGAATAACATCCTGAAGGAAATGTTTCTTGGTGAAAGAGTCCTTAATTACATTCTATTTCACATTTATTCTACAGTTTGATCTTTATAGCAGGCAAATACTGTAATGGTTTACTTTCTGAGAAACTGGCATTGTGGCCTGCCCCTTAGGGATGTCTGGGGAGGCACAAAGAATTACAGCTGCCATTAAACTTCTTGCAGCAATTGCAAATGGAAAACACGAGAATCCAGGAAAAGTGTCTTGCAATTATTTTAGAGTCACAGACATACAGCAATGCTTAATTCACTTGTAAATTAGAAAAGATGCTCTGGTGTTGAGAAACATGCCTGCATATTTTAGCAGTACGATGAATTGCTTAGAAGCTTTCAATCTAGTGTTGTTTACACTGTCACCTCTATCAGCATACTGTATTTTAATTAGTACACACAATTAAATGATGGTGAAGTCTTTAGCAAGTATGAATCAGTGTCTGTGTTATACAACTTACTAGACGCTTGCATGGGAAGTAACGTAGGAAATGCTCAATAGCTGAAGCAGAAGACAAAACCTTCAGTTGGTGTATATGTATAAGGCAGATGGGCATCGATGCAAAATGTGGATGATAGATGTAAGCCTGTCTTGAACAACTCTGTTGCTCTGCTGATGGAAATGCTTTCTTCTGGCAGCTGACTGGCATTACTTTGGTGTCTTCTACCACTGAATGCTGAAACAGTGCAATTTTGTGCTCCAGATTTGGCTATGGGTGTGGACATCAGCATCAACTTTGTCTTTAAAAAAAAAAAGATGGGGGTAGAGTGGATATTAGCAGTAACCTGGGTTGTCTTCAAATAAAGCTCACGGCTTGGTGGGGGTGGTGTGTCTTTGAGGCTCATCTTTAAGAATTGCCTTGTGCTAACAGTGGCCCTTGGCAAAGAGCAGGGAAGTGGAGTTCTGTCCTTTGCATCTCAGTTCTTCAGCACCAGTTTCTGCTGCTCATGATCTTTGCAGCATCAGAGCTCTTGCTTGGTGGGCTCAATCCTGATGTGTGAAAGCATTACAACTTGGAGTCTTTGTATGTGCATAGAGTAATAAGATGCTGTTGGGTGACAGGCACAGCTCTGCTGCTGAGTACAGATTGAGTTTACTCGACTGCTGCTTGCTGGGGACACCAGGAAACAAGCTAGACATAATGGTCTTTAGAGTTACTCCAAGATCATAATGTCAGCAGTCCTGCCCTTGCCTGAAGAGGCACAGCGTCAATACTCACGGGAGGGTTTTCTGTTAGTGCCTATCTGGAAAGACTGCTGTCTGTTCCTGCTGGCCCTGTACTGTCACCACATTATTTCTATGTGTATGGCTTTTATGAAAGCTTCCAAAACAAAACATGGATCCTGTCAAGCATATATTGCCTGCGTGAAATAGAAAGACTTCATAGTGCTAAAATTGGAAAGTATAACTTCCTGATTGTCACTTCATGACCTGTCTGAAGCTTTACTGCTCTGTTTTTAATGTCCCTACATGAAGCTTTTTTTGGAGTGACCTTCCTATGAACTTGGTCAATCCTGTAAATTGCTGTGAGCAAAAGTCCTGTAGTGTGTGTGTGAAACAGTGTGAATGAACACTCATAGGATGGTCAGAAGCACCTTAAAGATCTGCAAAGGAAAAGACTGAACTAGGCAAACCAGAGTCTTTGCAGATAACTTCAGCATCACTAGTGCCTTTGTGAGTTACTCCTCAGGAGTAAGCGATTTACTTCTCAAGTTAAAAACTGTAGCATAATAGTTATTACCAATTCCCTGGGTGACAGGTAACTTTAAGCCTGGATTTCAATTATATAAAACAGTACCTAAGCTGAAACAAATCTTCAGATTTACTCAGGGAGGAATATGTATTAAAGCAATTTCAAATAGAAATAATTAATGCTTTTGCCCTTTAAAACAAAACAAAAAACTCTGCATGCCCATTAACTAATTACCCTCCTGCCTGCTGATATTAAACTTAATACTGAAGCATTGCATTCATATCCACAGCTGTCATTCTTGTCTATAAATAATTTTAATTATGCTCACAGAAAATTGTAAGGCACTTACATTGTGTGCAGAGCACTGAGACTTAATTATTACTTGATTGCATATAAGAAGGGGTTGGCATAAATAACTCTGAAAGCCTAGACCAACATGTACAACGGTGCTGCTACAAAACAAGTATTTTCATACCCCTGGTGATTTAAGTGGGACTGTGACACTTGATTATTTTATTTACTTTTCCATTTTGACTATTTTCCAGTTAAAGTCAGGCTGTGTTTTCTGCTAGTTTTCTTACCCAAAGGAATTTCGGTAAGCTTTACTGCTCACAGAACAACCTGAGGTTGTTTTCTATGGGTTTCTATAATGTTTAATAAGATACAAAGCCCCACTTTAAGCTTCTGTTGGAGTTCATCTGCTTGTAACCCCTCTTCTGGGTGGATTCCAGAGTCCTTCACCTCAACACTAAATATATTTTGCACATTCCCCAGTTTTTAGCAATAATTTTAGTCTGCAAGGCTTTCAAGGGACAGCTTCTTTCCTTGGCTTATTTTTTAGGGGGTGTTCCACTCAAGGATGCTGGTTTGTTGCTCTCCTTTCTTTGGAGCAGCTAAATCTGTGTACTCTGGCTCTCACCAATGATGTTACTGAGATTCCTCTGATCCCTGATCAGTCTGTGTTCCTAAAGATCAGCCTTTAGTCATGGAGCACGATAGTCCCGGGTCTGAAGGGATTATAAGTGGTATGAAGGAAGGGGTTGCATTCAACTTGCGTTGATAGTGTGTGCATGTGAAATCCTGCTCCAGGGAGATGCATCATTTTCAGCCATCTGGGCAGTGGAGTTGCTGCAGGTGTCCAGTGAGAAGGAAGGACTGACAGGGATGTTTTTGGCTTTATTGCTGCTCCCTGGCTGTACTTCAGTCCCCCAACCTTGGTCAACTAATATTCCAAGATGAAATGCTGTTGGAAAGAAAACTTTTTGGACAGTATCAACTTGTGGAAGATTATCAGCACTCTCAACTGGTAAAGTGATGTCTATTTTGTCAATGTTAGGATTTTTTCAGGTGGATGAGTTCTAGCTAATCTCACTGAGCTGCACCAGATCTGTTGTGCCATACTTGGATTAGGGCATAATGTCCATGGCTGGGGTTTATCTAGCATTGTATCCTGACTCTAACAGAGGTCCAGGTGAATGCTTGGGTGGTGGTAGTGGTAATCATTTGCCTTGAGTACTCTGCCAGCTTCTATCTTTCAGCTGAAAACTTCTTGAGGTGGGAGTGGTTTCTGGCTATTTTTGACCCTTTATGAATTTCTCTTAATTTCTGGAAGAAATGTAACCTCAACATCCATCTGTCTAAAAAGGAATGCTTTGCCTTCTAGGCCTGAAAATCCCTGAGAAACTCCCCCAAATTCTTTCCCTCCTCCCCATCAAAACAAAGAGGGCTACAGAGTTAGAAGTTAGGCAGAGTTTACAAGTCCTGAGGCAATATATCCCAATTCCAAGAACTGATTCAAAGGTAGCTACTTACTAACGTGGTTATTGAGCAAGCTGTGGGGATAGGATTGCTTCTGTGGCACAGGAGACCCTGGGAGTCTGTAAAGCGGAGGTCATGGAAGCTGCTTTTCTTTCTAGGTGTTTTTCTCAACATGAAACTAGAGCAAGCTGTCACAAACAGAAAGATGAACAAGCCTGTGGCTCAGCCTTGGGGCTGAATGTGGGAAGGCACATCCTGTGTTTCCCAGCAGGAGACAGATGGGGACTGACATACATCTGCACAGAAAATATTGTACAAAAGAAAAGGACATTTAAGTGAAAAGCATCTTGTTATAAAAAATACATCTTCAGATCTGAAGGGAAAGAAAAACTGTGTGGGGAAAACTGAGTCAGGTACGGTGAGGCAAAATCACTTAAAACAAGAACAAGAGAAGTCTGTCCTTGTAGAGCAGCTGACAAAATGTTCTTGTGTCAGATCGGTTCTGTGCAGTGTTTATAACATCCTGGAGGGTGAAAGTCTCATCTTTCATGTTATGAGAGGTGCCTCCAGAGCAATGTTGCTAACTTTGAAGCTGTACCATGGATTTATGAACCTACCATGCAGTATTGTCAGCCCAAATAATATTGGTCTATGGCAGTGTATGGCCCCCAGCATTATGACTTTGGGAGTACAAGGAAATAAAGATGTTTAGAAGACATCTGTATCTTACTGTTTGGGACCTGCCTGTTCCTGTGGATTACTAGCACTGATTTTTGGCATATTGGAGGATCTGCTCCGGTGTAGCAGGCAATCTTGTTCCTATGTCCTGTGGTTTCTACTTCAGTTTCTACTTCTCACTCTCCAAATAGGTCATGGTCCTCTAGATGTACTTAGTGTGGTGCTTCCCTGCCTGTCTTCAAGACCTCCAGATGATTTGTTGCTTTGATCCCTTTGGTCACCTGGGCTCCCCCCTCCCTTCTCCAGGTGTAAGGAGGCTGAATGCAGGGCTGCTGCCCAAGCCCTGAGAAGGCCAGTGGGCTGTCCTGAAGGGAGAAAGGGACCACTGATGTGTTCTGTTGTCTTTTCCTCTTCAGTGGAAATGGCAGCAGGTTGTTAGAAGAGTCTACAAGGCACTTTAATATTACCCTGTCAGGCAGGCAATTGAGGCAAACAGGAAGGAATTCTGAAGGAATAAGCAGAACCTTGTTTGGGTTGGTGTTCTAGAGCTTATAATGTCTCTTCTGGTTTCTGAGTCAGTGTAGCTCACAGTGCATAGCTCACATGTTAGGAGCTCACTGTAGGCACAGGTTGCTCTCTTCTATGCCATTGTGGAATTACTGGCTAGGTTCTGGAGAAAGCTAAAGAAATTTAAATGCAAGCTTTTAAGTCATTTTTTCACTTTTTCAGTAATAGGAGGAACTGTTTCTCTTGTTCTCTATTCTCAGTGAAATTGTTTTGGGGCAGAGTTGGAGGGCATGAAAATCTTGAAGATATGCTTTCATTTTGAACATGAACACTTTTGAGGTTCTTAAATGTCTCACTATTTTGGCACTCTGTTCTTTTTCCTGAACGGTAAGGCATGATCATCATCAGAAATACTAGCTAATGATATTTCTAACCTGATAGATAACCCATAGATAGATAACCCATAAATAACTGGCCATTTCAAGGAGAAACCTAATTGAGACCTTTTAGAACCAAAGTAGGGGAAATAAGTGGGAAACTCTTCATCTTTTATCTTAGAGATGCAATTCCTCAAATGTTTTTTTCCCTTTGAAATACTGTTTGTTTCAATGACCAGCATGGAGTTTAGTTGCTAATTGTTTTACTGCTGATTATTCTTAACTATGCTGATCCTAAGCATTTTGAAAGTCTGCATTGTCCTTGACTTATTTTCTAGCACTGTTCTAAAATATTCAGTTTCCCTAGGGTACTTTATGTTCCTGCAATCTTCAGATAAGGTGTTTCTAGGCAAATACAGAAAATAAGTTCACATTCATTTTGCTGTTCTTGAGGAAGTGTCTTGGCATACATTTAATTTTCTAATAATGCTAAGACAAATTGTGTCCCAGTAACTTCAGAAATAAGAATTGAAATCTCTTGGCTCCCATATTGTCCATTGAGCTTTCTGCAAGTAGAAAGCATCTGCTAGCTGTTGAGGGACTACTGTAGATTTTTGCTACTGCAATACTCCAAAATATCACTGTGCTTCTGTACTCAAAATTGCCACAACTGTAAAATGGTACGCACCTTGGTTATTACCAATAGCCAATGAATTTGAAACAGTGTTGTCATGACCTAAAGTATATTTGTAACTTCAGGTGCCTGCAGGTAGGCACTAGGGCATGACTTTTATTAGACTTTATTTGATATAACTTTAGGCTTGTTTCTTGCTGTGGTCCAGAGCCGCTTGCACCATATGTCAATGTATGGCCTCAGGGAGATTCAAAGACCTAGCTGACCTGATATGAGAACCAACTTGTTTTTCTGGGATAGACTTAGCCAATAAAATAATATGGTCAGACTTGTATTCCCTAGCTCCCTATGGAGCACAAAGATAGGACAATCATGCAGACAGGGACAGAAACACTGTTCTTTCAGGCGCTCTCCTGTCTGCATCACTTGTTTTTGTAAAAATTCACTTTTGCATAAAAATACATCAGCATTTCATTTGATGTTGCTGCTTTTTCTACCAATTGTTTTCTGCTCCTTGATTGTATTGGAAGAGCTCTTCCCTGGTGTTGCATAATGAAATGAGATCAGTTCACAATTCAGTTCAAAGCAACTGTTTCAGTCCTTAGAAGGGGGTGGTAACTGGATCAGGGAAAGGGGTAGCTAGAGCCCTGACCCCTAAGGTGAGCTGGAGGGAAGTGGAGCTGAAACAAGGACAGCAGAGCTGAGCACTGAGAAATGACAAACTGCTCCAATGTGGGAGATGGTCCCAAAGGTACCACAGGTCTTGGTATGGCCTTATTACTCTTGGTAGCAAGTCCTCCCTCTTTTGAGGAGTCATGGTGGGAAGTTTTCAGTGAAAACAAGGGACTGGGGTGCAGCAGAACTTGCTGCAATGAAAAACAATTGAGTATTTCCTAGGAGACTCTGTGGAAAGCTCTGATAGCTTGTCAGTCCACGATGTATGTTCCCGAGAGGAATCCTGTGTCTTGGAGAAATCAGAACTGGTAGATGCTCCTGTTGCTATAGTGACTGTCCTCTTTTAATAATGGTAAATAATTGTGCAACTGATCAGCTCATTAGCAGATATTACAGATTTAACTTGCCTCTGACTTGTACATAGTTCTTGCTCATTAGTGTTGAGGCTTTCCTATCTTGTGTTCGTGTTTTTTTTGTGGTGCATCAAGGCAGAGATTGGCTTAGCTATCAAATGAGCTTTTTCCATATGCTTAACTCATTTTCCTGCTGTGTAAGTATTTAGTGAGAAACTAGTGGAGCAAGTTCAATGTAACTGAATAGTAAGTGGGTTACCTCTTCTGGAGCTGTAGCCAGCTCCAAGGACAATCTGCTGGCAACATGGATGGCTTTGTGAGGCATTATGACCTGGAGAGAGCTTCCCTTTCCTGAATTACTTCCTGCCCTTATTCCTCTGTTCTGCTGGCTGCTGAGAGCGAAGTGATTGTGGAGTAGGGATGGTCTTGCTATCCCATGATGGCCACCAATGTTAAAACCACAGCTGAGCCTGCTTCACCACTTGGGATATGCTCATGGTCTGCAGAGAGTGACCTGGATGTGACAGGCCAGTTCTGGTATTTATCAACAGTTCTCTGACCCACTTGGTCAGCTGCTGTTAAAACATGTGGCTGAAGAACTGTACACTAGACAAAATGAGCTTGTTTCTGGGTTTGCTCCTTGTACAATGAGGTAACAGGGTGAAACCTGGTTCCTGAGCAATGTGTCTCTGGGGACACAGATGCTCCTGCAGAGCTCTGTGCAAAGGCCACAGCTGCTCTGTGCAGCTGACCGAAATGACTCAGGGCACTAGAGTGCTCCCAGGGAACTTAATGGACTTGCTGTATGAATAAGGTGGACTAACTGTTCTTCCAGTTTGCACTTCTACTCAGTTGTCTCCACCAGTGAATTCAGGTCAGCATACAACAGTAGGCATGACAGCTTCCAGAGTGGGTATTCTCCCCTGTGAGAAGCAGCAGTATAACCCTAGTGTACCAACAAGAGGCTGGAGAAGAGGAATTGCTTAAGGCTGTATAGTGCTCTCTTGGCATTATAAGAACTGAATCCAGATTCGCTATGGACTAGGCTAGAGCCAAACTTTTGCCCGCAGGCTAATGCAGTACCAAATAAATCATCCAGGTCTTGACAGCCAGCTTCTGCTGTAACTCTTTTGTTTAATTAAATGAGCTGGGAAGATGGATGCAGAATCTGAAAACTTGAAACTGTGCCCTCTGTTTTGTTAGCACTTAGTACAGTATTCAGGAGCTTTTGTGCCTTCCACAGGAATATAGCTGATGATATAGATGAGGTTGCATGCTTTGTTAATGAATGTCATTTCCTCTGAAGAGTGTAGGATACATCATGTGAGAACTCAGGAGGGATCTTTCACCTGGATGGTCTGAGAATGCAGATTTTATTTGTTACTGCTGACCAAATTACTTGTCTTGTGGCTAGTGTTGCAAAACCAAATCTTTTTCAGCATGCATGCTTCTTTCTCTATTTGTTTTTATTATTTTGGCAGTATTTCCTGTCATACCTTGGAGTCTGTCCTCCAATTTCCTTTACAAGACATGTATACGAAGCTAAGAAAACCTTTTTTTTTTTTCCAAAATATTTCCATGCCAACAAGTTGAAGTGCCCCTTACATTACGAAAATGCGCTTAGGTTTTGAACCAAGTTCTTGTGATCCCCTAGCTAATGTTTTGCTACTAGCACTCTCTCTCCCACTCCATTTTTTCTAATGGCAGCACTGGGGAGGTTCCTGTCAGGATTGCTTCAGCTTAACTCACCTGCCTTTGTGTATTTTACATAGCATCTTGGTCTAGTCAGGAAACCCTCTTTACTCCTTCAGACTGGGAAGGGATTGATTAATTGTCAAATGGCTAGTGTGGCAGCTTTCACTTGGCTTCTAATGAAGCAACTGTCTCTGGGTTCAGTGGGATTTTCTCTGTAAATCTGGAGTACATAATTTGAATATTGGTTTTAGGCCTTGGATGGCAAGGAGTAAATTGGAAAGGGAGATTGCTTCTTCTAGAATCGTAGGTATAATCATGGGAGCTTGTGAACTTCGCTACCCAGTACCATAGCAGAAATACTGATGCAGACCTTAGCTTACTTTTTTTTGCTACTTGTAAAGTTAGTTATGATTCAAGTGAGATAACTAGGACGTAAGAGTGGGACTGGAGAGGAAGTGAAGCACTGCTCTTACTTTACTGATTTCCTTAGAGATGCCATCTGCCAGACTTTTCTTTCCTGTCTCTCCACTTTTTCCTCTTCCTTGCCCTTTGAAAATGGGCCTACACCTGAGATGAGGCTTGAATGTGTCTTGAGTGGGGAGAAAATCATTTGGCAGAGAACAAGGAAAAGTAAAGTGACTCAGTAAAGGATGAAACTTTGAGCATGTCTTATCAGTTGCTGAAATACACAAAAGAACCAAATTAATGTGGTGTCTATGAAGATTGATTCTCCTTTTGTCTTTGTATGAATGTCAAATAGCTAATACCTTGTTTCAATGCACTATGCAAAACAGCAGTAGCTAATTTCACCCTGTTCCTGAGCTGAGTGGAGAACTGATTCTCTCATGTGGGATATCCATTGGCTTCACACATGTAATATCTATAAGACTCCAGAGCTGTCCGCCTTTTCCTACAAATGGGGAAGGAAAAGAGGAATGTTATCTCCTATGCAAGCCCTGGTCTGCCTTCTCTAGCTACAGCCCCGTGTGCAAGGGTAAAAATCATAACTTCTGTTGTGTGTAAAATGACTCAAATTACCATAACCATCATGAAATGGGATAAGGCAGTTTTCTAAAAATATATTTTGCAAAATGGGACGGTTTTCCAAAGCATCAGGTTTGAAACTCTTTCTTGTATGTTTTATGGGCAGATTTGTCATTAAACTTGAAATAAATACTTAAAAAACATTGTTAGTCAAATATTATCAAAACAAGGTATTCTGATGCATTTTGTTTGAATATCTATCATTTTTTTTCCTCATGAGCTATTTTGCTTTTTGATGAAACTAACCTGCCAGTATGAGGTGAGAGTAATGTAAGGAGAAATTCAACCACTCTTTGGAGGCTGGAGTCTAAATAGAAAATTTACATCTCTCGTTCTCTGCCATGATTTGTGGTTTTCAGTAGGTAGGAAGGGCCTTTTCCCCTTCAGACCCCCTCCCATTCCCCTCTTCTTGAGTGACTATGCGAGTCAGGTCCTGAGAAAACAAATTGTTTTATACTGATATGCAGTATAACAGATCTGCAGACTTAGTCAAGTCTATCAGTAGTGACTCTTAGGCTTTCGATGTTCCTCATAATAAAGATAGGAAAACATGTCAATTCAGGAAAACTTGGCATAAGAATTGTCCTGGCTACTGTGTCTGATAAAAACTAACTTCTTCTCCAATGTTAGTAATAGGAGGGAATGGAACCGGCAGAGGTGAATGCGATCACTGTATTTCAAGCTGAATGTCATGATCAGTGTGGGCTCAAGGATCAGATATATTTTACTAGAGGAAAATATGATCAATCTTTGTAAATCTGTTGTTAGGGAATGAACAAAGAAACCTGAGAGCATGCAAATATTTCACTGGAGTAATATGTGCCCCATGGATGGGTTATCTAGCCTTGCCTTCATCAAAGGAAAGCCTAAAAATAAGGGCAGATACAACCCCACTGCTTTCATTGTATTTGGCTTGAAAATAATGATAATCATGTGTTTAAATATCTTACTGAATGAGAGGCCCATGTTAGTAGGCTGAGAAATAGTTGCCTGAGTCAGGCTGCTGAATGCAAGACATACTTTCACTGTTTGAATCCTTTTAAACAAAATAAATGTGGTGGCATGAAAGTAGCTGACCAATCTCTTGTTTGCATGTAATTGTTTGAAAGAGAAGGGTAGCCTTAAGCTCTGCTGTTTCCACATGAATGTATGTCAGCAAAGACTCGGGGTAGAAGAAAAAAAATGGGTAAAGAACAGCTATGTGTGTTCATCCTGCTAATGCTCCTGTGACTGTGCAGTTGCTGCTGATTTGGCAGCACAACTCCCTTCTGTAGCTATCTGATGTCTGTTCTTCAAATATAAAGCACAATTTCAACTAAAACACGTGAAAGCTGTGATTTCTACAGCTCTTGCCTCTGATCAGGTGAGCAGCTTGATCTGCTAAAGACAAGTAAATAAGTAGCACTTCCAGATGCTTAGTAAAGGTCTTGTGGAGTGATTTGCAGTAATGGTGCAAAAGGAAAAATAAAACTACTTATTAAAAAAAAAAGTAACACGTCTTCACTTTTGGTGTTCAGGGACACCATAGCTTTAAAAAAAAAAGTTGAGTTGAAAACTGCTGATTTGGTTTGTGATCTAGGGGAGCTGGATTAGAGTGCTGTGCTCTGCTAGTGGTTTCTCACGTGCTCTTGGTTAAGGCTGTCTCTGACCCCAGCCCAAAGCTGGTGCTACAACTGGAATCGTCTTGCACTAGTCTTAAACTGCCTCACTTGTGTATTTACATGCAGCAGTGTTGCAGTCATCCTGTGCTTCCATGGCTACCATGCATGGTGTCTGTTCAAAGCTAGCTTCCTGGTGACCAGGAATGAGCTCCAGCTGTGACCCATGGTCAGTGAATTTCATCATGGTAGCTTCTCCTGTTGTGAAGTAGGCATGGCGAGACTTTTCTCACTACTCAGATTGGTTCTCCAGGGCAGGGGTAGTTCTTCAGATGCGTGTACGGAGAACAGCACATTGTAAGGACCAAAATGACTCTGGATACATTGGTAATACATGTCATACTTCCAAAGTAATAGTTAGGGTTTTGTTTGAGTTTGCAAAATATTCACAGTGAAAACAGTTTAAAAAGTAGAAAAACTTTTCCTTCTCCCCAGAAACAAACAAAAAAACACCAACTTCTATCTATGAATTAATATGCTTGGAAAAAAAACCTCATAGGTAACTAGGTTAGTAACAGACACTACCTAGGAGCATACCTTTTCCTGTGTAGGAAGAAATTAAGCTTATTTTCTGTCTGACAGTCTATGTGCACATAACGTATCTATCATGCAAAGGAATTTTTCAGAATCCTGTGGAAAAGGAGCACTTTCAAGCTTTGTAAATCCTGAGTGAAAATCACACACCAGGGAAACCTGGAAGAGATCTTATGTTTAGATGTTTTACAGTGGCGGAAATAGTACCCTTCATTAGACCTAGTCATGCCAAGAAGGGGTATCCTTCATGGCTGAAAGTAAGCAAGCAAACAACAAGCTCAGGGAACAGGGAAATGATTAGGGAACTGAAATGCTCAGAAAGACAGCTGGTAAAATGGGTGGAAATGGGAAGTTAAAGGTTTCCGTAACTGATGGAGACCATTCAGGTCAGGTTTCTCTACCAGAACCTTTTTCAAATTGTCTCTAACCAAGCTTTTAGAAATCAGCAGATGGTCTTATGGTCTGCTCTTCCTTTCTCTGTAGCCTCAATGAACCTGATTTCTGTTCCTCATCTAACAATTATTGCAATTAGCTTTGGAACATTAACTAACATCAGACCAATTGTGTGTGTAATGAGGCAAGCGAGGCTGTAGAGAGAGGCCTTAGAAGTAAAGAAAGGATGCTGGTTTTCCTCTGGCATGGCTTGGGGGTGCGAGTGTCTTCCTGCTCTGCTGCCAGAAAGTAATTGCAATCTACCAAAAAAATCAATTTCTGACTTGCTTTCCTTTCTCAGTGGGGTGCGGTTATGGTGTGTGGGTTTTTGTACCCATCAGTAAAAATAGTTGCTGCTGGTGTACTTTAACTGCGATGCTATCTTCCTGAAAGTTGTGGTCTCCTGACCATGCTGAGTCTAGAGGTAAGGTGAATTGACACTGATATTAAAGCATGTTTGAAACAAGTTCCTGCTAATCTTTGCTTAAAAAGGTAGATATAGATACTGGCAGACAGGAGAACAAAAGAGCAGGGAGTTAATATAAAGCTTTGGAAGCTGCTGGAGATGCAGGAAGTTTTCGTGAAGGCAGGGAAAGAGGAACACCTTTTGTAATAAAGGGCTGGATTTAAATGCTGGGTGACTTAAGAAGAAAAGAGACTGCCCAGCATTTCCTCCAAGTCTTTCCCTCTGCCAGAGAGATTCTTATTTCTCGCGTGTTCTTCTGTTTGGAAGAGTACAGCAGCAAATGCAATAGCTAAGGCAGCTGTCCTGGAGCAGAGCACCTGGCCTCAAACTTCTGTCTGTTATGATGATATTTCACCCTTGTATGGGGTAAGCTGCAATACTGTTTGTGTTTTCTCAACAAGTGTGTTAGGTGTTGAGGCTCCAACAGGGTAAACTGCTTTGCAACTCTTTGCAGTGTTGTGTTTTTCTTTCATCCTAAGAGGGTTTTCAGATGTTGGATGTTCATGTTCTTCACTTATATCTTCCCATTTTATAGGTATCTTGCGTAGGTTGTCACACATCCTCTTGGTGTACTGCAAATGTAATGTACTATTTTTCATATTTCTATATATTATTGAGTACTTGAGCTCTTTATTGCTTCATTCACACAGCTTCTGTAATTGTGCTTCACCCCTTGAACCTTTTTAAAAGTATTTTAGCATACAGGAGAGATTACTTGACTCAAGTAATCAGTTAAAAAAAACAAACAAAAAAAACAATTCGGCTGGGCTGTCTGGCCTTTCAAAAGCTTCAAGCTGTGGATACATCAATTGTGTAACTCTGAGGCCAGTGTAGCACACTACAGAAATTGTACTCAAAACTTGAATAGTAAGCTGGAGAAGATCAATATGCTTTGTTTGGGTTTTTCTTTTTACTATCTTTGGAAATATATTGCAAAGAATTCAAGAAGGTATAAAAACCCATATACAAAAGAACACAGTATGAACTTGTAATACCAGAAGCTATTCTCTGAATCTGAAAAGATGTATAAAAGGCAGCCTTGCGGAGCCTAACCTCTTTCAGCAGAACAAAAATCCTGACTAGCAATCACCAAACTCAGTTTTTACATTAAAATTTTACTATTTGTTGTTCTAGTAGTAGTTGCACAGGCGGAGTGCACTTTCTGTTAAACTATTACCAATGGGACTGTTGCAAGAGTTTAATCTGGTCAACATAAGTCCTTAGGAAATATTCTTCTAGTAGCTTTTTTTCATTCTACCAGTGATGGAAAGCAACCATACCCTTCAGCAGTAGCCCCTTTAACATTTTATTAGGTCAGTTTCAAATGACCTTAGAGTTGAATGTAAGGGCCGTGTTTTCTAGATTATTTTTTTTCCTCTTTTGGAAAGCTGCACTTCTAAATATTGCTATCTGCAATCAGGTTAATGCTCTCACTTATTACTGCTAGCAGTTGCTCGACACAAGTTTTATGGGCTTTATTCTCTGTACTTTGCACAACAGCTTAAGTCTTACAACAAGTTCATGTGTACAGCCCTAGTGTTGATGAAACTGAAGCAGATTTCTTTTTTGTACTTAAGCCTGGGGATTGGTGTGACAGATATTACGATGCATATCCTGCTGTGCTTGCTTTCAGTAACAAACTGGACCAGATCAGTATGTTCACAAGTTGGTTTTGCCGGGCTCATGTCATCTTAAGTCCCTCTAAGTTTAGGGAAGAAAATAAAGTTACAATGTGAGATGAGGAATGTGTGAGTTCTGACAGCTTCTGGTGGAAATGTGATACCAGTCTTGCTTTCTAAATAAGAACGTTACTTTAGGGTTACTGAAGCTTGTGACTGCTCAGCAGGATATTAATTTCTGCTCTCTGAAGTTTGAGGCCAATTCATTGGAAGACTTGAGACCCTGGCATTCACGCATTCAGCTTTTCTTTGCAAAGCTGTGGGCATAGCATTTCACCCAGAAGACCTCAAAAGGGCTGCACTTCCTCCTGGAGCATTGATCCCGTGTCTCTACAGCAGCTGATGAAAAGCTTTTCCGAAAGTGTTGGCCTGGATGTTGCTGCTGGCATCCCTGGATCTGGTTTGTTTGTTGCTCCTCTCAGCTTCTGAGAAGTACAGCCTGGACCTCACGGGATATCATATTTTAACGGGTCTTTCAGTGCTTACTGGAGCCTTTACTCATTTTTTCTCTACAGCTAGCAAAAGCCACTTGTGATTCTGTGAGTTACTTCTTACAGTTTGTGGTGACTTCGGACATTAGAGGCAAGATGTAGTCTTTCCCTGTGAGCCTGAAATGGGTGAGGTGGGGGTGGTCACGAGTAGGAGTGGTAGAGCAAGGAGGACTGGAAGGGGATGGGAGGGGGCATAGGCACAGAAAAGTGACTCACTGAAATATAAAGCTAAGATAGTCCATGGTGATATGCAAGGTAAAAAGAAAGGACAAGATGACTTGCAAATGGAACTAGGGAACATTATGAACTTGTTATTCCCTGGTAACTAAACATATCCTTAAGACATTAAGGGCATTAAACAACAGAAGGGGGGAGTGAGAAAAGGGGTGAATATAAAGTACTGCTAATGGTTTAGTCCTCAGCTATGGACATTCACATCCATAGAGTCATGCAGACTAGCATGAGGCTTCTCTGTCAAACTTAGATGTGCCTCAGCTCACTTGAGCAGGTCCAAGCTTCCCGCTTCTGTGGGAGTAATGGATGAGAACTGGGTTTTGCTTTTTATCAGGCTGAAACTAGGCTGTTTTATTGAACAGAACAGTAAAATTACTGGTGGTACTTCTATGGTTTATCTGCAGGATAGATATTAAATCACTTGAGATTGAAGGTGTTAGGTACTATCCCAGTGTGAAAAGGAATGAGAAGTCGCACTACATGCAGAGCATGATGTGCATTGAAGAAATGAGTCACAGAAATGTGACTTAGCCATCAGGCCTCTGTCTAGATTAGGATAACTTGACCGGATAAATACTGAAGAAGGAGGAGATGCAGGGAAGTGGAAGGCCCATTAGTACTTAATGATTCCATGTCTACACTCAAGTTCGCGTGAAGTTTCATGGCTGCACTGTGTCTTAACTTGTGATATCATAAAGCTGAGAGCTCAAAGCCAAAGGTCAGTCACTTGAATTCAGTGTCATGAGGACAAATCTGAAGTGAATTTTTATAGCTGGGTGGAGGAAAACAGACTAAAAGAGGCTTTTTTTAATTTTTTTAAGCAGCTGATGATCTCAGACTTGATCAAGTGAACAGTCAGTGTGTGTAGAGAACTTTATTCTTCTACTAGAAGAAGTAAAAAATCATCAACTTTGGGGGGGAAAAAAGTGTATACATGTTGACTTCTGATCCCTTTGCACACTCCTGATATGCCCATGTGCAGCAGTGGGAACAGATCGCTCCTCTATATTTAACCTGAAATAGTGCAGTGTATTAGTGGATCATTTTGTTCTGACTAGTAGGAGGATGGGGAATTGACTTTGAAACACAACAATTCAACTTGTACCTGAATTCCATATCTTGGAAGAAAAAACACACTGCTGTATTTGTCAGAACTGACAAGTCCATTGGCTTGCAATAACTCAAAGAAACAAGCCAGACAGTTTTCCTGTACCCATTAATACCTGTCTGAAAGATACAAAAAAAAAGTAAAACTGAATCATATAAAGGTGAGGAAAATGTTCGCTTTTGTCATAGTTTTTAGTAGGTCATTGGACTGTCTGAGGTTTGTAGGCAGTGGAGTGGTTAAGTGCCCATTTTGGCTTTGGTACAAATTGCATCAATTTAAGTGACTAGATACCTTTCAAGATCTATGGTGCCTTCCAAACTATAGTATAAAAGCCCTGAATTGCTTGAAGCTGTTTTAAACTAAGGTAACATGGATTTAACATGCGCTTTCTAGCTATTGATGAAGTTAGCAGTGCAATATTGCAGCAGACTCTTGCACAGAAATGAGGGGGTGGCTTTGGTACTCTTGCTAGTGGCCTTTACATTTCAATTAAATGTTTTCTCTTTCTTATGTGGATTTTAAATGAGACCCAGTTACTGTAGTCTTGGGCACTGTTTTCTAATAGGAATAAATGATATGAATTAATCCAGTTACATTTAAAAAGGCCTTTTGCAGAGGCATTGTTTGCTGTACAGGGCTCAAAATTTAAATTATTGATCTAACATCTGTGCCAACTTGTAAACAGTTAAGAATCTGACAGACTAAAAAATTAGTACTTGCATGCCTTCGATCATAATCAAGTGAGCTTTAAGCATATCAGAGGTTCTTGGGAATCGTTCATGTAATTTGTAGGGTATTCTGTACTTAAGGCTTTTTCCCCTCCCTGCTCAAATATACCCACACTTCAAAGCCTAAATATGGCATTAGCAATCTCTTATGACACCGTCTGTTTTGTAGCTAAAGTCTTTCTTTGCCTTTAGTTTTGAGGAACAATGGATAAATACGTGGTTGAGGCTACAGACAAGTCTGCACTAAATTTCTTGATCAAAACAGTTACATCATAGCCACCAAAATTCAATTCAAACTTAGTAGTGAAGATGTCTGTTACTATGCAATGTCCTCCAAGACCACTGTCTTCTGCTAGAAATTAAATAAAACCTCCTGGAGTGTTTTTTTGACTGTCACTGCCAGAAGGGGAAAAAGAGCAGTGTAGCTCTTGATATTGGGTTGATTTTAGGGGAGAGAGTGTAGCTTGTGTTTATATGGAGAGAAGCTGAACCCATGTTCACTGATGACAGTTTGGAACATAGGGACACTTTTGTATAGAAATTTCTGTTCTGTAGAATGCTAGGCATCAGATGCTTGAGTTGCTACTTTTTCTGTTTGCGAGATGAAGTCAGTGTCTGAACAACCCTACTGATGCAAAACCCATCAGAAATCAATTACACCTCTTTAAAGGATATATCTGTGGATAATGGTATCTGAGCTATCGTGACAACTACTTCTTTGATAAGTTATGCCACAATAATTGTGACAAGATGTACATAGTTGTCCAGCTTTTCTTATGCAGAAATGGACTCTTATTTTTGCTGTTCAGCATAGCAATTCTGCATTTTGGGATGAAAGGATTTACCTTGCTATGTAAATGAGCAACTATAAGGGGAGCAATGTATTGTCTTCGATTAAAATCACTTACACTGGGGTCTTGACAGGTCCTTGGACTCCAGTTCACGGCAGTCTGATTCTCAGTGATATTTAAGACAGGGTTGGCATTTGGATGTCAAAGAATATCATTCTGGAGCTGTTTTGTTTGCGTTGTGTTTGGGGACTGAAGAAGTAAAACCTTATGCTTGAGCACTGACCTGTTTTAACGTCAGCCTTTCTGTGTTTGAAATTGTTGATTCTGATGGGCTGCACAGCGTGGGTTTGTCATTCTACAAAAATAATACAACCTCTTTATCATATTACTTTTAAACTTTTTTTTTTGGAGCAGAGTTATGCATAAGCAGCTTTGTTGCAGGACCCTTTGATTAGCTTTCAGTTGCTCAGCTTCCCAGTGAAGCACAGCTGACTTCCTGACCTGACACTCTGAAATCGCATTACCTGTGCAGCTGATTGCTCTGCCAAGAGAAAAGATGAGCAAATGGTGCCTTTTGCAGGATCTCTGGCATCAGAGGCACACCGGAGTGAAAAAGCAGTGCATTCTGATAAACCCTGCTGAGGCAGCAGCTCCAAAATGGCCATTACAGGCAGGCACATGTTAGATCCACCTTGCAGTAGTTCTGATTACACTGGGGAATGTGGGTGATGGGATTGGTGAAATGTCTGAAAGATGTATTCTGGTGTTTTCTCCCCAGCCTTCCCAGTTCATCTGAGGACTAAGCCTTGCAAGTGTTTTGTCTGCAACTTTATCTTCATAAAATCTTAATTAGAGAACTTGCAAAAATGTAAATGTTCATTTCTGGGTTGTCTTTGGAAACTTTTTTTTTCTGGCTGCTTTTTACTTGTGGAGTTTCACATCTCTTCACAAAGTTTTTGTCTTATTTCTTTGAATAGAAATGAAGTCAAATACAAATATACTTCTGGTACTGCAAGGTGTGTGGGTGAATTTGTTAAAGGCTGGTCTTGTTCTTTCACTGAGCAATGAAATACTTGAGCTAACATCACGAATTCATTTTTTAAAAAACATCCTATGTTCGCATAACAATGAGGCCTTTACACAATGGTGTGTACAGGTTCAGTCTAAAGGCTGTATACTGCATGCTCTTCGAGATCGCCCACCCCAAATGCTCTTCGAAGTGTTCAATCTGTTGTGATTTGGAGAATTACCAATTGGAGGTAACAGTTGTCTTCCTTGTGAAACCCACAGCCCCTAACTGGAACAGCTGTGCTCAGCCTCACCTTGTGAGAAGTGAGTTGTCTTCCTCTTGTCTGAAGTGGGTTGTCTTTTGTGAGCCTCTTGGTGCTTTACAGCCTATGCTGTGAGAAATGTTGCTCTATGGAAGCAGCTCAGCTGTGTTTATACATCTCCCCACACTCTCCCAGGCTTTTTTCTTTTGTGAATATTGCTGCAGTATTTGTCCTTTGTTTTGAAATCAAAAGAGAAAGCTTTCTATTTTCAGTGCTTCATTTGGAAGTCTTGTCATACAGCAATGACACTTCTGTGCCTTGATGGATCAGAAGTGCAGTGGAGAAGAAAACTGGGGTGGGGGGACAACCACCACCTCAAGCAAAACAGTCATTATCCCATAATCATTACTGGACTCCTGTTCTTCATCCCAACAATGATTCATGCTGTATTCCAGAACTGCAGGAAATGAAACCTTCATTAGCTCCTTCTGTTTCAGACTTTGTTTTGAGATGACAAAGCATTGTCTAAGTGGTATCCTTCCTGTAGCAAAATGTGGGTCTGCATGATGCTTTTAGGTAGTGGGGCTGTTAATCTGCTGTAAACTAAGCTGGTATTCAGAGGTGGTATTCTCTCTGAATTGCATGATTCTCATCACCAATTTTTCTCATAACATCTCTAACGTATGATAAAACTGCCTTTCTCCAGTAAAGCTTCTGCAGAGAAGCTCCAGAAACGCTTCCCGTAGCCATCTCTTTCTATTCTGAAGTGACAACCTCTTCTTCCAGTGAAAGCCAAGTATTGGATAAAAAACTTTACTTGTGTGGACCATCTTCTTGTTTTCCAGTGCCAGATCACTGGCATGATAGTTGTGCTGATCAGAAAACAAGTGCAATGGCCACTGTTGCCCATTTGTTGTTTGATATAGTTTTTGTCCTGTGACACTTCTACTCAGGAATACCATCTATAAGTTGATGTCTTTGGTATGAGATCATGCAAGCAGATTCCATCTTCTCTTGACTAGATCAAGTCTAACTTTTCTGTTTTTCTTTAACTGCCAACATATTTTAAAGTAGCTAAAAGCACAGGGTCTCTGGAGAACTTAAACAGACTTCTGAGAAGTTGCTCTGCTTATTATCTCATACTGATCTTTTGTTCTCCAAGTAGAGAAAGCTTTTTCCTGCCTGTTATGCATGGAAATAAGAGTGTGAAAATAAGCCCAGGTACTTGATGTCAATTATAGTGATACTATTTAAATGTAAATTTTGTTGTGGTTGTGCTGATCCAATAAGATAAATAGAGGGCATTTATGTGAATAAGCATATTGTAATAAAACAATGAAGTGTTTAATTTTGGTGTCTAGCACTTTCCTCTTTCCCAGAGGATGTGTTGCCCGGGTTTTTGGGAACACAGGCAGGGATGGGAGTGGCACTTGACATTCAGTGTTGTGGGATAAAATTGTATAGAGCTGTAGGCCAGACTGAAACAGATCAGATTCATTAGATGCCCAACAAAGGAGAGGGCTTGCAATTTTCCATTAGCAGCATGCTAATAGGGAACTGTAGAAAAGCAATCTAGTCAACCTTTGGAGACAGGATTTTTAAAATATGGTAGCCTTTCAATTTTTAAGAGTCCATTTTTTTCTTTGAGAGAGTTATTAGTACTACACCCACTAACGTTGTCACATGAATGAAACATGCGACTGTGTGCATACAAAGCAAATTATTTTGCAAACTATTCTCATGCTGGTAGCTAAAATTTGTTTATATAATTAGCACTAACGCAAACATTAAGAAACTTCAAATGTTCTAATCTTAGATACTCAAAGCTAATCTTTTAGCCTCTGGATATTCAGTCAAGGCTAGAAGGGGCCTCCAGGAAGATTTAAAATGAAACAAATTGCTCACTAGACTCACTAAAGATGCCTTTCTATTTCCTTGGATTATAGAAAGAATCTGGATGAGTTGCTCAGATTAGATACCTATTAAATTAATCTCAAAAATGAATTAGGAATGTGACTTGTTCCTTTAGCATGTGAGTTGTTTCTTGCTGCCCTAAATATTAACTTGTACTGAGCTGGCTCATGTGAATTGGCAGTAGTGATGTTGGGGATTCCGTTCTACTATTGTGAAATTCTCTTTGAAATGAATAACAAAGGATCTGTTCAGCAGAAATAGTTTATCCTGTATCTCTAAGGTGTTTTGAAGTTCTCTCAATCCAAGGCAAGAAATTAATGGGCTGTGGCTGTTGGTGATGTTCATGCACATTGAGAACAAAAGTAATTGTAGCTGCTACATACTTGAAATAAGTTGACTTTTTGTTTTGCTTTTTGGTAAGTGCTTGATATCAAACATCACTACTCTGAAAAACATCTTTTTGGAGATCAGGGTTTGGTCTGATATTATGTATCAAGGTAATTTCAGGTATTGGACCGAAACTATCTTAAAATCTGAAAGATATTGCAAGCAGACACGAATAACATGACTGGTATAACCAAAATGCTATTGATTCAAAGTGTTTAAGAATATAACTAATACTTGTTCTCAATAGTTTAAATACTCTGGCTTCTGTTTTTAAATGTGACTTATGGTTTGTTTCAAGCTTTCCTCCTCCAATCCTGAAAGCAAATTTCTTTCTAATGTAAAACAAATACTGAGTTCTCTAGACAACTGCTGAGACAGGCTTATTTTACATTCTGGTTAAGAACTTGGTCCCTCATGAGGTGGCTTATATGTAATCTGCAGTCTGAACACTCTGGTCTTTGTCTCCCTCTTCCTTCATAGGGATGTGGGGACATGTGGGATTTGGATTTGTACTTGTATCATGGGGTAGGAGGTGTGAGTCTAGGTCATGATAACCACATGTCTGGAAGTGCCATAGTATAGGTGTTACACTTCTGTCTGGAGTATAGCTGTTAACGTAGTGCTGCTGGATAACTTATTGAGCTGAGGACAAAACCATTGCACTCTAGTTCTCTAGCCTTACTTCTTGATGCTCCATACTGGTTTTGTAATAATTGAATGGTAAATGTTAGACTCCTGTTTCTTGATTACGCAGAGTGGCTGTTAGACCACTAAAACAGTAAGATAAGACTTGTTTTCTTGTCTCCTGCACGTGGTCAATATAAAACTGCCTCGATCTACCTTATAGGAAGAGTTTTTTCTTTGTCTGCTTCAAAGATCCTGCATGATATGCACTGGTTATGATATGCTCTGGCCTAGGAGGAAATTGCACTCCAAGAGTGATGCCTGGAAGTACAAGGTAAAGAACTAGTTTGTGTCCATTCATTTAAAGAATTGATGGATTTGATGCAACTCGGCTTTGGATAGGATATAGTGTGTGAGCATGCCATGTAAATCTTTTTTCCTCTCTCATCGATGTAGTAGGTTAAAGGCTGGTTATCTGTTTTTCCTAAAAGCTGCGCTTAAAATGAGAACGTAATACATTTTTCTTTCCAACCCCTTAAAGAAAACTCTAAGCATTAAATAAGTTTAAACTCTGAAACTTTCTACTGCTTTTTTGTTTCTGAAGGGGACTGTCTGATTGAATTTGTTAGAGAAGTAAAAAGTAAACTCTCCCTAAACTCAGTTATAGAAGCATATGGGTGGTTCAATAGACCTACAAAAGAGAAGTAACTACTAAACTATACAGAGATTTGGAATTGTTGTATAGTCCTATTGCATTACATATTATACAAACTTTCTGCAGAAGTATGCTGAACAAATAACTTGCAGAAAGTAATATACAGCAGGCCTAGCTTTCTACTTCGATTCCTGAAACTTCTACTGCTACATCACAATTTTCTCAGACTATTTACTAGAATTGTATCATTAATGTTCATGGTTAATTGAGAGATTTATCACAGTCATAAGGGTATGACAGGCAGTTCAGACACCTTGTTGGTATTTGAAAAGTGCAGTAAATTTTGATTGCGCAAAAGTCTGTGGAATAAGAACATGTCAGACATACAACCATGTCCTTCTCACAGAACCAAATAACTTAAAGCCTACTTTTCTGATGTTTACCAGCTGATTCTCCCAGCTTCCTAGCTTCTTTCCTAATTTAGGGAATTATTCCTCAGGTCAATGGCAATGTTTGTACCAAACAAAACCAGATCTTATGATTCCCAGTTTCTGGGCCTGCTGAAGACAGACTAGAGGGATTTTGTGGAACTAGATTTTTTTTAGCCATTCAGTAAACATAGGTACAAAAAGTCTATTATTGCATGCGAGTGTTTGAGGTAACTGCCTAATCCCTGTTCTGTTGATTGTTCCTTTTTACTCTCACTAATCCAAGCCTGTTGCTTGTCAACCTTGTTCATCCCTCCCTCACAGAGTTGCTGGGAACTCTCTCCCTCCTCCATTGTGCCTAGCTCAAAACCCTAAGAGCTATTGCCATGCAAATATTTGGCTCCTTGGAAGTTCTTTGTGATATTTTTTTGTATGGTGAAACTAGATAAAAGTGCAAATGGTATTTTCTTGGTGTAAATGATACCTGTTCAACTTACAGCTTGTACCAAACATCCTTCGCATGTAGGAGGGAATGAATTCATTGTGAAGAATTTGAGAAATCAGATTTTAATCATCAAATGAAAGGGAGGACTTCCAAGCTTCTGGAATTATTCTAAGACGTGGGTGCTCTGAGTTAGAGTAAAACCTCACTAATGTTTTTTGCTCATTTGTCTGGTATTAATCTTACTGGGGCGCACAATTTGTTCTAATATGAGGGTGATCCTGATCAGGTTTTCACAGAAGTCAATTCCAAAATGCAATAGAACAAAAAACAGCTTTAATTTGTAATTTTAATTATGTTTTTGGGTTCTACACTGACTAAAGATTTGATTTGATACTGTTCTTCCTGAAATTTTGACCAGCAAAGTGAGGTGATATGAAATAACTGACAAAAATAGACATCACTTGCTGTCTTCATGCAAGCTTTGCAGAAAATATTCTTGAGAAGTCGCTTAATTTTAGTAGTACTATTATTGGGTAGCCATAGTAAAATTACCACCTAGTTCAGAGCTCATTCAATCTTCCTGTAGTTTAAAAGTGAGCACGTAGCTAACATTGCCAGCAAAAGTATATGTTACAGTTCTAGCTGGGTACAAGGAAAGTGTTTTTAATGCATTAGATATTTAATGGGCTGTCAGGCTTGTGGTAATGCACAGAATTGAGCTTTTATATAGGTTGAACTTGGACTCCAATAAATACTCTTGAGTAGACTTCTATGGCATGGATAAAATGTTCACAGGCAAAATTATTTCTATGCTTTTTGACATGTTTCTACAGTTCAGAGACATTACTCAAGTCTGACTTTTCCAAAGTTATCGTTTGGCAATATTTCGTTGTTCTGTTTATCTTTGGCTTCTGGGTCTATAGAGAAGCTACTGGAAAACATTCAGACCACCTTCTGGAAAATCTCTTATGTAGCTACATAAACCCTCATCTTGAAGATCCTGGGAGCAACAAAGGAAGACCTAAAGTATGACTTCTCCTATATATGACTGCCTGAATGCAAAGCTGCTGGAACTATGGGGCAGACTGCTAGCCTGTGGCTGTGCTGATAGTGTCAGGAAGCCCATAGCTGGAGCTTGGCAGCCAATCGTTTACCTGGTGGAACTAGAACCAAACAAAATCCATTAATTGTGAGCTGGCTGGAGGCGCTAGAAGAAAATGCATTTGTGTTGCAAAATGTCATTCTGGGGTAAAATCACACTTACTTTGTGAACTTTCGTAAGTGGTATTGGAACAAAACATTTTGGTCGTATCAAAACATGTTGTCTTAAATCCCTTCAATTTTTAGCATTTCAAGCATTAGATGCTTCAAAAGGCAACTAAATGCAAGCATAAAACCTTTGCAAACTGTAGTCTTAGCTTTTGTTTGCATACTCTACCTGAAGCAAATGATAACGTTTTTTTCTGTGCTATGACCTACGGGTGCTATGGAGCATGTAAATTCAGGTAGGAAATGTGAAGGCTCCAGCTGTTTGCTGCAATTTTATGATAATGGTGCACGTTATTGATTTTATGGTAAGAGCATAGGTTAGTGCTTATTCATCCACCCCCATTACAGCAATCGCTGGCAAACACAATCCATGGGTGTTAATTCATATATGTGCTTTTCTTAGCACTTTGAGTAATCATAGATGGAAATCAGTTTCACTCCTGATCTGATCCTGAATGCTCATAATCTTTAATGAATTTAATTAGTCCCATCTAATTTAGTTCTTCTGCAAACATATCAGTAAGAAGCAAATGCACAATCAGACTCCAAGTAGGGTAATTACTTTGTGAAGCTTGTTATAGATAGATTTTATTTTTCTGGTGAACATGCCTACAGCTTCCTCTAGAGAGGCAACCAAATAGATGACAGGATTTGGGGGTGGGGAGACAAAATAAGTGTTCTATTTCCCTGGTTTTTCTGGCCTTAATGAGAACAGGAAATGACATGGCTTTATCACTATTACTTGTCCACTTGTAAAGTACCAAAAGCGTATACAACACAGCTCAATAGGTGGGAAAGGGCTAAGAAAACATGTCCTTACTATAGACCTTATAATTTAGAAACAAATTGCATATTCACAGGACAGTACAATTCACTGAATGTTCTTATTGGGCTAATAATTAGTTGTCTAAAAAAGGAGCTTGCTTTGCATGTTTAAGTTCTATTTTAATAGTTACCTTGTTCTTTTTGTCTTTGCCTTTTGTCAAGTGTAGCGTGCTCTTTTCAGAGCAGGGTTCATCTTTTGTGCACGTACAAAATTGAGTGACAGATCTTTTTTTTCTGAGCAGCCCATTCTATCTCTTCCGCTACAGAAAATGGCATAGAACAAAGAAAACTA
Source organism: Anser anser (assembly GCF_964211835.1). NCBI lineage: Eukaryota > Metazoa > Chordata > Aves > Anseriformes > Anatidae > Anser > Anser anser. Next base: position 31,622,615 of record NC_139727.1, on the reverse strand, counting down.
TTTTCTCCATGATAGAAGATCCACAGGCTGTTTTGGAGATGGGTACTTCTCAAAATTATCTACTATTTGTGGGACTAATTAAATATCTTCAAGCTAATAAATGTGTATGACTCTTATCCAAGCTCTGGTTGCAGATCAGGGTCAGTTTTTTTCTAAACCCTGTACAGTTTTACTGAAAGTAAAGCTGACAGCTGTTGGCTTGCATCTGGTATTTTTGTATTGCTATAAAAGAGCATGCTATAATATCTCTAGGGATGGGATGAATTTTTATGCATTATTTCTACTGATCTCTAAACTACTTCAATTGCTTTTAGAATTGCTAAGGAAGGAAATGTTAAAGCAAACAATTTCCTCACCTAGCAAGCCTAGGAAAACATCCAGGACCAGCTGGATTAAAAAAAAATCTCCCCAGTGAAGTGTTAATGGTTGTCCCACCCTGCACCTTGCAGGCATTGTAATATTTCTTCCAGGCACAGTAAGCTTGCACAAGAGTGTAGCACACTGCAGGCAACACAAGTGTTGTTCATGATCCTGTGAAGCCTGGAGACTACTGGTGATGCTTTGGTATGCACCAGACGTGGAATGCATGGGCAGGTAACAGTCCAGGATCAGTGGATCAGTCACCGGTGTATTTAATATGGATGCTGTTGTGACTTATTTTGTGTGCGCTGTGCAGGGAAGTGCCTGTAATGGAGATAACATGGACAACTAGTGTTATTTTCCAGCTGAATCTTTCTGTTCAGACCATTGTGCACTAGTGATCTGTGTGCTTGGATCCTATTCCTCTCAGAAGAGGAGAACCTAAGTTTTATACTGTAGGCAGAAGTCAGTGCTTTTCCCATTACTTGTCATCTACTATAAGTTAATGTGTAAAAACCATTCAAAGTTATTGCAGGGAATGCTCTGAGAGCAGTAACAGGCGTAAAGCATGAACTCAGAGCTAACTACAGGGTGCTTCTCTTTTGGGGAACTTTGAGGTTCTGCTATACTCATTTCTTGTAGAAAGAACCCAAAATCTGATTTTTTCTTCCTTGATGTTACTTCCAAGGGGAAAAAATGTGGGGAGCTATTAAGCTGGAGGGCAGAAAAGTCTCTTAAGGAGAATTCAGTAGCCAGCAGAAGCAGGGCAACTTGAGCAACAATCCTATTTACTACAGATGTTTGACCTGCAGATTGATGGAGCTAATTAGAGTTCAAGCAGAACATCTGTGAGCTGTGAAATGAGACTGGAGTGTTGAGCTTCCTAATGAAGCTGTGGGTATCCATCCTGGGCAACGGAAAGCAACTCCTCAACAGACAGTAATTTGCTGGTTCATGGACTCTGTAAGCTGCTGTTAATCTATTTTACTGCTGCTACAGTTTGTTTTGCTCAGGTGTGTGTGTCTCAAGTTGGTAGTCTTTCAGGTGTTTGCATCAATTTATATAAGTTGGGCAGCAAAGCAGGACTTGCAGAAATGCAAGTCATCAAATGAGAGGCTTTAGTTGATCAAAAACCTGGGCTTTGTAAGGCCTCTACCCCTTTGCCTGTTGAATGGCCAAATCAGGCTGAGTGTTTTGCTATCTGTGCTTCTACAAGAAAAAAATGAGCCTGCTGAAATATGCTGGTGTAAAGCTACTACAGCTGAAGAATAAAAGCAGACCTATAGTACTTTACACCTGTTACTTTGGCATTTTAGTTAAAAAGAATCTGGTTTTCTCTACCTTGAAGTCTAATGCCTTGTACCTGGAATTTGACTGTACTATATATCACAACAGATCAGTGTCTACTTATTTTCATCTGACAGGCCTTGTTATATATGTCTTGGGAAAGATGTTCCTCAGAGCAAAGAGCATGGTGAACAACTCCCACTTGAAGCCTTGAACTGTTACACAAAATGTATTTTCCTGGTTATGTAGGAACTGATAAAGTGAGAAGTCACAGAAATGGTATTAGTATGCTGTGGTTTTAAGTTTGTTTGCGAAGTACTGCCAAAGGTCTGGTTAACAGTAGGAACTTGAAGTCTTGGAATGTTCTAGACAAATAACAGATGCTCAGTGGCTGTAGTGGCATCTGAACAGCTGCCAGAACTTAGCTTACAAATTCTTGTGATATGGGAGGTGTGGTATCAATTAACTTGTCATTCAGGTCAGGCTCTTTTCTCCTATCAACTCCTGAAAATTGACAGTTTTAGCTGTTAGCTTTAGAATATGGATTCTGTAGCCTGGTATGTGTGCCATGCGTGATCAACATGTGAAAAGTTAAGGCAGCATGCAGGTGTTGTCCAAATACTTATCACTTGTGTCTGCTGTTACTCTTTGTGGCTGGACCAGAGGTGTATAGTTTGGGAAGACCCATTCTAGACTTGCTAAGCATATAATCACTTACGGCTATTTAACTTCACTGAAACTTTACTGTGGAAGTGTGCCTCTAGTGATACAACTACTTTCACGTATGTAAAGGGTGTTTCCTGGTTATAATGCACTGAAAGTGGAACAATGGAAATCAAGTCAACTAATTAGTGTCCTTAAAAGATAGGATTTTCTTTTCCCTAGTATTTTCACTGGCATTGCTGAGACTATGCCAAAGCCAAGAGTTGTAGTTGTTAAACCATATGGTACGTTCCTCAGGATCAGGGCTTGAAGCGGAGCTTTGCCTTCGCTAGTCAGAGTAACTCAGTGAGCAGCACCTCACGTTTGTGAAACACTGGAACATTTATCCTTTTGACTTAATGTGATGTGAATGACATCCAGCATGAAGAAAAGCAAATGGCTCTTGTTCAGAATAATACTCAACATCACGCTACTGAAAACATTTCAGCTTTTTTCTCTCTGCTTCATTAACTTTCCATCTCTTTTCAGACCTGAACGTATGATGCATCTTTGTCTCCTTTTCCCTGCTTAATTTCTGTCTTTGATAGCCTTATGGCTCAATGACCTAACTGAATCATCATGCTATGTCTCACTATGTATCATATGCTACTTGCTGGTCTAAAACCTCTGCAGTAGAGACGACGAAACATGCTTCAGAACAGTTTTTACCCAGCTATGTAATGGGATGACCTTTAACAGCAAAAAGCCAAGCATGAGCACGTGGAACCAGTATTGTACTCTCGTGAGATGTTTGGTCTCTTTAGAAAAGCTGAAAAATCAAAGTTACTATTAAGCTTATCTGTTCTTATAGAAAACCCCAGTAAGATTCAGTGAAATATGGTAATTTGTAGCAGGTGTTGTGTTGACATGTAAAATTAGTACGCTGCAACACTGAATATCTGGGATATAATTATTCCCTGAGTTGTACTTGATTTAAGGAAAAGTTATAGAAACAAGATTATACTTTACAAATTTCTGCAGGTTGCTACCAGTGTTCCTATAGGATCTGTTATATTTCTTTAGAGAGCCTATTTGTTTTATCCTTATTGTAATTTGGAAAGCTTTTTTGAGGGAAAGTGAAAATATCTACTTGTTCTAAACAACCTACGCTTACATTTTTTAAACTGCCTAATAATCACAGAAACACTTTCAAATGTATAAATAAGTTATTACACTGTAGCCATTGTATGTGTGCTTTTGAAGGCCAAATCATGAATTTGGATGAAAAGTGGAACTTGAACATCCTGTCGTTTTTTCTTGTCTAAAATAAAAGCAACAAATAACTTTTTCCTTGCATATCTCTAAAATTTACTCTGAAAATACAACCTTCCTTGTACTCATACCTGGGTTTTACTTTAGTCCAATGCTGTTCGTGGTGAGAGTTTGAAAGTATTGTAAGTTGTCCGTGCTTAAGCAAGATGAATACACCCTAAATTCTAGCACTACGCAGGCATATAGTGACCTCATTTTCAAGTTTGTTGTATAGGTAATTAAATGACTCTAGATAAAATGGTTAGGTAAACTGCTTGACTCTGAGGTAAAATGAATTATACCCTGGCTTTTCCAGGCACAACAGATCAGCCAATGAGAGCAGCAAATGTCCTTTGAATCTGGGTCCTTCTCATTGCTGTGGTAAACCCCATGTAATAGTGTCTTGAGTGAAGCACGGTTAGGTAACGGGCTCTGGAAATGGCTATTTATTTAGCTGACTACATCAGTGCAAAAACTGCAGTGGTTTGTCTCTGCTGGGGTTTGATATTAAGGTAGATGCCCTTGTACTTAAAACTCCAAACTTTGGCTATGCAGAATGTCCTTTTCTTGGCTGGAGTTTCCTTAGTTTAAAACATGGAGAGCCATGCAGAGTGGGACTTCATCTCATTCTAAGGAAGGTATGATGGGTATTGCTTTTATTGCAGTATTTTAAAACTTCAAGCCCCAAAGTTTCTGGGGAGCTGAGAAACATGATCAAGGACAGGTCAATTCAGTGTCAGCACTGCTGGAAAACTGACCACAGGATCAGTGTGCGATGACAGCAACTCTCAGGCTGGAGGTAGATACCACTGTAAGGGAAAGTCAGTACCTAGAATCAGTGAGTTGGAAGACAACTGTCAAGGACACTGGTTTCAAAGGCAGATAAATGTGTAATTGAAGGCTGGGACAAGAGTGGTGACCATCTGCAAGGCCGAAGATGACCTTACATAAAAGTTGGAAAGTGAAGGCCTTGCAACAATACAGAGTACAATGATACAGAGTTTCTGCTGAGGAGCAGAAGTGACTGCATGCAGCTGGACAGAAATTTAGAATTGTGATCAGGTTTGGGCATAACTACAGCAAAGATCCACCCATGGGATTCCCCGCTGTGCCTGGAGGATGTGGTAGCTACCAAACCAGTGACATGACGCTATCCCCTACCCTGCTGTCTGAGGAACTTGTCTTGAAACCCTGCACCTTACAAATCCTGCACTTAAGGCAGTCTGGAAAGGAAATAATTTTGAGGTAGTGATTTATGAGCATTTCATATGATGAAGCTGTTCTGAGGTCACAAACCTTCCTGTCAAACTGCCTGGCAGACATAATATGCCTAAACTTAAAAGCAGTTCCTAAAAATCATCAGATTTCTCCCTGCTCAGGCAGAGACTTCTAGAAGCTTCTTTTTTCTTTTCAGCCTTGTTCAATATGTCTAAAGTTTGTTTTATTGCAATTTCAAGCTCTGTCAGGTGGTGATGGTTCTCATTTTGACTGCATTTATTTTGCTTAGGACAGTGGAGCACAAACTAGACTGAGCGCCTTAAGACCTCTAGAAAAAAGGTTAGGAATTACTCTAGACGCTTAACATTTAAGAAAAATGACTTACACTGAGCATAAAGCATTTTGGGGTTGGTTTGGCACAGAAAGCGCAGACTGGCCATTGTAATAATGTGAGTATTTTGTGCAGATGTAGAAAGAAGCAGAGAGAATGAAATGGTGACAGTCCGTGATGAAATTTCATTGGTGCTGTTCCAAAACAACTGATAGCATTGGCTTATGTTAATTTGCTGGTTAAGTCTAGGAGATCAGGAAATATGGAGGGATGTTGGCCTAAAAAAAAAAAGGTAGCTGCTTACAGTGTTTGTATCAGTGGTGGCTTGTTGCCCTTCCCTCTTGGGGAGAAGTTGTCCTGGCTTTATAAGCATGAGTATCTCTCACACACAATTCAGGTGTTTGAATGCTGCAGCAGCAATAGTTATATTCACCAGTCACCTTTTTGCACAACAGGAAGTTAAACTCTAAACATTGATTTAGAAACTTAAAGCTCTTCCGTAAGACTAAAATAAGCTCTAGAGGTTGTATGTGAGATGGGACTATGCTGGATTTTGTGCAGGAGGCAGTTCAGTTGCAGACCTGTTCAGCTGAACTTCAGATGTGCACCATGTGAAAAACTTGAAAGCTCTTTAAGTAGTTAGCAATTGGAAAGCAATTTGAATCTAATGTTTGCTAAATTACAAGTTAAATGGCATGGTTTTAAAAAGAATTCAACCTACTGCCTTTTCTCTGATGAATAACTGAGCTTGTGTTTGGGTGGGAATTGAGACCGTAGGCATTTAATTGATCTGTAGTTGCTAGAAAGCATTGAGGTGCAGGGAGCACAGGCTCTGTTTCTAGAGGCAGAAAGATTAGTGCACTTCAGTGCAGAGCACTGCTTTTTCTGGTACTGCTTGCAAATAGCTTTAACAACATCTTTGTGATGAGTGTTAAGTGGGAACATGGACTGAAAATTTGGCTCAAAGAGGAAAGCTGTTGTTGCTTTGTACTAGCGTCATTCACCAGGATTACAGGCATCTGTGGTGAGGTTGGTAAATGCAGTGCTTTTCTCTGAAGGAAAAGAAAGGACACTGGGATAAAGTGGGTGGATGAATAGGTGAAGCAAGGAAGAGTGGACTCACAGCAAACCTTGGAGGCAGGAAGGGGAGTAAGTAGGAAAAACATGTCAGCACATGGACAACAAAATCCAGGGCTGTTTGGAGTAAAGTGCAGGAGTGTCAATGGGAGCTTCACAGAAGCTATAGGAAGTGCCATGTCTCTGTCCTTGTTTTCTTAAATGATCCTCATTGGTATAGTAGGAGCATGGGAGATCAAAGAGGGAGGGATTAGGATTCACCAAGGTGAATCTTTGAGACTATCCATCCTTTGGAGGCACTTGAGTGCAGTTGTAGAAGGGAGCTGTGTCACAGTGTTCACCAGGCACAGGGAAATTACCCACTAGCTGGGAAGGAGAGTTTTTACCCAGGTACAAATGACCACAAAACTGCAGAGGGTTTTTGAGGAGCTTGGAGCCATTCAAACTGTGCTTTGTAAGAAATGCAGAACATTGGTATGGTAATGGAAAGGTAAATCAGTGTAGGTGGGGAAGATCTCAGAAGAATGGAAAGTGTACAAACAAACTGATTTCAATTTTCTTGTTGGTTCATGCTGTGCCAAAAAGCTGTTCCTCTGGAAAACACCTTTAAATGTCTGTGTTCTGTTCTCCTATAAAGCTGGCTTTTATAATGATGTTTCTCCAGAAGTTAGGACTCTAAGAAACAGTTTTTGCAATACCAGACCCCCTAAAAGTTGTGGGATTTCTGACAATCTGCAGCACAGCTAAGTATTAGCCTTTAGGATTACAAAACAGCAAGAGTAAGCTTGGCTGAAAACCCCTCCTTTCATCTCCTCTGTCAATTCAGCCTGAATTCAAGACTAATAGGACTGTACTTGGAGCTACAGTTTGAGCTTCCTTGTATTCTAAAAAGAATTGGTATTTGTAGCAAGAAGCACATGTGGAAGGGGAGACTTAATTCCTCAGCTGTGTGGATATAATCCTAAAGCTCCTGCTGTGGTGCAGTGAACCTCTGATGTACAAGAAGACTGGCTCAGTGCTGAGAAGCTTTTGGGTTTGTTCTGATGAGAGAGATGCCTTGGCTAAATGTGCCTCCCCCGAGCTTAGAAGAAGGGCTCAGATCATTGGAGGTGTCCAACTACACCCATGCCAGCACCCCTGAAGGCTACCAGTATGAAACCAAGCAAGAGCTGGGGCTGCACGGAGCAGCAACCTGTGGACAAGGCAGTGATGGTGTACGGTGGGGAGCGACAACCCACAGCAGTTGAGGTGGCCAGGCTCTGCTGGAGGAGTTCGTGGTAGTACCCCTCATCTGTCACTGCTTATCTGACGCATGCTGGGCACACAGAATAAATCCCCAGATCAGGAATAATCCCCAGCCCCCCCAGTTGAACTGCTCTTCATTGAGAAGAGATTTGGAAATCTTGCTGTGGCAGAGGGTGTGGAAGGGAATTGTTTAGGTTGGCTGCTGATACCAGTGGATTTTCCTTTCTAAGGGGATTACAGTCTGGCCCTTGGTGATGTATGTTTCACTTCATATACCTCTGAATTTAAGCAGCAGGGAAATCACAAACAGAAGAATATTTTATTGCTTAACTACAAGACGTAATGTGCCTTACCATGAGATAGGACAGTTGGCTTGCTCCTAGAGCGTGAATAAACACACTTTTTTCTCCCATTAGGAATACAACTGCTGTGTTTTTCTGATAAAGGTACAGAAATCTGGAGTGTTGCCTGCACAGAAATGCTTTCTTTATATCTAATGGTTGCCTTATCAGTATGGGAGGAAGCACGATTGTCTTCAAACTAACGTTCCTTTTACTAAACGCCTCCACTTCCCACTTCATCCTCACTCTTTTACCTTCAAACACTGTTGTATTGTATCACTTCTATTGAAAGATTGTTTCTGGCAATTATAGTTAGAGAGAATAAATCTGAGATTATAAGCATAAGAAACAAAGATGAAGAGATGCATTATGTTTCTCTTCTGTCTCCACTGAAATAGAAATGTGCTTGTGAGCATTGCTATTTCCTCCTGGGTCCAAAACTAAAAGCGGCCTTTTTGAGGCTATAATTTTGTTCAGGAGTTTGAAGAGATGGTTTCAAAAAGAGAAAACTAAATCAATTACAATATTTGCTGAACTATCTAAGAGTTGTCATCTGTTTTTAATACCTTTTGGTATCCATTATTCCTGCATCCTATAATTCATCTTTGCTTCCTTTCGTCAGACTGTATTTGCTGTTTCCTTCTTCCCTTATGCTGCAACCTGAATCTGTTCCCCCTGCTCTGTGGTACTACAGTAATATACACAGTGTAAAAGATGTCTAGAAAAACATTGGAAATGTGATTAACCTCTGAATTCTTTATGGAAAAACCAGAAAAAGGAAAACACCCAAAAGAGAAAAACAAGCAGAGGGAAGAGGGGGAAGGATATAGTTTTATTGCTCTTGTTATTGAGGAGACCCTAAAAAGCATTTATTTGCTTCCCTTTTTTGAGTGGGTGGATTCCAGCTTGCTTTAGCAGCAGCTCTCTAGGCTGCTCTGGTTTGTTCTTTCCCACAAATTCTGGGTTTGGAAATAACATCGTTATCTGAAGTTGTTTCTAAGATATCGAGGGAATTAAAAGGGAGCTATCGCTGAAATGATAGGTGCACAGTTGCTGTGCCGCTCCTGCTTTGACATAACACATCCCCTGGCTTCCCAGAGCATTTGCAAGCACTGCACACTGAAGAACTAAATACTTCTTTCTGAAAATACTAATTTCCTGATCTTTCTCAAGATCAGGATTTACACTGCTTGGCTGGCCCCACCTTAGTGCCTTGAATGCACTCCAGAAAATGGGGAGAGGCTGAGTTCAGCTGCCTCAGTTCTAAGCCTAGCGCTCGTTTCTGGTGTAAGTACTGATGCATATGTGTGTCCCTGACAGAAACGTCCAAGATCTTTATGGATTTATGGATGTCCCAGTTGCTCGTATTTCTGACACTTCCTATAAGACCAGAAATATTTCACCAGAGATCCTCAGGTACTGACTGTCTATTTTTCCTGAATTTGAAAGAATTTGAAGCTGTCTTAAAAATGCCTTACCGCAGCCTGTGTCTGCAGCAACAGTCTGTGCTACAAGCTGTTTTAATGTCTATCTTTAATATTTTTGATCTTAGTGCTGTGGTCTAAATACCCAAATCCCAAACAAACTTATTTTTTCCATGACTCACTAGTATTCCAATTATCAGCCTGTAAAATGAAGATTACCACAAAGCACTTGTGCTGTGTGTGTTCAAGTTATCCAAGGATAACTAACATTTCTTGCCTGTATTTCACCCCGTTCCTCTAGAAGACAGCTGTGACCAGGCTTAAGCCACAGGTCTTAGATTTACCCAATTTGGGGTGCATCAGAACAGGACTGAACCTCCTCCAGCTAATTACAACTGAGCAATGACTTTGCTTGGATACAGATAGTCCTACCTTTAAAGCTAATAGAGATCCTATAACCTTAGCTTTGTACTTCTCAAGGATTAAAGTGCTTAGTATTTGTATACATATTATATATGTAAAACATTTGTATCTGATGAATAGCTACTAAGCACTTTATCTAGGGAATAATTTCCTGGCTTTATTTATTTGTTTCTATTTATTAGGAACTGTGTATGCCTATTGTAAGGAACTTGGGTGGGGGGATTTTATACATATATTTTTTTGGTGCTAGTGAGAGGTATTGCTTTGTCCCTCTCACATATCTTGTTTTTGTCTTAGTGGATTCCTGACCTCGTCACTGTCTAAATCAGCCCGTCATGCCAACAGCACCGTATCACCCTTGGTCAGGAACTTTAGTTGCTTTTCAAATAGTATGGTCATTATTTTTACAAGTTTGGCTAAACATCAGAGAAGAGCACATGAAATAAGAGTAGGAAACTAAAAGTAAGCAGGGATAACACTTTGACTTAGATTTGTGCTAATAACAGGTCTAAGGATATTAAGGTCCTTCATTGTGACAGCAGCAGTATTCAATCTGCAGCCTATCAGCTGGAGCTGAGCTGGATGCTTACCCTGCTGTGGGTTAGAGGTTGACTCTGTGTTAAACTCCATATCTATATTACAAGTGCTATGAGGACACAATGATATATTTATCTTTCCTGGAAACGTTGTGGAGCCCACCAACTCTTTCTGGAATAGGACAAATGGATGTCAGTCCTTGTCAAGCATCAGAATCTGAGCTAGCCAGAGAAAATACACCAGAAACCCCAAACAAAACAGGTTTCTACATAAAGCTTGTCAAAAGTCACCATCAAAGTACAAGGAAGTCATTTAAACAAGCTTGTGTTGCTGTTCCTTTCTACAGCACACGTCTTTATCTGCTTTTAATTTACTGTCCTCCCCTTTTTTTCCTGTCCCACACAGGATTTTATACTTTAGTAAGAACAGTCTGTTCTTTAATAGAGCTGGGAAAAAACAGGCTGCTCTTACTGGAAACGGGAGCTAAAGACCTAGCCCCCATTCCCAAAAGGGAAGCAATCAAGTTCTTAGAAGAGGATGAATGTAGCAAGTGCCTACATTAGGAATGCTCCATCAAGATTTCTCAAAGAAAAGGGTACAAGATTATTGAATTACTAATTCTAATGTTAAAGCTAGAACCTAGTAGAAGGAAAATGCTACATTTTTTGTTATCAAAATGTATGCCTGTTGATTTTAATGTGTTCTTTTGTGGAGAAGTCATATTTTAAGAACTAGTGTATGAGATGATCTGTGTGCTGTAGTATAACTGGTTTCCTAAAAAATAAAGCTTTTGATTGGTTTAGAGCAGATTTTTGTAGAAGCGGATTTACATTGATCATGTAAATGACACGTTGAAAGATGGTTTAAAAAACATGAAAACTCAGTTTCTGTAATATGGAAAGCCATATGTTCATAATGATACGGAAAATGTGAACAAAAAGAATAAAAAATTGTTTCAAAAAAATTAAAACTTGCAGAAAGATTTCATGATTCTGATTTTCTGGACAAAGCTGGCAGAATAATTGTTAGCAAAAGCAAAGTAATGAATGCAGGGAGTAATATTCCCATAACTGTAAAGTGCACAGTGATGGGCTTGGAATTATCTATTGTCATTCAGGAAAGAGATCTGTGAATTATGATTTTCCTCAGGACAAGAACTTGGAGGTCAGATGAAATAATGCAGAAGGTCTAGATGCAAATAACTTTATAATGATGGTTTTGACAATATAATTATAAGCTACTTATACTTCTGCTGTTCAAAACATATTCTAAGTGGTTTCAAAAGTCAGATGGTCATGTATGTAAGCTTTTTAAATGGAGGATAGCTATACAAACTCATTCTATTCAAGTTCCCAAATGAAAATCTGGGAGGTACTCATAAAAATGTACTCTTTGTTGTGTGGGACTGCTCAAAGGGTAAGAGACACCTTTGTGAAGGTACGTATTTTTTTAATGCATGTGTTCACATGCAACTAAAGGACAGGTCTTCAATGTAACTGTTTCACCTAATGATTTGTTTGAGCTTTGCTATGACCACTGTGAAAGCAACTTTTCCATGCCCTAAGGCAAAGGTAGGGAAGGGCTGCATTCAGTCCCCAGTGGCACCTGGTACAGACTAGCAGCTTTCTGTTGTATTTCTGTGCAGAGGATGATCATGGGAATGTATGAACTCTTCATAGCAGTGATTATCTAGTTCCTATCAAGTAGTATGTCATCAGTATAAGACATAGAAATATGCCCAGATTCCCAATACTTTGCTTGGAATAATGAATTTTTGTGAGGTATGAAGGTGTTTAGGAAAACTTAACTCTTACCCAACGGTAACTTGGGGGAAAGCAGAAGAGGGAAACTTGGGGAATGAAGTTCAGGAAAGGCAGGAAAAGGAAGAATGTAATTTTAAAATGGTTAATAGGCTGTTAACAGAAGGGTCTGAAGAAGGGGGGGATCTGAATAAGGTAATCTTTTGAGGACATTCCTTAGAGGGGGAAGAACATAATCCTTTAGCTCAATATTCCTTCTCAAAAAACAAATGAAAAATAGAATCAAAGTGGTTGATGCTGTTGAATAATATCATGGATAAAGAGCCTCACAGTTTAAAATGCCAGAGCTCAACTGAGGAAACTCATTTTAGGAGCAAACCTCTCCCCGTTCTCTGCCACGCTGATGCAGAAAGTTAACAATGTCTTCCTTGACAAGAATGACATGAAAGTTTCATGAATCCTGAGATAAATGGAGATTTGGAGGGAATCTTGTTAGTAAGAGACGAAGAGAAACATCTGAGAGGTTATCTATAAATGATGAATATTCTTTGCAAGGAGGAAAAAAAAATCTACATTACTGTGATAGTGGAAAATGGTTTGAGTGGCAGAAAGCTACTGTCTGCGAAAGAATAGGGAATCCATTTAGTGACTTCTTTCCTTTACTCAAAATTCTCTCCTGTTCTGTCAAATGTCAGTAGAAAACTTTTACAGCATGGTCAGCTTAAAAAAAGGGGGGGGGGGGGGGGGGGCAACTTTTCTTTTTCCTGGGAGTATTTCTCAAAGCTTTCTAACTTGTTTAAAACATGGGAAAATCTTCCACTGTTTTCTGCACTCCCCCCCACCTCAAGTCGTGTGGCCCGGTTCAAGGCTATCTGAACCTCCTCAACAATAAGACACAGGACTTCAAAGCACTAACTTCTGCTTGGACCAGAGCATTCATTTGCTTGGGGGGGGGGGAGGGGAATATTTACTTTGATTCTAAATGTATTTTGTAGAAGTGACTGTAGATGTTGAAACTGCTCACCAGATTAATCATCCTTGCTGCTGGTCAAAATAAAAATGAAATTTTATTTTTAGAACTTTTATTTTTAATCTCTAGGTTGTAGTGAAGTAACTTGAGAAAGTGAGTTGAACATTAAGAGGATATCCTGCCTTTTCCTGATCATACCAAGAAACTTCCCTTCTGGACAATCTTCATCTCTCTATTCTTAATTCATTCCTCTAATTTCAGGAAGATAACTGCAATGTCCTCCTTCCCTGTTCCTTTGCAGAATGGCATGAAAACTATTATGTGTAGAAAACTACTATTCTGTGTAGTCAGCTTACTTGCCATTACCTGCTTCTGGCACAGTATTATTGCTTCTTGCTTTTCAATTGAATGATGAGTGGCGAGCCCACTCCTTACCTCTATGCCTGCCCAGTGCCTAATCTGGAGAGGGAACTCTAAGCACTGTTTTAGCAACTGAAATTTGAAACACAGCACTAGTAGGCTGTGCAAATGTACAGCAAAATTTGGTTGAGACTGGTCTAGGAAGATAACTGCTTCAAACTGTGGTCAGGTTTACTGTATCATGCTGCCTTTCTTGCTGCAAAGCACTACTCCTGGCTCTGTGCCTTCAACTGCTAGAAAGCTATTTAATTACCTAGCTAGAATAACTATAAAAATACTTAATCACTTGTAGGTGTTAGGCATGTGGGAAGCTGGGAACCCAGTCAGTATAGGAGAGTGGTTTAGATTTTTTGGGGGAGAACAACAGAAATGAAAAATGTTTGTCTCTTAGCTAGTGGGTGGCATCCCTGCTCATGGCAGGGGGATTGGATCTAGATGATCTTTAAGGTCCCTTCCAACCCCAGCTGTTCTATGACAAGATAGTTATGGGAAAATATGCTTTGAAAATGCTTGAAAACCAAAGCATTTTATTAATAAATGAGATATCATAGTACCCCCGGGTCAATTAGAAGACATTGTCCTTTTGTACACCTCACATTATAGAATGGAGGGGAAGATTAAATCTCTATCATCAGAAAGCTCTATTTATCCCTTAATGTTTTAACTAATTTTTGGAAGAATTTCAGAATGTTCTCCCATAGGTTGATTTTATTTGGGAGCACGGAGAATGACGAAGGGAATCTTTGCCACAACTGAACTTTTCCACTGGGAAATTTCAACTAACTCAATTTCAAACTGGCTAGGAGAGAAGTTGTGATTTCCCCTTGTCCTGGTTTTGGCTAGGATAGAGTTAACTTTCCTCCTAGTAGCTGGCATGGTGCTGTGTTTTGGATTTAGGATGAAAATAATGTTGATAAGTTTTAACTGTTGCAGAGTCATGCTGGCACTAAGTCAAGGACTCTTCAGCTTCTCATGCTGCCCTGCCAGTGAGGAGTCTGGGGGTGGACGAGGAGCTGGGAGGGGACAGAACGAGGACAGCTGACCCAAACTGGCCAAAGGGATATTCTGTACCATGTGGTTTCATGCTGAGTGATTAATACAGGGTGCCTGGCCAGGCCGAGAGGACCACTGTTTGGGGATGGGCTGGGCGTTGGTTAGTGGGTGGTGAGCAATTGCTCATCATGCATCACTTGTTTTGTATGCAATATTTTTATTATCATCATTATTATTGTTTTTCTTTCTCTTTTGTCCTTGTAAACTGTCTTGATTTCAACCTACTTCTTTTTCTGATCCTCTCTCCCATCTCACTGGGAGGGAGGGTGAGTAAACAGCTGTGTGGTGCCTAGCTGCTGGCCAGGCTAAACCACAACACCCCTCCTAATTGTCCCATCTGCCTGATGAAGAAAGTTCTAAATAATATTATCTGTCTTCATGGACATAAGTTGTAGAGCTGTGGGATCTTTTCCTGTCAAATTTCATCTAGCATTTTTCTTAGAAGATACTTAACCTTGAAAACCTTTCTGTCATCTCTTATATTCTCCTTTATTTCAGGGAGAAAGGGCTTTGAGAATTCAGTGACCCCTTGTGTTGGCAGGTGGTTGACTTTCTTTAAAGTAAGCCTGAAACTGCCTTCATTTAAAATACCAAATAAGGACCTTGGTGAAGCTTAGGTTATACTGAGCAAACCACCAGACCTTTGTGAGATCATTTGGATAAGGTGAAACAGGGTAGAGAGGAGTTTTCTTAAAACTGCTCTATCTTGGAGAGTCATCCTGTATTCTTGTGCAGCCAGTAATGCTGCCAACAAGAAACCCGTGAAAGCAAGTAATTTATTCTGCTTCTCCTTGCCCCAAAGTTCTGTAACAGTGGTCTGGAGTTTCCCAGTGAGGTCACAGATGATGTTTATGAACATGTAGCTGGAGCCTGACAAAGTTAACGATGAGGTTCTGTCCAGTTCAAGAACTGACCTTTCACAGATTGAAATGTAAAATACAGTAAAAACTGTGTAAGCTACTAGAAGGTGAGATTTAAAACAAAACAACAGAAATCACCTTGGATAATACTTAGGACTAGAATTTGAGATTTTTGAACTGAAGTGTTCAATAATTAGGCTGTGGAAGTAGTACTTCTAATAATAGGTGGCACTGGTTTTGAGTTTTAAATGCTTTTGTTTTTAGGCTTTTGTCTGTAATTAATGATGATAGAAATGCTTAAGTCTTTTTATGTATGTTGGAGTTACTCTGCTCCAGTAATTTCTACATTTGAAGAGTATAGAATTAAATTTTCTACTTCCATATAATTTGGGATCCTGGAGATGCATTAGGATAATATTTTAATAGAAAAACTGAACTCTAGTGACTGGCTGCCTTTTCCTGGACAGTTAATGTTATAAAAGAAACTCAAATTCTGCTCCTTTGAATTTCTGCTCTCACTCAAACAGACCACCCAGCATCTAATCTGACTGCAGATACACAAGGTGATTTTTTTACCTGTTTGCAGTATGCTGCTTATGTGCATATAAAGAATGAGAGCTGTAGGTGAGATCTCAGTGGAAGAAGCAAACTTGGTCACTAAGGGATATATATTTCCCTTCTAAATTGACAGCTGACTAAATTATTTGTATATGGATGTTTTTTCATGTCTTGGAAGTGGTGCAGGGACTGTAAGACTAACATGCTGTCAATTGTAATGGGTTGCTTGAACAGTCTCTGCTGAAATCAGGGATAGATCATGATCCGTTTCTGGAGAAACAAACTAAACTTTCAAATTGTGGACAACGAAGATAACTGAAGTTGAGCAAACTGCAGGGTCCTTGTTTTCGATTTGTGGCTAACTTGCTGCATGAGATTAATCTGTGTGGATATATGTGGCAGGAGGTCTGAAAAAGCCACTGGGTATGACTGCAGGATGGCTAAATGGTGCCAGTGTGTGGGATAGATATTAGCATATGGGAAAGGGAATCCTGTGTTGTAGCCAGCAGTGTTATAGCTCTTCTGGATACAGCTACGGTGTGCCCACACTTGGCCCTGACAGAGCCAGCATTGAGGTGTGCTGGGTAGAGAGAGGTCACCGAGAGCTGCAGAAGGTCCGAAACCACCGATGTGTTGGTGACATCTTTGCTCAGTCTCCTTATTGTGAGTACGGCTTTGCCCCAGGCTGCATGGTCACTTGGTTTCCAGCAAGCTGGAAGTTTAACTAGAAGTGACCTCATTTAAGTTACAGTCAGAGAAAAAAATAGCACTAGAAAGTTCCATTTTCCTATTTCGTAAATGTAAGAGTTCTGTTTAGAAGGACTGAACTTTTTTTCCTGATGTTTATAAATGGAAATGACAGTCTGGGTAAAAGTTGGTCTCTACGAAAAGTAAAAGCTTAAGTAGTAAACAGAAGAATGAAAACAAACTCCTCTTATCAGGTTTTCTGTTTCATTGGAAAAATAACCTCTGAAAAACACTTTTTTCCCTTCCTTTGACCCTTGTAACTAATGAATATGTGTATTAACCATCCAGTTAGGCTACTGCGAACTTACGTGGCTACTTTCATAGGTAAACAAAGTTAATGAATGCATGGTATACACTTACAAAGCTATTTTCAGTAGTGGGACGTTCTCTCCTCCTCCTCCTCACCCCTCTACATAAATAGAGGTGATCACCCTGGTAATCATTTTTTTCTTTTTGCTTCCTTTTTAAATGGGCAAGTAGACAGGCCCTCCTGCTCTGTTGCTTAGGTTTGCCATAAGATATCAAGCAATCTGCGTGGTACCTGGCAGTTATGTTGGAAAGCAAAACCACAAAGGGGGGGAAAAAACAAGTGGTTTCAATGCCAGGAGCATCCCAGTCTACAGTACAGGCTGTCATAAACAGGAACCTCTTAAAAGCCTTCTTTGAGGGATATTTAATCACCTCTCCCCCAGTACTTCATTTCAGTGTTTGAAGCTTTCTTTATTAGCACACTTTTATTTATGTCTTGATCAGTGTTTTCCACGTTGTTCTGCTTTCAAATTTATCCAGGAGTGGTGCATCTTGACCTGGAAGAGGTGTATGAACCCCCTGGACAGTCACACTGCTTTTGTGGGAAAGGTGGCCAGCAGTCCCCGTGGTGGTCCACCTCTTTTGGGTCGTGTTGTGCCACTGTGTGTGTGTGAAGCACTATTTCATATAAGAAATAACAAACTAGACTATTGTTTGAATATCTAAAAGCTGGATCCAGTCTATCAGAGGTAAGTGGAAAAGGTGAGATGCAAAAAAGCTAGTTAAATTGGTAAGAATAAGATCTAAGAGTTAAACAACATACTAACTTATGCTAGTATATTCAAAGGCCTATGAGGCTGCTTTCTGTCCAGGTTTAGAAACAGCTAGAACTCTCCTGTTAGGCTAGGTATTTGAGGCTGTATGCAAGGGTAGAGTGAGGCTCTGAGGTTTACTAGTATTTGCCAGTTTTTAATGAAGCTTGTAAAATTGAGATGAGAGTTTAAAGAAAAAAAGGGGGTGGGGGGAAGTGTTCCTCACCCAAGCCATCTTTCCTCTCTAAATCCAGTAGTCCAGTTATTGATCTACCACCATATCCACCCAGTGGAGTAACAGTTGGAGCCAGTAATGTTGGTCAGTTATTTTGTTGCATTGCAGCAAACACTGGAATTTTTGCAGAGCTGTGTGTGAACCAATGCCATTTATAATTAAAAAGAGAAATCTTGCTAGTACTGTAGTTCTGAGTAAAAAAGACTTTTGGCTTAGTCTTCATATTTGGTGTGTGAAGTTGCAGTGTACCCTTAACAATGTGATGCAATCCTTAACCTGTATATAGTAGTAGAGAGGGCCAGTGAATTCTAGCTATTTTCCCAGAAAAGGCCTCTCCCTGGGGGTAGGGTATCTTTTCTGCAACAAAAATGCAACTGAAGCGTTGTGCAGAGTACAGGGATAAGCTGGGAGGTAAGAGAAGCAATTAAACTTGCAGCTCCCAGAAGGGAGAATTCTCCCACCAGGTGCTATCAAAATTAGCTGTCTACAGTCAGTCCACAGGAAAGAGCAGTAATTTAGACTAAGGAAAGTCAGTCCCTGTTTTCTGTATCCTTTTTCATAGCTCTGCTCAATTGTTAGGGTGACAGTTAGTGAGCCTTTGCTCTAGTTTTTCTTCCCATGGATGCAACCTCTTAGGAATCTCTGGCTCATGGTGAAGTAAAGAGCTAAAATAGAAGCCCTTGCTCCTTAAGGTTATCTTTTTGCCTGGTTTAACAATAGACTACAGTGTGTTCAGACCTAAATATGTGTGAATGTGGGATGTGTGTACAGCTGGACAGAAAAAAATGAAATGTATTGGATGTTCATGTTGCCTTTTTCTATTCTGGACGCAGTTAGTGGGAATGTAATGACTGCTTTAGAAGATTGCAGGAGACAATTGCTAAAGCAATCAGCAAATATGATTATAATGTCTCAGTTCAGCGGACTTTGTATTTTAAATTGAGATGTTTCATGTCCAAATCTATTCAAAAGCATCAGAAAAGGAAAGCAAAGTCTCTCATAAATATAGACAGCTATTCCATTGTCAGTTATCTGATGTTTCAATAATAAATGCTAGCTTTTCATGTTTGTTTATATTTAGGTTTGCTGCTGTTGTTAGAGAAGCTTTGAAATAAAGGAGAAGGTATATGAAAAAGGTATATGAAACAAGTTCAGGGGAGACTTCTCAGATGTAAATCGTATAAGGCAGATTTCAGCAGAAGTAGGGATTTCAGAACCTGCAGAATCAGTCCCCTTTCATATCATTAAAGTGTTACAACAGCCACAGTGCTTGTACAGTTACAGTAAGATAATTCAGTCAGAGAAGCTTTGCTTTAGACAAGTGAGATTTTTTTTATTAGATTGGCTGCTAACTATGGGTTTGGCTCACTTTTTAAAGTGAGCAAATGCCTCTGGACTTGCATATGCAAACCACTGTTAGCCTGCAAATACTTAGTCCTGGTTATAAGTGATTTATGTTCATTACCCTTGCATACAGAACAGATCTGTGAAGAAAACAAATGCGATTGCTAAAGGTGCAAAACTAGCTGGGATAGGGAAGGTGGTCTAGGTGAGGATCATAAATAATACAAGGGGATGTGACGATGAGCAGATGTTCTGGCTATTCGATATTCTTGGGCTTGCTAAGTCCTTCCCCTTCTCAGTGGTTCTGAGTCAAGAACCGTGGGGCTAAGGCTTTTCTGAAACAACCTGGCACCATGTAAAAGCTGTGAGAAAACTGCCATGAGTGTAAAAGCCATTCTCAGTCACAACCATCAAATTTCTATTGCATTAGTTTAAAGGCAAAGTTCTGGAAAATGCTCCATAAAGCCGTACACGTGTAAATGGCTTGAACACAGCAAAAGCATATCACACAGAGCTTGCTGTGTTGTATCCCAGCAGTCCTTCCTTGGGTTTTATGTAATTCCTAGAAAGCTTTTGCGAAGAATTTTGCATCCTCCATCCCCATTCTGTCAGTGATCTGGGTTGGATAAAAAGAAACTAAGCATTTCTCTTTCTACCAGCTTTATGTTATCAGATCAGTGCAAAGGAGATGAAACACTTGCCCTGCAGAAAGTGATTATCACATTTATAATATAGTATTTTTTTGAACTGAGTTTGACGATACAGATATTTAGGTCAACTAACAGAAGCATCATATATTCTTTTAACAAGAGACTGTAGAGGTGGTAATAAATAAACTATAGACAAAAACCTACTTAGGAGCTTTAAAGCATCGTGCCTTTCAAATAGAGTACTTTTGTTAAAATACAAATTTTGACTCATCACCTGGGAGAGCTGTGAACGCCAGAGAGAGGCACCAGAGGCAACTAAATGCATCTACTTCATTAAAACATATCCTCTTCTAATAAAAAAGTACTGTCATCTTGGGAGGGGGTTGTATAACTTAACTTGCTTCTCTGTGAAGAAAGGCTTGCCAAGAGATTCTAGGTAAACCAAGGAAAATGGAAAAAGATTTGCAAATGTTATACAAGCTTAGATGTTTTATGACTTATATAATAGTCCATATACTGTCCTGCAGTTATTTTAGTAAGTATTCTGGGTGGTGACTATTAAAGTTATTTTAACTGCCAAAATAGTTTTTTACTTATTGTTTTGTCTAAAATGAACTTCAGAGATAAGTTTTCTGAATCTTAAAATTGTTTTTTTTTAATATTGGAAATTAGATCTGCTTAGAACAGCTTTTCTCACTGAAAATTTTGATGGGTTTATCAATGTACATATGCATACACATACAGAAAATAGTACTTTAATCAAAAGAAATGGTAAATCTTTGGGACTTTAAGATGCTTTCAAAAACTAAAACTACTAGGTTTTCAGATGGAAGACTTTTTTTAAAAGCCCTTAAAATAAGAACACAATTGAAAATATTAAATACTTAAAAGCCTTTAATAAGTACTTCATTAAATGTTAATGGCTTTAAAGCCTTAAATACTCTAGCAATAACATCTTACATGACCACTTGCCATTCTTCATTCAGATTTTGGTTAGGCTGAATATATGCTTTGGGTCTTTGTTAATGGAATGAGGTCAATGGTGTTTGTTTACTGTGTCACATAACAGCTTAATGTAATGCAACACTATGACCCTTTCTATACATACATGAAGGGGCTTATGGAGGTATTGATATGAAAGACTACTTCATTCTAAGATGACATCTTCCCTTTTCCCTTTCAAGTGACGTGAGTTCAATTTGTGCTGATCTAAAAACCTGTTTAAAACTGTCTTTTCCCTGTAAACTTTGTTGCTCGACCACAACTTAAATGGCTTGAAAAAGGGGACCAAGTTTTGTACCTAGCATGTAGCTCTTTATGTTGTACCTAGCAGTGAACAAAATATGTTCTCAGTGCTGATCTCTGAAACAACCAAAGGCTACAATAAAACATAAAAGGAAGAAGATTGATGTAAAAAATATCCCTCGATGTGCTTGTTCCCCACCCAATACCTGTAAGTAATTACCTGTCTGGAGTTGTACAAGCACTTCAGTTTGGCTAGAGACAGCTATTGATTTAGAAATCAGATGTTCTTGGGCTGGGTATGGAAGAGGGAAGTGGGGGGAACTTTTTAAATTAATTTTTTTCTCAGCCTGTCGTGGCCATGAATAAGCATCATTCATTTCATGCAATTTCCATCTGAAACATTTTTGTATTGGGAATTGGTTTGCCACTTGTGGCCCGCTAGTCTGAAAATTAGCTTTCTAACCATGGCATCTAACCAGGCATTTGAAATGCTCCATTAAATTTTGTAGGTTTTTGTGTCTATTGCTTATGGGAGTGTTAGCTATCCTTCTTTATGTGCAGAGTAATATGATTTATTTTGAAAGAGGCAAAAGCCTAGATTTTTATGTTCTTGGAGAGTTTGCTTTGATTATTTAGGTTATTTATAAAAGGCTGTTGTAAGAGCTATAAAGATAATACTAGAAGAGTTTGGGTTATTGGAAAATGTAACTGGAAAATATGCTTCTTTCTCCCACAGATATTTCTATAACTAATTAAACAGAAACCTGAGTAACTGAAAATGTTTTCTATAGAAAACACCTGTAGAAAATGTGTCAAGTGTATTTATATATATTTAAATTTAGGGCTAAAATAACACTTTATAGAAGTCACCAGAAGAGGCCAAGGGTTATAAGCTCAGATATGACTTCAAAACTAGCCGATGTTCATGTACTGCATCATAAATGTCATTAGTGAACAGTTTTGAGAGAATCCAACAGGGAGGTCATAGACTGATCTCACATGTATGCTTAAAGTCTCAACACATTTGATGGCTCTTGTGGTTTAAAAGTAGGGGGGGAATGTGTGGTGGCATGACATTGACTTCTACTGTTAGCTACAGCTCAAATGGCTACCAGCAACTTGGTGGTAAAGTTGGTTACACTATTGGAGATAGTCTATGGACCTCTGTCACGTTTTTGGACTACATACTCATTCTGTTAACCGTACTTTCCCTGGATTTTCCAGAAACCTGTTTTTAGTGAATTAACCAGGCACTGATGGAAACTCATTGTGAGCAATGTCTTCTGCTGCTGTTTTGCATGCTTTCGGGTATGTAGAATATTACTAGAGCATGCGAGGCAAACTTCTCAGTGAAGTTTGTGAACATCTGTGAAGACAGTCTGAGGTCTGGATCAGAGGAGTGTGGGAACAGAGATAGGGAACCTCTATACCACTCTGACTTAAGCAGCTGTCATTTTTTTCTTTCCCCCCCCCCTAGTTTTTTGTTGTTTCTCCAGACCTCAATTCTTTCTCAGAAAAGTAAAAACATCGTTTTCAAATATACCTCAGTAAGAAAACTTTGTCCCCTTCTTCAAACTGTAAAGTTCGCAGTACTGGAGGAGCTGGAAGGATCTGAATATTCTCTAGCAATTTATGCTAATTGTCTCCTCTGTAGTATTGAGAGGTTTATGTATGTATCAAGAGTTTATACTGAGTTAAAAACTGTTGGACTTGTTATTTCAAGGTTTCTGCCTAGAAAATAACAATTATTAAAATATATTGCTGAACTAAACATGGAAGTCAGAAAACATGCAAGAATCTTCTGGAGGGCAAACACTACCACTGAGGTGGAAGAGCGGAGGGACCCCTAATGTAGGAGCTGGGCTGGGTGAGGAGGGGCTGCTTCTTACCCCTGTGCCCTTGTGCCTGAGTGTTGAAAATATAGAGTAAAAGATCCTGGTACGCCTGGTATCAAGCCATTTGGGGTTGCTCTCAAGCCTGTTTACGGTTGCAAGAAGCCCTCAGGTGCTGTGTTCAGTGGAGGCAGAGTTTGGGGTGCGGCTGTGCAGGGCTCTAGGGGAAGCCTAATGCTCTTTTAGGGGCTGTAGTCAGGGCACCTGGAGAGGGAGCCCCAATATTTCACAAGCTCATACTACTTATAGATGAATATTTAAAGTTACCCAGGCACATGTGTTTGTACAGTCTGGAAGGCATGAACTGACTGTAGGTCTGCTTCTGTGTCTTAACCACAGTACTTCCTTCCACTTTTGGGGTTGCCTAGCAGCTATAATGAGACCTTTTGGGATATCATTTCTGGCTATGATGTTTCCAGCACGGTTTCCTTCTCTCTCTGGAGTTCAAAGTTGGCTTACATCAAGAGTTGAACTTCCGGGCACTTATTCCTTTTGCAGTTGTTGCACCCGCAACCTGAAATACTGCCACAGACGTGGAAAATAAAGCAACAAAAACAGAACTAAAAGGCTGAACTTCTTGAGAGGCTTCCCATCTACTGATTCTTATTCTCTTCAAATTGAAATGAAAATATTGTACTAGGTAGCTGTAGTGTACTTCGTACTTGTTCTTGGTGAGACTTCTGAATTACCTACTGCTATTATATTAAGAAAGATAGTTTTCAGTGTAGTACTGTCAGGGATGTTAATTAAACTGCAAAATGGGCTGGATTAATTATTTTCAATAAATTCCAGTAAAAAAAAAAGCTATGATCTTTAGTTTTACCAAGACTAGAAGTAGGAAAGAAAATGTACCTGCTGAACTAACTTTTTTCTCATTATACTTTTATATTTGTTTAAATCACACATTACTGCTGAGTATTGAGTTAATTGATGCACATTATCATACGCTTGCTGTTTTTGTGGCTATTATAGGAAGCCTGCATGTGTTCTCCATGTATTAAAGTATCCTAGAGCAGATAATGCTAATACGGAATCTCAGGTCCTGCTGACAGCTGAAAGACCAGTTAGCGTTACTGGCTACTTGTTTATGTGATGTTTATGGGAGAATCCCACATAATCAGTAAAACTCAAAGGCTTCATGAGTGTAACTCATGTTGAACCTTTGAATTGCTCAGAGGATTCACTCCTCTGCCACTTTGGGTGCTTGTTTGGGAGTGCCTGTAGTAACACACCTCCGCTGGCTCTGCAGACACCATTTTGTTGCCTACAGTCTTTGTACCAGTGGGAGTTTTGGGATTCCTGAAGATAGTCACATTCATAGTTTGTCTCAATACCAAAATCAAAAAGGAGCTGGCTTAGTGCAGACATCTACACACTTGAAAATCTGCTGTTGTTGGGGGACCTCGCAAATGAAATGGTATGTGAACCTCAACGATTTTAAACTAGAGATGCGGAAAGTGACTTTATGCTATGTGGCTTCATGGGGTTGTGAGGAATTGCATTTTATTTCTCGTACCTGGGCCCATGAACTTGTTCTTGAAGTTAAGCATAATTTCAAGTATCTTGTGTTGGAAGTCTAAAAGCTCTGTTACTGTAGCTGCTGTGTGAGACCAGAAGACTAGCATACCCTGGGATGGGATGCGGTTGGGAAAGCTGTCCAGCATTTCTGCGTTCATTTCTTCTTGATATGAATTCTATTTCTCTACAAGTTCTGTAGGATTTCACAGTCAGTGAACCTTGCCAAAGGTGGGTTTCCTAGGACTCTCTTTTGCTTAAAGGTGTGCCTGAAGGAGGGGAGGTGACAGGGTTGCAGGAACTGGATGTCAGACCTAGAAAAGCCCTTCAAAAGCAGTTAAGGAAATTCGTGCAGTAAGAGGGAGAGAAGGGAGGGAAGTTTATACACTCCCTAACACCACCAATACCAGGCTGGAAGGATGCACGAGAAGGCAAGGAATAATGTCTGCAAATGGCAGTGTGTTTTCATTAAAAAAAAAAAAGCTGGCCTGGCAGTTGGCCATAGCTGCTGTATTTGCTGCTTGTCAGAAACAAAAGTACTTGCAAATAGTGTGATTTTTTTTTTAAACCAAATGACTGTGTTCTATAGCAATCCCTACAGATCTTTTTTTCACCAGATGGCTTCTTAATATTAAACAATAACTAAACACAACAAAAAAATATCACCTATATAGCTTGACTCTTTTTTTGTTTTTAAGAGGCTGCTGAGAAGACTTGTTATCAATTTGCTGTGGTGGCAGAAGTGGGAGGAGAAGCAGGTTACTGGCAGCAGATGACTGCCTGCCATCTGGATAGACTTTGTGGCTGATGAAAATATACATAATTTGGACACAGATGTGTGTGCTTGATTCTATGCCAGTGCAGTGACTTATTGACAGAGATGTAGAGAGATGGCCCCTCGGGAGAGCGGGTCAAGGGAAACAAGCAGCTGCAGAAGGAGGAGTTGGTCTCATTGCCTTACCTTGCAGAGGCTAACAAAAATGGATAGAGGCTATGCTTTGGAAAGGGCTTTCAAGTGATTAAATTATTTAGTCAGATCCCCCAGAGACTTGGAATTACTTTCTTCCTCAGAAAATAAACTGTAGATCTCTCATCCTCCCCTTGTTCCTCAACCTTTCTGGTGCTGTCTGCAGCCTAGCTCTCAGCAAGGCATTGTTATCTCCACAACTGCCCTCAGAGCCTCTCAGCTTATCAGACCTGTCACACATTTTGGGGGAAATCTTGTCATATGGCTTCTTTTCCTCATGAGATGACTTCTTACTTGAGGACCTTGCTAATAAGGGGTAGGATACCTGAAGCGTGATTTCACTGGAGCATCTGTCTGAGCCTTTCCTACTCTCTTGCAAAATTGGCCTTGGGGCCTAGGGTTGTCACAATGTCAAAGGCTCCTCTTGTTCCCAAAGTATAAACTCCACATTCCTCCAAACCTTGTGCTCTATGGAAAGTTGTGTTGTATAGTTTTGTTTCTGTTCTGGGAGTATCTATGTGCAGATAAGTTGTTCATCCTAATTACAAAAATAATGTTGCATTGTAAAAGCAAAAGTACACACAGACTTTTTCTCGAAGTATTTACCTTCATTTTTAGCACTAAGTATCCTATTTCTTTATGGAAAGGAGGAGGTTTAAGCAACTGTAATTGGCCATGGAACTGCCCACAGTGGCTTTGTCAGGAATGGAAGCATTTATAACACTGTGTCAACAAGTACGTAAGCCTTTGCAAACCCTCCACAGCCTTTGTTTTGAACCAGAAAAATTCCACATATGCAAACCAACCAGCTCAGGTTTCTGGACAATTCACCAGCCTACCACCCTGTACTCTTTTGCTCAAAATGCTTTGTTTCTGAAATCTGGACAGAGATGTGTTTTAAATCATCTGCCTTAGCTCATGTATTTTATATTTTGACTCTTATAAGGCCTTTCAGTTGACTACCTAAGTCATGTTAAATATTCAACAAAAATACAGTTGTTGTGAACCTGACAGGGAAAACGGTGTTATGCAAATATTCTCTAGTTTAAGAAAACATTTCTGACAAGCTGAATGTAGACATGTATTTCTTTGAATTGTGAAATAGCAATGAAAATTTGTGTGTGTGGGGAGTAAAACCGTAATAAGGACCTTAGAGTTAGATGTGGTTCCATATATGGTTCCCATATATAGCCCTTTTCCTACCTCATATAGGATGACATATTAGTGCATTTTTTTTCCTTAGGTGCTTCACGGTGTGATGTCATCCTGGTGTGTGTGTGTACACAATCCTTCAGCTATAAAGACCATGAGAAAGTGAAAGTAAGGTTGTTCTCTCCTCTTAATCGAACAGGAGTCGGTTTAATCCTTCCTAGCGATGCAGGGGTGTTTTTCTTTGGAATTTGATGTGCTTCACTCCTGTAGGAGTGAAGGATTAGGAAAAGGAAAAAAAACATATGCTGTTTTGAAACCCTCTGTGTTCAAGCTTATGAACTACCTCTTCTAATATACTTTCAAAGGGATGTTTCATCTGAATAGGAGACACCTAAGTATGGATCAGCTACAGTGGCTGGGTAAAGGTACATATTTGTTTTTACATTCGTCTCTGTATCTGACCTCTTCAGTACATCAAATCTCACCAGAACAGGTTTTCCAGTACTTCTTTCTGCTGAAAGGGAAGAAAAAATGTAATTTTTATTTTTCAACTTAGCTTAAAAGGGAGCACGACTTGTTCTGCTGTCACGCATCCTACCTTGCCATAAAATGCATGAGATAGTTAAAGCCAGAAAGTGGCTGGCTTTCTGATTAACTTTTCAAAGCTTCCTTTTGTTTATTATTTTAATCAGGTTCCTGATATAAGGAGGACAACTTTGCTTCTACACTAAGCCCTTTTTTATTGCCTGGCAGGTAGTGTAGTGAACACTAACTTCTGTATCTCTTTTAAACATGGTGTTCTAATAGCAAAGGCCACAGGATGCCTGAGGAGTACTAGTCACCAGGGTTCACCCAGAGATATTAGCAATTGCCAGTATGAAAGCTCTGCTGTACATTAAAGGAAAATATCATTAGAGCAAACAAGAAGGTTCAGAGAAAAATCCCCTCATTCCTGTAGAGTCTTCATGTCATTACTGACTTCTGCCCTTTCTGTAATTTCTGAAATAAGCTCTCAGTTTTTGTTTCAGCCTTCATCCAGGTTTCCTTGCTATAGTATTTATTTTTGCAGGGGTAATGCCTTATCTTTTCAATTTTCCATCAGCAGAGAGCTACAATCCTGCATCCTGTTTCCTAAAAGCCTGGCTCATTCAGCTTTCACAGCAGCAGGTATGTGTAATTACAAGCTCCAGGACAAGATAGATCAGTTTTGAAAAATATGCTTTTAGGGCTTCAGCAGTGAGAAATCAGAGCTATTTGGCTGCAGTCTGTGATTCTGGTACTGAGCAGTAGGCACTGCCATATATTTGATTTCTTTGATAGTTACAGACCCTTCGCCTTCAAGAGGCTTGTGCTATCTGGGCACAGAATTCTTGTTTGGAATTTCCTTCTAGGCAAACTTCATATTTGTATTTCTTAATCTGCCCTATGTGGGGAAACATAACTACAAAATTTTTTTGTGGGGCATAAAAAGAGGTACCTTCTTTAAAAAAAAAAAAGTGTGTGCCCTGTTCCAGTGCTTGCCTTCTCCACACCTGTCTTCTGGGAGGGTGGCAAGGATCTCTGGTGTGTCTAGGACTAAAATCTAAAATGATCAGTTGTTAATAATATAATAGACATAACAAGGCTGAGGGATAGAAAAAATCTTTGAATTAAGGCTTTCTATTGTCACCAGTCAGATTTGATAATCCTAGTTAAACTCCAGCATTTCCTGAGCTCAGGAAGCAGTGAATCAGTCTACCAGTAAGTTGTCATCCAGCACCCCAATTCCCTGAATTCCAGTGGCTCTCATCATTTCCAGGAGTCTCATGGTTAGGTTCCACCTCCAAAAGACTTGAACTTGATGTAGAGCCCTTACTTCTGTGACAGGCAAGATTTACCTCATTAAAAATAGCCTGGGGATGAAAGCTAATGAAATGCAGGTAAGTTAGACTGGAGGTACAGTTATGTCTTTTGGTTTATCATTTGGATAGAACTAATGTGTGTTTATTCACTTTTTTGGTATAGTATCAATGAAAAAGGTAAAACCAAGAAGAACTTCCTTATTTATAGTTACTAGTTGCTATGCATGTGAAAGCAGTTCAGTGTATAGTCCTGTAGTAACTACAAAGTTCTTGTCATGTAATTCCTCTATTTTTCTTCTTCGGATAAAAATAAAGCTTCTGGTTTGAATGATGATCTTTGGACGCACTCTAATATAAGGATCAAAGCATCTGTGGCAGCTCTTTTTTTCCAACATTAAAAAAAAGTGGACTAAAAGTGTTTAAAGGGAAGATGAGGCTTATTTTGGAGGTAACAACAGACAGGCATCTCATTATCAGATGCGTGAAATAAGAAAGTAAGTGGTGGCTGACTTCACCATCAACCGCTTGTACCAGCAATCTTTACACTACCACCCTGTTTTATCTACTTTTTCTCTGGCAGAAAAGCAATTGAGGAGAGGTGTCAAGCTTTCTCTAAGCTCTCCTTGATTGCCTTAGTATCAGAGTGGATGGGGCAGCTGCAACCTGCACCTGGGCTGCTGGCTGCTTGGGGAACTCAAAATGCTGTGTTGCTGCAAGTGTTCTTTGTCCTGGCATTGCAAGGATGAGCAAACCATTTCTTGATCAGCAAAGCATTTCAGGCTTGGACTGTCTGGACTGTGCTGAGCAGCTTTACCACTGTTAATAGAGATGTTATTTTTCTTTTAGCTTATAGATTCACTACTTTTGTTTAAGGTGCCTGTATCAATCTCCAAGAGTACACGCATAACATTTACAGCATATAAAATGCTTATTGGAAGCTGCTTTGTTCACTAGAACTAGCACATCTGCTGGAAGTACTAATGCTTTGGTATTTGGATACTACTGTATTTGAAAGCACGTGCAATAATTGGTGTGCGTTTGTGGGTTTTCTGTACCAAAAAGAAACTACAGAAGTGAGAGCACAGCTAGCTGCACAGAAATAGAGCTGTTAGTGTGAGGGGAAAAAATAGGTGCAGAACTAAACTTCTTTCCAGTGTATGAATTTGCATTTTTAAGTGTTTTGTTAAAGTACCTCTGGTTTGTGTTTTATTTTCAACATGAAATTTATACGATGGATTAATCTGTTTCATCCAGAGTACGCATCACCCAAATGTTCTCTCACACCATCCCAAGTCATCTCTGAAGATGTGTTTTTATGAGTCACTCCAGGCTTGAGGAAAAAGTAAGAACACAGTACAAATGCATAAAAGAAGAATAAGCACCAAGTACGCTTTAGCCAGCAGGCATGACATTTAGGCCCCAGAGCTGGTGAACATCAACAGGGCTTGCAATGCAAACAAAAGGCACAGGAAAAATTGAGTTGTACTTACCAAGACATGTTACTGTTATTTTTTATGACATTCATGGCCAAATGATTCAGCTTCTCACAGCTAGACCTGGATGACATTTCCCCAAAGAACAGTAACTTGTTTATAAAGAAAGGGGGGGGAAAAAAGTCAGCATCATAAGGACTGAAAGTACCTGGGAAGCTGAGTCACATGCGAACAGCTTTGCATAATACACAAATAAATGGTGAAGATTCTGTAAATATTAAAACACTTCTTTCTGAGGTTTAAAAATTCATTCTTTTGGCAATGTTCTTATGTTTCAGTTTATGCAGTTTTGAAATTGATTTTTTGGAGTTGGGTTTCAAAATTCCTTTCTCCCTCACTTTTAAATCAGACCAATAAAAAAGGTCAAAATAAAACAAGCTGACAAGAAATGTTTGAACTTCTAGATTTTTTGGGGGAGGAGGAGGAAAAAATCAGCAGAAGTCTATTGAATTTAACTTCAGATTGACAAAAAGAACAACTGAAGATTAGGAAAGATCTCAGGATATTTTTTTTAGTTTAGCTGAAGTTTGAATTCTGAACTTCCCATTTTCAGTCAGCAGTCAGATATCTAAAACACTGGCTCTTTTACGACAGACAAAATTGGAGAAATTTTAGAAAATCATAAATTGATACCACATAGAAATGAACTATTTGTGCTAGAGTTGTATTTTAAGTTCTAAAGCATTATATTGGTTAATCTTGTTTTTAGCCAAAAGTTGAATAAGAACTGGAGTTATCTGCAAACCTAGTCCTTCTGGAGAAAAGTTAAGATTAATGATCAGATATGCAGATCTCTTTACTGTCAAGGCCTACAGAGCATACAAGTATGTAGTTGGAGTAATGATCTTTGAAGATCCCTTCCAACTGACCTGTTCTAAGAATTAAGCCATCTGAAGATTCAGAGAGGTTCCTGCTGGAACCTTTAGGTAATTCTTTACCTTCAGACCCATTAAAACCCCGTAAATCCATCTCTAGGGCTCCTATTAGATCATGCTGGAAAGTATTTCTGTGGTGCACTTCACTTTTTTTCTTCTGGTATGCCTGTTTCAGGAGTCCCTCAGTTAAAGATGAGAAACTTGGCTGTACAGTGTATTTCTGATTAATCTTTCCCTGCACCCGCTGACCATTTCTAACATATCCATAAGAATTTTTTCTTCAAAAGCTGAGTTTATGTAGCCCTCTTACCAGGGTGGTCACCGTTTGCCCATTCCCACTGCTTGGCTTTCATTTATCCAGACCGGAGTGTTTTTTCACAGTGTAGATAAGGAAAGGAAATCAGGGAAGAAATTGTGTGAATATACTAGTTTTAAGTATTCAAACCAGGTTATTTTCCCAAGTGTCTCAACTACCTGGAGTCTTGCTCCAGGGCCATAGGAGAAGACAGCTGAATCTGTATCCTGAGCTGTTCTCAGTTCTGTTCCTCACTTTGTTTACTAAAATGAGTGTGCTGAAGGTGCTGGCAGAGAGGAGGGCACTTCTCACTGAGTGTCTATGTTAATTTATGCTCTCTTTATAACTCTTCTCAATAGATCTTCAAGAGCTCTACAGCTGTAGAATAAAAATCACATCATTAGGTTAGATTGCTTAACACCCTTTCTTCACTATCAACAAAAGTTTTGAGTCTTGTGTGATGAGCCCCCAAGTTGAACAGAGATAGAGGTGAATCATATCTGCTAAAAAGTTCAGCAGAAACTTATGTAAAGACTCTGCTGACTTAAATAATTCCCTTGTTTCAGCAGAAAATAAGGCTTTCAGGACCTGAGGAAGGACTAGAAGGTACATAGTCTTGCAAGTTCCTTGGCATATTGAGCTATCCCATGGCACACGACAAAATTTGCATTTTTACTCCTGTTTACTTGCATTTACACATCTCCCACATTAGTAATGAGATTTCTAGGTAGGCTGGATTTTTCATGTTGTGGGAGCAGCTGCCTTGGACGAAGCCAGCAGAGGATTGCTAATTAAAGAATTAAGAATACCAGTGTGGAGAGGCACCAAGAAAATGTCAGATTTATTTTCAACCTGACGCGTAAAGCAAAGGAGAGAAGATCACCTTGTCCAGATTTTCCTCAGGAAGGAGTCTCTTGGCATATTTTATACAGAAAGGTTTTAGGAGTTAACCAAATAGTTTCTCACATTGAATGAGAATGGAGCAGATGCTAATGCCAAACTCCATAGTCATGTCTATAGTCATATTTTTGCCAAGGCATGCAGAGAAAGTCACAGTCTCTGTAGGAGATAAACAGCTAAGGTACCACACCAATTTCTGCTTCTCTGTGTCAGCTTGAATCAAGAAGTGCAGAGTAATTTCCCTCCTTTCCTCTCTTCTCTTCTTTCTAGTTTGCAAATGCGAATCCCCAGTGAGAGAAGGCAAGTTGTAGCTCACTGTGACCTGAAGTGATGTATGGGTTATCTTTGCTTAGGCTCCTCAGCAATCTGTCACTTCCTCTGTGCCAGGGTGGCACTCTTTGTTGTACTAGGACCAGATCTAGGGACTCTGTTCTCCAGGTTGATTGACGGGACTCGCTTGTGGCCAGCTCGGTTAGTACCTGGGGGAAAGCCCAGTGCTCCCCAGAGAATTATCTCCCGCCTGTTGCCTGCTTGTTAATGATCTTGTATAAAACATTGCACCTAGCGATTACCTAACAAGTTATTTATCTAAATTAATACTAGTTGACTGGAGGAAAAAAATCTAGGAATAAAGGGGATCAGGTGAGAAACTTAATGAATTTAACAGACTCCAGAATCTCTCTGAATACTGAACAAAGGTTTTGTTTCAGTCCTTCAGCTTTGTTAGCCTATTTTCAGAAAATTGCCTTTCTGAGCCATGCTTTTGTCTCCAGTGATAACATCTAGGAGCATCCACTTAAGTAGTAAGTGGGTTTTTGGCGCAGACACAGAGACAGTTAAATATGTTGTATTCAAGCTGAGCTGGAGAATTCTGTTGTGTTTGTTTTCTGGAAGACGAAAACACAGAACAGTCAATTAACACTTATTTTTCACATTCCTCAATCTGCGAAGAATGTTTGTTTTGATTTGGTAGGAAATGTGTTTTTTTTGCTAGGTTGAGTTTTTTAAGGCCAGATTTGTCATTTGTTTCTTCTTTTTCTATCTTTGTGCTCTTTATCATTCATGGTTTAAGAGCTTAATAGTGTAAGTATTGGAAGATGGGTTATCTGAAACACTTTCAAGCAACCAGCTAGTTGTGGCTGTAACAGTATAACGTGCCACCAAGCTCTGAAACTCTGTAGAAAATGCAAAGATATTCACATTGAATGCAGGGATGCTGAGTTTGAGTGTCTTTGATCCTGGGCTTGTGGGGGTGTCAGAGGGAGAGGCCCACATAAATAGCATCCACTGAAATGGGAATACCTACACTGCTTCTGAACCTCGTGTGTTGGGTGTGCATCACGAAAACAGACTTCATTTGGATCCGCTATTTCTCTTTGAGAAAGAAATTTTAGACTATAAATGTGTAAGGACACGCTTTCCTTTTGTACCTCTGTTTCTGTTACTGCAGTTCTCAGATTTATTAAGGTTTTGTCTGGTACTCCTTTCCTCTTCAGTACTGATTTGATTCTCATCTTTGCAATATGGTACATCTTACCGTTTTATATCATGCTTCCATGTTAAGGTTATTCATGCAAAGAAGCCATCTCAAATGCACACTCTGAGGAACATGGCCTTTCTTCAGGCCAGCATTTTCCCTTTAGAAATAAAATGTCCTTTTTAGTCATTGCTTAGTCACTTTTAGTGAGTGTTTTTTGGTCTTAAAATTATTTTATACAGAAACATACGTAGGCAAGTCTCAGTGTAGCAAATCATCTCTCTCTATATTTAACCAGGTTCATGGTTTCAAAATCCAGAGCTCTGTTGTAAGAAGTTTTCTATTTGTTTGAAGTAGCTACAGGTTTTTAATGTATAATTCCTTTTTAAAATGTAATTCCTTGCAATAGCTTGATCAATCCAGAAAAACAAAATAATGATAAAAAGCTTTCCACAGCTGCTGAGGAAAAAAATCAATAAAGAATTCATTTTTTCATATAAAAAATTACTTCTGAAAGTGCAGGTGTCAGTGTAGGAAACGTCAGTAATATCTGCAAAGCTATGCATAAATGGAGTAAGCACATATGTACTTTATTTCCTCACATACCGAAGCACACATCACTGGTGAGCAAAAATGATGTAAAAAAATGCACGCAGCCTTAGGCAAAACCAAATTTTTATATCTCTTGTATGCTCTGATCTGTTGGCTTTCTTGGGCACTAGATCGATTTCACTATACTTTGAATTAGATGTTGAAATTGTATTGAGGTTTTCAAATATACCACAAGAATCTATTTAAGTAGATGTTAAGCAATCAAATCTGTTATGTATCTGCTTTGACTATCACAACTTGTGTTCTACTCCCCCCCCCCAATGCCTTCTGCTCAGTTGTTTCTTTTCTATTCATTAATCTTCTGTCACTTCGTGCCTAATGTGTTTGACTGAATATGCTTTCTGTTATATGGTGTTCCCAAGGTAGGTCTGGATGTGTAAAAGATTATGTATTTGCCTGTCAGAGCCAAGTAGAGCATTGACAAGCTTTCAGGGCTTGAAATAATGCTCTCTTAATTCAGGGTTTGATGCTGTGGATTCAAACAGCAGGCTGTACCTATGCGTCCTGGAGAGATGTTGCACAGCCTTTGAGGTCTAGAGATGTCTCCTGCTCACTCCGCTGGACCACAGTGCCTTCAGTGTTGTTATTAAAAGCTGGATGCACATTCTTCATTCCCAATAGGTTTGTGAGCTTTGTAAATGTCAGTATCATTTTTCTTTCTCTTGATGCTGGTGTTTAACAAGTTAAGGCAAGACAAAGCAAGATTCAAGGAAGCCAAACTGGAGCTGTTCTGAAATTGTTATAAGAAGCTGCTTCATGCTGTTGAGCTTTGCACAACAAAAAAAAATTAGGAAAGTTGTCCTGAAAACTTACCTTTTTCCTCTATATTTTCCCCATGTGGTTCTCTAGTCATTACCAAAAGAGTTATTTTAATTATTTTCTTCCAAGCTTCTGGTCCAGTTCACATTTCACCTAGACTGCAATGAATCAGGAGGTGCTCTTCAGTGTTGAAGTGACAGAAGTATAAAATCTTTGTAGGGTGACACATCTTTGACAGAGCAGTATGTCAGGTAACAAACAATGGGAGAAGGCACTTCGAAGTGTGGGAGATGGGTCCATTTGCATGTCTGTCTCTGACAAAAAAAAAAAAGCTGGTGGAGCTTGCATACTGAAAGATATCACTTTAATTCCCCAGTCTTGCAAAGAGCAACTGTTCCTCAAATTCTACTGAATATTGTAATTTCTGCTTTTTTTAGGGAGATTTAGACAATTTAGATGAATACTACGTGACTCTTCTTTTCTGAAGTGTGTTTATGACAGATGTGTTTATTCCTGCCTGTTCCTTGTCCATTTTCCTGGCTAGTCCCTCTACCCTCCAAAAAACAGCCACCTTGGAAGTAATATGTATGTACCCAGTGAAGGGCAAAGTAGGGCTATTTCATGTCTTCAGAGACTTGTGTTGGTCTGCCAAGCCTGTGGATTCATCCCTTCCACTCCTGTTCCCTTAAATCTAGCTAACTCTTTGGGATTTTCTGAAGATCATAGAATCGTAGAATCATTAAGGTTGGAAAAGACCTCCAAGATCACGGATACTCTGATTTTGCACGTGGGGTGGATCAAGCAAGGCAAACCACATTCAGAAGCTGGAGTCCAGATGAGGTGTGCCTATAAATGACTATTTCTGAAAAACAACTATTTCTGAAGTTGCTGTGCTCTGAAACGTTCTTATCTGACTTGAACTGTCTCTGCTCCATTGACTCAGAGATAAACTCAACAGGTCTTAAGTCAGGATTCTCGTGAATGAAATTCTTAATCATCTGTTGAAGTTTTTGTCATGGAACTTTCTGAAAAATGAGAAATTATTTCTCTTTCCCCATGAGTCATTCACTGCTGCCCTCTGACCAGTGGTGCTGGGTGGAGGATTGCTTTTGCATCCTCAGAATGGGATGCTAATACTATCCTATTAAATGGATGACCTTGTGTCTTCTTACTGTTTCTCAAATATTCAGCAGGTATTTTCTAAAAGATACCCCCTGGAGATCTCAAAATTCAGTAGTGATATAAAATAATTAACTAAAGGTCAGAGACAGTTCCTGCTACATCTAATTTGTAAGCAACTGTTGAGCAGAAGCTGCTTGTGATATACATGCTAATGAAGATCCTCATTTGTGAACATATTTTAAGAGTTATAAAAGTCCTTGGGGATACAGGTGGCAGAAATTTGAATGTTGAGGAAATTGTAAATACAAGGAGGCTTCAGGTAGGTGCTTCTACTGATGTGCTTAATATAAAGCTTGTGCTTATAACTAGTGAAGACATTGTGTTGCACTTGGGTGTAAGCAGATGTCCCATTCAGATCAGATGCTGCAAGTTCAAATGTGGCTTGGTGGTTCAGGATGTAGCTGTCTGTTGAAGAAGGTCACTTTATAAGCAACAGGAAAATGCATTCCACTTCAGGAGAATGGAAGGTCCTCCGCTTAGTTGCAAGTTTCCCCACATTAGATTCAAAGAAAATAATGTTTGCATTGACCAGTTATGCCTAGCTTCTAACTAAAATTCCTCCAAAATGTGATATAAAGGGAATAATAAGTTTAGATTATGGTACTGCCAAGGTTGAACAAAAAAAGTTGTTAATATAGGAATGTTAGTCTATTTGGAATGTTTTGTAAATCAGCATGATTTAATAATAATTTATTCAGGTACATTTAAAAAAAATCTCTATACAAATGCAGGTGTCTTAAAATGTACATTAGGGAACAAAATCTGAAAGCAAATGTAGCCGAGAATATTGCACACTATAATTTTGAGAGAAGCTAGACAGCAGGAATTTTGTAAGACTCAGTTTTATATTAAATGCTTAAAATTAAAGATACTTATACTGTGCTAGTAAAGACAATTTGAGCTGCCCAAGAAGACTGCAAGTTCTAAAACACATTGCTTAACAGTGAATTTGATTAAGATTTTGATTAATTAAAAATGAATTCGTTGTTGAACTGACTAATATTTAATTTAGAGCTCAGCCAAAGAGACTAGCAACCCAGAAATATTTTCTTTGACTGGTGGTCTGTTGAATTATTTTTTTTCATGTATAGGAACTCATCGGTGTGGATGAACAATTTCAGCCATAATTTCTCCTGTTGAGTGTCATCAAAAGCTTTTGGTACTTGCAGAAGAATTCTTATGGAATGGTGTTAGAATTCTGTCTCTATATGGAAGTATCTAGGTTACCAAGTATTTCCTGCATGTTTTAAATAAACCCAAGTATTTATATAAAACACCTACAATAAACCACTAGTCTAATAAATTTAGGTTTTAGATACCACCCACCCAGTTTTCCATCTCTGATTCTTTGCTCAAGAACAAACTGGTTATTGATTTCCACCCAGGAACTAAATCTAATCCTTTTCTGAAAGAGATACATGGGGATGATGAAAAAAGAGCTGAAATCCAAGGCATTCTAGATCAACTTAGTATTGGACTGTTTATCTGCAAAGCAAATACAACAGCAGAAAAAGAGGGTTTTCCACTATTTGACTTCTAGCTTTGTGATCTTTGCCTGTAAAGGTGTGCACAGCACACAGCACCTAGCTGAATACTATCTGGCAAGTAACATAACCTGAAGAGTTTTACCAGGCAAGCAGCCTCTGTAAGTGCTGTCCTATTTGGACAGAACTGGTTCACTCAGATGGAAAACATCAGTGAGGTTGTTTTGAGCCATGCGGCTTACAGGGACACAACACCAAGCTCTGCTGCTTCCAGTTGTCTCCAGATGGGGCTGGGATTCCCAGACAATATAGAATGAGGGAGGGCAATAAGAAATTGCTCCATATCAGTTGCCAGGTGTTCAGGAAAAAGATGTTTTTTTCACAGGATAATCAATAAGAACGAAAGAAAAGAGGGAAGGACAAAGGTGCTCTGAAGTGAGGAGCCAGGTGGAAAAGAGGATAAAATCTGACTGCTCTTCTCTAAACCTCAGCAATGCTTTAATCAGACCAAGATCCTACCAGGTGACTGACCTAGGTTTGACTGAACATTTAATCTCTGAATAAGTAACCAAAGGGAAAGTAAGAGATGGATTAGCTTCATATTTGATTCCCAGTGTGGTCAACATTTGAAGAGCTAAAGTTTACAGGGGCTAATCCAAAACACACATAGTTTTCTACCTACCTGTAGGAATCTTATCTTAGTCTTACTAATATTTTCAAAAAAAAAAAAAAAGTGGGAAGAACAGTCAGTTTCTTTCACTACTGCTTCTTTTCTTGCCCCAGATGGCCCAGGAAGATAAGGCAAGCAGAGATAAAAGTGCAGGAGCTCCAGGCCAGTCAGAGAAGACACTGTGCTTTCTGACAACAAGGCAGTAAAAATGTCTGTGGAGTTGTTAGTCTTTTATTTCCTTCTGTTGAATGTAATTTGAAGTGAAGGCACAGGCCAGTACTAGTTCACTGGCATGCCTTTATAGATATTTGTGCACTGTGTACAAAACAAGGTGAAGAAGTGAAATGTTTCCATATCTTAAGTGAAAAACAAGTCTGTGCTTAATTAAGCACAGACCTTTCCTTTGGTTTCCTTTAATTTCCTTTAGACTTTAAAAGGACATCTGAGCAAGGTCCTTTTGTAGGAGTAGGAGCAGAGCTGTGAATCACTAGGCACTCTTGGGAGCCTGCCACCCAGTTGTAACAAGATTACTCTGTAACGTTTGATCAGTTTCTGTAAAACCCGTGTGACAGTGCAAATGGGATTTGGCTCAGAACCCCGTTTCCTGGAGTGGGTGGGCAAAGGTCTAACATATCTGGGTGGATGGGAGGTTCAAAACTGAATGCTGGTTTGTACCCTCATAAGTATCCTCATCACCATGCTGGGGTATAGGGAGTATTGATGTAGGATTTTGAAATCCATGCCTACAAGAATTTCTTGTGCAGGGTTTGCTCCCTACAGTGCTGATGCTGTCTGTCTTTGGAGGAAAAAGTTTGTTGTGCTGATCCTTTGTTTTTAGTGTTTGTGCAACAGAGGTGAGTTGAAAGAACAGACTCTGCTTCATCCTGCTGAAAGTGAGAGGAGTGCGAAGTGATTTGTCAGTTAGCCCAGACCAGTTATCTTCCCCATTCAAGGAATTATTTATATTTTGTCCATAAAGCTGGCACGATATTGCTGTTGAATCTGCCTCGGCCAGCTGTGATGATATCTCTTTGCCTGGCCAGCAGGTCAGTTCACCCTAACCTTCTTCAGCACAGAGGCAGGAGTTAACAGCTCTCCAGTAATGCTTGTAAAGCCAGAAACAATCAATAAATGTTAATCCCTTATTGCATATGTCTGAAAAATATTTATTGATATACATACAGGATAGCTTCAACGTATGTAGACAAAAGCATGAGGAGGTACAAAAGGTAGCTTTTATGAAGTTTGTTAAAAGTTGGGAGCTTTAAGCTGAACATTCAGAGAAGAAATGAGTGGTATGATTCAACTTTCTGCAAAAATTAAGTTGCTATAACTACTTTGTAGGGGTTGTATTTTGTTAATGGTTGTAGTTGGAGATCCTTTAGTGGGCTACTGAAAGCAGCCCTGTACAATGCTCATACTCGGATGCTGAAGGTCTTTAGGGAGTTAGGTAAGAAACTCCATTTTAGAGATTAGAAAATAAGGCTCACTAATGCTGAAACCAGATTCTCAAAAGAGCTGGAGGGGTTTTTAAACTGTAATTCCTTTGGAAATCAAAGGTAATGGACACCTATTTCTTTAACAGCTTTTGAGAATTACCCCTTAATGATTTGTGCAAGATCTCTTGGAAAATGCCAGTCAGTAAGAGACCGACCGGTCTCACAACTCCTGTTCTGCAGGGTTTATAAGTATTTCACCATGTTCACAGGTTTGCCAAGTTTTATTTCTCTTATGTGGAACCTAAGCGGTAGGGCACAGCCTGTTTCCTGTCTCAGTCCTTGACCCAAGTTAAACGTGTTATCTGTTGATTGAATACATCTCTTCTTTTTACCTCTACAGAATGAACTGAGGGATTAAGCACAGGGAAAAAAAAATTAATGCATTGCTTTAGTTATCTATTTTTCAAATAACTTAGTAAATTCTTTACTAAGGAGAATACACCCTCCAGTAGGCACCAGTGGGTGCATGGCTAAAAGAGGTGATCCTGTCACCAGCAGCAGCAAGCAAGCAATGCTGCACATCTCTTTAAATGCACTTTGTAGTCTTTCTTCATGGCATGAGAGAAGTAATGCAGTTCTGGCTCATACAAGCAAGCATCAAAAGAGTAGCCCAAATCCTACCACAATGTGGTGAATAACCATGAATTACTTAGGATGCTGGAGACATCAGGTTGTAAACATGATGCAGCACCAGGAGAAGTAGGGAAAATTCATCTGGCCCTGAGCTTACGGCTACCAGAGACCTGCATGTCTACCCTGCAGAGCTGCTGGCTGACACAGGGAGCCCGGTGTGAGATACCTGCCTGGTGTGAGCCCTGTGGCTGTACAGTGCTGGTAGGGGAAGCAAAGCAACTGGCTGGAGCCAGAATAAGTGGGGAAGAAAGGGGAGGGACAAGAAGGCAGAAGCTAGAGGAAAAGAGAAAAGGAGGTAGCAGGCTTTTGTACTTGTCTGCTCCCTGGGGAACAGCTGACAGCTGGCAAAGGGAGAGTGGAGCTGGGAGAGCTGTACTTGGAAGATGCCAGTCAGTGCTGACGGCACACGTCCTGTGATGCTGTGGGGACCTGCAGGGACCCTGCTCTGATGGCAGTGCGGAGGAATTCAGCGTGGGACTGGAACAGAGCTTCTCCATGAATAAATCAACATCTACCTATCGCTGCTCCCTGGGAACGGGATGATGCAGTGTGATAGGGAACATGCTGTGCTGTGCTCCCTCAGCGCGAGGACTGTCATAGTCCCAGAGCCCGGCAGACCAGCAGTCTATCAGTTCCTAACCAGAGCTAATACTTAATTTCAGTTCTTGAAAATGAATGTAAAAGGAACACAGCAATTATCATTTTGGTTTAGACCCAAGGTCTGACCGGCTGCTTGTCTGTAGCTATGCTGGTTATTTTCAGAAGCGGTGAGAAAGCAATAAGCTCTGCAGATGATGAATAGCCTAACGAAGCTGGGGAAGCTGCATAATTAACCAAGTTTGGGGTAAATCGTAGCTGCTTTGCAAGAATTCTGACTAACTTTAACAAGGTCAAGATTTTACCTCAGGTCTTCATAGAAGAGTTTACCATAGAGAGTTTTTTTTTTTTTCTTAGCCTTGAAGGATGGTAGCTTATAGCCTTAATTTTATTTATCCCTTCTTACATAACCATGAATGCTCTCATTAGCCGTATAAATGTCTAAAGCTCTTTTGAATGCTGGTAAACCCAGCCATTCATTAGTAGCCCAAGGGCAGAATAATTCTTTTTAACAGTGCTACGAATTCATAAAGTTTGAGTCTTATAATGTTTGCTTCTTAGGTGGGCTAGGAATATGCTTAGTGTCCTGTATCATAGTCAAAAAATAAATAAATAAAAATGAATGCGTTCAGTTTAGCTTTTGGAAAATGTTTTGAATTCTCTAGAGCTCTTCCCCAGAAGAAATTGCTGAAAATTATTTGTTGAGATCTACTCGGTGTGGGGGTTTATGGCAACCATTTCAAATTTTCTCCATTTTGAAGAACATACCATTAACTTCTGTGGGAAAGACTTAGTCCCATTCCACGCAGATCCAAACACCCTCACTGAAAACTATTTCTGCTGAGAATTTACAAATAAGGTGGCAGAGTTTCCACACCAAAGGAAATGCCTTTACGTTTCTCTGTGACTTTTTTTGTGTGTGTTTTACTTGGAGCTTTTATTGCATGTGTTCTCTTATATTTAGCCTTTGGCAGGTTGGGATGTGTGACTTATGATGTAGCCGATGCTTTTTGACCATACTCCAACTGAACAAGAAAAAGCTATTTTAGAAAGAGAAGATGGTTAAGTACAGCAAAAACAATATCTCAATTCCTATTTTAAGAATAAATTTGAGGGAAAGGTTGATAGCTTAGTTCAGATATTGCTTTGCGAGGGTTCTTGGGAGGCAGCTCTATCATTGGATGGTTGTGTGACAACAGGCAAATTACTTTCCTGCAAATATTGTTTTTTCATAGCCCTTCTCATGTCTTCCTCGTCAACACTGGTATCTTTGGAGGCAAGATGGCCTGTTCGTCCTTGCAGTGCCTAATATGAGGCTCAGAACCCAGGAGACAGCTGAGCTGAAATCACTGCTTGCTGACACCGAGGAGCAAAATCACTCTCCATCTCTCCTTAGCTCTGACATTTTACCTGTGTATGTGGAGAGCTAATTTGCCTCACTATCCTAACTAACTGATTCTATTTTTTGCCAAGGTAATTTTCTGCTGGTTTAGTAAATTGAATTGATGCACTGTGCAATCAGACCTGTGCCAGAGCTGGCTCAAGGTAAAGCATTGGGAGCATGTGGCAAGAGAGGGCTGGATGGAGAGCTCTCAATTTGGTCCAAAAACTGCTGTAATCCATGTAAAGATGTGAATTTGCTGCCGTTCTCTACCACAGTATAAACTTCCTCCATGAGCTTGGATAAGCAATGCAGCCCTCTTCAACTTGAGATCCATGTTACTAAACCAGGGTAAGAGCAGAGTGGATTCAAAGTCAATGTAATGGTATTTGTTGAAAATAAAAACAAGTTAGAGCTGTTTGTTACTATATTAATGTAAGCCAATATTTTCAAAAATACCTGCTCTAAATTCAGGCTTTTAAATTGGTATTCAAGCTTCCAAGTATTTAGCTGTTATCCAACTTGCCTCCCACTCTCTCACTTTGTTGTGGTTTCTAGATGTTGGGAACCTGTGAATTCAGACTGTTTCCATATGTGGGTCAGCTCCATGTGGATTTTGAAATGTTATGTCAGGCTGGCAGATTTGACAAACTGGGCCATCGTTCTGACAGTTCTGGCTAGAGCTGTCTTTTTGTCTTCCTCTCAGTGTGATCTGGGCTGAAATTCAGTGCTTGTCACAGGGATTCTCCCCAGCAGCCTCGGGAAGGAGCAGAGAGCTGTCAA
Source organism: Anser anser (assembly GCF_964211835.1). Taxonomy (NCBI): domain Eukaryota; kingdom Metazoa; phylum Chordata; class Aves; order Anseriformes; family Anatidae; genus Anser; species Anser anser. The sequence goes on along the minus strand of NC_139727.1, from coordinate 31,579,509 downwards.
ATAAACAACCATGCTACCAAAATTTTGTGCGTGCCCATGTGTCTGAAAAAGGGAGTGAGGTGTCTTGGCAGCAGGCATTTCTGCCCCTCTTACAGAGGATGTTCACTTGGCTTTGTCCTCTCCTCGTTCTCTCTGCAAACAGCTGCCATGGATGAAATGCTGTGTTTTGGCAGATGGCAGTGACACAGAGGGGAGTGCAGACAAGAAGCACTGTGGTGCTAACCAAGATATCAACATTTCATTTGCTGCCATCCTTTGCAAAGGAGTTGTAGAATCATAGAAGGGCCTGTGTTGGAAGGGACCTCAAAGATTATCTAGTTCCAACCCCCCTGCCATAGGCAGGGATACTCATCCTCTGCTTTCTAGTCAGGAAAGCAAGGCTTCCCTGTCTTTCCAACACCTAAAGCAGTAGCCAGTCTATGACCAAAATTCACATGGGGATCCAGAACAACTACTGGTGCAGAGGCTTGCTGAGTAAAGACTCCTTTGAAAATGTGCAGATGTTGTCAAATGTGGCGGGTGCTTGGTTCAGAGAAATGTCACGTTCAGGGTGGATATCCTTTACTGGTTTTGGCTGTACTGTCTGGAATACAAGTGCCTCTGCCTCTTGCCTGTCAGCTGGATGTTGCTTGCCCACCATTCCCCCCATGCTGCTGGTGGAAGGAGAAGGGCAGAGCGCTCCCAACCCTCCCTCAGGAAAATCAGCTGAGCTACGACCAGCCTCTGGGCCTTCCAGAAATGTACTGAGCATGTCTGAAGTGAGTCCAGGGATGCTTGTGTGTGGCCCCTGCGGCTGGCAGAGTAGAGCTGTGGGGATGCAGCCCCAGGCAGAGAGTACTAACAGACAGAAGGGAGCACTGCTCATCTCAGCAAATGACCATTAGTTGCTGCAGGACTCCCTTGCCTTGTAGCTTATCCAAAATGTTTTTTCCTTTCCTTTTTTTTTCCCTCCAGAATGTGCATCATAAGAGTTGGGCTACATGTCCCATTAACCCATCTCATGGGCAATCTCTATTGCACGTTTGAGCTGCAAAAGGTTCAGTCTTAAGCTTGGAGAGGAAGGGCTCATGGAATTGGACAGAAGGTTCTCAGCCCAGTGCTGATGTTTCAATGAGGCTCCTCTGATACCTCTTTTTTCTCCTTTAGGGACTGCTGTGCTCCAGAGACCATTTCCCCTTTAAACAGAGCCATTTTACTGTATTTTTTTCTGGCAGTATATATTCCAGTTCACAAAGGCATACCACGGAGTATTGGCCATTATGGTTCCCCTGAGTTTTCCTCCATTAACCATAACAAAATGTCATTAACTATTTAGGAAGTGCAGCCTCTAAACACACTTCTAGTTTCACAGTTTTTTGTTACATCCTGTAATATAAGGGTTAGAGAGAAATGATTATTTAAAAAAAAAAAAATGGTTTTGAGGTAACACATTACTGAAGTCATTTCAAATGATCTGAAGGAGTCATTTGGGATGACAGCCTTTATTATTTCCTCTGGCAGTAAATTAAGGAGAGGGTATGAAACGCAAGTGACTGAACTGAAGCAAGAAATATGTTTCCAGGTGTTTGCAGATGACGTCCTAAATAATTTAGTAGCTGGGAACAGAGTGTTATGTAGTCATCGAGCAGAAAAGGGAAAATTGAAGGTGTGCAACTCCCTCAGCTACTGTTTTGGTCTCACTGATGTTTACATCAGCAAAGAGCAATAACACAGTGACGAATCTGGCCAGCATGTCTGCGGTTTTATAATAGTATGCGTTTCCCACTGAAAAGGGTAAAACTGAGAGCCACTCAGATCTCTCTTCACTGTTTTTCTGGTGCGTGCTCTCTCTTCAAAATAATTGCAAGTTCCTCTAAATGGCAAGCTATGCTTGTGACCCTAATTTTTACTTCACTTCTTAGAACCCTTGTCTTTTCCTGAGTATGGAATGTATGTTTTGTCCTCCTCAACATCCCCTTCTGTTCTTTGTGTCAGTTAGTGCCTCTACTGTAACTTGTTTGTGACTCCTCCACCGGGGTGTGACGGCTGCTTTGAGAGGTGCCACTGTGAGCATGTGAGGGTGAGATTTTCATTGGCACTGTTGTCATCAAGGAAATAAAGTGACACTGTCAGTGCAGTTTCAGTGCGGGCTCCAGCCTAGTGCAGACACAATATCTTATGGTTGTAGAGGCTCATATTAATTCAAAACTGCTTGATTAATGAAGATAAGAGACCTCTGTTCACTTGCAGTAGTAGATGGCAGAGACGTTTCAGACTGAGTGGGTAAAACAAATTAATTCATATATGTGTGCAAATTACTAACTCACTTCTAGTTTGAATGGCTATACAGTTCATTTTACTTTGATACTCTTTCTCCAAAAAATTTCCACAGGTAGAGAAGATGGTTCTCAAACATGAATATCAGTTGCCATTATTAGTCAAACAGATCATCTGCATATGAGTCTGCAGATGGATTATGAGCAGTTTCTTATAAACAGAGCTGATATGGAAGGCTTTATTCATAGAAATGTGGACATTTCAGTTTGGCTGAAGGTGTCAACATTAGATTTTACCTTTGGTTAGCTTCAGAGAATCTAAACCACTGGCAAGAATGGGGTATCAGGCTCTGAAAAGAAACTTCTGTGAGAAGATGGAAAGCTTTGAAAAAATGCAGTTTCATATCCTAGTGATTTCCTACACTAATGGGACAGTTTAATGAAAAAAGTTGTGTTACATCTGTTCAGGGAGGTTTTCAAGACAGTTCCATTTGAAGTAGGAGGTTGGACACCAGAGGTTACTTCCAAACAGTACTTCCTTAGTTTTGTGACTTAAAATATCTGGGATTACCTCAGTCAACCGTCGGTTCTTCAGAATCTGAAATCCAGAATTTTTCTCTGCAAACCCTACATACTGTGATGAAATATTGAAAACTACCTGAAAGAGAAGTTCCAAACTTCGATTGTCCTTACTCTATTCCCTATTGCAACTAGTTTGATTGCAGAAATAAGTCACGTATTTGAATGAAGTATATACAGCCATAAGAAGTTTTGGTGCAGTATGTTAGAAAGGTCAGGAGTGTGGCGGATTTTAGGAAAGAATTAGATACATGTAGGTGTTTTGATCATTTGATAGTTTACAGTAAACAGAAAAGAATACTTGAGAAATTTAGTTTGCTCTATATTATTGTAAATGTTTGAATATCACGATACACAGCTCAATAAATCATAAGGAAGGAGTTAAATTATATATTTAAACTAACTTTTTTGTGTTAATTTTGAGTTTCTGAAATTTGTTTTTCTCTCCTGAGCTTTTTTAGAAATTTTCTTCCACTATAAAAATTAGATTGCATGGCTTTTCCTTTTTTTTTTCCTTCCCCTAATTGTGAATAATTGTGAATCATTCAGGCTACCATGAAGTGCGTAGTGCAGTCGTTATTTTGATAGTTGCTTTATTTTATAAGGCCACCTAGGTGCAGGATTTTTTGGTAGGCAAATTGCATACAGATGACAGAGTATAACAGGGAGAAAATACTCTCTTCATCTCGTACTCTGTTCCAGTAATGCCTAGTGTTTTTCCTTGACAATTTAAATATCTAACGATAACCCAGAGTTTGGAATAGGTAGCAGTCACTGCCTTCCCTCTTCCAGTATTGTAATTTGCACCAAGACCAGCAGGTTGCATACACGATTGTTTTCCTATCTCTAGAGCACTTTTTTTTCTGACCTCAGCATTGACAAAATTTCCTGGAGCGCTGCTGGTGATGGACTTCTTGAGGTTTGAGTGCTGCCCTTTGACTTGTGGGCACAGAATTTGCACTGAGTACTTTGAAGCTCTTGGAAGAGAACAGTTGGAAGGTCTGTTTTTGGAAAGAGGCTGACTAAAATCAGCCTTGGTGTTTGTGCCTTCACATTTAAGGAAAATAGTTGTTTCTTATGAGGAGTTACTTGGACTGATATTTTCAAAGGCACCAATATGATTATTAAGGTAAACTTTGAAAATATTAGACTTATATACAGTGGTTCCATTTTCCCCTCTGAACTCTGTTTTGTTAAGCATGCATTCCAGTTTCATGGTTGTTTGGAGAGAAACAGGCTCCTTTTCTACATACGGTGATGTTCCACTGCATGAATTTCAGTTGATTTTGGAACTTCTTGACCCAAAAGGTTATCTTTCCAAACCAGCTGCACAGAGAAAATATGTTAATGTATGGAAAGGGGATACTGAGGCTTGTCTTACTCTGGTCGTATGCAGTTTGAATTTTCAATTATGCTTGTATCTGAATGCATATCTGAATAATCTGTCACTTATATAACAAAATCTGGTCCTGGATCTAAATGGAAAACTGAGGTGCCTGTTTGTGTTTCCAGTTTGTTGATTAGTCTGAATCTGTTGTAATTTTAGGAAAGTATGATTTTCTTCCTCTGATCTAGTGCAATATTTTGAACACCAACTACAATTCTGAGTATAATGAGCGAGTAGCAAAAGCTGCTGTTGCCTTTAAAATGATAGAAGTCTGTTTGCAGACAAACTGCACTTGGGTGCTTGAGTTTGATGTTTGTTTCCTTTCATGACTGTTACATGTCAAAATTTGACTTTAAGAGTTCTTGTATTGGTGACAGTGGCAGACTTGAAAAATACTTGAAACACAAAGTGGTCTGACGTCTTTGCTCTGCGGAGGAGTCAGGCTCTGAAGTAACTTCTGAATGGTGAAAGATACCTCAGAAACGAAATGCCCAGGCTGAGAAGTGCCCATGAGATAAGAGACTCTTTTTCTGATCTATATAGATCCAGTGCCCTCTTAATCTGACCCTGCCTCTAAATCCATCTGCCTTATTTTTTCAGGCTTATTCTTTATATGGATCAGTAGTTCTGGAATGTTCTGGAATCTGACAGACTGTTTCAGAGAAGTCCCTATTTTGCCCTGACAAAATGAGAAATATACGTTAACCTGAAATGTGGCAGGAGATGAGGCAATGGGAATATAATGCTGAAGAGAGAGAGGGTGAATGTGAAAAAGAGGGTTAATAATTAGTGAATAGTTACTGCTGGTGTGTACGTGACAGAGGGGGGGATCTCCCAGTAAGGATACTGCATTGTACTTCATGAATATGGCTCAGCTGTAATAAATTCCTGCCTAACAGTTAGTTATTCAATACTAGATAAATAAATAAATCAATGTTAACCTGCAACGTGCTTTTAACTTTGTGCATGTTTTTTTTTTTTCTCTTGGGAAGGACAAATTCAATAAAAATATTTCTGAAGTAGATTTGAATTCTTTCCTGCTGCCTATTATACCCAGATGATAGAAGGACTTTTGCAACCTTTAATCAAACAGGAACAAGTAGATTTATTCCCCCCCCCCCCCCCCAAATAAGTAGCTGCTGTTTTGCAAGTTTTTTTTTTTTTTGCACTTTTTGAAGTGGTAGTATTCTTTCAAACGTCTTAGCTCATTAGCAAGTTGCTTTGGGAAAAAGTAGTGTTCTGTTCACTCCCCTCTGGGAAAAAAGATAATGATTGAGAAAAGATCATAAAACGACTAAGTCCAATATTTCTTTTGCGCTTCTCACTTACGATCTAATAATTTTTGAATTAGGATGAAAGTTGCTGTGTTTGTGTTCATGTACAGTATAGAGCTTTTCACAAAGAGGGGAATGTAACCACCTCTGAGGTGAAGATTAGATGTTAGACAACATATTAGCAAGCCTGTTTCCATCCCAGTGAATGTTAGTATACTATTCCCTGCCTTTTGTACACCTCTTGTAGTCTCCCTCCATTTCCCCACAGTAGGACGACCTGATTTTTAGGAATGCTAAAACTGGGACTTGTTTGAAACAATACGAATTGAAGGAAGTAGATCTTTCTAGTTGTCCTGGATAAGGAACTGTGTGTGTCTTCTGTAACCAAATGTTACATGCTTGGTAACGTCTCCTCTTGTTCTCTTGCAATGGCAAGACAGGGACATAGCACAAGTTTACCCTGACAGACTCATATGAAGAGTCCCAGGGAGCGTGGCTAACGGTCAAGTACTAAGCAGGCTTTCGCTGTTGATTCAGCTTCAAAAATAGGCTCTAGGGGTTTTCTGATGCTCAGAAATACTTCAGTCCAAGTCGTGGCCACAGTGAATAAGGAGCCAGACTGTGTTTGTCCCCAAGGGAGATCACTTTCTACCTCCCAAGGGTAGCACTGGACAAGAGCTCTGGGAAACTGCTTATAGGAACCTTATTTTCCTTCTCAGTTATGATTGTTAAACCCATAAAGACAGTCCTCTAGTCCTCTTGCTCACTCGCTGAGAGGATCGGCTCCAGAGCCGCGACGTTCGACGCGTTTCTGTCAGCGAGGCGGGCAGCGGCTGAGGAGGCTGGGGCGGAGCCGGGGGCGGGGGACGTTGCTCCCGTCACGTACAAAGGCAGCCCCTCAGGGAGCGCGGCGGGCAGGGCGGGCGGGCCGGCAGGTCGTGGCGCTTCAGTCAGGCGCCAAGAGGGGAGGGAGTCGGCCCCTCCGTTCTTGTAGTGACGAGGAGCAGGCTGATACTGAAGTAAAAAGGGCGTCTACCCGCCCTACCGAGACCAAAACCCAGACGGAGCAGCCACGATCCCACATGGCAGCTGCCTACGCCCAGACAGTAGTCTGATCCTGAAGTAAAAATGGAGTCTACCCGCCGCACTGAGACCAAAACCCAGGCGGAGCGGCCACGACCCCACATGGCAGCTGCCTACACGCAGACAGAGACGCTGAGGACCGAAAGAGCTTCCCAGATCCCCAGCTGTGGGGAACTCCATAAGCTGGAAGGCCCCCTAGGGCCCAAAGGCAGAATTGGGTGTTGTGGGTGCAAGTGTGCCCAGCTGGATGAGCTTTTTGAGTAAGTTGGTGTCTTGCGACAGCAGCTCAACAGGCTGCGAAGGATCCAGAAATCCAAGCGAGAGATTTAATGTGTGGTATCAAGCGCTGGCACAGGCTGAGCAACAGCCCTGCCTGAAAGTCCTCACAAGGGACTGGTAAGGGAGCCTCTGACCCTGAATTGGCACAGTCAATGGACTCACAAAACAAGGGAAGCTGGACCCTCATCTCTGCTTGGAGCAGAAGGAAGAATCTCCCCCTTGCCCCTGAAGTGCCCCTACGCAATAGATATGATGCTCTGGGGCTCAAAAAAGGAGAGGATAATAATAACAACAGTGGTAATGGTCAAGCCTTAGGAAAGGGCAACAGGATAAAGGTGGATCAGCAAACCACGCGTATAAAAACCAGTGCCACGAAAAAAAAAGCACGAAGGGTGTTGGTATTTGGAGATTTCTCTCTGAGAAGCACTGAAGTACCTATTTGCTGCCCAGACAATCTCTCTTGAGAGGTTTACTGCCTGCCTGGGGCCTGCATCTGCAACATCACAAAGAGGCTACCACGCTTGGTTAAGCCACATGACTACCACCCATTCCTACTCTTTCACGTAGGGACAAATGAGGTCACAACAAGGAAACTACGAATATCAAAAGGGACTTTATGTCCCTTGGAAAGATGTTGAAGGGATCAGGAGCGCATGTAGTGTTCTCCTCAATCCTCCCAGTTGGAGACTGGGACCCAAGGAGGAGGCAACATACAAATCAGATGAATGATTGGCTGCGTAGCTGGCGCCATGATCAGGGTTTTGGGTTCTATGATCTTGGCATTTTTCTGAGAGACTAGGAATGCTGACACCAGATGGGCACACCTGATGAAGTGGGGCAACAGTGTCCTGGGTAGCAAGCTATCTGGACTCGTAAGCACGGTTTTAAACTAGATTCATTAGGGAAAGGGGATGTGCTTGTAAGAGATGCAAAGGAACCAGTGAATGACAATACTCTAGAAAACAACAGGGATATGCCTGTGATTCATCCCTTAGGAGCTGGGAATGACTCCTCTAAAAAGGTAATGCGGCCCATAGCCCAGCTGAAGTGCCTCTACACCAATGCACCGAGCATGGGGAATAAGCAGGAGTCAGAAGCCATGGTGCAATTAGAAAACTATGATCTAATTGCTATCACGGAGACGTGGTGGGATGAATCACACAACTGGAACACTGGAATGGAGCGCTACAAGCTTTACAGGAGAGATAGGCAGGGAAGGAAGGGTGGCGGTGTTGTCCTCTATGTTAAGAAGCAGACAGATTGTGAAGAGTTGCTGCTGAGAAACAGCCACGAGCAGGTTGAGAACCTGTGGGTGAAAATCAAGCATCAGACCAATAAAAGGCACCTTGTGGTAGGAGTCCACTACAGGCTGCCCGAACAAGGGGAGCCTTTTGATGAAGCCTTCTTGATCCAGCTACAAGAAACATCGCGCTCAGGAGCTCTCATTCTGCTGGGGGATTTCAACTACCCGGATATCTACTGGGAAAGCTACACGGCAGGCAGTAAGCAATCTAGGAGACTCTCAGAGTGCATTGAGGACAACTTCCTCGTCCAGGCATTAGACAAACCAACCAGAGGAGAAGCGTTTCTGGACCTGGTGCTCACCAATGTGGATGACCTCGTTAAAGAGGTTAAGATTGGAGGCAGTCTGGGTTGCAGTGATGATTCCCTGGTTAAGTTTGTGATCTCGAGCGATGTGGGCCTGGCAAAGAGCAAAATCAGGACCCTAACTTCAGAAGACCAAAATTCTGGTTGTTCAAAGAATTAGTGGATGAGATCCCATGGGAAGCTGTCCTTAGGAACAGAGGATCTGATCAGAGCTGGCAACTCTTTAAGGACATTTTTCTTACACCGCAAGAGCTCTACATCCCTATGTGCAATAAATCAAGCAGGGAAGGCAGGAAAACAGTATGGCTGAGCGATGACCTCCTGGTCAAACTTAGACAAAAGAAGGAACTGCACAGGCAGTGGAAGCAGGGCTGCGTGCCCTGGGAAGAGTACAGAAACACATCCCGGATGCGCAGGGATGGTATCAGGAAAGCCAAGGTGCTGACAGAGTTAAACTTGGCAAGGGATGCAAAAAATAACAAGAAGGAATTGTACAGGTACATTGGCCAGAAAAGAAAGACTAAGGAGAGCGTACCACCTCTGAAAAATGTAGATGGAGGAGCAATAACAACAGACATGGAAAAGGCTGAGGTACTTAACAATTTCTTTGCCTCAGTCTTCACTGGCAGTCAGGCTTCCCACATCTCTCAATTCCCTGAACCTCTAGGTGGGGGCTGGGGGAGCAGAGTCCCTCCCACTGTAAGTGAAGAGCAGGTTTAGGACCTCCTGATGCAGCTGAGCAGCTACAAGTCTATGGGGCCTGATGACATCCATCCCAGGGTCCTGAGGTGACTGGCTGATGTAGCTGCCAAGCCACTCTCCATCATATTTGAAAAGTCATGGCAGTCAGGCGAAGTCCCTGGTGACTGGAAAAAGAGAAACATCACTCCCATTTTTAAAAAGGGTAAAAAGGAAGACCTGGAGAACTACAGACCGGTGAGCCTCACCTCTGTGCCTGACAAGATCATGGAACAGATCCTCCTGGAAGCAATGTTAAGGCACATGCAAGACCAGGAGGTGATCCGAGACAGCCACCATGGCTTCACCAAGGGCAAATCATGCCTGACCAATCTGGTAGCCTTCTATGATGGAGTGACTGCATCAGTTGACAAAGGAAGACCAAATGATGTCATCTACCAGGACTTCTGTAAGGCTTTTGATATGGTCCCACATGACATCGTGATCTCTAAATTGGAGAGATATGGATTTGAAGGGTGGACCCTTCAAGTAGACCCTTTGGTAGACAAGTAATTGGCTTGATGGACGCACCCAGAGAGTAGTGGTCAATGGTTCTATGTCCAGGTGGAGGCTGGTGACTATTGGTGTCCCTCAGGGGTCTGTCTTGGGACCAGTGCTTTTCAATGTCTTCTTCAATGACATAGATGAGGGGATCGAGCACACCCTCAACAGGTTTGAAGATGACACCAAGCTGAGCTGTGCAGTTGATACAACAGAAGGAAGGGACGCCATCCAAAGGAACCTGGACAAGCTTGAGAAGTGGGCTTGCATGAACCGAATGAGGTTCAACAAGTCCAAGTGCAGGGTGCTGCACCTGGGTTGGAGCAACCCCAGGCATGAATACAGACTGGGAGAAGAACTCACTGAGAGCAGCCCTGCGGGATTTGGGGGTTCTGGTGGATGAGAAGCTTGACGTGAGCCAGCAGTGTGCGCTCGCAGCCCAGAAGGCCAACTGTATCCTGGGCTGCATCAAAAAAGGGGTGATCGGCGATTGGAGGGAGGTGATCGTCCCCCTCTGCTCTGCCTTCGTGAGGCTCACCGTGGAGCGCTGCATCCAGGTCTGGGGTCTGCAGCACAAAAAGGGTGTGGACCTGTTAGAACTGGTCCAGAGGAGCGCTATGAAGATGGTCAGAGGGCTGGAGCACCTCTCCTGTGAAGAAAGGCTGAGAGAGCTGGGGATGTTCAGCCTGGTGAAGAGAAGGCTCTGGGGAGACCTCATTGTGGCCTTTCAATACTTAAAGGGTTCTTATAAAAAGGATGGAAAGGGGCTCTTTACTCGTGTAGATAATGATAGGACAAGGGGGAATGGTTTTAAACCGAAAGAGGGGAGATTTAGATTGGATGTTAGGAAGAAGTTCTTCACTCAGAGGGTGGCGAAGCACTGGAACAGGTTGCCCAGAGAGGTTGTGGATGCCCCATCCCTGGAGGTGTTCAAGGCCAGGCTGGATGGGGCCCTGGCTAGCCTGATTTAGTGGGTGGTGTCCCTGCCTATGGCAGGGAGATTGGAACTAGCTGATCGTTAAGGTCCCTTCCAACCCAAGTCATTCTATGATTCTCTTCTGAGTGTCTCCTCTATACCTTGCAAAACAAAGTATCTGTTCAATTTCTGGTCTAAGCACATTTATGTTGCTTGTTTGTGCCTCATTAAAGAAACTTCACATATACTTTCCCTCTTTGTTGGATTCAGCAGTCCCATCAAACATCTATTTAGATCATTAACATAGGGTCACCTGTCTCTCAATGAGTTTGACTATAACTCAGTTTCCATAAGGTAGAAGGCAGCACTTGCATATTTCTCCAAGTTAGGTACATCTTTACTATTTACATATTTAAATAAAAGTATATAAGAAAAAATCAGAAGCTTATTGAAGTCTTTAACAAAAAAATCTGATAAGAAGTCACACACACGATGAATTTTCATGTATATAACCAAGTATTTTTTTTTTTGCCAGCATGCTCCCTTTCAAAGTAGCTAGATATGACAAATGGTTCCTAATTTAAGCTATAGCATAGGGTTGCACATACAAAATCGGAGATAGGTCAGGAAAAGTGGGAAGTAATAAGCTGGTGTCACATTCCTGTTTTTTATGCCTTCAGTGTTGACTTTTACATCCCAAATGGATATTTTCAGTAACGTTTTTGTTTTTTGCTCCTTCGTTGCTGTCTTCCTGCTTCAATAGATTTGAGTCTAACCTTAAATGCACTTTGAGGAGGAAACATAATACAGGGAAATTCTGGTAAGAACAACTAGGTATATAATCCACTATCCAAGCATTCACATTTGATAAATCTAAGCATGCATAGATGTATGGAGAACCTATATACAAATTTGTGGTTCTATCAGTAGACAGGTTGGAGACTGTGCAGACAAAAGTTATGGCTACTGAAACCGGGTGGGATGGGTAAGATAACCTGAACTTAAAAAATAAAATAAAATAAAAAAAAAAGACACTAAAATAAAAAACAAACACGGTGCTTTATATCAAAGGCAGTATTGCTTGATTTTTGTGTCAGAAATAACATGGCATTACAGGAGCTTAAATCCTTATCAATTAAAGCTCTTTCAGGACTGCAAGTAAACATTTGTTACTTCCACAGGAACAGAAAAAAATAAATCCTATAAGTATTTGTCTGTGATGTTTGGGAAGAAATTCTATATTACCACAGGTGACACTATTCAGAGAGATATTTGCTTAGCATTCTTAAAAGTAAAACATTACAAACACAGATGCTTTGTGGCCATATAAGCTGACTTTGAATTGGGCTTTTTCCAAAGGTCAAAGTCTCATTACTGACCCTAAATTTACTAATAGCTGCAGGGGTAACAGAAAATATGATTTACCTTATGCAAGCACAGCATAATATCAACCTGAAATGTGTGTGTTTGGAACTGGATGGTCTGCTTAAGATTAAATTGTCAGCATTACTAGAAAGAAATGTGTATTAAAATGGAAGCGGTAACAAAATTTTTGAGCCACTGCAGAATAATCTAGTGAAAGTTTTAATCATATTAGGAGGGAAAAGGGGGGGGGGGGGGGAAGGAATTGAAACTAAAAGAAGAAATAATGGTATCTAAAGTTTGAACAAGTGAAAGAAGCGAATGGACACGAATTAAACCTTTTCTACCTGAAATATTTCCAGTTTCTGGGAAAGGAGAGGGCTGGGAAACGTTGGATATGCTGAAATCCACATTTTCTAAGTACTGTGCTCTCTCTCACTTTTTCACATACTTTCAGTATTGTTATGCTCTAGTAGCTTATATGATAGGTGAGCAACCCTTAGCTATCATTGCAAATACTGCCTCTTAAGCAGCAATTTTTATATGCTTAAAAAGTTACCACTTGGCGTGTGTGTGAGCTGCTTGAGTTTCACACTGATGAGTAGCGTAGTGTACTGGCACTTCAGAGACTGGGTATTTTTTTCATTGTTGGCACTGAAATTCAGTAAGACCCTGCACTTTCCTTTACTCTGAATCCTCTGTTGAGGATTGTGGGGTTTGTTGTTTTTTAACCTTGTGTTATGGTCTGTTCTATACCTTAAAATGAATATATAGTGGACCTTGATCTCAGCAGTGACTGTAACGTGTTTCACAGAACAAATGCTTGATAATGACGACAAAAACAAGAAATGCACCACCCACCAATATCCACTTTGATACCCTTGAGCAGAACATGTTTTTCCTGACTGTGCTGTCAAGGGCAGAACTTCCTTCTTTCAATTCCACTGTGCTAGAAGGAATCTCAAAGTTACATCTGAAATGTGAGAACATGAGGTAAAAGTGGGTGTGAGAGGTGGTGAAGAAAGGGCAAATTCATTAATGTTTTAAAAACTACATCTGACTCTCCAGACCTTTGTGTGATGAATTTGTGTCTTGTGATTTTCATCCTGGCCTTTTCCTTCTCTTCAATTTACAAACTTTGATGTACTCCTTTACTGTGAAGAAGAAAAAATGTGCAAATGATTTCACTGCAGGTTTTTTAATTTCCCTGGCAGCTCTGCTCCAGTCATGCTGAGACATTCAGCTAAGACCCTGTGCCTAAGACCCTTGCTTTGAGGATGAAACTGTAGGAACAGAACTTACAGGGCAGTTGCACCTAAAGAGTGTTCCTCCTTGTCCTCCTTTTTCTTGATGATGCCTCATCCATATTTTTTCTTTCTTTCTGATCAGCTTCCCTTGCCTTTCTGCCAAATCACAAAATCTGTATATTTTCTCTCTTTACTATGTTGTACAATATTGATCTACCACATTACTTCAACTCTTGCAATCATTCTTCTCATAATTAGGCATACTTTAAGTCATTAGATTAATTAGAATAACCTTGCAGTAATTAGACTTGCTGTGCAATTACCAATGGAATTACATAATCCAGTTGCGTGCCAGGTTTGCCTTCTGTTTCACGTTGTGGAAACACACTGTACCTAGGCACCCTCTCCTGTCACAGCTGGTGCTCCTTGTACAAGACGAGCAACACAGACAGATGAATACGGCAATTTGTTTCTAAAACTTTGTTTCCGATAGTTGCTTAATGTGTCAGTTGTAGGTACCATATTGCTATTGCCTTTGCTGTATTCCTTATTTCTTGAGTTTAAGTTCAGTCTTGCTGAAAAACTTCTTCAAAATGTCGGAACCTGGACTGTCTTCTGCCTTAGCTGTTTTGCTAGAGGAGATATAAGGCCTCATACAAAAATGGCTCCTGAAGTTGCTCACATGGCATTGACCCTCAGGCAGAAGAGCTGGGTGGAAGTGTCCAGGACAGGCATGGAGTGCCAACATTAGGCGAGAGTGCTCGTGAGAGTGCTCAAGGATAAAGCTTGAAAGTACAAGTGGTTTTATCTTCAGAACTTTCTTAATAGCAAAGTCACTTCAAAGCCAGTTTCACACAGGCAGGTGGCAAATCGGGCTCTGGAGCTGTTCTTGCACATAAGAACCCAATGGTTTTTAGTTGAAAGCATGGTCCTGAAGGGCCCTGCAAAGCCAGGTTCTTGCCTATGCAGGTTTCTGCAGGGTAGAGTCAAAATTGCAATGACTGTCCAGAAGTTGTGCAACCATTGAGACCACAAGGCCATTAAAACACCTTTAAATGAATTAGAAATGTTTTATCACTGAAAATAGGCTTCCGAAGAAATAATATATCCTGTTAAAAATGTTACATGATTAATGCTCTTTGGACCTGACCCTGAAAAGTGGTATAGATGATTGAATCCCTTCTACAATGAATGATCCAGAGGATGCAGAATTTCTTAGTTCACGAGTCGATCGTGCAATAGAATTATCTTTCCCAGTCAATAAGAGTGTTTGCATGATTACGAATTATTACTGGGAGTCAAGCTTGCAAAATGCGTGGACTGAGTGGGGAATGTATCATGGCAATTTCTGCCATCTTATAGTTCCTGTCGAACTCTGATTACTCAGTCTAGCATTGCACTGTATTTTAGCAGCTGTTACAAGCAACGACTGAGCTTTTCCACATCAGTATTCCCCATTCTGGCACTATGACCAGAAGAGCTAGTAAAGGCTCTATCAATAATATAAGCATGTTAAGTTGACCACCCATTTTCTAATCATCTTGGCCTCTAAACAACATTGCATTGAGATGTCTTTATCTGGCCTATGCAATATTTATGCTACAGAGCTGCACTGGGTTATACAGGAAATAAGCTTTTTTCTATTTTTTTCTTTTTTTTTTTTTTTCTTCAGAGAAATGCTGGTATTGCAAGCCTGGAGAACAACTACTATGAAGGATGCTTTCTGGAAGGGTTCAGCAACAAGCTCTCAGTAGTGCTTTTATGGTTCATATCAGAGTAGGGTTGTCAACATCTCAAAGATGTATGGCTTTAAATTTGTATTACGTTAGCTGACAATGCAACATTCTGCTGGCTGCCTGGGGTTCTGGACTAAGGGGCTCCTTTTCACCCCACTTTTGCTTGTGTAATTTCTATTTAGCTTTGTATTTTGTTTAAGATGTTAGTCTCCCACACTGCTTTGGTATTATTAAGAAATTATTATTCTAAGCACAGAACTAACTTTTATTGGCAGGAAGAGCATCTTCAGGGGTTGCTATAGTAAATATGATGTTGAAATACCCTTGGCAGCAATGAAATTAGAGCACTGTTAGCATGCACAGAGTATACTCTAGTTCAGAAAATAATGCATTATTTTGGTTGATTCTGTTAATGTTCCAGCATATTTATTTTTCACCTTCATGAGCACAGTTGCTCAAATTTGCAAGAGTCAATGAGGAAACCTTTTCCCCTGTTAAGTTGAATTATGTGTAAATCCGTTGGGGAAGTGGATTGTAGCCTTTCAGGCTGGTAGAATTACATGGGTTATAGGAAACAACAAAGTCATTTGTGTGTTTGTGTCCATTACAGACTTGAATCTCCGTTTCCTGAAATCAGTGGTAATAACTCAGGCCTTGCTGTCCTGCGTCTCTGAAATGGTGTTAATTGTACAGAAATTTGGGAAATCCTGGACTATGCCAACTTAAATTCAGTACTGAGCTAGATTTAGTCTGGTTTTTGTCTATTTAAGCCTAGCACACTGTGGAGGGTAAAATGACTTTCTGCTTCTCCAACCTTTTATTCCTACCTCCTCCCATTTCTTCCGAGCTAGGCAGAAGAGAAGATGTAGCAAGCAAGAGCTGATGCAGGCATCTTGTTTGGTAGAAAAGCCTGTGTTCCAGTAAGGCAAGTGCCTTTTCTTGTTTGTGTAGCATGATGATTTGTTGGTAGGGTCTGCTTGGGGACTTGTGACTTGCGGATGAATGTGTTTTGGACCTCACTGAACCAGTGAGGCAAAAACAAATAAAAGGAAATGAAAAAAACAGTTGGCTGCCAAACAAATGCAAAATGAGGACTCCATGTACACTTCTGTAAATGAAAACTTTTTTGGGGGAAAAAAAAAAAAAGAAAAAAGTACTTTTCATGAAAGATTTAGCAAAACAATTTTCGAAGAGCAAATTCAAAGTAAATGGAAAGTGAGTGAAGGCAATAAAGATAAATGATCATAAATTAACCCAGCCTTTTCTCTGATAAACTTTAGACAAGTGAAGTACTTTAGAGGTTTTTCTCTGTGCTTCTGTAAAGTGTTCAAGACTGACAGAATGGTAATTATTAAAACTGGAGGAGATGGGAATCAAGTGTGGCGAAAAGGGAAATAAAAGTGTTGATCTGGAAAGGAAACTGTTGGACTGAGGGGAAGTTACTATTGAATTCCTCAAGCATGGGCCTTGCTTAGTACATCCATTAATAAACTTGATACAACGTAGAAATATTTTAAATAAATTTGTTGGAGACAGTATTAATACAGAGGATTGAAATACCATGCCAGAAGAATGGGATGACCTTGAGAACTGAAGCAATAGAAATGAGATAAAAATGTGATAAAACTGAATAGAGCAAGGTACAGGGTCATGCACAGAAAGATTTACAAGCAGAATTTTTGTTACTGGTTCAGGTGGCATCAAGTGGAGATGATAGCCAGAAGGAAAATCCAGGTGTATTCAATGAATGTCATTTGACTGGGAGCCACCAATGTGTCAAAACATCTGCAAAGAAAGTTTGAGAGGATGAATCAGGCAAATGCAGAGTCTATTGTGCACAAAAAGACTGAGGACGCTTATTGTGCACTCAGAGAAAATGAAGGCTGAGAAGGGGTGTGAGAATACTCTGCTGGGGATAAACAGAAGTAATTCAAGGCATAGGAAGGCTGGAACAACAAAAAACATAGATGGATCAGGAATAAACTGACAATCGAGAATTGTCATCGTCATAGTAGTGATAGGTCAGCGTCCTGGAAGAAACGATGAGTCCAAGAAACATAATTATTAGACACAATTTATTAAATATGTGAATGCGATGATAAGGTGATCGGGCTGATGACTGTAGTAGTAAAGAATTGGACTGCACGTCGTTAGTCTTATGTGCATCCACAAGTACTTTTCCAGTAAAATTAAAGCCATCAGAATCAAAGCAAAACAAAATCTGTCCTGAGTCACCATATGCACTTAGGTTGCTTTTCCTTAAATCAGCCAGTTGGAGGTAATGATCTTGTAACTCCTGCGTGGTTGTAAGATGGAGTAGTGATTATACTACAATGTATTGATTACTTTTATTCTTTCTTTCTCATTCTATCATTTTGGGAAGTGTACATATGTATTCTGCAAACAGTTTTGATGCTAAATATTGCAGCAGATCCTTGTGTCATGTCTGTCAGTGTAATTTAGTTAACTTCAGTGCAGTTTTATGAACTGAGGTCTTGGCTTTCAGGTTCTGCTGAATCATCAGGAACCACTTCTGCTACACTACTAATGTGTAAAAGAGAAAAAAAAAAGTTTTTTAAAAAAATGTCAGGTCTACAGATTCCCTGCTCTATTCCTGAGGAATACTTATAGGACTCCGTGTTTAATAATGCCCTTTACAAAGCTGAAATCTTGCTGTTGATGTGGTTGGGAGATGGATGATACCACAAGTTACCATCATGAACAGTTGTCAATGAGAGTGAAGTCATTAGCTCATGTTCATCTGCCTTATTCTCTAGACGTCTTTGAACCTACATCAATTTACACCCCGACCCCTAATCTGAGACTCGCTGCCTGTGAATAGCGTCTGATACATCCTTGATTTTCTTGTTGCCAGGGTCACATCATCACTGTCAACTTCTCTGGCAGAACAGTTGTGATTTATAGATACCGCACAAGCTTATTTGGTTTCTTAATTCAATCAGATATTTACAAAAAGCCATACAAGATATTTGCGAGCCATATCCTATCTCAAAACACAATTATATAATGTCACCGCTGTTATGATTTCCTTGTCATTTTAAACCACATTTGCAATAAGGGGCTGATGAAAAGCTCATTGAAGTCAATGAAGGCCAATGAGTTCTACTTCAGCCTTTAACATGCTTAGTATAATGAGAAATATACTATGTTGGTCTTGGTGTTCACTGCTGCTGTTTCTCCCTTTCTATTTGTTTTTTGCTTGTTTTCCATGTAAGTTGATTCTCTAAAGCTGGGAGGATCTGCACAGAGCTCAGGTAGGAAACTGTCCCAACACAGGTTAGCAGCTCCTGAGTACTGCTCAGTGGAAACATGGGATGCTTTCCCCTGCCCCTTTCTCCAGGCCTGGCAAGGGGGAACTTTCAGGCACTGTTTTGCCAGGCTGCATTTCGTATGGCAACAGGTTAAAGCTGACTGTCCCTTTCCTGCTTCCTGTAGTGTTAGCACTGTTTCTCATAGCTACAAAACCACCTCCAACAGCACTCGTGCTTGATTCCAGTGAAATACTTCATCTTTTGAAATAATTATTTTTGGTCAAGATCTCATGCAGTGACAAGCTACAGGGAGAAAAAAAAAAAAAAGATTTTCACTCCATGAAAAAAAAAAAAATCTATAAATTACCACTTATTTGCTCTTTAAAGTTTCCCTTGTTCTCAAACATGGAGGGCTGGTATTTTTGTATGGCTTTGAACCTACTGACTTGTTCCTTGCAATGGCCACAGATCACTTTTCAAAATAGATGGTGTCAGATTTTGTTTTCTTCTTTTTCAGCTTGTGCCTGTGAGGGACTGTGCGTGTTGATCACCACCTATTTTGTGCTGGGCTCAGGTAGAGCTCCTCAGTGCTCTGATGTAGCAGTGCTGGCTGAGTTATTGTATTATCCTCTCTCAAGTGATGAAACTCAGAATTTTGGCTTGGGCCTCTGTGTAAAATAAGAATTTCAAAGCATTTTCATAAAAGTATGCGTCCCCAGTCTGCAGGCACTATTTGCTAGATGAAGACAGGCATCATCTTGGAGAGTGGTTCCTTCGCAGACCTCCAGCTAAGTCCAGCTCTGCTTGTTTCCATACTGACTTTCAAAGCTTTCATGTGCCTCGTTTTCTCATACTATCTGCTATGGTGACTGATTTCAGGATGAGCTCATTTATTCATAGCACAGTAGGAGATAAGCAGTTTAATGGAGAATAGTAAAACCTCCCTTAACAAGGTGATAGAGCAGTGTCAGGCAGGAGGAGGCGGCTATGACCAGCTCCCCCTTCCCCTTCTGCCCATTAAAAAGGCAGGCAGGGTTTTGAGTAGGGAAGAGAAGAAATCCAGAAATCTTCAAAACGAAGAAGACTGAGAGACATTGTTGTGTGTAAAATAATCAAAGCAAGGAGAACAGTCCCTTTGAGAGTCAATGGCAGTGGTGTGGCTCCTGCTCAGCACCGCTTCTCCAGCCCGAGGATGCGAGCAGCCTGTTGTTCAGTCTCACTTTCTCAGGAAAAGGCCATGTCCTCACCTGGTGAAGAAACAGGACAATCCATTCTGCACCTTGGAAATATTTGTTTCTGTGCTAGTTTATTTTCCAAGTATTATAACGCTGCCACCTTGCCTGCCTTTCCTTCTCTTCATGTTTAGCTACTTTACTTTTCATCTCATCTCCTTTGCAGTGGAGCAAGTTTGCACATTATTTTTGATAAACTGACTTATAAAAACATGCTGTGGTGAAAAAGAACGCGTCTCTTGTTTCAGGAAATAAAATGCTTTAGCAACAAAACTGATTTGGCAGGGTTCACAGTAACCTGACGATGACTTTTGTGTTCACAGAAGACTATCTGTCAAAGCTATCTGTTTGAAAATATTTTGTTGTTGCCTTTATGACTTTTCACATTGTTGGTCATATGGTGCTATGCTCAGCCTTAGGCACCATAAAACATTTTGAAATGTATCTAAAAGCTATTGGAATGAACAGGAAAAAAAAAAGCACATTTGTCTATTTATTCATGAAAGGTTAGTAAAACAAGGCATGTTTTCCAGCTTCCCAAACCCATAATGTAAAAGTCCAAGAACAGAGAAATGTCTCATGATTACATGCAGTTACAGTCATGAGCAGCCTCTACAAAATTGCGTTGTTACGTGAAGCCCCTGCTAGCTACTCTCTATTGCTGCATACTGTGAATGCTACTTGATACAAGGGGATATTTTCAGAGCAAGCTTTTGCTGCCCAGCACAAGTATGAACCGGTCCATGGCCAGCTCGCTGGTGAGGAGCAGTGGAGGATCTAAGTCCTTTATGCACAGGACTCCACAATGCAGCTGTTGTTCACCCCAGCAACTTCCAGGTGTATTTTTGTTTGGTTGGTTTTTTAAATCCATTTGTTTATGTGAGTTTGTAAACGGTTGTCATTCTGCTGCTTAGATGAGAAATTCTGCAGAAGTGTAGGTCAGGAATACTATTGATGCAGTCTTCTTTTTATTTTTTTAATTTTTTTTTTTCCCCTTGGACACATCATAGAACCATAGAACAGCTTGGGTTGGAAAGGACCTCAAAGACCATCTCGTTCCAACCCCCCTGCCATGGGCAGGGACACCTCCCACTAGATTGGGTTTCCCAGGCCCTCATCCAACCTGGTCTTGAACCCCTCCAGGGATGGGGCATCCACAGCTTCTCTGGTCATATTAGACACAGACAAAAGCAGACAGTTCCCTTGTTCCAAAATCCCCTTTTTGCCACGTTCTTTTTGCCATCTCAGAGTAACGTTTGTCACTCCTTCTTTAGTCTGTAACTAATATTCTACCACATATCGCGTAGCCCTAAATTTGTATGCAACATCCCAAGCCCACAGACATTTATAGAGCGTGAGATTCACATATTCTTCCCCCAATTTGTTTCAACATGTCATTACTTTTGAATGTAAGACATCTCACCTGGTAACCAGTAATATTTCTCATCACGTTATTAGCCCTGAGCTATTACAGTATTTGTAGATTGAAGCTTATTGCTGTAGAAGAACCGGGAGAAGATCTAAAAGGAAAGAGACTGAGTTGTCAAAGAAAATCTCTTTGACTCTATTAGATGGCAAGGAAAAATATGCAGATGGGCCAGAGCTGTCAATTTACGTAGGCAACAGTTTGTGGAGATCTCTGACAAAAACATGGCTGTGTGTTACCAGTAAATTTTTGACATCTAGTCTTAGTAAAATTCCCATCAGATGTGAAGTATTACTTCACAGGTTGAAGGTCTCAGCTTGACTTTCAAAACTGCAAAAGTGAATCTGGACAAGACCACAAAAAAGTGGGAATGAGGAGAGACAGTCTTGGGAATGAAGGTTCATGGTCACAGAGAATCTGTAATAGCTTTTTCTATTTCTATTATTCTGACTTGTCTACCCTTCCTTTATTTTATTTTGTTTTGAGTCAGGTAGGTAAAAAAAAGATTATTTCTTGCTTCTGACCTGTTTTTGTTTTTCTTTCTGGGGTGAGGAGGATGACAGGTACAGGGCCACCTCAAAACAACACAAGAAAAAAAAGTACAGCTCAATTTCACTTGCTGCAAATCTAAAAACTATGATTGTTAAATAAAAATGTGAATTATTTTGCTCCATTAAACAAGGAAGTATCAAACCAAAAATCATACAGATGATTCCTATTCATTTTATATTTACTATTCTCAGTTTCCTTTGGGATGCTGCTGTTTTTGTATGAAATAAGATTTAAAAGAAATTTTTTTTTTAAGGAAAAGATACAGGTTCTCAAACTTGTGTTTAGTATTTTAAGCATTTGTACCATTTTCCTCACTCTCAGTATGTCAACAAAAGTCAGAGAAACTGATCACTGAGAAATGCTACTCTGCTTTGTCAAATGTAATATACATGAGGAAATGAAAAGGACTTCTAAATTGTCCCCAAAGGTCACTGCATCGTGGCACTGAGGTGAACCACTGAAATAACACTGGTGAAAGGAGACGGATACATTTACTCACAGATCAAAGACACATCCGATGGGTGGCAGATGGGTAGCGATGGGTGGCAGAAAAGCTTGACTGTCCTTGAGGCGTGTGAGGTTTTCTGAACTGTTTGTGATGCACTTGAAACATCACAGCCAGATCTGAAGGCACTGACTCACAGCCAGGGAGAAAGGCATGTGCTGACCCCAGACGTTCCCATTTTCCCCCGCTTACGTCTGTGCATCTGTGCCTGACCTGGAAGGTGCATTTGTGCTGAGGTCAGCTCCTTGTTGGCTTTATCTACAAGGTGCAAGAAGATGGCAGCTAAGTGGATTGTTTTCCCTCGGTACGTGGAGTAGATGAAGGCTTGTACATGGAAGGCATGAGTCTGCCATGTCCAAGCTTTGCTGTATTAGCGCAGCTACAGTGGTGTAAATCATATATGGGAAAGACTGTGTTTTCCTTTTGATAAATGTTGAGCAAATTCCAAAACCAGACAGGAAAATCGCTCAAGGAGTTTCCCTGATTATTTATTAAGAAGTTGCTCTTCTATTTTGATCTGCCTGCTTCACCTTGGTCCTAAAGTATCACAGTCAGGACAAAATGCTGTAAAAGACTTGCATGGACCTTTACCAAAGGCAGAGACACCTGGATAGCAGAAACAGGGTCACAGTGACTGATCAAACTGAGAAGAGTTCAGTGCCTGGTTTGGTTACTGCAGGGGGATTCAGGGCTTGAGGTCATGAAGTCTCTGGTAGTGCTATTTCTTTTATAAAGTCACTCCAAAGGTTTCATTTTAGATCATGCCTAAGGCACTCTTCAGTATTTCTGCAGCAAGCAAACTAGAAGCTGAGTGAAGGTTTCCCAGTGAATATATTTTCTTTAATCCTTTACTTCTCAATTTCTTATGCTATCTCCAAATGTTCCCAAGTACCTTCGGCCTGTGAGAAGTCCAGTGAAATATGGATGTACGTATGGATTCATCTCCTCCTTCTGTTTTCCTTTTCAGTGACTGTTCGGTATGTTTAGCCATGAGAACTACTTATCATGCTTGGCTTTAAGGTGTTTTTTTTGTTTGTTTGTTTGTTTGTTTGTTTTTATATATATAAATATATATTATCCCTACACTCTTATATTTCTCCATCTGCCAGAATACCAACTCCTTAGAAGCCCAACCTTTGCCCTGTCATCTCTGCAGTAACAGGCAGATTTTTCTGGAGGAAAACAATTGTATAAGCTAGAGGTCTTGTGTTTCTGCTTTATAGTTGTGGAATCTTAGATTCCTGGACGTAATATTCCCTCAAGGCTACAACTATCTTCTGCCCTCATACCAACATCTTTAGTTTCATTTTCCCTGTGTAAGCATCTTTTCCTGAGAGAACTACTAGTGTGGGACTGCTCCAGTGCCTACTTGTCCCCTCTGCTCCTACAAGGGATGCTGCACCCCCACAGCCAAGTGGACCAAACGTGCTGGCTTGCAGATGTTTTCTGTCCACCACAATGGCTTCTCAGTTTTGTGTAATTCCTGATTTATTTATTTTTTTTCTGTTATACTTTAAAACCCCTGGAGCATCACTGAAGATTATTGAGAAAAGGGATTTTAATTTGAAGCACATAGAAGCACTTTTCTCTGCACATAGCATTTATGGGAAGAGAAGTGGCAATGTGAGTACTCTAAAAAGCCTAGTAAGTTTGGGTGGTTTCAACAATTGCAGTGATTTTAGATATGGTAAATGCACCTTATAAATGAGAGATTAAAAAGCTCAAGGTCTTTGTGTTATTTGGAAAGAAATTATGAGGTGACTAACAATCTCTAAAATACCTATGTGAAGAGAAGATGTATGATAGAAACAGGTAAGGATGTAAGATAATTTAGTGGCTGGAATCTGAAGATAGGCTTAATCTAGAAATAAAGTGCAAATGGTTGCTAGGACAATTTATGAATAAGTACAATTAGTTTTTCATCGCTTGAAGACCTCAAAAAAAGGATAAGAGGTCCTTTTGAAAAGTCAGGTGAATCAGAAATGATGGTTTTCCCTTGGAAGAATGGTCAAGTCAATTTAAGGTAATAGTATTCTCTATCATTACAGCTTGTGCCCTGTTCCTCCACTCTTTTTTCTTTCTTGAAAATAAGAATGTCTGGCTGAGACTTTCCGTATTGGATTTAGCGCTGGAAGGGAATTTTGAACTGCTATATTAATCTCCATGGGTAGCAGGACAAAGCTGCGCAATGGCTTTGTGATATGTCCTCATTGCTGTAACACTTCAAAAAGAACAACTTCCATTGTGGCATGACACACAGTGATCATACCACTACATTGAAACATGACGATGCATTAGAGCTATTGAATTTACTTAAGTACACAACAGTGATCCTTAAAACTTATGACCTGACCCACATCAAAACTGGGACATTTTTTCTATGTTTTCTATGTGAGTCTAGAGTTACTTGAACAGTAAACTCTTCAGGGCAGGAATAATTTTGTTCTATTTTTTTTAGAAACAAGCACATACCAAATGTCTATCAGTTCCAGTGTAACATAGATCATTTAAGTCTTCCTGTAATCAATCTTAAAAGTCATGAGAGTGCTCCCAGGATTAAAAGCATTAGACAGAAATATATTGTATATATTTTTCAACCAATATATTAGTTGAAAATATCCACATTGCAAAAATATTCTTTTTTAAATTATACAAGGTACTTTGCCAAGTAAGCAAGCATTAACAGTTTCATAGTAAGAATATGATCTGTCACAATATTTTCTTCTCTGGAAGAGAGAGGGGCTTCTCAGTAATAATGAATGATCCTGTGCATCCCGTAATACTGACTAATAGCTGAGAGCACAGCCACATCCAGAAAGTAGAGCCACGTGATTAATGCAAGGCAGGTAACAGAGCAAGCTTCAAGGCATGCAAGTCCAGAGAACTAGAAACTTAAAGGACCTAAAAGTCATTCTAAAATATAATTAACATATAGAAACGTGAAATTTATCACAATATCACAAAAAGAGAAATATTTCAGAGTAGATTTTTAAAGGATTTGTTAGGGTTTTAGCATTACATCTGCAAAAGTGTTCCAGCTTGATTGCACTCAGATGTGATAACACTGAAAAACCAGTTAAATGATGCAGATAGTGGCTGAATACTGTCATTTCCTTTCTGATTAAGGACTGCTCCTTAAATAGTACCTTACTAAAAATAAAACCAAAACAAAACAAAAACAGCGGTAAAAACAAGAAAATCCTAGTGATCTTATTAGTTCTTGGCCGTGAATTTATTAAAATGGTAATGCTGTGTCCTCAGCTAGGCTGGAATTAGCTTTGTCATCTTCAATTTCCTTTTGCTTAGAAAGAAACGAAAAGTCAGTGAGTTTTGCCATGATAACTTTTTGTTTATTTACTGTTATTATTACCAGCTTGCAGTGGGTACGGGCTAGCTGGTAACTGCTGAAAACTTTTGCAGCAACTGAATAGAGTCCGTGCATTTTTATGGTGCATTGGTTCACTGCAGGTATTAGAAGCTACAACCAGTTTGTATTTACATTAGTAAACTGGATTAAGAGCTATGATTCTTGATACCTGTTGGATTTTGCTATGGCATCTGACAAGGTTAACATCTTCAGCTCTAAGGCTGAATAAGGGAGCTAGTAGCGTGGGTCTATGTAGCTAAAGGCTAAATACAGTTGTGGCTTAAAATCAGAACAGATCATGAATAACAGTCACAAGACCCAGTATATCTGGTGTTGGCAAATTCATTATTTTGCAGCACTATGGCAGTTGCTACCATGTCAGGTGCTGTTTCTAGATTTATCTGTAAAGTTGAAATGATGATTTAATCCACCTTGCCTTTTCTTTTCTTTCCTTTTTTTTTTTAATGAAAAATTTTTCTTGTTCAAGATCTGACTTTGAATTCTTATAGCTGTTAATATAAAGATCTTCCTTCCTCAGTTGGGTCTACTGCTATACAAATTAATATAATTGACAACAATCTGTCATTTTTTATGATAACTTTTGAATTATACATAAAAGTGAACTTCTTTTGGTGAAGAAGGCAAAAATCAATATTTTATGAGCAAAATTCTTCACTGAGGTAAATATAGCCATTGGCTGTAATTGATTTTGTCCTTGCGTGTTTGATTCCTTCCACAATTCCTCTCAATTCAACTCAGTTTTTTAGTACTTGAATCTTGATCAGCAAATTCCTCTGACTTCATTCAAATTGAGTTGACTCAGACTTTCAGAGTATTTTTTTTTTTTAAGATTTGTATTTTATTTTGGATCTTTTGGAACTGAATGCTTTGTTTTATGCTTCCTAGTATACTGCTTATAAGAGAAAGGGGGAAAAAAAGGAACAAAAAGGCTGTGATTCATCGGGGGTTGTTTAAATGCATTCCCCTCTCTCTTCATCATCTGAAAAAAAAAAAAAAAAAAGAAAACTTGGCTAAATCAGTTCTTTTATCCAAAACATTTCTTTTGATTTTTGATTGAACTGTGTTTTTCTCTAAGAAACAGTTACAGTGTTCCAAATCAGTTCTTTGTTATTATGCTGTGGACTTTGATTTCAAGATGTAGGTTTAGATCCTCACTTCTTACAATCTCAAATATAAATCCCATACCTGATACTGGTTATTTTTCATCCTTTAACCTGATGTATGCTTTTAAGTGATGAGATAACATTTTCCTGATGCATCCACTGTTCAGACTAGCATGGAGAACATGAACATGACGTACCCTGAGTTAGTACCCATTTTATAAGTGCCATTACTGTCATCCAGCTACTATTTCTGTATTAAGTGGCTTCTGTTCTGAAATACTCCATTCATCTGTGTTAGAAAAATAACAGTGGGCAAGAAACTTAACAGAATCATTTTCAACAAAATATATATAAATAGCCAGACATATTAGGTCAGGTTGGTAATGATAAAATTAGCACATATCTTGAATAAACATGAGAGATGATTTCAGTATGTGGCAGATTGGTCCCTTTTTAGTTAACTTTGAGGGAGGAATTTTCAAAATTTTTCCAAAACCTTTCCCTAGCCCATCTCTCTTTCTCCTCTTCTTTCTGTTACACAAACCAAATTGCTTTGGAAGATTTTTTTTTTTTTCTTGGCACACTTTTCTTTCTGTATCTGAATAAGATTATTCTTCACTAAAAATTCAGCCTCTCACTCCCCCATCCTCATAATATAGGGAAAATGGTATCACACAATCTGTTTCTAAGGAGAACATACAACACAAGTGATTCTGATAACTTCACGGGAGTGAATAAGGGGAATGGATTTAAATGGAATTTCATTTGGTAGTTTGTGAAGCTGGCAGCGTAGACAGAGCTGTGTCTTGGTGCACAACATTCAGGTGAATGCTGTGAGGCAAAGGAAAGCAGTTATTAATGTTTGTCTTAAGTATTGGGTTTGGTTCTGGTTTACCTGTTTACAAGTGGGGAGCAGGACAGTACAGACCACAGTAGAAATAATTACTTTTTTGAAAGGGTGGCTGCTTACACTGCAGTCTTGTCTTCAGTACTTCATGCAGAAATAAATGAAGGAGTGAATATTGCTGACTGCCGATGATTCTAGTGACCCACTCTGTCTTACTTAACTACCAATTATTGTATTAAAATGTGCATCAGAAATTTTACTGTTGGGCTCTAATCTTTGCCCTCCTTAAGCTTAATGTGCAGTGTTATTAGAGAGCATCTTACCTTAACCAGCATTAGAAAAACATCAGAAAACAACAAAATGACACAGATGCAGAAAACAATATGGTAGCTGTAAAAGTAGTTATTAAGAATCCAACTCCTATTGACAGGAAAAGAAGTCTGAAACAGTCTACTTACGACACAGTCTACATTGTTAGGTTTGTTACAGATAAAGTAAGTGCAAAAGGATGCTAGCATAACATGGACATAGTGAGCATGTGTTCACTTGTGCTCAGAATTATCCTGGCCCAGTAATTTATTTTCATCTGCTAGTATTGGGAGCTGTCACTGTTGTACGTCTAGCCTGAAAGTTTGGTCTTGCCCTCCTTCCCATCTTTCTGTGAGATCTCACTCAGTTACCAGTTTGTTACTGCTAGAGATATATGAGAAAGCTAAAAGTAGCAGCCAGTCATCCCAAGCAGGGTGACATGACAGAACTTCCTTTGGAAATACTTGCTGTGTTCAGGTGAAGATTCCCAGGTGGTCTTGGGCTATCCACTGACTTCTGAATTACCAAACCCAAGAATGAAATGCTTTGTCCATTGGAGCAGTAGTATAGCTTGTCTGTGGAACTTGCTTCCAGATTGTTTCTATATTGACCAGTAAGCAGAAATATTAATTTTAAGGTCTAGAACAGTCATTATTTGCCCCCTCCCTCATTCAGTGCAAATAAAAGTAGTAAGAGTGTCCTTGTACTACCAAGCCTATCTGAATTTTATTTTGGCTGATTAACTAAAAAAGAAGCTAATTAATTTTTTTCTTCTGATCCTTGATCTCATTGTATGCATTGATTTCAAAGTTGGTTTTGATTAATGAAGAATTCAGTGCCAGCAAAATCCTGCCAGAAGCCAACTATGTCCTACAATTTATCACAGGTCCTAGTTCCCATTTCAAGCTGTGGTGGGATGGTGTGACTGAAAAATCACAGGCCTGGTGTAGAGCAATCTGTAAAGCAATCACAGAACTATTAATGGTTAACCCTGGGATTTCAGAGTTGATAAGGCAAATCCCAGGTGACTGGGAAAGGATGACCACAGTCCATTCCATAGAGGTAGAGTAGCAGGGGAATAAATAATTCCGTGTAATTTTAATCTTTAGATAAGTTATGAAATAAATTATTAAGGAAGCAATACATAAAAAGCGTGAACATAAGAACAGACAGCATACAGGATGAATAACAGCTAACTTGATTTGTGAAGAACAAGTCATGTTGTCCAATCTACTTCATTTTATGGGCCATATGTTTTACTAGGTCAAAGCTGGCATCCTAAAACTGGCCATCAGGCACCAGCTCTTCTGTGAGAGGAAAGATGTTGGGTGGAGCCAAGATTTGACAAAAGTGGAGACATGTTTGAGGCTGAGAAGAGAGCAGTGTGGGGACAGGCTGCCCTGGGAAGAGAGGTGGATCCTTGAGGGGTAGAAAAAAAAAAAAAAACACAAGGAAATGCTAAGGGGAGGGCTGCAATAAGACCATAGAGGCTGTGAGATGAGCAGTTTAGGGCTCTGGTTGGGATGGGGACGCTCTGTGACAGCAGGAACAGTGTTTCAGAAGCATGACATATCCTGGAATCCAAAAAATTGTGTTCTCTAATGCTGTAGCAGCACTCTAGCTTGGGACTGAAACATTTGCTGCTTCCTTTGCTGTATGTTCTTTTTCCTTTGCCAAGCCTTAGCAGGATGATGAAACTATTGCAGCCTTGAGTAAGACAGTTTCAAGCATTATCATTGTATAATATTTCTTGGACAGCCAAGGGAGACAGTGTTCTTGTTTGTTTGTTTGTTTTACCTTTTCATTATATAGCTCTTATCTGTTCTAAAGATAATGAAAAAATCTTAAATTGTTTTTCCACTGGAAGATGTTTTCCTTGAGCAGAAGCAAACAATCATTTGTTTTCAAAATTGTTTCCTGCCCTGTGAAATACTGCCTTTTTAATGCAAGAATTTATGGAAAACATTAAGAAAAAGTCTTGTCACCTCTTGGTTATGAATTATCATTTCACAGTCAGTCCCTCAGAGGTGTTACTGAAGAGGTAAATACAAAGTTCATGTCTTCACAGAAGTCAGTATGTGAGCACAGTATTCTACATGGGGCTGCCCATTTGCAAGAAATAACTGACTGGAAGCGGACACAAATTCTACAGCCTCCAGAAGGAAGAAATCTGTCTTTGAGCTTTCTCTTAACAGACTTCTAGGCCCTTTGAGAGTAGTAAACAGTAAAACTAAGCTTGTAATGTGCAAAACAGGGCTGAGAGAGTGGCATTGGACAGACTTTGGTTGCAATGTCTCTTAGAGTTTCAAATACTCCAGACTTTCTGAAGAATCCGAGGTAGTCAGTCCTCGCTAACTGCTGCCAGCCCAGTTTTTCCCAAATGTCATGCCCCAGATACTTTCTATAAGAACATAATCCCATTTTTAATGATTCTCTTGGTTAGCCATTCCAAGGAGGAAGACAGCACATCAAACAGAATCATAACATATCCTGTGTTGGGAGGGACCCACAAGGATCATTGAGTCCAACTCCTGGCTCCACACAGAACCACCCAAAAATCAGACCCTGTGTCTGAGAGCGTTGTCCAAACACTCCTTGACCTCCGTCAGGCTCGGTGCCATGACCACTGCCCCAGGGAGCCTATCCCAGTGCCCGACCACCTCTGGGTGCAGAACCTTTCCCTAACCCCCAGCCTGACCCTCCCCTGTCCCAGCTCCATGCCGTTCCCTCGGGTCCTGTCCCCAGAGAGCAGAGCTCAGCGCCTGCCCCTCCGCTCCCCTCGTGAGGGAGCTGCAGGCCGCCATGAGGCCTCCCCTCGGCCTGCTCTGCTCTGGGCTGAACAAACCAAGGGACCTCGGCTGCTCCTCACGTCTTGCCCTCTAGGCCCTCCACCATTTTCGTAGCCTGCCTTTGGGCACTCCCTGATAGTTTTACCTTAGTGGAGTATTCGAGGTGAGGTTACTCCATGCTAGTTTTTTTGTTTTTTTTTTTTTTTCCTCCAAGTTCCAATTGCTCAGTTTCCAGGAAAAGGTTACTTCTTTTTTTTTTTTTTTCCCCTTCTTTAACAGAAAAGTAAACCAAGATGAATCTTGCAAGAATAGCGTTTCCCAAAGAACACAGTGTTAATGACATAAAATACGATAACACAATTATACTGAAAATCTGTAGTGAGTCAGAGTTCTGTTGTGGTGTTCCCTCAATTAGTATCCATGTGTTTTATAGTTCTGCTGGATGATATCCCATGGGAGATAAAATAAATATCCTATTTCTTAAAGCTTTATGAAGCACGGCAGGAATTTCTGAAACCACAGTCACGTTTTAGAGAAATAACCTCATTCTCTTTCTGTCATCTCTCTGATAGTCCTATAATCAACATACAGATCTATCTCCCTGGAGGAATGCTAGCACACGTAAATGCTTTAGACAACAGTTGAAACTCTCTTTGCTGAGGACTCTGTTACAAGCCTTCAGACAGTGAGTCTGATGGATGTAATGCAAGTAAACACCTATCTACTGTCAAATAGATTTTGAGAAGTTTGCTACCCCAAGAAGCTATCTTAGTATAAATAGAGGTTCATCCAGATTATGTTTGAGGTCCCTGTAGATGCATAAGGGAGGCAATCCTTCCTTACATGGTTACTTCTTTAAAATTGGTTGGAATCCCCAAGACATACTGCAAATATAAAAGAGAATAGGAGAGACAAAGAAGGAAATGAGGTAGAAAATCCTGGCCTAACTTGTGGTTTTAGGTGCCAGGGCTTCTGTGCAGCCAGACAATATGTTCCAAGGGTTGTCGTGTATTTGTACAAGTCTTGCAAGCTGAATGTCTTAAGATGACAATCCACCTTCCTTCTGTCTTATCTCTGTCTTACAGTCTTCTTGCTCTTTGGTGTATTATTTCTTGTAAGAAGTCTTTTCATCCAGGAATCTGAGTCTGATGTCATAGCATTATTCTCTTTTGGAATTCTTTCCTTTCTTCACCATCTTTGTGTATCAGTATAGACTGGCTTTTAGTCGGAAGGGCAAAGTGCGGGATGCAAGGCACCAGGTTTTAGGGTCTAGGCTTTTATAAAAGTTAATATAAAATCTGTTTCATTCTAGTATAGGGTGCTCACTGACATAGGAGAGAGCATTTCTTTGGTACAGGAACTGAGAAAATTCTATTAAGTTAGATAAAGGGCTTCTGAGCTTTTACCTCTGTTGGCTAAAATCTGGTTTCCTTTGAATTCACCTCTTATAAAAGATTACAGAGTGCTTGGTTGCTCTGTTGATATGAAAGGAGAAGGAGGGTGAGTAAACCTCCCAGCCATTATTGTGCTCAAATGCCCAGTCAATGCACACAAACTCAGTTACAGTTTCTCCATTACAATTTACCTAATCTTGTCATGAAACTATCATTGTCATAAAAGAGCTCTCAGTCAAGACCAAGAAGGGAAAGGAAAGTATTTTCTCTTTTCAGAGATGGGGACTGGAGGTTTCTGCATGCCGCTTTTGTTTTTTTAGCACAGGATTATATGCAGAATTTGGCGGTTTTCCTCTGCCTCATCTCCAATCTAACCAGTTCACCTTGTCACCAAAGCCAAGACAACCTACTGTTTTATTAAGAATCAGAGTTTAGGACAGCAGGTATAAGAGAGAAATTTCTTTTAAGGTTAATTTCACGTTTGGGAATATCAATCTATTCCCTTTTTTATTGGAAAAGTAAATATTCATATGCATGGTTTATTTCTATCTCTATTTAAGATGCGATGTTTGGAAGATGAGTGCTCTATGTAATACCCAGAAATTCTCTGAGGTAGCTGTTAAATCTTAAACTGCTTATCAGATATCTGCCTTTGCTGTTTGAGAGTTTTGCTCACCATGATTAATTTGCACCTAAGTTCTGTTGAAATGTCTCAGGATCCTTAAAAGGGCTCCATCTAATAATGTACTACAAACACAGTCCTTTCTCTTTAAGCTCAATATACCTTAGGCCTTGTTATAACTGTGAAATAATATGTTTCTGGAGTGATGCTACACAAGCAGACAATTCAGTGATGATACAGGTTTGACACAGAAAGTTTGTAGTAAAAGCTGCATTCTTAGTGATTAAGAGAAGTCTTAATGATATATATATATTTTTTTGAAAACATGTTAATTATATTTTTTTAATCTTATTGTTTTAAATTACCTTTGACTACTGGTATTTATCAATACTCTGAATTATATATATAAAAAAACAACAACAAATAATTGACAGTTGAGAGGTTAAAACTTGGGTCTATACATTTATGGGTAGACAGGCAGGTGAGAATCATAAATACTATACTTTAGTTGTCAGCAGCTACTTGAAAGTAGCTTGATATAATGTAATACTAAATAATTCTTGTCTCAGCACAGTCTTATTCATCAGACTT
Organism: Anser anser; assembly: GCF_964211835.1. NCBI lineage: Eukaryota > Metazoa > Chordata > Aves > Anseriformes > Anatidae > Anser > Anser anser. The sequence continues at coordinate 31,546,514 of NC_139727.1, read as the reverse complement.
TTATATGCCAGTATGTTGGTACCAGCCATAGTGCTATCTGGTGCATTTTCCCCATATTTGTTGACTGTTCACTTTACCTCTTTTGCTGTTGCAAATGTCAGCAAAACAATTAAAGAGTCTAGAAAAGACTGATGTTAACATAGTTTGCCATTATAGAGGAAGTATTAGTCAATTCATTCTTGAGGCACAGATTATAACAAGGAAAGGAAACTGCAAATCCAAATCAGATTTAGTGAGAAGACAAGATTTAATTAATTGTCACCATATCTGGGAACTGTAATGCAGAACCATGGAATATAGAACTGGAAAATAACCAGTTCCATTATCTCATGTTGACTCTCCCTTCTGAGCCAGTAGATTTTTTTTTCCCCACAACTAAGTCTTAAGATGTTTCTTCAGTATTCATCAATATACTATACTTTCATTTATGAGGTTATTTTTATTTGTTTGTTTTGTTGTTGTTTTTAAGAAAACTCTCCTCCAGCAGAAACAACCTAAAAAGAATATTCCTAGAGACCACCTGAGAAAGTGGCCATAAACCTGACTTGTTCAGCAGCAGGATGTACCATATGTTCATCAAAATCTTGCAAACCAGACTGGGCTGATTTCTTATCTTGTTTTGTTCAAACATTTCAGTAAAGTTAGTAAGCTAAAAATATTCTGTACTAACCAGGGCCTGGTACACGCCATGTACTTTGCTTGCTATCACCAGCCTCATCCATTTCTTTCCTGTCTTCTTGGTATGTCTTGACAACTAACACAAAGAGATGTTACGATTTCTGTGCCAATTACCTTAAGCAAGGTTGGGCTCTGCTCTACCTTTACGTCCTTTTCCTTAAGATAGAAAAGACTTTCATGTCTTTCCACATGTGAATATTCAGACTAAATTTCATAGTATTAATTATTACAAAGACTTTTAGGGCTGAAGAAGATGCAACATAATTAGCTCAGTATCTCTTTTTCCTTTAGCATCTGATCACTGCAAGCAGAAAAAGAAAAAGAAAAAAAAAACTTTTTAGCTTTTCTGATAGTCGATGTCTGTGTAGCAAAGCTGTAAGATTCACCTTTGAGTTTGCTCTGCTGTAGATATTTCAGCAAACTTTTCTGTGAGAGATTTTTCGGTGCAGATCCTAAGTAAACATTGTTACCTTTGGCCTTGTAAGTTTGAAGTAAGACAGGATCAGAAAGTCCAGTAGCAGTCTGTGGGTTTGATGGTGTATGTTTTAAGTAGTAAACATGGAAAGATGAAGGTTTTGAGTAACTCCCTCAGTGTGGTTGTACTGAATGCTAAACAAGAAAAGAAACGGCTGCAAACAGTTCACTGAAACATATTTTGCACTCTCCCTTACTCTTCACTGAACTCCATGGCAAAACACAGCTTCTTGCTTGGTCTGGTAATAGTCTAATCCCAAGGGAAGCTGCTTTTAAAAAATTTCAGTAGGCCATCTGGCTAAATACACTTGTCTTTACATCTGTACACAGTTTGCAGTATAAGAAATGATTATCACACATCTGTGCACATCCAAGGACAACAGCTGGCTTCACCTTTAATTAGAGTCAATGTACATTTAATGCTTGAGGAAAGCAAAGGATTGATATTTCTAGACTAATCTGTTAGAATAATAAACTTCCTTGAGCTGTAATGCTAGTGTGGTTTGACCATACTATAGTGAGAATGCTGGTGAGTGAGTAGCTAGCTTAAAAACAGCATAAACCAGACTCAGTTCAAGTAGACCATGACAACGTCAGCTTTAGCGTCATCTTAGGCCAGATTTGCACCAGTCCCAAATAACACAAACTGTTGTAGCAACTTTGTTGAATATATAATCACCTCTGAAGCGTCCCTGATCACCAGAAGGTGGTAGGATCTTTCAGTCCAAGTGGGCTTTGATGAGGTCTGTGCCCACTTAACTCAGGAGGTGGGTGGAGGTAATTGGACTCTCATCATGAGTTCACAACTGCCATTCAACCTCTGCTGTTGTTCAGAGGTCAACCAGCCTGGCTGGTGTATCATCAGACTGGACAGTTGTTTGTTTCCTATCTCCACTTCCTTGGTTAATGTAGACCTTCGTTTTCTCCATGATTTCTCACTCTCCGTGAGTGTGTTTGTAACTGTATATTTGCACTTCCAGAGAAATAGAATTGCTTATACGTTAACATGCACTGAAATCATTTTGACTTGTTTGATGTATGAAAAATGTTCTGTACGTGCACTTTTCATTCTGAGTCCATCATGACTTTAACTATACTTCAGCGAGCTTTTTAAAAATTACTCTTGATAATAAGTAATTAATTAAAATAATAAATAAGTAATTGTAGGACTTATGCATATGAGCTCCCGTTGGGTCTCTGCAGTTCTAGTTTAAGACTAAGATCCCCATTTGAATAAATGAATGATAACAGGGATTTTTTCTTTTCTTTTCTTTTTTTTTTTTTTTTATATTGATTCCTTCTCTATTGCTTCAGCACAGAGAAAGTTTATTAAAAAGAATGGAGTGATTCTGATAGATTTTTGGTACTTGGCAAGTGTAATCCGTGTTCTTTTAGAAATCTAATTTTCTAGATTAGTGAATCACATCTGATACTGCAAATGAGAAAATATTTATTACTTGGATAGCATAGCATGGAACACAATGTGAATAATGCGGATATTTTTTCTGGGTCAGCATTTCAGTAGTATTAGTGCCTAATATGCTGGAGCCATACAGTGCTTTTGAGTACTGTGCTTGTATTTAGTCAGAGTTCTGTTTTCTTATCAGAATGGAAGGATTCTTCATAAGATACAGTAATATCACCAAGCTGTAATTTGTAGCAGATAAACCTTCAAGCATTTGCACTTGTTTCTTTACAAAGTTGGTTACAAGAAATAGTAGTTGAACTCATAAAAGAGGTAACAGAATCAGAAATGGAAGGAGAGCACTACTTTCTAGACAGAACTGGAATGCCTTGCTTTTGATAGATCTACCCAACCTGTGTTTTGAAGTCTGACTGTTGTTTTTTAGATCAGGTTGCCAATGTTTTTAATACCGTAAGGTTATGTCTACCCTACAAGCTGTCACTGTTTAGTGTTTGAGTATATTGAATATCAGAAGCAGGCTACCTTCGAGCTAATTAACCTGCGATAAATTAGCCAACAGAGAGCTCTATATTTCTGCAAGTAGACTCCTTGAGACTAATTTAGATATTCTGGGCTGGAGCACAGCTATTTGCTAAGAAAACTGAAAAGGCTGAAGAACCACTCTTACAACTAATTTTGTTTAATATTTCCAGATTTCACATCTCAAAGAATGAACAACTAAATCATTGGATCTCTTTTGCGAACATGGCTTTACAGCTTTATCTCAGTGCTAAGACAATGTTTTGCTTGGTTATAAGCTCATTTTTCAGCTGTTAGTGCTGTCACTCCTGTTGTTGCCTATTAGTACCATGCAAAGCAGTGTGCATACAAGTTAGATACAAAGGTGCTGGCTGGTACCTCCTTTCTGCTTTACTGAGCTAAAGTGCATGGTTGTGGTTGATCTGTTATCTGGTCATTTACTTTTTAATATTCTTAAATATGTCATAATTTTTTTTTCCCTGTTTTCATTTATTCTTCTAGCTGTTTCTTAAAAGCTGAAAATCCTTCCTTCCACTCTAAAACCTTTCTAATAGCCAGTCTCATATGAGTATTCATTATAAATGTTAAATCTGTATTATCAATCAGAAATCCATATAGTCAAAATTTGACGCCTATGAATGTTCATGTAACACAGTAATGATAAAGTATCTTCATAGAATAATCCACGCATACAATGAAAAGAGATTTAAATTATTTTACATTTAGAAATGAGCACTTAAAGAATTTAGCTCTTTTAACAGGGCTGTCACAGCACACATGCTACAGCAAAATTCATTGAGCTGATAGGAAAGAGATAGGATCAAAGGAGAATAGGACCGGACAGTATTTTAAGAGATCAGTTCCTCAATTCTTTTGCTCCAGAACAAGATCATCTTTATCTAATCAATCCTGACAAAAGTTTGCCTCTAGTGTTTCAGTGTTCAGAAGATTTTCCTACTAACTCACCTCAATCTTTCTGGCTTGAGATTGCATTTTATAAAAAGAACAGAGGTATCTTCTTCACAAGTACCTTTTATTTACCTCAAGATTTACCCTGTCCAACTTCATGCTAAACATCACTAGTTTTTTAGGTCTTTCTTCAGAGGTCATGTTCTCTAGACCTGCAATAATTTTGTGATTTTCTTCTGGCATCTTTCTAGCAGTTCTGTGTCTTTAAGATATTATTCCCTGAACTGAACAGAATTCTAGAGCTGCAGCTCTTTACAGTAAATAGAGTAGAAGAATTACTTCACACATCCTGCAGCAATACTCCTGTTTAGGTGTCCTAAAATAAACTTAGAAAAATATGCTTTCCCCAAAATATCCTTTGGTTTCATCGTACTAAATCCAGTAAAGATCATGGAGACAAATGGCTGGGAGGGATTGTGGGATTGTTTATGGTCTTAAATTGATGAAATGTGTTTTTCTGCTATGCAGATGCAAGCATAATTTTTTCTGTGATTGATAGCTCAACCCTATGTGCCTAACTTGAGATGACATTTGAATTCTATTGGTGCTGGTGGTTTTGTTTTCTCAAAAAGGAGAATTACTTTTTTTCCTGTTTCTGCCAGTTTTTTTTTTTCCTTAAATTTCCTCCTCTGTCTGCTGTATTTCGTTATGAAAGAAGAGAAAGGGAAAAGCTAGTGCTTAGTATGAAATGAGCTGTAACAACTAGCTTCATAAGAAGAAAATATGAAATTGAGACTAAAACTTTCTAGACTATGCAGATAGATTAAAAAAAAGATTAATTGATTTCAGTGGTCAATTTTTTATTTTTCTAAGTGATGAATTTTTAATTTTTGTATTGGTTCTTGTAGCCTCAGTGGCTGTACTCAAGACTGTTGGTCATAGAGTAGTGGACAGAGAAGAAGAGGATGAAGTGCCTTTCTGGGGGAGAAAAATACACCTCTCTTTCTGCAATAACCCTGAGGGGATTAAGCCCTTGGAGTTCCCTCATGCTGAGATATGCAATGTTTTACTCCTTGCTTACTGCAAGACACGGGAAGGAACGGTGGCAATGAACAGTTGAAAGAGGGAAAGTAAAACAGTTTAATCTAGTGAAGCAGATTCCAACATGAATACATAGATGGAAGAGATAAAGTAAAAGGTAATAAATGCAGATTAGAAATAAAGGTGACATTTGTAACAAAAAGAGTCAAACCACTGAAAGAGAGGAATTAGATTTTCAGTCTTTTGACATTTTCGCACATCCAAGCATCTTTCCATAAGTGCCTTTGCCACAGTTAGGCTCTTGACTGAATTAAATGTATGACCTGTGCAATAAAGCTGGCCAGCTCCTGGTGAGGTAATATAGGTGACTGTCTGGGTAGACAGAGGTCAGAGTCAACAGACTTTCTTGGTTACTTGTTGGCTTTGTCAGCAGGTCTGTTTAGCTTCAAAGGTGATACTAACTGCTAATTAAAGGCTACCAAAGGCTAAATATGTACTTCCAATGGGCAGCATATCTCAGGGTTCATCACATTATGTAACGTTTTGCAAACTCAAAACTATCTTGGTGGGGCTTATTGTTCCTGTGTTTGCTCCCTGTCTCAATCCCCATACTCCCTGCAGCACCTGAGCTTCTCACACTGCCACTTGCACACTGGGCCACTGAAATCAGCAGGTGTCCCGTAAGGTGTCCTTGTAGTGGTCTTTTTATGATCCTGGCTTATGTCACATAGTAGGTCAATATAAGCAGTAATTAAAAGCTTTTCCTGTTCATGAGGTTCTTTAAACATTTCTCCTTCATTATCCTGCCTGCCTGTTTCAACAGCTATTGCTGTCCATGGGCTAAAGTTTAATATCTCCTTTAATTGCCTCTTTTTTTTTTTTTTCTTCTCTCTGTAAAATTTACTTGCCTAAACATATTTTATTCTTTATTTTCTATATTTATGTGGGGTAAATTCTGGTCACTTAGAAATATTGAATTACTAATTGGTATTTGAATGTACTGTGTGGAGTTATATATTAACATTTAGTACCCTAACAGGAATATGTGGATTAAAATGTTGAAAGCATTACAGAGATGTGTAGTTTTAATCAACTGCTGATCATTGTCATCACGTTAGCATTATTGAACATGATGACACTTTGGTTTGAATGGTGGACTGTATCCCACTTTTGTAGTTTGCAGAAACTTAATAGCTCTTTGTTGGGCTTGAATTTTTATTGGCAATAAGAAAGTTTTGAAATGTTAAACAGCATGTTTTCATGAAAAGAAAACCTCTTTTACCCAGCTAAGAGTAAGAATAATCTGGTCCTTATTACCTTGGTTGAAGTATATTTGTCTTTTATTTAAATTAGTTCTCTCTTTTTCTTTTATTATTATTATTTTTTTTCATTAATGCATTTCAGAAACCAGTAAGAAATGTTTATTTTGGGATCTTACATACATATATAAATCCCAGAAAGACTGGTATCATCTTATAACTTTTGCACTACTACTTCAGTTATAGATCAGACACGCCAGATTCAAAGCTACCTATCTTCATTGCTCTCCACTCTGTTCAAGTCATATATTCAGTCCAAGTAAAGGACCAAGATACAGGCTAGGAAATAAAGCTGTGCTGGTTTTATAATGGCCAAAAATCTGATCATCTGAGACTCAGACCCCTTTCTGAGTACCTATAATGTCACAAAGAAACAACTTTAGAACATAAGGGCTGCACTGGTGAAACTGATAGTCCATCTAGTCCATATCGAGTCTCTTACAGGGGCTGCAGGCAGGTAACTAGGCTGGCGTAAATACAGGGCAAGCACCTATGATATTTCCCCTTGTCTCCTCAGCAATTATTTATTTTCTGATCAGGGACTTCCCTAGGTGGACATGATTTCTGTGAATGTAGTAACCCTCAATGCTTTTCTCTTCCATTAGTTAATTCAGTATCTCCTTAAACTCAGATAGACTTTAAACACCTACAGAACTCTTTTGCAAGGATTGCCACACACCTGCTGTCATGTAGTGATGCAGAGTTGAAGAAAATGTAGAAATTCTCATGCCGTCCTCCCTGAATTATGGTGTGGATTCCCTAGTGTATTATATTGTGTAGACAAGTGACTATCCCATCCCTAAAAGACTAGAAAGAGATTAGAGAGAGGAACAAGAAGGATACAGATTAAAAATGCACTCTTTAATTCATAATTATATATAGGGAGAGTGTGCAGAAAGGCTGCAAACAGTGCATGTTTTTATATTGTCTTATAACTCCCAGATTGGACATATAATAAAATTACTGTGTTACTAGATCGTGGAATTTGCTGGAATTTGCAATGAGGATTGCAAATATATCTGGAGTTACCAGATGATTACAACTTTGGCAGAGAATATTAAGCTTTTAATTCCGGGACTTGAGCTAATTTCTTGTCTGCCCCAAATCATTCCTTTCCTTGACGTGATGGACAGATTGCACCATATCAACAAGGTTCTCACACCTTCTTCAGAAGCACCCATGTCCCTGGTGGCTCCTATTAACCAACGATAAATCCTTTGCTCGTTCTGTCACTCTTCATTTGGGGTCTATTTTTTTATTTTTTTAAAAAAATTAAAACCCTTTAAAGATGCTGCCTTTTAAACCCTTTAAAGGTAATGCAAAAGAGTTTTCAGACATATGCATTTAAAACTTTGGTGAAAAATCTCATGAAGTGAAATTGCCAAAACTTCCCCATCTACTTTGCGTTTGTTGCCAGCAGAGAAGAAGATACTTATCTACTAACTCTCAAATGAGAAGCAAGTTTTGTAGTTATGAAAAAAAAAACAACATAAAGAATCCAAATTTTCAGGTCACAATACATAACGTGCAGCAGTGCAACAATTTGAAAAACCTGTTTAAAGAGTATGAGCTTACTATTGCTATTATTACCTTCCTGCTAACCCTGGTCAGAGATGTACAACAGGTACTGTGCCTGAGATCAAGAATGTTTTTATTATTCTATCAGTTAAAGCTGTTTTCCAGCAATTTCAACACCCCACCTGTGTAATGATGGCTTAAAAAAAAAATGAATAGCAACAACAAAAATGCCAAAATACAAAAATACCTCCCTATTTCCTCCCCCAGGGAATAATTTCACTGCCCAGAAGAGCAAATTTTCCACATCTGTTTGCAGTCATCCCATCTTGCCCTTTGCATTTACAAAAGCTATTGCTGCTTAATTAGCTACATAAGAAATTACAGGCAAGATAAGTTTAGCAGAATTTATTGTTGAGCTTCATTATGGAAAGATTTAGGTACTGTGAAGCACAAAATATTAATCTCTTTGCATTGATGGAGCTGCATCTTATTTACATAGAAGTAAAGGAAAAGAGGGTTGGCACTGGTTTCTACTGTAAGTATGAAAAATGAAACCATATTCTGCTATGATGTAAATCACCCTAAATAGGGATTTAGACCAATATGTATCTCCGAAGAGCTGGTCTGAAGAGTATTTTTTTCCCAGTGCCTTTTAAATAAATAATTATGCTAAGACTTCAAGTTTCACCAAAAAGGTGCATTTATCTTTGTTCTGAACTTTATCTAATAGCCTATTCCTCTTAATCATATTACAGGAAGACATATGAAGTTCAACCATACCATTAATCACAACTGGGTACACAATGTGCTAGTACAGAAGCTTTATTGGTCTGTCTAAACAGGCAATTAATGCAAATAATTTTGACAACTTGAAAATACTGTTTTTTGAGCAATTAAAACCTTCCTGCCAATGCAGTCCTGTGCTAAGTGAAGTATCTTTAGAAGTCTAATATGAGGGTCTTTTTTACCTTAAAATATCCTTTTTTTTCTTTTATTTTTTATTTTTTTACAGGAAAAACATTTAATGAGCCCTATGTTCATACCTCTAGCATCAGATTACACAAAGCTAATTGGCTAATTGTAATGTTGAAGCTACCATTACACACAGAAAAGTCTGCATGCAAAAAGCATCTGTTTAACTGAGGGAAATCTGCTCATTGTTTCTCCTTCATTTCAGAGCAAGCAGAAGAGAGAATGAGATATCCTGAATCATTGATTCAATGAAAGCTTCAGGAGCTTTAAAAGGTGCTTTCTCTCTCCCCCTGCTTATTTCTTTTGTTTCCTTTGATGGAATGCTGAGGCTATACCTTCAAAACAGTCTTTAACTTGAGGGGGCCAAAAAAACTACCTTTTTTTTTTTATTGCTCATTCTGTATTCAGCATTTTGCTCATTCTCAGCATTTTGCTCATTCTGTTCTTTGTGCATTAGAATACACACGAACACAAAACAGGAACTTGTGCTAATAAATTCCAATGAAGTAGATACAAATTTGTACACGCGGACCAGAAATATGATTACTCAATGATGCATTTAAATCACTCAGGTAGAAAAGCAGTGCTTTTAGTTCACCTGGCAAATGGATCTGGGCTATTGACAAGGATTAAGTGTAGGTTTCAATGTAAATTCAGACCACCAACTTCAGACGTGTTCAAATTTAGAGGTTTAGATTGAGATAATTTGAAAAAACAAAGCAGAAAAACATATTTAGTGAGCAAAACTAAACTTTGCAACAACAAAAAAAAAATATCAAAAAACAAAACCACAACCACAAACATATAAAACATCTATGACCAATGCCTGCTTGTCTAGTGAGTAATTTCTCTGTTATATTTAAATATTAATTGCAGAACCTGAGGGTCTAGCCATTCATAGATTAGCAACAGAAAAGAGCTCTTGGATTTTTCAGTGTGAGTCTATTCTGCCAGCAAAGTAGAAATAATAAAAAATCAAAGTGTATAGCTGCTACAAAAATGAATCCATTATCTTGTCATGTTTACCCTTTTAATGGGATATAATGAGCAGGTCGTACTGTGAATGAAAAAAGCTAGATGTTGAAGGCACCAATTTATAGTCCAGTGGTTTTCATCAAATACTTTAATTTCTAAAATGTGATAAGCGGGGAACATAAGAAGTGCCATATGTAAAGCAATTTTCTGTTATCAGAAAATTGTCGTGCTTTGAGGCTATCCTGTTGCCTGTTACATACCTCCATTATGAACAGAGTCCCTGAGCCCCTTAGCCTCTGGATTTCTATAAGATAATCACATAAAGGATATTTCCATTTCATCACATAATTGTCATATTCCAGTTGTCTAAATCAGCCATAAGTATCTATGATTAACTTACAGTGGTGCTGGATAACATACCTTTCCTAGTGCATCTGTGCATTGTTTGGGGTTATCCAATAGCCAGGCCCCTAGTCCAGGAGGAAACGCGAATGTATGGCTAAGTGCTTTGCTGGATATGGGCCACAAGTGAGTGAACAAAAAAATGGTGTTTTGTTTCTCCCTTTGGTGAGAATCGTATGCAATAGAGTGGCAATGCTTTTCAAAAATGCATAGCTTATTCCTATACTGGATGAGAAAGCAGTATCTATTTACAAGAAACACGTTATTCAAATACTGCTGCAAGAACAGAAGTGGAGAAAGTAATGCACAATATTACACACAAGAAAACTACCAAGTAAACGAGGTCTTAAGATGGAATTGTTGAGAAAATTCAGCTCTGTATTTGTTTCACATTACACAAAAAGTCTGCCGAATAGACGCAGTATCTGATTAGTGTGTATAAAATGAAGTCATGGTCTGAAGTTGCTAATGTAGCCTAACTTCTGATTACACTGAAAATAGATTTGACAACGAGGACTGTGGGAACAAAGAGATTAATTTGTATCTGGTTTTACACCTGAGCAGATCTGTCAGCTCTATTGATGTAATGGGTTTATGCTGCCATAATCAGGCTCCAAGGCTTGAAAATACAATAAATTCATATTTCATAAGGTAGATCCAGATGTATTTTTCAAAGACCCAAAACTGGGAGTTCATTTTCACAGAACAGACATATGTTTATGCTACAGACTGCCAGATAGCATGTAGCAGTGGGTCTCAACATTGGATAAAGGAATCTGTGTTACACAGTGGAGAAAAAAACTATTGTTAGGAGTCTAAGCTTGCTTTACATGGGGAGGAGGGAGGTTGCATCTCTGTTGAAACATTTTAAGAGTTTGCAAGTCAGAAAAGACTGAAAATCACTGGCTAAAAGTCAACCTAAGTTAGTTTAAGAACCCGAGACAATTTATCTGTGACTACACAGAGCTTTGCTTTATCTCTTGTCAAGAAAAAAATAGTCATTGAGGGAACTAGATTAATTGAAAGCCACCCAGGAGGAGAGATGGTTCTACCTGAGGTACTAAAACACCCAGGGCAAAACTAAGGGGGAATTTGTAATTCCTAGTGGTAGACAAATCACCTCTTAAACATTCAAAAATTGTCATGGTTGCTCTGACTTTAATGAAGCAAAGGTAATCACTATGTGTGAAGCATATTCCTTCTTTTGTTTTTAGGACAATGTTTGTATTTCCCAGGGCTCTGAATTTTAAGTCTTTTCCCTCCATAAATCAATCTGTAAAATTCCTTTGTTTGAACCGCAGATTAGTTATTATTTATTGGCTCCTTCCAGGATCCAAAGCTAGCAGAGCAAGTCTACAGCATATTTGAAAATGACACAGAAAAAGTAGGAGTTTTTGGAAGAGTGGAGTAACTTTCTCCAACATCTCAAGAAAAGGTCTATAAGAGGTGGGTTAGAAGCAAATCCTTGTCCTTCAGGTGAGCCATTACCCGAGGAGACATGCAAGGAAATAGAAAAGTTTGGCTTTCCTCACACCACCACTGAGATGTGAAGATCTCTACTGTATTTCACTGGGAGACTTTAGAAATTTAACCTCAATTAAAACCCCTCTAAGCTGTAGCTCTGTGTATATTCTGGAAATACAACATCTACCTGTGCACTTATTTATTTGGAGCCTGCTCTGCTTTTTATTCCAGCATTCTGTAAAGGAAAAGTTTCTTTAAATATATTTATGGGAAAATGATCTTTACAGTGGAGGCCAGCAGGACAGCAAGCATCCTGGATTAAATCACTCCAAAAACCCTTAGAAAACATTTTAAACAAGCAGTTGAAGTCAATCCATTCATCTGTTTTCTGATATGTATTCTGTCTGTTCCTCTTATTCTTGTCCTGTATTTCTTTACTGCAGTTGCCCATCCTTCTCTGACTTTGCATCCAAAACATCTCAAAATGTGTTTGCATCGATCCTAACCCTGTAGAAGTGATGAAAAGCCCTAAGGGTAAAGAGGCCCATATGGTACTTGTGGGTGGCTCTGCTGTGGGTTGCAGTGATAACACTCTTCTCTGTGGCCACTTGAGGGAGCTGCTATGAAGTATGTGAAAGAGATGGAAAGAATTGGACTTCGCAGAGAAACAGATGTAGAGAGGTTCCCTGTAGAATCCTGACCTGAGAGTTTTTACAGATGTTATGGCATTTATACTACACCAGCTTTTTGCAAAGTTACACTTTTTATCTCTATATGGCTCTGAATTACATCACTGCATGTACATTTTTCTACAAAACCTACATCTTACTGATATCTGGTTTGGATTTTATCTGAAATGAAAAAAATATCTGTTTCAATTACCTAAGCAAATCAGTTCAAAGGGGCGATCCGTTTTTGGCCACAAAAATTAGAGATTTATGATAGTATATGGAATGGGATTTATTTCTTTCTTTGTTTATTTATTTTTAATTTCTAGCCATGCCATCCCACTTGCAAAAAGTAATCTTGTTAAATAAAGTAAATATGAAACCATTCAGCATAACCCAAATCTAGTTCTCTGTGGTTTGCTTGCAACTCAAGATGATGACTGCATACTCCAGTAGAAGTGGTAGATGTCATGGCAAAAACTGTAGACTCTGAATCTTCAAACCTAGAAAATGATTATAGAATAGTGTGTAAATAGTGAGTAAGGATTCAGCCCTGAGGCAAACCTGTTTGTACTATTAGACACTGAACCCAGGGACATAAGAACAGGATTATGTGTTGTCAGGTCAAAAATGCAGCTTACTGAGAAGAATGAACAAAAGTTGGGCTAGAGACCATGTTTCTTCCTTCTCTCACAAGTTCATGCCAAGTACACAACTGATCAGAAAATTAGGTGAAACAAGTCTGCATGAAGTTCTTGATATTTTAGGCTCTTTGTGTTTGGGAACTTAACTGGATAAACATTCTTATCATTTCGTTCAGTTTCAGTAGGTGGTTGAAGAGCACATTACCTTCAGTGTTCACTCAAGGTGCCTGCAGAACCTCAGTGAAATAACTTTCAGCTGTCCACACCACTAATGATCTCTGTTACTAATCCCATAATATATTTGTTTCTGCCAGATTGAATTGAACCCTTAGAGCTACAAACCAGCTGTGGAAGTAACCACCTGAGCTATCTGAGAGGTCTTTCTGAAGTATCAGGTTATGTTGTCTGTTTCCTTCACAATATCAATTTTTTAAGATTTTCAAGGTATCAGGAGAAATGCTGCTTAATAAATATGCATGTAAACCGTAAAAGTTTAGATTTGGTTTTAGCTATCCCAGCTTGCTTTTCTTTTTTCACCTCTCTGCAACTTTTCAGGCTTTCTTCAGCTTTTGAAATGCAGGTCAACACAAATGCAAAATGGAGCCCTCTGATAGTCTGTTTTCCAAACTTCTCCATGAGTATCAAATTTTACAGTGGGGGAAAAGGAAGGAAACTTTATAATTTAGTGCTCTAAATATAGAAAACAGAAAATGTCTCAATTAAAGTTTACAAAATATCAAAAAAGGTGTGCTCTTCAGAACTCTAAAAGAAAGGAAGATTACACTGGGGACAAAGCTACTGTTATCTGTTCTTTCCGAGAGTCTCTATAAATTGTCAAAAAGGCATTTCTAATATAAGGAATTACATTCTTTATCAAATTTAATTTTGAGACATTGTCTTTTTGTTCCTATTTTCATCAACAGAATTTCTAGATGTGTCTATTTACCACGATATCTTGATTTTAGAATTATCAACTTGTGAGCCTGCATATGGGAAACCTGGCAGATAAAAGATGCAGTTGCTGAGATTTTTTTTCAAACTGGAAAAGTTTGTTTCCCCTTAGACAGTTTCTTTCAGCAGACTGAATCCTCCATGACGCCCTGTGTTCTGTCCTCCAGGAAGCACAGGACAGGACTCATGAGAGCTCATGAGCATGGACTGGGGTCATGCGGCAGCTGTGGTAGCACTGGGTATGGACTGGACTGAAGAGGGAACCAGAGATGGGCAGTAACTGAGCTACAGCTCTTCTGAGGCACTTCAGCGGCATTACCATATGGAAGAGCGAACTGTTTTGAGTTGTGGGTGTTTTGGTTGTGGGTTTTATTTGGTTTTAGGGTGGCTTTTTTTTTTTTTTGTGGGCAAAGAAACATTTTTTTTCTGTATGTGGTTAGCAAACATGGACAAAATAATAGTGGCAATTCAAAAAACAGTATGTAGCTGTGTTTTTCTGTAAACAGCTCTAGCAGAATGTTTATAAATGCCCCCAAATCCCACTTGGATACATAAGGAAATTAGCAGAAAGCGGTGCTTTAATTGGAAATAAACAGGTCATCTCTTGGCTGTCTTCATGTGGAGGAGGCCAGTGCTCCCCATGACCAGCACCTCTGCTTACTGAAGACGTGGTTGCAGTGGGGAAACACTCAGCTGTTATCCATGCTGTCCACATTCTGGGGATTAATGAGAGATTTCATGCTCAGCAGTTGTCAAACCTGGTGTTTTATAGGCATTAAACTTACCATGCAAAACTTCTTATGGTTTTCCATTGTTTCTCTGCAGGATGTGCTTGAGCTTAATTAATACACCAGAGGATGGTTTGTTCTTCAGAAAATATGAGCCTGTTAGTGTCCCTAAGAGCTCTGACATTGTGGAGATGTGAGTCACATCACTGAAAGCTGCCTGAGGCTACGTTTAACCTTGTGCACTCAAGCTGAAAAATAATTAATAAAATACTCCCAAGTGTTATGTTTTCCCTCCCCCCTCAAATCAACATCTTAATTACAAGGGAGTAGGTACAGAGAGAGCTGCTGTATTTGTAGAGCCATCTTGCCTTTCTTTCATGTCTTGTGACCTTTCTCACTGAAAAATGCTTGTAGTCTCAGAGCAAAATACCTGCAGAGATATCACCAAATTAATCCCAGTACTTATTTACATAGGAACTGTATTCTTCTTTAAGATGCAAGCTTAGGGGGATTACATCTTGCTCTTTATACACTGCCTGACATAAGTAGGACCGTGGTCCCAAGTGGAGCCTTAGTCACTATAGCAATGCAGGTAACTATGTTGATAACATTATGCTTACTAACTCCATACAAATTATGTTCAGGCAGCCCAAATTCTACTCAAGTTCCCATGTCTAGTTAAAGGAGAGAGACAAACATCTGTAAAAGTGATTTGGAGTGTTTAAGTGAGATGGTAAGAGGGAGACACTAGACACAAGAGCAGAGGTGGAATTTGTAACTTTTTTAGTTCAGTTATTGTTGTTTCAAGACAAAAAAAAAAGCTTAAGAAAAAATTAACATGAATGAAAATCATGGGGTAAAAGGTAGAGGTTTTGTTGTTGTTTTATTTTTTCAAATACTAGAGAAATTCTGATATTTGTAGAATTGTCAAATTTAGTCAGTAATCACAATTTCTACAAAGGATCAGCAAAAGACATTTCTGTTTCTGTTTAAAAATCACCATGTTTCTGCATGGCCTCAAATATAAAAGTGAGATGGAATTGAAGGTGTATAACCATGGATCTTCAGCAGAGCTAGTTGCAAAGTTTTTAATCAATAAAATTAAACCAAAATACTTTTTCATTAGAAAAAGGTGTTTCAAAAAACACATTTTTTTCATGTGTTTACAAAAAAAGCCCACATTTTTTCATAGAATTGTTCTTGATAGAAGTGCTCGTACAAAGGTACATCATGATTAATTTTTCACTTTGGAAAACATGTTATGGAATTTCAAAAAAAATTAGAGGTCATTGAAGGCTGTGTTTTATTACTCAAATAATAATACGGGGTACACAGTACTGAAATATTATTTTCTATTTGAAATTACCAAGGACTGTTGCTGATGAATGAAATGTGCCTTCTGCATCAAACATCTTGTATTTTATGTTAGTCTGACATTTAGGACACTCAAATTTTCTTTCTATGATCTCTGTCTTAGATCCCCAAGTATGGAATCTCACTCTACTTGAAATACCCAAGAGAGGTTATTCAAACCTCTAAATGAGGTCTCTGTAACTCTTCATGGATTATCTGGAGGCTTCAGCCTAAATCCTTACTTAGATTACATTACTGAAGTGAGATGATGTGAATACTCCCTGGAGTTCAACTACAAAGGAAATATTTTGATCTAAGTGCCAAGTGATTTCAACACAGCAAGGGGAGATGCCTTGATTTGTTAGAGGAAGATGTTTGAGCTAATTTTAACTAGCAGCTATCACTAATGCTTTTAAAAACAAGATGGGTTGGTTCAATATATATGCTGTCCCAACACATGATGTCAGGAACAGTGTTTGTGCTGACTCAGTTGTTAATGTGAAAACAAGAGCAAAACAAGAATGAAAAGACCGCACAGTAACATAAGTTGGAATGAAAGCCTGAAACTCTGAAGTGGGACCTTAGGAGACTCTTAACCAGTTTGTGAAGCTGCATTCCCCCTCTGTCCTTTTCTTGGAGAAATCCTAAGGGATTTCATCCTGATTAGGAGTAATAGAAAGTAGGGGTTGTGACTTTCTGGGAAAAAAAAAAAAATATATGTATATTTGACAATTCTAATTTTTAATTGTGACATGACATAAATACTTTGAAATTTTTTTGGTGCAGAAAAGCCTTGATTCAAAGTGCTGCAAGTATATTTAATACTGCTCTGTGCTTGCCATTGATATATTCTTCCACAGACATCTGCTGTCACCCATTTTGGAGATAGGACCATAGGGTCTGACCCTATAGGGCTATTCCTATACCCTGGGTCTAGAGGGAGAGGGAAATTCAGCCCATCAGGTGAATGGTCATAATTCAGTCTAATAAACCTGGTGCTCCACTGTTTGCATGTCATCATTTCTCTATTTTAGAGAGATTTAGATGTGAAGGATATCGGAGAGTATTTCAATTGGACAGAGATACTGAAAGTGCCTGTTTGGAGAGGTCAGAGCCTGCGCATGGAGTGAGGGGATGCATCACCAGCAAGTAGCAGAAGAGATATGAGAAAGAAACACAGATGAGCTCTAAAGTTGCTGTTGGGGTAACAAAAAGGGTAAGAAGAGAAGTGACTGAGAGCAGTAGTGAAAGAAGAGAAGAAGAAGACAGCTTAAGTGTGCTAGCACTAATTTCATGTGTTACCCTATAGATTTGTTTCCATGATTGGGTCACAGTCATTAAGAACAACTAAGTTTCAATTATTCTAGACAACACCAGAAAGTTTTTCTTGCACTGCTAGCTCCCAGAGATATCTCCTGGACACTGGTGAATGTCATATGTCTCTATGGTTAGAGAAATAAAAAAACAAGCCTGACAAATGTTGAATAGCTCATCTGCTATTTGCAGTGGAACAAATAAAAGCAGAGTGATGCCTAAGGGGAATTTGGGTTTGAGGATAGAAGGGAAAGTTGTTGAATACCAAATTCAACATCACTTAGGAAGACATAAGCAGGACTGAAAACTGCTGAACAAATATTTAACCAGGGAAGAGAGAAAGATATTTAAGCAGAGCTCACTTTCCTTTTCCCTTCATTTACCAAAGAAAACAAATCTAGAAAAGACGTCTTCATGTATCGATTGATTGATTGATTCCCATGGCCTAGTATAAAGCTGTGTGGAGTGCTCCTTGTTAGAAAGCAGAGCAACCCTGCTTTGAGGTTTTCATCCTTACCCTTTCTCTGCCACCAGCTTGCTGAACAACCCTGGGTAAGGCTGCTCACCCCCTGTGATTCAGTGGTCTAATCTGTACGGATCGAGTAGTGAACTCCTCTGAGGGTCCCCAGAGAAGGGTCACTTTGTAAATAAGGCAGCAAAATGCACCAATTGTAAGAGTCAGATGAAGGCTTTGCAATATACAACAAAGACTGCGAGCGTTGTCTGCTGTAGGGTGAGGGCATGACAAGCTGTGGCACTGTGGTGGCACAGGACTCAGAGCAATTCTCTGGGGCTGCTGCCCAGGGTCCCTAAGAGCGTTCAGTGCCCTTCTGCTCCTGCAGAAGGACACTGTAGACTCAGCAGCCTACCAAAAGTAGGGCTTCTTGTTAAAAACTGTATTTAGCTGTAACTGTGGAACATCCTGCTGAGAGCAAAGAACTCTTAACATTAAGAAAGCCTGATCCAGAACTAAAACTTAACTTGCAGATACACAGTCTTCAGCCTGTGCGGTTGAATTGGCAGTGATTTTGCAAATGATTCTAGATAAATGTGGTGGAAAACATTTATGTTGCCAACACAAGGAGCAGGATTCTTTTGACTATAAAAGGAGTGGAGAGAATTAGCTCAAATGCAGATACTGACTGTGTCGGTATGTAAAATTGGTCAAATGAATCCTGACCTCTGTGTTTTGAAATAACAATGATGATGTGTGAGGTTTCTAGGCTACTAAGCTTGGACTTTTTATATGCTTGTTGTGGTTTCCATGCACTTGGGGCTCACATTGCTAACCTTTCCTCTGCCCTAGGCTGGGTTGCAAATCCCTGCAAAACAAAATCAGTCGTTTGTAATCACCTGAGGCCAAGAGCTAGAGAAAGTAAAAAAAATGCCTCACTCAGCCAAATATTGAGAGACTGTATTATAGCCACAAGATCTGACAGTGCTGAAATTTTGGCTTCGTTTCAGTTTCCCTCTGCTGCGTCTTTCTCTCTTGCTTGACTCCCAAGCTCCATTCAGAGGTAATCTTGGAAGCAGCCACATCTTACACTAGTGAATAAAGATGACATGCTGTCTTGTTTTCCTTCTTTCCTGACTCTACCTTCCAGTGATTTATTAAACCCCTGAGTTTTGATGACAAACTGTTTTTCACCATACTTCTCTGAAAGGGCATTTATTATACATAGATTGTTGATGTTGATCTGTGCTTCCTCTTGAGATCAGTGTCTGTGAATGTTTTTGCTCAGATTTATACTTGTTTACAAGCTATTCTGAAGTAAACAGTACTCATGCCGAAGTTTATTGACATGATTTTCATATGTTTTTTGTTTGTTTGTTTTCCCCCATTTTTCAGTGAAGTGTTTTGTCATGCTCCTGATGGGTATTGGTTGAGGTATGAGTCATAGAAATAAAACAGTGTTAGTGCACTCTTCACTGCTTTAAACAGATCACACTTAATAGAACAATAGCGCATTATGTCGCTTATTGTTCTGTAGACCAATTACTTAATCAGATAATGTCAGGGAAGCAAACTTGTAGCAGACACTAATTATCAATGCATGGCCTGGTAGCAGATGGCAGTATTTGCAGTGGAGAATAAGCTGATGGTTCAGTGGATTAATTAAAGCTTACGCAACTTCATGCCCCCCTCTCAAAATCCAGTGTAATAATAACTGTGTTTTTTAAAAAGGGAAAACAATATTTAGCTGTGGTTCTTTAACTGATAAAATTCTCCCACTAATAGTAACAGAGTGTGAAAGAAATAGTCAATTTACCCCAAAAAACTCCGGCAGTTGCCATGAGCCTCAGGAGTGCTCAGCATGGATTTAAAATACTGTGTATTTATTGTAAAGCACATCAACAGTTCTGGGAAGGGGGACTAGATGTAGCTGTGTGCTTTGCTTTCTAGCTATTGGGCTACAGAATCCTACTCCATGTTGCTTTGTCTGTTGGCCACATTAATGGACATAGCTTTCCTCTGCATCTCCCCCTGGACTACATGAGAATAATGGAGTATCCATGAGATGTGAACGATCTCAGCACAAACAAATGAATGCAACTTTCTACTTGCCAAAATCTAAGTAAAAAATGTTCCAGTTCAGATCTCAGAGAAGAAGTGTCCACCTCCTATAAAGGAGAGCATTCTTGGCTGGGGGAACATTGACCCAATATCCTGAATAATCCTTGGTGTTTTAAGTGACTCTGAGAACCATAACTTTCCCAAGGGAGGATATGTGGGGCCACGGCTCTTCCCAGGAACCTCAGGAGGTTTCTAGAAAAGGCCAGCTGGAGCTTTCCCAAGCCATGCTGGCGTGGGAGGGCATTTGCCAAAGCTGGCCAGGAAGCTGTGAATGAAGCATCATGCACCAGTGTGGAGGTCCGAGGGGAAAGGAACACCAGAGCGGTTTCCCACACCCAGATACCAGGGAGAAAGCTGTATTAGAAATAAATTGATAGGCGTCTAGACACGGTTGGGTAGCATGCCTCGTCAGAAGCAAGTATTGAAAGGAAAAGGGTTACAGAAAGAAATATCCTAATTCTGTTACAGCCAAGTTTGCTGTGATAAATTGGCTAGGAGTGTAAGAGAGAGGCATGCTATCACATGGTCTATTCATGAAGGAAGAAAAAGCAATAACTGCTCCGACACTAATGAGGTATAAAATATCTCACCTGACAGCCACCGACACGTACAGGTCTTGATTTTTCTCTCGGCAATATGAGCTCAGTCTAGATTTTATTATCTCCTGCTGGCTGTAAACTTTATGGAGAGACAAAACCGAGACACTATATGCTCCCTCTGTAAGGTATAAATAAGTTTAAAGATGCAACCGTTAAGGTTATTGTCAATTTTTGAACTTTTGACAGTGAATATCTGACTTGGTAAGCAATAAACTCACGGTACCTGGCACTTTCACGCACACATCTCAGCTTTTGTGGCTGCTGCTTTTGCATAGATCACATCTGGAACCAAGTGCCTCAGCTTTCTGCAAGCCCCAGTCCTCCTCCCGAAGACACTAGGGTAAATCAAGAATAATTTTACACAGGGTAGTAATTCACTGCTATAAATTTGTTCAAATGACTGGATAATTTGCCCAAAATGTATATTCTTATTGACATAATCTATGCCCCATAAAACCCTGTGCCTGGTCAGTGGGAAAGAAATCAGCATTTTTCCCCAGAGTCCAGAAGAATCCTACACAGAGATTCTTGCCTGATTATTTAACAAACACATTTTCTTTTTTCTTTTTCCATTCGTAATTCACTTTGAAGTCACTCTAGAAATGAAAGATAGCTTTCCCTGAGTAACAAAAGATTTCTGGTTTCCCTGTCTTGCCCCCACCTCCCTGCCCCATTACTTGGATTTCTTGACTAATCAGCAAAATTTCCATTTATAAACCACCTTCAATATAAAAAATATATATTGGCTTGAAAAAGCCTGACACAAAATCTAGAAGGAACTTTCTATACTGAAAATCTGCTCTTCCCAATTCAAAACCCTGCT
Source organism: Anser anser (assembly GCF_964211835.1). NCBI lineage: Eukaryota > Metazoa > Chordata > Aves > Anseriformes > Anatidae > Anser > Anser anser. The sequence continues at coordinate 31,525,162 of NC_139727.1, read as the reverse complement.
CTTCTTTCCTCTTCTTCCTTCCCTAATGACTAAAGGGAGAGAGAGATCGAACTATCGTGATTTAGTTTATTCATGGAGGTTGCAACGTTTGGGTTGGCTTTTATTCAATATTCTATCAATTTTTAAGTTTTGTGTAAATATATATGTACATGTAGAGACACATGCACATAAGGAAATGTGCTCTTTCAAGCACCTTTATTAAGATCTCCTTCCTCTAATCACGACCTGAGCAATGTAGTTATGTTACTGTCTTCGTGTGTCTGTACAGGCTGTATTCTACAGTTTTGGAGATGGACTGCAAATAGTTTCCCAGGAAGAAATAGATGTGTTAGAGTGTGAAGACCTAAAGCACGCTGCTGCTCTCTACCTCAGGCAGTAAAGATAGGTGTAAGGAGTTTCTTTGTAGAAGGAATGACTTGGGGGAATAAACATAGGGATGAAAAGGGAGGTTACTACTGATTCAGGTGGGAAGAGGAAGGAGTGGAGGAATTTTAAACATCTTCAGAGCTTAGAAATCTCAAAGGGGGGGGGGGGGGGAACGATATATAATCAAGATTTTATTATTATTATTTGGGTGTTTAATCAATCTGTAACCAAAATGATGGAAAACTAAATCCGAACTACCACAAATACATTTAAAAAACTTCTGATCCTTTGGAAACTTTTCCACTTCCCCAAATCTCAGCAATATGCAGCATGGAAAATCTATTTTCTCTTTTAGTGCATTCAGTGAAACTGAGGGATAGGTAATAAATTTATTTTAAAAATTGAAAAAGAGAAGTCATTATCCTGCAGGGTCTGGCACTGTTTCAAGTCTAATCTCTGGAAGACGTGGTTAGGGGTATTGAGCCAAACCCCTTGTTTGGTTTTTGAATGATATTGAGCCCATTCAATTTTTAATCACTTATTGGTAGTTGGGTTATCACAAGTTGGAGTGATTTTTTTGAACGTGTTCTGTTTGGCCCAGGAATTAAGAAGAAATGCTAGGTCACTTAGGTGGTCTGTGCATAAATCAAACTACTGACAGCTTCACAGTCATCTATTCAAATGTGTTCATTGCCAGGAAGAGCAGCGTTCAGGTTGTTTGCCCGCATGCATTCCAATGCAATAGCAAAAGCTGCTGCAGTCACCAACCTGCATATACAGATCTGTCCTTATATCTTTCAGTAAACTTCTGGGAAGTTCGATAGTGCTGCATGACTAAAGGCATGTGGAAAGCTTAAGATTTAAAAGAGGTACTTAAAGGACCAAGGTCTAGATGGCTTAATGTGATATGGCTGGATTGCTTGGAAAATATTCACAGAGAGTAGGAGTTATTGCCATCGTGCTCTTACTCTCCATTGCACCCACTTCTGAGAAAAGCTCTCTAGTTGCAAGAGCAATAGTTTGATTAGTTGACTCTACTTTTATTTTCCCACCATATGAAACAGAGCTAGTCCTACAAAATCAATCCCAGCAAGACTCATTGGAACTTTCCTGCTGACTCCCTTGTGTTTCACAACTGGCTTGAGGCTAAAACGCTCTGATGTGGCTAAAACCAGTGTTCGGCTTTAATTTTAAAATATTGTTTCTCAGAAGTTCATTCAATATCTTTCTCATAGCTTTTGCCAGTCACAAAATGTGTTTCCACAGTAACAAATAGAGCAATGTAATTGTCTATGCACCCTGCCATAAATCCTTCTGGTGGTGATTTTTTAAATGTGGATAGCATAAAGATTTGGACAACTTAGCTTTTTCAAAGTAAACTTGTAGATATCAGAGTGCTGGCCAAGAGATTTCCTACTGAGTTTTGCTCAGCTGGAATTGTGAATATGTCTCTGAGGTTACTCAAACTCTGATTTTTCTGTTGTTGTGTTTATATTGTGTTTAAAATCCTTCCTATTCCCTCTAATTGTAGAAGTGGGTCAAGTAGAATCAGATGCAGGGAAGGATTTGCCAAATTGTTGGCAATTTTTTTTTCTTTTTTATTTTTTAGTGTCATGAGCCCCAGCAAGAGCAGGGTTGATTAGAGAAGAGCCAATCTTCCCAAGTGCGGGAATCTAAGTGGTGGTCATAGATTAGGGATGGGAAATGGCTACAGCCTCACCAAACTCCTCCATATGTTATAATCTCCTCCTGCTGTGTGTTTCTGTTTAAAGAAATGTGTGAGTGACCCTGTGTATGTATCAAAAACAATCAGCAAACATGCTTATGTGTTTCTGAACAGATTTCATTAAAGCATAGAGAATAATGCTGGGCAGACCCCAGAGCAGTCTCCTAGGCTGAGCTCATTCTCCTCAGCACAACCTCCGTGTGAAATTTGCTCATCATCATGTGTCTAACACGCTCCCATGAATGTCTAAATATGGACGATCGTCAGCCTTTCTGGATGATTTTTTACGGAACTTAAATATAAGTAAAGTCAAGGCGTTTTTTGTAGTTGCTGTTGTTGTTTTTTGGTTTCTTTTCCCACTCACATCTAACATAAATTTCCTCTCAGTATTTGAAATAAAGCCATTGGGCTGACAAACTATTGTGTGTATTTGTGCCAAAGACAGTGAGTGATGTTGCCAGCATGCTGGGTAAAAATTGGGCAGTTGAGAACCAGCTTCCATAAGGCCCATTTCAACCTTTGCCACTGAGCTCCTGTAACAGCACAGTTAAGACACGTAACATTCAACTGGGAACTCATGCTACTCTTTTAAGCAATTGTATGTTGTTCTGGCAGCACGGAGGTTGCAATGTTTAAAAGTCAGGAGGACAAGAAGGTTAGAGCTGACTTCAGAGGAGCATGATATTTCAGCCTTCATCTCTATCAGGTGTCTCTGCTATATCAAGGTGCTACATCAGCCTATCCTTCAAAGCTCCTTTTTGTGCAACAGGAGACCAACGGGCTGAGGCGAGTTGCTCCATGGAAGAATTTGACATCATTGTGATAATATATATGGGAACAGCATTAAGTCTAATTTTTAGTGCATTGACCTGTCTCCTGCCCTGATTACTAAACTCCTGTCTGGATCAGTAGAAATGTTCATATCAAACAGCTACATGAAAAGTACATAGAGTAAGGAGAAATGTATGCTGGTAATCCATTTAAATGCAAATAACTGGCTGTTTGACCTAAGATGGAAACGTTGAAATATGTTCAATATTAAATTCATAGATCCAACTATCAACAACAGTATTTTAAAAAGTACGTGCGTATGCTTACTTGAGCAAAGTACTTGAAAGTTAAATTCAGTATGTTTCAGCTGCTGCTAAGGGAAAAAAAATCTGTTTCTTTCTAATTGGATTTAACTAGAACACTGCACTTAGGTACAAGCAAATGTTTTCTCTGTTTGAACCCCCAGATTTTCATTTTGTTTTCCTCATTCAGAAAAACAACCTCAAATCAAGGCTGCAAAAAGGATGACTGTTTCATATAATTGGTTAATAAACTTCTAAAAATAGTGCTACCAAACACAGATACTTAGTAGTCATGAGCTGAACTTAAAAATCACAAGTTTTTTTTGTTTGTTTGCTTGTGTTTTTAATACTTACATATGTGTGTGTGTTTATATATATATAGTGTATATATAATTATCTTCTGGGATAATTCCTGTATCTTTTTGATTTTTTAAAAATATTTATCCTTCACATCCCTGGAAAGTAGACTTTATTTTTCACTCTAGATTCTCCAGATGGCCTCAGGAACTATATGTTCAATACTTATTTATTTATTTATTTATTTATTTCTCTTTGTATTAAAACTCTACTCATAGTCTATCCCTGGATGATGAATAATTCTAAAATTTGAGTTAGTTTCTGCTTAGGGTTTAGGGGAGCTCAGCTCTCAGGGAAAAAAAAATATCAAAACTTAGGCTAGATGCTTTCTAATCTAATTGCAGATTGGGGAATTTTTATTCTTGCAAATTCTTGCAATCAAGTTTGACCATTCTCCAGCTGCTTTGAAATAAGCACAGTGCAGGTGGGTGTAGGGAAGGTTTTAGCTACATAACAGTTCAGCGGCAATCTTGCATGTCTCTTCAACGAATGTTTCCAGCCTCCCTGTGATGCTCTGTCTGTGGCTATGCTGACTATCCCCTGCAAATGATCTGCTCTATGAGCACCTAAGTTCAGCTTCTGGTGCTTTTTTTCACTGGAATTTGGAGTCGTACTGCATCTTAGAGCCACAGATTTGTCAGATTTAGTCAGTCTGAACTCTCTCTTTGAGCACAGTCTGGATGGGATTATTACTCTGTGCCCAGCCAAAATTAGGGGCATCTTTCTCCGTCACAGCCCCAACTATACACCTCTCATGGTCATTTTAAAGTCTGTTACTTCTGCTACCCTACTGCAAAATGAGGTTGCTGCTGACAAGAGGAAATAATGAGGCTTACCGAGATGCTATCAAAATCCCATTTCTGTGAGTCTTCTTTGGCTGTGAGAAATAAATTCACACAAGAATTTCACGTGACTATATGAGCACACCTGGACAAGAAAACATGTATATAATTCTTTTTCCACAGTTCTCTTTGTTTCTGTATGTTAGACAGTGGGAAGCTGACTACCAGAGAAAATAATTCAATGCAAGTAGTTTCTGTTATTGTAAACACAGCTTGTCAGCAAGAAGTGTTCCTGAGGCTCTCCTGGGAGCTGACTGGCAGTGTAGGTACACAGACACCTTCTAGTTTATAAACAAAATACAATAAAACATTCTTAGCACTAATGTCATTTCTGTACCCTTGGGGATAACATGAATATCAATTTGTATTCTTATTGGTTCGTTAATTTAAAATCATCTGAATTCTTCATGGCAGACTGTGAGATGCTCTGCTCAACAACAGGTCTCTTTCAGAATATTTCCTCTATTGTTCACCTCTTTGTTCATTTTAAATGGGTCCATTTAATTTGAAAATGGGATTTTTTTTTAACAAAGTAATCATCTGATATAAATGATAGTGACTGAAAATCACTGCAGACACTTTATTTGTATAATTTTCAGAATCTTGAAGGTAATGAATTTGACCATGGATGGAGGGGACGTGAAGTAGAAAGTCATCAGCAAGGAGCTAATTTGTGTTTCTTGATCATGTGGAGCTGGAAATTCTCCTGCTGAAACCTCTTTGAATCCTCTGCTTTCTTATGGAATATTTCACTCGCTCTTGTCAAGTTAGCCACATTCTCACTTGCTGAGGTTACAGCTGATGTGCATCACTTTCGGGGCTGGATGCTGTCTACGTAAGACTCTGAGAGATGAGTGGTGTATCATGTTAAATACCAGTAACCTCTCAGCTCTGCACCAGCTGGTGTGAGCTGTGGGAATAAAGCTCTCTTAGCAAGCATCTCCACCCCTGATCCCTCTGCCTGGTGTAAAGCCTTCTTTTGGATAGTTTGCCATATGGCTTGTTTTCTGAAGTATCTTTCAAATGGTGTCTTATAGCCAGGTATCTCTTCATCTTGTGAGAGTTATCTCCATACTCTTAAGGATCATGAATGCGGAGCATAAACACCAATGTATGCCAGCCTTGCAATTTTTTCAAGTTAATTTGACAAAACTTGCCTCCCTAAAACACTGATCATATAAAAGCTATAATTTCTGGATCACAAAGGATGAAGCTGTCCAGAGATAGACGTTGTAAGTCAGGCCTAATCAGCCTACCTGTGCTGATGGCACTGGAGCTTTACAGACTCAGACTAGTTGGTCAGCCAGCCAGCAGTGATGGTGAAGCTGGCCATGTAGAGGTAAGAATTATCAAAACAAACACCAGGAAGGATACAAGGCCAACAGCACTGGGAAAGCAGGTACATTTGTGGCTCAGGAAGTCCTTGAGAAAAAATGTCCTTACAGTTAAGCTTGTGATAAGGTAGGATGGGACTTTGTTTCCTCTTGTAATGGAAGTGTTCTTGTGAAAAGAGAAAATTGTAGGTCAGAAAGTCTTGTTGTTTCTATCTAAAAATTTTCATATAATCAGCTGTCAAATAGCAAATCACCATTCACATTCCCTTGCACAGAGCTTTCACTCCTTGGGAAAGAAGCTTTTCCTCCCTCTCTCCTTTGGAGGAATCATCTCTGATAGCAGATTCCTACCAAAATAATGCTAGGGTCCATTAGCATCTAGAGTTTGAATCAGTATGTAGGATGTTTCGGTGGTGCAGATTCTAAGGTAAAAGAGGAAAAATGCTGTGTCATATCTTTAGGAAACACTCTGCTAGCTTGCTCATTGCAGGTGCCAAATTACAACAAAACTGGATTTCATATATGATTTTTTTTACATCATTATGATTCAGAGTAGCACGTTGCTCTCCAAGCAGAGAAAAGAAGTCGCTAGAACATGAAGAGCTTTTATAACTAATGACTTAATCATTGGTTTTGACTGGCTTTTTTTTATTAATGCAGACATTATGACTCTGGTCACATTGCTAGGTGTTTCTTTGGCCTTTGATTTGCATGAGTAACCCCTGTTAGCCCTGACACCTTTTGAACTTTCAATTCGAATGTTAATTTTGGGAAGGGGGGAGTTGTGAGTGGGAGAGAGAGAGGGAACAGACAAGCATTTCTTCATACCACAGCACTGAGTTGTGCTCTCCCAGCCCCTCATGTACCATGGGCATACAAATGCACTGTCCCCACTGAGAACACCACGTGCAGGAACAAGACTGGAACAACTCAGTATACCTAATGCTTGTCAGCTGCTTGATCTTTTTCCCTTTCCACTTTTCCTTCTCTTGCAGATAAAATTGCCTACAGAAGTAATGACTAAAGAGACTAGAGACAAAAATATGCCACTAATTTGGGGTAACCAGACTCACCAACCTGTAACGTGATTAGTCATTGCAGCTCAGCGTGACAGCCTCCCAAACTGTTCCTCACGCTCTATTCCTCATCCACTGATGGCTGTCTTCCTCTTTCTAAGCTGTTCTAGTATACCTACAAGTACAGGAGCAGGCTTTGCCTGTTAATACTGAGGCAAGCAAGGCAGGGAGCTCTTCAGCTTTTTTTGTCATCTAGTACCATGCTGTCTCCCCATTCAGCCGCAGACACACGTTTTCTCAGAACTTCCTTTGAAAATATCATACCTCTTGAATATCTTCTTATAGCCCTGGACATCCTTAGCTAGCTTTTGGTCCAGCTGGGCTTTGGACTTTTTCAGCCCTGCAAAAGCAGTTCTTTCATATTCCTGCTCCCTGTCTTCCTTTCCACTTCTTGTATACTCTCTTGCATTTAATTTCAGTAGTTTGTTAAGAAGTTCCTTACTTTGTCAAGTGGGCCTTCTGCAAAAATTCTCAATCTTCCTGCAAAGTGAAATGATATGTTCTTAAGCTCTCAGTAAGTTTTCTCTAAAAGTCAGCCAGCAACTCCTTCTCTCCCGTAGCAGCTTCCCAGTTGATTCTGGCTACTCTAGATGAGCCAACCCACCCTCTGTACTGAGCTAATGAATGACTCATGATGGATCCTAGTTCTTCATCCTTTATATGGACCAACATGAAGCATCAGTGAGACCATCGTTTGCCAGTGTTTCACAGGTGGTTTCTTTTAGTGAACAAACAGATGTGGGAATTTTGGATGCATTTTAGGGTTTGGGGGAGATATTTTCTGCAGCGGATGGAGAAGCTCTTCTGCAGAGATTGCAAGCTCTTCATTTTATTCCTTTAAAATTGGCTCCCTTATCTTTTTTCTCCTCTGTGTTTTCTTGTTTGCCTAAAACAGTGTGTGATCACATCTGGTTAACACTTATATCTGTTGAAGGAATTCATTTGAATTCAATTTGATCAGGTTGATTTATTTAAGATCTGTTACCAAAGCGAAAAATACTGTAAAAGTATTATGCCTGCAAGTTTCATAGCCTAACTTGAACCCATTTATCAAATAAGGCAAGCAAACCCATGTATACAGAAATTGCAGCTATGGTATTTTGCCAGTCCCAGAGGAGAGGATAAATGAGGGTAGAATATTTAAAATCTTAGTTCAGGTCTGTTAGTGCTGTTAGTTCCTCTATATTTTTAGTGTTTTTCTTAACATTCCCCAATAAAGTGCCTTCATTTTGCTACATAAACGTAGCAAAAGGTGAGCTTAAGGAAGGTGAAATCTTTGGAGATTAGAGTGGCTAATTACATAGTCTACAGAATGTGTGATGTGTAAGTTGTATTTTTTCCAGCCTTATTGCATGATCAAATTTGGAGAGCTTTTCACAGGAATGACAAAAGACATTGATAAGAGTTTATTTTCTCCTCAGACATAAATAGCTGCTCCAGAATGTAGGGAAAGATCACTGTTCAGAGAAATGAAGACCAGGATCTTACAAGTCAGTAAAGCCAGTGTTATATATTTTCCCTTCAAAATGATTTCAGCAATGACAAAATAAACATTTCATCTGAAACTACCCACAGTTTGTCAGTCTTGGATGGTCAAGCAGACAGACCTAATATGTAAAAACTTCATCTCCATATGGTGGCCAAAATTCTGAATGACTGATAATGAAGAATGAGTTTGCACAACAAATTCATTCTCTATACTGTCAACTGTGCTTGCTGTAGGTATGATTGTGTAGAGGACACTTATCTCTCTGTATCTTCAGTTAGGGTATTACTGACGTATATTACACAAATCAGGGTGTAACACAATTGCCAAGAGCTCTGACTAAAAGCTTAAATCTTAGATTGTTTTTCAGAACAGAAAATCAGAACTAAAATTTTGTGGTAACACATGCGTTACTTGTTTACATTTCATTGTTGCAAGGACTGCAAGAAAATTCTTTTGCTTTCTGGCCTGTTGATGTCCCTGTATAATTAATAAGGTACTATGTTCCTTTAGGTCTCTTTCTTGTTCTTCTGACTCCCTTTTCCTTGTAATAAGAAAGATGAATCAACTAAGACTGAGTTGCTGAAGACATGATAAGATGCTTAGCTAAACCAAATAGTTATAACTTCAAAGGACAATAGTATCTGAGAGATTTTTATGAGAGTTAAGCAGGGATTTGGAGATATTTGTGGATCAGAAAATACCGAGGTTGTTGAAATTCAACCTGCTCCAAGAAAGAGAAGAAGTTAGCACATTTTTTATGTGAAAATTAAATTGATAAATGTTGCTATCTAACTCTGGCACTGGATTTCCTTAAGTCACTGAGTCCATTTCCAACATAAGTAACCAACCAGCTGGTAGATGCCTGGTGTACAAAAGTCCAAAGAGAGTCTCTGTATGCCATCAATGTGTTGGCCTGTAGAACAGTCCATCAGGTTTGCATCAACTTTTCTCACACTAACATCACATCACTGCTCATAGTCATTCCCTGACTGAACTCTCTGTCAAGATATATTCACTTCATTGTGGCATTCATCTGAAAAGTCCCATTTTATGACAAAGTTACAACTGATCTTGAGGCACCTTGCCTTCAATATTATGTGCCAGTTCTTTGAATAGGCTGACGTGGAAATTATCCACAGCTTGATTTTGACACACTGAATAATCACTGATTTTCTTACACTTTAGAGGTTCTTTTTGCTTTGCTTTGTGTTTCAAAATTTCTCTTCATTTGAAGAAATAGCTCTATTTGTAGCGGAAAAATATATATATATATAAAATTAGGCAAAATATCTATTTTTTTGAGGGATTTTCATTTTATGGAAATTGTCTTTTCTTTTGTGTCTTTATTCAGAAGGAAGAGACATAAGATTTGAAAATCTTTTAAGTTTTATTTGGGCAAGAATATGCTTTCCCTCTAAGTTCTTGTTTTGGTCATGTATTACATAGTGATCAGGGGAAGCGGAACAAATGATTAGGAAGGAAAGGTGATATTTTCTGGACTGTTTTGACATATAATGTGAAAGCTACACCACTTTTCTCTTGCTTTCAATAGGTCTTGGGTATTATACTGCAATTGCTGAACACAACAGAAGTGTCAGCTTGGTCATGGATTCTATATGCTCAATAGAAGTACAGACTGCTGGCAATTTGCATATGCATACAATTATTTTCTTTTCTGTCGTCTTTTGCTGTCATGCATACAGCATGACAACTCTTGGTCTTGGTAAGAACCACTCTCTTTTCCAATGATGTGAGTCACTCGGTCTTCGCAAGGTCAATCTGGTCTCTCAAATGTTCTCCAGCTCCACTGCAGCAATCAGCTCACTCACTATTGCCTGCTCACAATATGATGCCTCAATTGGTCCAATTTGTTGTCCTTGTAAAGGGCTGACCCTAGCCCTGGAAAAAAGGAAAAAAAAAAAAAAAAAGGAGTAAGTCCACTGCTTTCAAATGAAGGAAGTAGATCTGGTTTGAAGTTTCTAATTCAGCCTTTCTAGTGGAATCCATCATTATTTTGAATCCTATCCAAGTCTCTGGCTGCTCCAAAGATTGTCAGGGACATGCAGTGCAAAGGTACTGTTATTCAGCCCAATGTCTGATATAACATATCTGAGAGGAATATTGATTTTTCACAGAACATGAAAAACAGAAAAATAGGAAGACACTTCAGCACGACCTTGGCCTTCTACGTGAATAACCTAATGTTTATGGCTCAGCTTACTTTCCTTGTACTTGTCTGAAGTCCTTTGTGGAGCTTTTCTAAAGACAGTAATATCAGCTGCAATACAGATGTGATTTTGCAGTTCTCTGTAGACATAGGTTGCTATTTAATTTTCATGTAAGATTTTTCCCTAGATGAATTGAGATGCCTTCTGGAGCACTGAGGGATAGCGCAGCCTAATCAGAAACTCACTTTAACATGACACAGTCAAACGTTTGTCTCCCACTTGAGTACTGTTTGTTTTGACATCCTGCTTAAGGGATACTGGGAAAGAAGAAAAAGGGCAGGAAGAGAGATAGGTCTGGAGAAAACAAGTCTTATGAGACATGATACTTAGAATAGCCCTCGAGTACTGCCATCACTAGGCTCCTCAGGCTGCAGTTTTGTAATGGCTTTAAGTTAATCTGTGTGTGGTTAGTTCCAGTTCAACCCTGCTCACACTTTTGAACCTACTGGAGGCCATGGGAGCAAAATCTGGCCGCTGGGCTGCAGGGAAACCTGCCTTATGTCTTCCGAAAGTTGACATGAGAAATGGAAAGCCTTTGGGCAGTCCAGATGTCTGAAAAGTGACTGGAGGTCTATCCATTCTTGGCTCAAAAAATAGCTGGCTGTCACTGAAGACATGTTATGGAGAAGTAGTTGCATAATTGAAGCAAAGAAAAATTATTTTCCTTGCTTAGAGTTTAGCATTACCAAAACAAAAACTTCAGTTTCATTATTTTCAAACATGATTTTCATATATTAGCCTGCTAAACTCGTAATAAGAAATGTAGTCAAGAGAATATCATGCTTTTCATTACAGCAAAGCAGCCATAAATATCATAACAGTTAATGATGGTGAGTCCTGGAGACCCTTCCAATATTATCTAAGGTCATTTTTATTTATGTCTCCACGGGCACATCCAGTTATTGTTATGATGAATGAAATGGGCATTCTGGACTTTGCGTTATGGTGCTCCTGATGCATGGGAAGAGGTATTCCAGCTGTACACCAGCATGCCACAGGCATCCCCCAGTAAGTCAGAGAGAATGGCAGAAAACCATGAGAACAGAACCGTTTCGGGAGCTGAGGGATCATTTAATCTCTATCTGGTTCAGGAACTGTTTGGCTTCTGCCATCTTCATTCAACAGAGAGTACAAAATAAGACACTGTCACGGCATATAAAGGAGTAAGATTTTGTATAAATTTGAGTAAGATGAACTTTAAGTTCTGGGACACTACATTGATTTTTCTATATTGAATTAATAGAAAATATATTTCTTCTGGATGCTAAATCAATAGCTGTAGTTGCACAGCTTAAATGCATTGCATCACTTAGGTTTTGTATTTTTTAACATAAAGAGAGTATAAAGAAATAAAAGAGGTTTACAAAGTAAAAGCTTCCTGTAAGAGTTTCAAAAGGAAATGTGTTTGTTGTCAAGGTTGGATTGGGAGCACAGATTTAACAGCTTATGTTGGCTGTGATTAAAAAAAAAAAAAAAAAAAAGAAGAAGAAGAAAAATTAATTATTTATAAAATTAGCTTAAAATTACAAATGGAAAAATGGACAGAATCAAAAATTAAATGTGCTAGTACCATTTCATCACTCGGCTTAGGCCCTGATGATAAATCACTGGCAATCCCTGATATAAACAGATGCATTAGAAAGAAGAGTAAGCTGAGTGGAAGATGGAGAGAATGCTTCTTCTGAGATTTTCTTTTTAATTTGATTCTGAGACCAACAGAATAAATGTGCAGAAACAAGTAACCTTCTCCACCTTTTCTGCCCTCCTTTCAAGCTTTTAAGACCCAGCATCCACTGGAGTATCACTCAGCCTTTATTTCTCTGACCTTCCGAGGAACCCTGACCAAAGTTTGCCACACAAATAAAATTAGTATTTCTCACCTGGAGCATAACTTATCCTCCCACTGCTGCATACCTCTCATTGCATGCTCTTTCTGTTTCCAAGTCTGTTTACTTTCTTCCTTCTTTGCCTTTAATGAAATGAAAGAATCTGGTTTGACCAAAAAAGACTGTATTTTTGTCTTTGCTGCTCTCAGTCTGGGGCCAGGGAGGCAGTTATTTCTTAGAGAAAGCCTAACAGCAATGTATGTTTAACTGGCTCTAGGCAGCTGATAAGGATGTGCAGAGAACCCATTTCCCACTTACATAGCCACTTTGAGCAAAGATCATAAGTAACAGAAACAGCGTATTTATCTTTGCTGTTGTTTCTTCCTTGCTCTCTGGGTATTTGTCTTATTTTGTCTTCAGAAAAACTTGTTCATACTCATTAGAGATATCAACAAAAACAGCCTCAGCAGATCATTTTGGCTTTCTTGAAGGAGGGCAATTAATGTCACCTTCGTTACCAGCAGAAAAGACCGTTGAAGAAGGGGCAGCATCACAAAAATGTTTCTATACCCAAGAGAAAGGGAAGAACAATTAGTGTTAAAACAAAAGCTTCTCTTATTATTTTAAGTTTCAAATGTTTGAATTATCTGGAGTTTTGTTAGTTTGCTGGAGATGTACTCAACCTTGAATTAAGGATGAGATATTGCATCCAAAATTTTGATCCTCTGCATTTTTTCTTCTAATGAAATGAGTGCAATTGACTACACCAGATTAAAAATCAGAATTTGAGATTTAAACCCCATTTAAACTGTTTTTGTACTTTCAGATGCCTGCAGTTTTGGACATTCCCTGACTGTAAAGCAGAGCATCACCTTAAGAAAAAATTTGCTCTTGCAACTACTGCCACTATATTTTAGTACCAGTATGCTGTCTCAAACGGCTAAAAATCAGCCATCTGGATTTCCTCAACAGCCTGGCTAACTGCTGTTTAACTAAAATTACCCTCAAGTCAGGGAAATTTTAAGAGCGAAGCAGTCATACAGCAGAGTTATATGATACCATTAACCAAAAGCTTACATTATCTCCAGTCTAATTAATTAAACACCAACAAAATCTAAAAGATTATTTGCATCATGGTGTCATCTGGCCCTTGAAATTTGAAGCCAATAGCAACAGAACAGATTTATTAATTCTTCCCAATACTTAATTCCCATCACTAAAAATTTGTTACAGGGACTGTTGCCATCCATGGGAAGTTATCAGTAAGCTTTTCTTTGATTTTTTTTTTTTTGTAAACAATTAATCTTTAACTAACATACAAATCACATATTTAAGATTTTTTTTTTTTATGGCTGTTAAGTCTTGAAGGATAAGAAATAAGAAAGCCTCATGCTGATTTTCTTGTCATAGACATTGCAACTTTGACATGTTCTTGACAGTCCCTGCATGATTTCCTTTTCTTGTCTCCTTCCTTTGTATTTTAAGTTATTCCCTGGTTAAAAATAGCCACTGTGCAAAGAGTTCAGCCCTGTGTTTTTTCTTTCATTGAACGTCAGGTTGTGATAGATTTGTATGTTTCTAAGCTGAGTCTTGAGGACATAGAAGTTAGAAGCAAATAGCCTTAATTACACACATCATGTTTGAATAGGAAACTCTTTGGCAAAGTAATACTCTCCCAGCTTTTATTATTATTAATAATATTATTATTTATTTATTTATTTCTCACACAGGCATAGAGATTTGGAGATATCAAAACTTCTGGCTGTCCTCAGAGGTGCTGGAGACACCCAATGACCACTGAATTCAGAAGTATTTATCTCTGGATGATCAGCTGGTAGCTGCTTGTTATTTTGAACACATGCTATCCCGATCTGCTAGCTGCACGCATCCCACTCTGGTTCTACTGGAAGAAATGCAGAACTTTTACATGTGTGTCAGCTTTACTAAACTTTTGATGGTAAAGGTAACTCCCCTTCAGTTTCCCAGGTAAGAAATGTTTTTTGGGGGGAAAGGCCATGTGGCATACAGAGATTTAAAAGTTTTGCAGTTAGCAAATCTACATGCCTGACTTGTTTTTCATCCACCGTTAAAAGCAAGCCTAGTCTGCACTTGAACTAATAGTGAGGGAACTCTCAGGTTGTTTTCTCACTTCCTGGACAGTGTAATAGTGTTTTGTCCTTATTTAACTTATGATTACTTGTAGTCAAGTCAGATGCAACACCTTGCTATTGAGTCTGCCTCCCTAGGCTAGCTATTAAGAGTGGTTACAAGCTCTCAAGAGTCTTAACTGATACCCAGCACAGTATTGCTGTGTATGTGTATTGCTGTATATCAGTATGTGTTGTCAAGTGGGCATTTAATTTCTTCCATGAAAATGGAGAACTTTTTTCTCATCACGACTGAAGTTCTGGGTTCCTCCTAAGATTAGGAAAGAAAATGATAAAAATATAATGTGATTTAATCCTTTTTCTGGTGTTGTGGTCTGAATCTACCAGATGGATCTTGTTTTTCAAAGCACAGCCTGCACAGAACTAAGATTTGGAAACTTGGTTGAATGAATCAGCCAAGCACAATGCAAAGAGCCAAAAATGCAAAATCAAAAGAGATTGATATATTTGGCTTGAAAAATTAATGTTTTAAATTTTCACCAATATTTTTGCATTGAAAGTTCAGAAGACATTTTTGGAATTTAGGAGATCTTGTATTTCTTTTTTTTTTTTTTCCTGGTAAAAGTCCATTTAATAATTATTTGTAATGAATATCTGAAAAACATCCTGAAAATACGAATTATTTTATACCTGATGTGTTATTATTGCTGGGGACCTTCACATATATGTACATAATTTGTGTTGAAACATCATGCTCTAAATTATATGGGCTTTTGTACAAGCCATCCTTAACTCTCTGCATCTCTGCAGTGGGCTCTATACCATGGATTAGAATAATCATGCGATGTTCCAGCTGGGATTAAGTTCTTGGTAAACTCTATACGATTTTAGTGAAAAGAGAAATGTAGTTGAAACAGTGCAGAATATACATGAAGAATACTGCAGAAGGACTGAGAAGTATTTACATTTGCAGCATCTTGGCTTGTGTTCTCTTGCCTTATTTGTTTTTCCTTTTATTAGCTTTTATTGTGTTGTCATTTGTTCAGTCCTGGGGTTAACTGCTTGGGTGTCTTAATACTTTAAGCGTTTCATAGCACAGATTTCACTCTCTGATTTTGACAAGTCGGTACAGAGTTTTTACAGTCAAGTGTAACAAGTTAAACCATTTTGATCCAATTCTACTTTAATATGATAGGAAATACTGTCAGCCCTGTAGCACCTGCTCTGACTTGCTCTCCAGAGAAGCTTGTCCTACTATATCAACTAAATTGGGTGTCTTGGTACACTACTCACCCAAACTGAGTGCCTAAAATGTGTGTCTAAAGTGTCTTATGCCCCTTTTTAGTTGTTTTGGGCACACAAAATATTTTATAAAGTTGTGTCATAAATTCATTGCCCATTAATGGTTTACCCTATGTGTAAATGTCTCTGGACAGTCCCGTATTTTCTATCTGCTTCCTCTGTCCTTCAAAGATATTACCTCTGGCTCAATTTTCAATTTCTGTGATTAAACTGAAGCATAATATTTTTTCCCATGACATTTGTTTTGTAATGAAGGCATTGAAAAGAACTCAGCATTTCTAACACATTGTTTCCAAATCAAGCTAGAAGAAGGGCTATAAGTATAAATAAGAGGTTACAGAATAGTAGTCCATGTTGGCCAAGCAAACAAGATACCTTGAAATACAAAGATGGGATTAACAAAATCAGATAAGATGTGAAGACTTAAGGTGTAGGGGACTCATTATATGTTGTCTTTAGATTAGAGTTACTATATTTGTATAGGTGTCATCAAAAAAAGTTGAACTAAAATAACAGTATACTGATGAGTAAGTTTCAAGTTTGATCAAAAGGCAAGAAATTCCTTGCAAAGGCATCTTTACATTCAGAGGACTTTAGATCTCCCTTTTAGAGAGATGCTCAGAAGATATTTTGTCACAGCTACAACTGTGGGAACAAATGGTCTCTGGAATAAAATTACCAGTGTCAGAGATGTCAAGACTTCTGTGTAACAACAAGGAAGCAAATAACCCTGTTTTGCTTTAGCTACACTTATGATTATTTTATTCAGATGCATTGATCTTGCAGTACTGCTGTACTGACTTCTTTTGTGTTGCAAGTATCTCAGCCTGCAGTTATATTATTTTTGAAAACCAAACACCTCTAAGAAAGAAAGAACCTGAAAAAGATAACTTTATTACTCTAGTACTAAATTGGATGCACTAGCATGTTTAGAGAAAAAAAAAAATACAGGATTTCTGTTACTGAGAGAGTCTGCTTTTAAAGTCTAAGTCTATCCAAAACAAAGGACTTCAGCAGTGGACTAGATATCTGTGTACAAAAGCAAGATAGCTTTTTTTAGCTGCAGCCAAAACATGAGGGCAGTTAATACTGTTCAAATATCTAGATAAGCAAACAAAATCACTATGATTTGATTATTTTGAATCAAAATCATCCAGGAACAACTAAATTCACTTACCCATTTTATTCTGTTTTGGCAGAATAGTGGAAGGAATATATCCAGCCAGCTCCCAAGTTTCAGGAGCATGGTTATAATTTCCAGATGCAAGGTGTTAATTCCCTAAGGCATACCAACTTTATCACTTGCAGCCTTCCAGAGTTTTCTACTCACCCTCTTCCGTAGATGCAGAGCTACATACCCAAAGAATTTAATGCCTTCCCTGTGCTTTTCTGACTGTAATCTGCTATACCAAATAAATTATGGCATTTCATGACAATTAGGACTATCTCTCAAAAAGGTTCCTGACCATCTTGCAGTTGGCAGGACAAGCTTGCTTACATTGTTTCTTAGTTATTTCTTCTTTCTTTGACAGTATTTGGTAAATTGTCCAAATTACCAAATATTACGTTTGGTCCTGGACAATAAGAAAGACTAAGAATGCATGATCA
Organism: Anser anser; assembly: GCF_964211835.1. Classification (NCBI taxonomy): domain Eukaryota; kingdom Metazoa; phylum Chordata; class Aves; order Anseriformes; family Anatidae; genus Anser; species Anser anser. Next base: position 31,507,827 of record NC_139727.1, on the reverse strand, counting down.
AATATCAGCTCAAATACTTATTTGCATAGATAAGCTATTTACCTAATTATTCTAACATTCATTCAACTACTTGAGGGCTGGTACAGTGGCAGCAGTTCTCAACTATCAAGCCATAATAGTTGTTTGCAAAGGGGCAGGCACATTGCTTGATAGTCATGACACCTGTTCCATTTCCCAAGGCAAGATATAAAGGTTCTCACAATGCAATCACATTTGTCTTCAAAGTTACTGTAAAAAAAAAAAAAAAAAAAAAAAACAATAATAATGTAAAAGGAAAAGGTGGTGCATCCCAGAAGAGAGGAAAAATAAAAATAAAAATTTCAAAACTTAAAAAAGAGAAACAACAATCTTCCTGCATGAACTAGAAAAACATTTGAAAAAAGTAATTGTTTCTTCCTATGTGAATTCATGAGCTCAACAGACAATAATATTTTAAAAATATGCTTTAGAAGCATTTTTATTTAGTGTTTAAAGGAAATGATTAAGTTGGAAAATTTTGGCAAAGTGAGACAGTGTCTGTAACAGAACATTTTCAGCAAATTATATTAATGGAAAAAAATCAGAACTCTAACGTTTTTGAGAGTAAACTTGCATTGTGTTTGTCTGAAAAACCACAGCAGTATCTTTGTTTTTTTCTTTCTCTCAATTTTCTGAAGTCACATTAAGACGTCTTTCTAGATCAAAAATATTTCTACCCTCTTTCTTTTCAGACAAAAATTGTTCTTTCTGATGTTTTCATGTTTCTTCAGAGAACAACACTAATTGGCTTCCATCGCAAGGAAATATCCCTCTAGAAGGAAATAAATGACGACTGCTGTGTCTTTACATCACTTTTATGTTTGTTAGTTACATCAGCACAGTGAATGAATTTGGTTCCTTTTTATGAGAGGGGCTATGGTTCCTGTCTGACTTTTTTATTCATTATTACTTGTGGCAGATAAGAAACAAAAAGAGGCAGTTCAAAATATTTGATTTGGAGGTTATACTGTGTTTTATTTCCATTACTCTGAAATAAGTTGTTTTTGTAATGTTTCCTTTGGCTCCTTCAGGCTTTGTTCTCTTCACTAGTCACAAGAAAATGTTTGTGAGTCCAGGGACCTGACTGAATGACTCCCATACACAGACAACAGGAACAGGGAAATCCACATATATAGCAAGCAATTATTTTATTTTATATTTTACTTTTTTAAAATTTACCTTGGACACATCAGTGCTGCTTTGCATATCAAATGTTTTCTGAAAACAGTGGCTTAGAAGTGATTCAGCCTGAAATTTTTGATTTGGAACACTCAATTTGAAGATGATATCCTATATCAATTTTTGTGGGAAACCCCCAAATCATTAGTCTCAGTTTGTGACACAGCTTTCATCTACCCTATAGAGTGCTGTGCTGGGGTACTACTATGGGTCTAGAAAGCATGGAAGCTGTGTCAGCTCAACCTAATCTCTGCCTAGACTGAAGAGTTCTACTGTAGGCACAAAAGGATACAATCTTGGCATTCCCAATAACTAGAATTTTCCTCTATTCTGTTCCCTGTTTGGATATGGGATAATAATAACAGCAATCCATTTCTCTACATGCCTTTTGGTATGTCTCTACTATTTAGATTTGAGGTGGCCAAACAGGGGCTTGTGGCTTCATGGACCATCCTGGTAAGCTGTGGCTCCTTTTTAGGCTCATACCACATGAATGGCAAAGAGACTCCTTCAACATGGTGGTGGTGGAGTAACCCTGTCTCTAACCTCAGAAGGAAGTGAACCAGGAATGGCAGATGAGGCCAACAAGGTTCCCAAGTGCATGCCCAGTCGCATCGAAATGATGGGACACAGCAGGGGCCAGTCTCTTCTTCTTCCAGCTGGAATTGCAACACAAGCAATACAGTCATGATGGTATGGAGAGAACAAACATCAACCACTCAGGCTTATGGTCTGAACTTTCAGCTTCCCAGCTCTTTGATTCCCAGCTAAGGAAATATCAAAGCACTTGTGTCTTACTTATCCTTTGTGGTCCCCCCTAATTCTCATAGCTGTTTGTATTAAAGTTTTTTCTTCTCAGATTTTCATGCCTTTCTCCAAACACTTTTGTAGAATGTCCCTTGATAAATCCTGGTGTTCAAATTGTACCACTTATTCAGAAAAAAAGTCAAAGATTACTGAACTTTTGGCAAGACACTATGGAGGTGTTTTGTGCTGATGTGATGTATTTCATAGTAGTCAGCAGACAAATGGGACTTGAGGTACAAGCAATAAAGGACTTTCTTCATCCATACATTCTGTGCAGGGTCAAAATTTCAGGTAGCATGAACAGGAGTATCTTTGATGAAGTCGCCTACTTTTGCCACATTAGGCTCAGTAAAACTCTGCTGGTTTGTGCTTGCCTAATAAATGTAAAAGTTTGTAAAACTGTTTATTCCAGGGGAAATTAAATGTTCCTAAACCTTTCATATTTCTAAAAGAAGACTTGAAAGGTGGTGAAAAGCAAAGATTGAGCTACTTCTAAAGTTTGTACCTACCTAAATCCCTCAGAATATGGTCAGATACATGACTGTACTGATCAAATTCTGAAATCTGGGTACTATTCTATTTGGTAAACTGATGTAGAAGCGTCCTTGCTGCTGAGAATTGTCAACAGGCTTTTCTCTAGGCAGGACCAGACTGATATTTGTTTTTCCTTCATGCAAGAAAGTAGAGCCTATCAAAACAAGAAATTTTCTAAATCACAAGGTAACACAGGTTTCTTTAATCTTTGAGAATTGTCAATGTCACTTGCAGCAAAGGAAGATAAAAAATTGCGGCCATGTCACCAAACATTTCAATTAGAAAAAATTAAAAGGTCTATCACTCTTTGTGCTCTAGGGTTATAAGCTGATCAATCCTTTTATCTCTACAGTGACTTTTTCATATCTCATTATTTTCCCAGACCTTCGGAGTCACTCAGATCTTCCTGCTCCAGGTGTACAGCCATGTAGAAGCCTTGTGGCCAGGTAAGTTATTGGATAGCAAACCAGAAACCTTGTTCATCATCTCTCTAGGGGGGAAAAATGCTTTGGTATAAAGAAATGGGGCTGCTATTGAGTTTGGTCTTCAAATCAGTAAAGTATCAGAAATACTATGAAGTGATTATAGCTCTGCTACAGATGATGATTTATGTAGGGTAAATAACAGGAAAAAACTGCAAGCCAGTAAGTATTTTGTAGTTACAAGCACACAGATTGCTAACATTCTTGTGCAGCAAAGACCAGAAATATTAAGACAATGACAAGTTCTCGGCATAATTTTCTTGGAAAAACAAACAAATGTGTTGGACCTTTGCCATTCCAAAGATAATGGTGAAACTGGCAATGAAAATCAAAAGAGAAAAGTTTGGAAGATCCTTGGGAAATTATCTTAATCACTTGGAGCGAATCCTCAGGCATACACTGCATACTGGGTGATTAAAATAAGCAAGACCAATTACTGTGGAAGAAGTGGATCAGCAAGAGGTTCTTTTACAGGTCAGTCTGAAAAGACTGCAAAAAAAAAAAAGTCACAGAACAAACAGTATCACTGTTGCAGTAGTACTAAATTTAAGCAAATTCAGTTCAGTTCAGACAAGCACTGGACAAGAGACAAATAAATTGGAGTGCATTCAGAAAAGAGCTAGCTGAAATGATGAAGTGATTCACCTACAGTGAAAGATAAGAGAAAATATTTTAAGGGAGATCTATACCTCTGAAGACCATGAGCTCAAAGAGAGGTATGGAAGGGTTTTGTGAAGTACACCAGGAAACAGCTTGAAGCAAACAAATACAAACAAAGAAAAGCAAATACAAGCCAACTCTTAAAACCCTGCTGGCAGTGCAGCATTTGACACCAAATTAGCCTCCTCAAGCTAGTGAGAATAACAGCATCATCTGGATTTTTTTATAATGAACCTAGGTAAAGAAGAATAATTGAGACTAAAAAGCTAAATAGGTGCATAACTACAGCCAAAATAATGTTTTGATCTTTTAGAACAAATTCTCATCTGACTTAATAATGAAGGGAGGACACTGTTCATACTATTCCTCATGGCTGGCAGAAAGTTTTTCCATACAGTATGGTAAGTACTTTAACGGCCCCATCAAGACAGTAGTAGAGCTGGTAAAAAATTCATGTGGTCTCCTGTGTGGTGCCCCTCCTCTGTTCCCTGTGCTTCTGTTCCTTCAGAGCTTTGCCAAAGGACATGAGCTGAGTTTGTCTCTCTGCATAAAGGCTGAGATCCTCAGATGGTTCCTCTCTCTATATATAATAGGTAGCATTTTTCAAGGGGATCTAAATGATTCAAGAGGCTGAGTCCTACCACTCTCTTGAATCACTTTGACGCCTTTGAAAAACATCCTATTTTCTCAATGTTCAGTTCCTGCATAGCACATTCAATAGCCAGCAAAGTTTGCAAAGCCTATCTCACTGTTATTCTTTGACAGAATACATTGCCTTTGTGAGCAGGCTTTATCAACGTGTGGTTGAAGGGTACTCAGGCTGTCTAAACTTCACCAAACTCTGTGTGGATAAAGGATGTCATCAGATTTTCACAGGGAGCTGACTGCAAACTGGACAATTAGAGTCATGGGAAAATCATGAGTACAGAATTTGTCCAGGATTACCAGGTTAGAAGCAGTATTTATTAGAGAAAGATATTCAATAGGAGTAAATGAGAGAAGGTACTGTAGAATCAGTGATTTGCAATAGCTTGATATTTGGCATGGAGTAGATTTCATCCTTACCATTCTTGGGGCCACTTACATTAAGTTCCCACAACCACAGTTAAGATGTTAAAAGGAGTAGAAATACATACTGTATCTCACAGTGCTACATGAGGCTAAAGATCAGCCTCTGAGACCCAGAGGAATCCACATACCTGAGAATGATGGTGTCAATGCGCTGTGGACAAAGCCACACAAGCCACCTGCACATGCTGTCCTAAATCAGTGATTCTGCTTGTAGTCATTTAGCCCATTTGTATGTAAAGCACCTACTTTGAAACTGAGGAAGGAATGAGCCCAATATGTTCCCGAATGCTAGGCCAACGCAGTATACTCTGTCTCCGTGCCTTTGGATCATGTTGTCATTTCTCACTCAAGGACTGAGATACGGAGGTTAACTGCTACTCTTAAATTCCTCTCCTCCACGTTCAACTCTATTCCTGTAAGGTGGAGGCATTATTGAGAAAATATGAAAGCTGTTCGCAGGGGTATGTGTTTATTTAACATTGTCTGCAGATATAGCCATATATTTCTGACCACTGAAAAATTCAACCTCACATGGCTTTGTGCTAGTTGTTTCCCCAGCCACTGTCTGGTTCCTGGCTGCCTTTCTAAATGAAACGTCCCAGTTCTTCCATTGTAACGCTGGGCTGAATATGCAGCTGACTGGGTGATATTCTCCAGCTTGTAGTAAGAGGAGGTCAAAGATCAGAAGTTTCCTTTCTGCCCTTAAAAAAAGCTGTATCTCTATCTCCACAGTGTAATGCATGCTTCCATATGACTCTTGAATGTCAAATAGTGGTTTTATTTTTATTATTTATATTGTGTTAGAACTCCAAAACTGTAGCTGGGTTTGCTCAGTTTTAAACACAAAGTAGAGCAGACAGCAAGGTCTCTGCTCCAGTGTGCTTCTGCTCTGCAACCCTGGTTCCTGGAACAAGAAGAGAAAGTGATCCCTGGATGACAGACAGAATGACTAAAGGGAAAAAGTAGGAGGAAAATGATCAGCTCAAGAGCGAGAAAAACTGAAGGAGGGCTTCAGGTGAGATGAAAGTGATAGAACTGTTCAGAGATAGATGAGGAGAAAAGAATATGATGAATAGTCCACATTTCATATTCTGAATCAACTTTATGAGACTGGAGTGGATGACTTCTGAAACATCAGTCTTGCTGACTGACTTCTCTGAAATCGGCACGCGGCTTATTCAGTTGTTCTTCTTGCGTGTGGGTTGGTCTGTTGAGGAATATTTACAGGCCCAGGTTTTTGAAATAGCTTATCTCCTATTGAGTCACCATTACAAGTGGCAGCATTGGATGCATGTTAAATATATGTTTTCTTGAAATTCTGTTTAGTGGCATTACAAAAGAAGCAGCAAAGATGCTGTCTCCTGCTTGAGTGCTTGCAAAGGAGCCTCTCTCTGTGGGAATAAGGAGCAATATGCAGGTACTTATTACAGCTGAAAAAATTCTGAAATGTTCTGACCTAAGACGTTTCATAAGAAAAAGAGCTTTAGATTTTCTTCCTCTGAGAAAATCCTTGTAGAGGATTGGGAAAAAAAAAATGTTTTACTTTATTCACGGAAAAGTTATCTAACAGTGGTTAATACTTTGGGGTTTTTACCAGAAGTCAAAATGGCATGAGGCCACCAAGCAGGGAGAGGCATCACTTGTATACTTCTTCCTTAGTAAAGGTTCTCTTTTGCCATTGCACATCAAGCTGCATAAGATGTGAACAAGTGATCAGCAGAGAAACAGACTATTTACTAAAAATGAAGATTTTAAAACTTACTGATTTCTTCAAGTTGCAGCACACAAGAACACTTGCTGCTTTAATGAATTAACACTACTAAGAATACTGTTTCTTATCCCTTCTTTGCATATGGCTACATTCATCTTTTTCATTTATTACCCTTTCAGAAAAGTTGGCATCAAGCTGCTCACTTGGTTTTTTGAAGTCTCAAGGCTGGTTTTCTGCAGGGTGCTGGTTCCAGGGCTCAGCTAGCCCTACTGAATATTGTGGCCCTTGCCTGTTCTCCTTTCCCACTGCTTCTCTATTTTCACTGTCACCTGCATTCACGTAGTTGAAGATATCAAATAAATCCCCTCTCAGACATCCCTTCTCCAGGTCAAGGAAACCTGTTTCCCTCCTAGCTTTGCTCAAGGAATACCAAAGATAAGATTCAAGCCATAACTTCAGGCCAGGCATCCTGACTGAAAAATACTGTTGTGTTTGCACTGTTCAGCAAGTCTGAGTCCAGAAGAAACTCAGTCGAAAACCAGTGTGGCGGTGTGACAGCCATGAACCATACTTTATGGCAACTGCCAAAGGTATCGTTATTAAGAAACATAAACACATAGTTCAGACAAAAGACTCTGCCACGTGTTTTTCCATCTTTTGTGGTGGCTGGGGTGCCAAATGTTGTTTCATAGTTGTTAGGAGAATCTGCTTCAGTGAATTTATGGTGGTGTGTCTCACTGTTTTCCTCAAGAAGGAGACCTTGTTGGAAGTATTCCAGGAGCAGGGAGACTGACCAAGAGAGAAATCAGATTTTATTACTAGAGATAAGTTACAGCTCAAGTTCTATTTGCTGTTGTAATAAATGGCTTGAGATTTATTCAGGCCTACAGTGCAAACAGCTGCTCCTTGCTATTTCAAAGGACTGCTACCAGGTTTATTGTTCCCATGCAGGTAAGCATGGTGCTGTGAAAAATACCAGCATTTCAAACCTGCACTACTCAGATAATGCACATTACTGCTTCTGAGTCTTCTTATTGTCTGTCTTTTCAACCAGCTGCCTAACAGCTCTTCTTCCCACCCGTAAAAAGCAGGGGGGGTGCGTGCACCTGTAGTGAGCAATTCAGCAACCACTTCCATGCTGGCTTTACCTTGTCTTTGTGTTTGATGTCACTGCAGCTGCTGCGGTTGTTATCATGGCAAATCCTGACAGCTCTGTTTGAGGGACTGACCCGAGCCACCTCGGTTTCAGTAAATCCTTCTGTACCAAGATTAATTGCACAAACATGAAGTTAGCACATTGTAATCAAACACTTTGGGTCAGTAGAGTGTTGCTGGACTGCTCATTGGCAGTACTTTCCCTGACCCACGGGTTTCTCTGCACAACAATTCACAGCAAGATGTGTGACAGGGGGCACCTCAGGAACGGGAGCTACTGAATTTTGGTGAAGAGAAAAATATAATTAGCAGGTTTGCCCAGTGATAGTGTACTTCCTTAGGTGCATTCTTGTGGTCTCTTTGGCAGACAAGACCCTCAGCTAGGTGGATTTTTTCAGTTTAAGTATTTTTCAGTGTTTTTTATTCTTGTGCAGTAGTGGCACAGTACTAGGCAGCCCCATGCCACATGGGGCTGAGTCACTGTGGCTCTGTCCAGAGCTGCTGGAGAGCTAACAAACATGTCAGGAGGAGTGCTGGAAGTCACAGCAGCCCTGCTTGGCTCTCTGGAGGTGCACACTGGTGTGTCTGTCTTTAAACACCGCAGGAGGTCCTGAGACACGAGGACCATGCACCATACTGCCCCACAGTGAGTTCACCACCATGCAACCCCCTGAACCCAGTGGCACTGTTTCTCCGCATGCCTTCCTCTGTTAAAGGTGAAGTCCAAAGAGTATGTTTGGTGAATTATATCATCTTGGTGAGTGTGGGTTGAGGGACTCCCACGGGTGCAGAAGAAGGGGTTCTGTACCCAGCTCTGCCATGCACTCCTCTTGGTTTTGCCATTTTCTCCCTCCCCACTTTAGATTTGACTTAGTGAGAGAATGACAAAGATTGCTGCATTCCTTAAACGGTGAAACGTGCTGACTACAACTGCATGACACCTCTTTTGGCCTTTCTAGGACTGTGCGCAGGATGGACAGCTAAGGACACAGTGGCACTACCTCATCCACATTTTCATCATGCTCGATTTTGAATTTCACCTCCTATCGCAGAGTTTTTGTGGCAGCCAGCATATGGTGCTGTAGTACCTCACAACCCGACTGCTGTACTGGCTGCCTGGCAAAGCTGCCAGTGCTATGGCTGTCAGACACACTATTTTTGCCCTTTAGCATTAGGTTGTTTAAGAAATCTGACAGGCTGTCACCCAACAGCTGGTCTTTTCACAGAAGCCAGAAAATTAACCTCCAGAGGGAGCCTCATCTTCGCCAACGATTTTGTAACAAGCAAGTGTTTAAAGCAACAAGACCCCAAAGGGAAAATGCTCCAGCAACAGGGAGACCATGTGTTCAGTGCTCTCCTCAACTACGCAGCCAGCTTCTGCTTTCCATCACTTTGCACGTCAGTCATGACCAGTTTAAAGCAAATTTATTAATCCTGCTGTATAATTAAAACCCCAATGTTGCAGTTGCGTATTTACCCACATCACAACTTGCAGTAATCACAGTGCATGGCAGAATTTCTGGTGATTGCTTTTTCCAATCACAACCTTGATTAGCAATATGCAGATTTTACAGGTATCATTGAGACTATGGGACATGGAGGGACTGAATAAGATGTAGCACAGGACCAGCCTCTGATGAGTTTTAGCACGAGGCAACAACTAATTGACCCTGGGCAAGTCAGCCTCATTCCAGGCATCTATATACACAGTGTTATGTACCACAAGGCAGAGTAGAAAGCAGTCAGTTCTGTGTTACACACCGTTCTGACCATTGCCAAATGAAAAATCCTAGGTAGTGTTATTTCAGATTCTAATAAATATTTATGTCAGCCAGCAAAGCTGGGAGATACAGAGATATGGATACTAATGAATTTAAGTGTCCACAATTTCAAGTCTCTCAGAAAATATAGTTTACAGAATGTCAAAAGGATTTCTCTGGTGAAAAACCCAGCCTTTCTTGCAAGAGTGACATGTTCCCCCATTTAACTTTCAACTCATCTTCTCACTTTTTACCAAAAAAATCAAGGCAGGGTGGCTTTGCAATTCTCTCAGCCTGTCCCATAAATAAAAGCAACTGGACAGAGGAAGCAAAGTTCCTCCTGCTCCTTCATATCAGGGCCACCTTCAATTTTGTATCTATGCAGTGGTACAGGAATGTCTTTTCTTGGGCCCAGTTTTATCACTGCCACAGAAGGTGTCATCATTGCCTATAGCAACAACTGCTTCCCTCAGCAATGGGTATGGCAAAGTGCCTCAGGGATTTACTTTGAGAATGAAGTTGGAGCTTGAAAACAAAATCAATTTATGCTCTCATGCATACTCCCAGATTATGAGAGTATTGTTATGAGATCACCCATAAGAGCTAGGAAACAGATCATTAGAGTAATTCACTCGATATGGTTATGCCAAAGTTAATTCACTTTTCAGCCATGTAATAAGATCCCATAGGGTCATTACTTCTTTGCTACATCATCAAAAATAATGAGATTCATTTTTCTCAGTTTATGTGGAAATATACACTGTGTCTTGTCATCCTCAGCTGAGTGATACCAACTGCAACAGTTCCTTTCTTGAGGTTTTCCAAAGGTGAAAAATCTTTATTTAAAATGTGAGATCTGGAGCGTTAATACAAGGGGTTCAGATTGTCTTTTCCTGACAGTTAAGTCTTTTATCACTAGCAGGATGTGTAGATGGATGAACAACTGCGATAATAAGATTTCTTGTATATTATTTCTTGGGAGAAAAAAAAAAAAAAAAAGAAGAAGAAGATATTTGTCAGGTTCACTAATAAGGAGAAAACAGAACACAAAAACTGTCGAAATGGAAATTGATTCCCATCACATTCAATGTAATTACGTTTTGCTTATGTGCTTTACAAGCACTATCTTAACACATGAATCAGGGCAGAGAGAGTATAAGTTACCTGAAGGGTCTATCAGTTTAGGAAGATGATATGTTAGGCTCTCGTTAAAGATGCATATGCAGACAGTAATGAAGCTTCACCCATGGAAAGGCTCACTATTTCATCAGACATCCCACTGGATAATAGATTCCATGTTGCGCTTGGCATAGAGCTGAACAAAGACTTTTTCACAGTAGTTCCAGGGACTTGTGCAAGCATAAACAAGAAGCTTTAGAGTTTTAGTTGATGGGACAGAAGATCCAATCATTTATACAGCTGGCTGCTGAAGTTACATTTTTTTTCCATTTTGTCAGTTGCTGTTCCTTCGTTTGTTATTTGCCCTCCTAGCTGGTTTGTTCACACGAGAGGATGGACTTGCAAAGCCCTTCTCGATTTTCACACACCTCAGCATGTAATGAAATGTTGGGAATTCCAGGGAGAAAGGCACCATGGTAGCTTTTTATCTGTGATATTTACACAGTTAACCAAAGACTTATCTGGGATGTAGTCTGCACAGAGGATAAGATAAACTCTATATATTTCACCATGCACAAGAACACTGGCCAACTTGCAACTTGAAGGTATGATTTTCCCTGCCATACTCCTCACAGCAGGCTCAGAATAACACCTGTTAAACATACTGTCTCAGTTTGTTGCTCCCGAGCCTCAAGCTTACAGAAACCTTACAGTCTTGGAATATCTACCCAGGTGTTTCATCTCTGTCGGGCTCCAGTCAGTACTCTAGTATTACAGTTGGCTGCTGCCTTGGACAAGGTTTTGACAGTATTTCTGTTATGATCCTCTCGCTTTTCTAATCAGTTTGCCTATCCTCTTACAAAACACATTTAGGGGCAAACTCTGGCCTACCCAAGGCTTTTTTGGTTTTGTGACAAATGTATGACTCTACTGTGGTGCAGATAGCTGGTTAACTCCTTTCCAGTGGCACGCACTGTTTATCTTTTTGTTATCTCTTTTTCCTAAGTTATATTAGCCTGGCTACTGTGTGATTATTTTATTTACCAGTAATGATCAGCTGATTCACTGAAAATAGAGGAACTGAAAAAGCCTGACAATTTCAGTTAAGAAAAATGTCTGCTAAGTACTGTTTTTGTTATAACAGTACCTTTTTTTTATAAAGTTTTGTACTGCATGACACTGTGCTGAGGATCCTACAAGTCAGCCCAAATGTGTATAGTGTCTGACACCAGTATTTATTTATATTAAAGCAGCATCCTGAAATTCCAATCACTGTCAGGGGCTGTTTGCACTTAAGAGAGAGAGAGATGGTCGTAGTGCAGAGAACAGACAGCCCTTCAGTCCACATAAACAGATGGGATGGTGCAGGGTGTGAAAACAACAGGAAATACACAGAAAATGTGTCTTGTCCAGCAAGGTCATAGCAAGTACGAAGATAAATTCTTGGTTTCTTGGCTTTTGTTTATTCTTAGTGTTGTAAGGTCTAGATTTGGGGGCACTGCGGGCAGAAAAAGGCGACTGAAGGAGAATATCAATTAGAGCAACAGTGAAAATCAGAACTGCCTGAACAGAGGAAGGAAGTTTTACAGCAAAGAGATTTGGGAGATTCCCTGTTTCTGTGCGGGATATCATTTGCAGGGACTCCTCAGAAGACCTCGCTCCCTCTTTGCCAACAAGGGGAACCAGGTTGCTGGTCCTGTGGGTCTTGTGCTCACCACACTCCTTAATGTTGTGTTAGCATGTACTCAGGAGGCTGGTTAATAATGTGTCATGCTTGCTGTTTACAGTCCTGCTCTAGGACTTGTGGGAGGAACAAGGGTGCATAACTTCTGAGATAGTTCTCTAGGAAAAGTACGGTACGCAAGAATATTAGTGTTCTCCTTACTAGTAATGCTTTTATGAAGCACTTTTTACCATTCAAATATTGTAATAGCCAACTTTCTGTAATACAAATCCAGGAGAAAAGCAGCTGACAGCCAGACCCCTTTGGTAGAATCCATCGTGTTCCCAAGGAACGCCGTCTCTCTCCGTGCAACTCAGCATGCATTTCCCAGCACTAACGACAACAGTCTGTGCACCCAAGATTCCTGTTAGCAGTAAGATAACCTTGTGTAAATTCCACTTTCCTAGACATCTTTGTGACATATTCATTGTGCATGAGATTGCAGATAAGGAAATCTGCACTTGAATGGCAAGTGTCTCCCCTGTGGTAAGTTTGCAAAGTCCCACTGATTTTCAGTAAAGTTGTATCAGTTTGTACTGATTAATAAACAGATTGCTTCAGTTTACTTAGTATATTTCCTAGCCTAGACAACAGCTGAACCTAAAATACACTCCTTGTATATCAGCTTAATTAGAAGTGACTAATTTAATGAGCATACCATGATTAATGTCTATTATGCCATGAAATATCTTATTTCCACAAACTGGATAGATTTTTGTTTCTTCTGTAACTGTAGCAGCCTGATTGCATTTGATCAATGTAATAAAAGGTAGAGTTGCATTATATTGCTTGCAGACCTTCACTGGGAACCTTAATTGCCTATTTACTATTGCTCAGTGTGTTGGCCATGGACATCCTTAACTGCAGTGTTCAGCACAGTGTCTCAGCGGAATTTTACATGATGTTCTAGTTTGAGGCCATTTCTCCGTTTAGTTCTGAATTCAGATGATTCTTTGAAGAGAGGGAAAAGAATAGAAAGAACAGTAAGTACAGAGAGCTTGCAGTGCATCAAGGCCATTCAGCCTTCCCTGCAGAAGGGAAAAGAAAGGCTTTAGTTTACAAATGTTTTTCAGTTGTGACCTTCGCTTTCAGAATAACTAATTTTGGACAATGTCAAATATAAGCAAAACCACAAGGTGATGAGCCCTATTCCTGTTGAGCTTAAAAGCCCAACAAGCAACTATGGGGCTCTCAGAGGTAGGAGCTAGGGTCGCTTTTTTGAAATTTGAATTCTGGATTTTTCTCCAGTTGTGAGAATAATGCTGTAGTTCAAATTCAGTTCTCACAGTAATTTCTTCTAGGCTTTATATGTGTTAATAGGCTAATTGGCAATGATTTCTTCTAGGCCTTATATCCATGGTCTTGAACAATGGAAAAACTGTTGAGGAAATCTCCTTTAGAAAGCTGAGTTTCCTAGAAGAGCGAACTTCAGGGCTATGATGCTGAACATATGCTGTTGACTTTCAGGTTCTTTTAACAGAAAGGTCTTGTGACAAATTCAGAACTAACCCACACTTAGACCTGATTCTCATTTAAACTAGAGTAAGGAAGGAATAGTTGTGTTCAAGATAAAGAAATTTCATCAGCATAAAAATATTAAAAACAAAGAAAGAATCAGATCTTGCTGTCTCCCAATATTTCACCTTGATTCAAAGCATTCAAGTACATTACTGGCGGTATTGAAACATGAACTTATAGTGGGATGAGGAACTCCTTATTTTCAGATGTGGATAACAATAAAATTTTGCAACTCAAGCAAATCATAAATACCTCCAAAGACCGTAAGATTTCACAATGAAGAAATGGACTATAATAATGAATCATGTACCCAAACACCATAGAGTATAAACTGAATAAGTATCAAGGTCATAAATAATAAATAGGAAATAAATTTACCCCAAGTGTTTTCTTTTCAGCTAAGATGAAAAAAAGAAAATATTTAAACATGCATACAAATATAAATAATGTGGAGAAGAAACTACCCCAAGTAGTACATGATAAGACAGCCTGGATAGCTCAGATAATACTTAACTGTCTTCATTTTCAACATTATGAAGATGTCTTTCAATATTTAAGGACAGCTACTTTGCTGAACCTTGACAGGATGTTCTTGGAGGCATGCCCATCTTTTTACTGTTCTTATTAGTTATGCTAAATTTAGTCTCTCTTAGTGTATTAGTAAGCATTTATCATTAATGTACATAAGAAGGACATTTTGACTTTTTAAATGGAACATAATAATAATCTCCAAAGTCATAGTTATCCTTGCAGACATAAAGACTCAAATCTTGAGTTTTGTCAAGGGTTCAAGTCTTCTTTCAAGCTCTTCACTTGCTTACAATTTTCTCAAAGTAGTATCAGAACCAAAACAGCTGCTAAAAATCCTGCCAGTAATTTCAACTTAATTATGAATGTAATCTTTGTGAAATAACCTATTTACACCTAATGTGTTTGCAATGTTAGTGAAATATGAAGCTCTCCATGCTGCACAAAACAAAGTAGCTCCATATCTGATCAAAAAACATAGTGTTAAGGAAATTTCTCGTCTCTGCATGAACATGACATTTGATCAATTCCCTTTTCCAAACCATATTCCCCTAGAGATAGTAGCAAAATTTATATTAACTGCAATAGAATCAGATGTGGCCTTTTATGTTTGTAAGCCCTCGTTATTAGAAATTGTGATGGCATGCTGGGGAAGGACTGGTGATAGGACATCACAGAACTGCAAGATCCAAACCAATTAAAAGATGTTATGAACAAAAGATGAATCTACTAAAATATGTACCTTCTTGCTTTATATAGGGCCATAACTGAGTCATGTCTTTCACCAGTGAAGTCAGTTGAGTTTTGATACTCAACTTATTTCATACCTTTCTCACCTAAGCGCACATACTTAACATTACAGCTATAGCTCACTGTGTAGCAGAGATCCCATCAGAATCGAAATCTCAGTACCAGTCACCTGTTTCATTTATTTCTTACTGTGAGCCTAATGAGAAAACAGCCAGAGCTACCCTCAGAAACTGAAAGAAGAAATATCACTTTTCCAGAGTTACCAGGAAATTCAAACTGTTCTGAACATGGGAGCCAGTAAGAGCAGCTCAACTATCAAGAAATGTCATTGTGAAACAAACAAACATCTCGTTCTCAGTGTGATGGGCTTAGATTGTGAGTGTCAGAGCCACAGGAAGAAAAAAGGGAATTAGGCAAAAAACTTACCCAAAACCTGATGAAGTGAATTAAAGCTTATCTAATGGCTTCAATGGAAATTGCATCACAACACTTTTATGCCCACTTTCCTTTATGAACAAAATTCCCTCAGAATGCCCAAATAAAGTACACCCTCAAGGTTTTTGACTAATTCCTGAATACGCAGGAGAACTGGTATCTTAGAGATGAACAGTGCCACAGATGATCATTCTGAGAGGAATATGTGATGTCAAACCTCATGTTAATGTAGGAAGTTGGAAGTTAAGATAATGGCAAGCTTTGGTTGAGGGAATAGAGTGAGGAAGTAGTTCTTATTGCTCAGCAGATTAAAATTTCTTTGGTCTGCAAAGCCAACAGAAGCCATTACAGGAAGAGATGGTTGAAATTTTGCATTAAATGATCAGAATAGTTGGAAAATGTTTATGTTTGCTGTAATTTCTGTAGAATGGTTGAATTTGATAAAAGTTTTGACCACTGTTTTTCAAATCTCAGCTTCTTTTGGTCAAGCTTAACGTACTAAAAGATAAACAAAACATCCTATGTTCTTCTGGCAGAGCCATTTTCTGACTGACACAGAAAATTAGGGATAAATAGCTGTGTGTACCTGACTAGTGATTTTTGGTACTTCAGATAATCTAGGATTCTTGAGATTATTTTTTTTTTTCTGAAAAAGCAAAGCTGCGTGCTTCCTACAAATACATACAGCTCTCAAAATGGTTCTTCACATCAGCAGAACTCTCTCTCTGAATACTGCCAGCATTATTAAAAAAAAACAAAAAACAAAAAACAAAAAACATACTTTGGGGAAGTACAGGAAAAAAGATTAGGATTTTCCATCCTTTTGACTCTTTTAAAAGTACTGAGATTTTGTCATTCTTATTAATATAGCTGTGGTGTTGGTATAACTTGGAAGGCACTCAAACACAAGAGGATGGTGGCCATGAGACTCAAAGGCAGCTTAATAGCTGAACTAATTTCATGATTCCTGGGTGGAAAACATTTCTCATTTCCTAACTGTGCCATTGTTTGCATGTCAGCAGTACTAACAGTCGTTGAGCTTGATTAAAGACCACCATGACGGATAATGTAAAAACACAAAGAAGGGCTTTCAGTCCTGCAGAAGCTTTGTGATCACATTAGCACTAAGAGCTGGGATCTGTCAGATCATATAGCATGAAGAAGTTCAGTAATGACATTATTTTTTTAAATGAGTGTTTAAGTCAAATTGCAAAGTGGATATAAAAAGTCATTTTATTGTACTTGCCAGAAAAAATATCTTATGGCAAAAGGCATAATGACCAGCTGTTCAACTGCAGCGTGGAAGGAATATATCCAAGCATGGGAATCCTCATGAAAACAACATCCAGTCTGGCACTGCTCCCAGGGAGAGCAAGCTGTGTGGTAACTGGTCAGGTGTGTAATCTAAAAATCATTATGCTCTGCTGTTAGAAGCCTGGTGGGTGATCAAATAATTCTATTGCTCCTCCCCTACCTGCAACTGCACCTCTGCTAACATGAAACATTTGCTCTTTCTTGTTGTGACCTAACCTTATGACTCAGTAACAACAGGCATTGAGCCAAGTTAGCTTCTTGCAACCCAGCTTCAGGATGCTGTTTGGTTATGTTTCTACATGCATTCCTATTCAGCCTGTGGTGGGTGCAGATGCAGGTACATTCTGTCCTCGCTGTATCACTGACCCTCTTCAGCAAGCCCTTAGGATTGACACCATAGACTCCTGAACACATGCCAAGATTCCTCTTCTTTACAGGACAAGGATGCAATTAACATATCTTTACAGAGACCAGAGTCTGTGTTGTGTAGATATGAACTTACCTGTCTGGTTTCTAGGGACAAATTGTATTTTTTTTTTGCCTTTGATAGTTTTGAGAATTGTGAAGTTGTACAAAGGTTAGGGAAGGCAAAATTGAAAACCTGGCCTTAATTATTTTGAGTCCATTTATCATGTCTCCTCTAGATAGCTTTTGGACCAACAGGCTGCAGCTTCTAATGCATCATCTAAGATGATGTGGTACTGAGTGGCACTTGATCAGGTTACAATGACCAAACTACAGGGAGAGATAAGGATTTTTTACACTTGTGTCACACAGGAACAAAGGAAACAACTTTTTTTCACTTATTTCACTTTCACACACTGTAGGATGTTAGGCTGTGCTTCATTTTAGGACTTCCAGTGAAAGAATTGAGTGGAGAGTTAATGGAACCTCAGTGGGAGATGTGCCTCAGTAATAGATGAATAAAAACTGATTGTGGACACTAAGGTGTATGTCAGCCAGAGCCCAGGTTACAGCTGTGGATGTTTGGAGATGAGGGTGGGGGTGAGAAGTTTCCTCTGTTCCCAGATGCATTTTGTACAGCCTGTCTTAGGACACCTACAGTTGTCATTTAAATCCTGCGTGCAAGAGTACCAAGAAAGGATGAAGAAACCAAAAAGTGCTTGAAGTGGTACATCCACCTGCATATACGTCCAAGCCTAAAATGTTTTGTAACATGACATTATTTCACCCCTATTCTTATGACCCTTAGAGGTATTCTGAGAATGTTCCCCATTTTTTTGTTCTCTGAATCAACGAACTTTATTAGCTCTGGCAGAATATCACAGCTGTTAAAAAAAAAAAAAAAAGTGAAAGGTTGAAGAAGACAGGAGTTAGTATACTTGTCAATGAATAAAAGGGAAGATGCAAAAAAGAAAATTGAGGTGAACAGAGGTCCTGCCTTTCCCTTGGGAACATCAGAGCACTGGCATATCCTGGGCTGTACCCACTAAAATAGTGCCATTAGGATTGGTTTGTTGAATAGTCTTGATGAAACTGCTGTGTGACAGTTTTCCTTCAGTCTCCAAAGAAAATGAAGAGGTTACTGTGAAGGACATGCCAAAGGTGTACCTTGGACAGAAAACATGTCCTCCACCCTAAATGGCTAAGGAAGCAGGATATCTCCATGTGGGGTTTTCCATGTCTTTCATTGCAATATTTGCTATCAGTAGTTTCTACTCTGCCTAGTTTACAGAATACTAAACGTGAATGATGAGAATAGTATACCTGACCACTTTCTTGCCAAGCACCTCAATACTTTGTTTTGTTTGCATGTTTTTGTTGTTTGTTTTTGTTGTTTTTCCCCACAACCACTTTGAGAGGAACCAGATTGTGAAGAAGTTAATGTAGTTTGTAAGGCAAGTGCACAAAGGACAGGCGTGGAGAATGGTAACTGCTCACACATTTAGGGTTTGATGACTCCTTTCAGTACACTTTAGTTCAGCTGTGTTTTGCTGTTATTAACTCACTACCAATTTCCATTATGGTAACATGAAAGGCAAATCCTCATATAGTCTGGAAGAAGTCTTTAAAATGTGACAGCTTCTAAGTGGTCCTGATGAAATTTGCATATATTTTTTTTCAGCAGTTTCCATCCAAGGATCAGAATAAACTTTTAAATTGTTAAATATCCTAGTGCCTAGGGCTGGAAGGTCTCACGGTCCTCCCCTCCTTGCAAACAGCAGTACAGGTTTTCAGTCCAGATCTGTTACTGAATACTTCTGTACTCCTGTGATCCTGCTCAGAGGAAGTGCCACAAGGAACAAACTTCTCTCCACCTCCTTTTAATAGCTTTGTTTCTTCACCCTTATGCTGCATGGGTGTGAGCCCTTTCGCCACATGCTTAGCAGGGGTGACCATCTAAATCCAAAGCCCAGAGTTCTGAGTTCAAGCCCAGGTTTCCCTAGAGGTCCTCCCAGTTGTCTGCCTTGCAAGACCACCACCTCTCTGTGCCTTCGTGTAGTACTTAGCATGCTGGAGGCCCACTCTCTGCACCGATGCCTCCAGAAAACATTGTGATAAACTTATACAAAAAGAGCTTGTTATTTCAAACCTTAGAGCCATCCCAAATGACAGATGTTTTTCAACTGCACTACCTCATTATAGATAGGTTTTGAGGAAAAAGAATAGATTTTCAAGCGTTCACAATAAAAGTAATTTCTTAAAGCAAAATGGTTCATTTATCCTGCACAGGGTAAAGTCATATACAAAACAATAACAATCTGCCTTTTGAGGCGTCTTGTATTTTTGACAGCTTTAGCCCACAGCCTTTGATTAGATAAAGACCTTAATATTGCATTACAGCAGAATTACCTACATTATGGCAGCTGCTTGTTGCAATTGTGTTGACATGACTAGCTTCTCGTGTGAATGTATTCTGGTCTTTCTAATCTCTTTAGCATCAGCAGCAGGACATTTTATTTGCAATTGATTTTTAAATTTAGGAGTAATTGAAGTTTAAGCGCAGTTACCTTCTTGCAACAGGGACAGGTTGATACTGTTTAAATCCTAATTATGCACTGATTAAAAGTGATTGCATTGCCAAAGTGAGCAAGGGCTACAATTTGTTTCATTCTTAAAGGCTCAGCATAGAGAATTAATTGTATTTCCAGGAAAACAGATCAACATAAAGAGGAA
Source organism: Anser anser (assembly GCF_964211835.1). NCBI lineage: Eukaryota > Metazoa > Chordata > Aves > Anseriformes > Anatidae > Anser > Anser anser. The sequence goes on along the minus strand of NC_139727.1, from coordinate 31,487,925 downwards.
GCAATTAAGAATTTATTGCTGAATCATAAATTTCCTAGCAATTTTTGAAAGGTAGGCAAGGTAGACCTAACTTTGACAGCAGATCTTGCTGACAACAAAGATAAACCATTTACTAGTTATGGTATTTGATGACAGAAGCTTTGTCTACAGTCAGTTGTACTGCGTATTGCTTAAGCACATAAGGTAGGAATGGATTTGCTTTCATTTGGAACATCTAGTCTTACAGTGTTCTGGTGTTTGCTTTGTTTTCAAATTTAATAATGAAATGACAGCCTGCAAATTATTCTCATATAATAAGTAGGATAAACAAAACCAGTCACACTTTTTTTATGAGCAGGAGTCATTTCATAAACAGCATAAAAAATAAGAAAGCGCGAGAGGGAAAACAGAGCAGCAAAATACACTTGTACCTTAGCGACAGGGAAAAGCCTGGGGTCTAAACAGGTTAGAGCTGGGCATTCTGGATCTGAGTTTTCTGAATGTCACAAGCAATGTCTGAGCTAGGTCTGAATGATCCCAGATTTGGGGAAACACTTAATACAGACCTGTGTCTGCACAGTATTACTTTTATTATTTATTTATACACAGGATATGTCTGTACAGTGGGCTCTGATATTGCCTTTGATATCTCAGTGGTAGAATATCAGGATTCCCCAAGACATGTGCAGGCAACACGTGCCACCCTCATGTTGGAATTTGTAAGTTTCTTTTAATCCCAGTTATAGGGTTTTCTTTTCTCTCACTTTCTTTATCAATAGCAGTGGTTTCCCTATTTCCTACCAGCCTGCTAATAGGAGAAAATTCAATCACAGAGAACAGGACGAGAAAACTAAAGTTGCCACATTTTTTTTATGGTTGCGTGAGCTACTTGGTGCAATACACACAAAGCCGTTAAAATAATCAGATGCAGAGAATTCAGTGAACAAGGGATGTTTCTGTCTCTTAGACGCAGAGAGTTATGACAGAGAAAGCTGACATTATAGGGTGGCTGGAAGCAAGGAAAAACAATATTCTTTCTACAGCAGTAGAGGAGCGTGAGGTGGCACGTGTAACTTTTGATTGCTTTGGCTTTCTCACCGTGTTTTCCTGCATGCATTGTTCAGAGAAAATGGCAGCTGAATACCACAGCAGCCCACCCAAAGCTTTGTTATTTTCAACTCCATTAATCCTCTGTCATTTCTGAGCAGAGTAACTCCTGGTCTATAACCTATGAAAACTAAGTGGTGCCTGGTGCCATGGTGATCAGTATTGTCATTCTGAAGATGAAATTGTGCAACATTCACCACAAGCCAACTAAAAAGTCACTGGAGGCACCTTTTGGCCCTTAATTTTCTTTCTGATGAATGAACAGAACTTTCTGGAAGAGGGGAGAATTGCCCAGGGCACCAACTCAACTCAGTGCTGTTTCAGAGAAGTGCCTCACATCACTGTTAAGTTGCTAATGCTGGTCCCTGGCACACATGGCTCTCCAATTTTTGACAGACTTCTAAGAATCTCCCAGTATTTCAGTGAGAGCAGTGGAGAGAACAGTGCCACCACTGGGTTAGGTTGGAGTATGCCAACAATTATCAGTAAAACATAAATAAAGTTCAAAACATCAGGAAGGGCATACACAGTTTATTAACACCTCTTTTTAGGATATTAATAAATAAATATATATATATTTCGATCAGTGTAAAGAATTGTCACTGGGAAACCACTATGGTACAGGAACTATATGAATTCTGAAAACTTTACCAAGTGATAGATACAGCCAGCCCATTCAGTTCTTTGTTTTTTTCTGTGACCACAAAGAAAGACAAGTTAATGACAATTGTGGAGATTAAGGTTGTTTCCAGACTGGTTTCATAGGAAAGCAAGGCTCACATGACAACTCTGAATGTCATTTTAATGACGGTTGAACAATTCTAGCCAATCTCTTCCAAATGTACCAGAGGAGCTTGGTTCCCAAAAAATGTACGTCCTACATTTATTTTTCCAGTTCAGTCAAAAGGAGCAGCCCAAATGTCATCCTCAACATCTTTCTGCTGTAAAGAGGAAAAACGACAGAATTTTAAAATTGCAAGAATAGACTATATAAACTCTAAGTTCTATTCACTTAGTATACATTCACTGAGAGATGCACATGTATAAGAAAGCAGGTATACAGAAATCTATGTTTTTCTTATATTTGTCAACTGGTAGATAAATCAAACCCCAGGGTTCAAGTCAAAAGGAAAATCTTTGATTATGGACAAAGGAAAGTCTCAACCTGTAGTAAGAACATGAAAAACAGTTATCTAAAAGGTTAGATTTAGTGAGGTGAATGCAAAGCAATTCCACTGAAATAAAAATCTGGTTCAAAACCTGAACAGTTGAATAGCACTTGCTGCTTCAAATAGTCCTTCAAGGAACTGTTGTCATTTTGGGTCACTCCCTTGAAACAATGGGTTGTTTCCAGACTTATGCTGGTGGCATTCATTGAACTGAAACCTTCCTTAATTCTGAATTCTGGCCCTGTGATTACTTTCTCCCTAGTGACTTCCTATATTGGTTGAAACATAAACCACTTCAATGACTGTACCCAATACTTATTTACTGTTTCTAGTATAATAATTTTTTCCCAAATAATTCTTGAACTGTAAGGATCACCTGGGGAACTCTGAATGCTCTCTATCCTGGGCATTGACACCAGATATTACCAAAAAAAAAAAATTTGATTTTGCCATAATTCTTTTTATAAGTGTTGTTTTCTCAATTACATGATTTATAGACTATTTCAGACTCAATTTCTGCATTTAAGATGCTGAAAAAGAGCAGGCCTAAAGCAAGAGGAATATGTGAGGAAAATCAAAAAGCTTTATGTTACAAAAGCAGTAAAAGAATATCAAAATCTCTTTGTTAAAGCAGTCTTTGCTGTAGCCATGAACACAGTATGTTTTTGACTTAACTTTCTCCTACCTTGGTTATCCAGGTTATCTTCATTTTTCTCTGTCTCTGGGGCAGTACCCTGACACCCAGTATCTTCTAGGTAGTACTAACAATTAACAATTAAACCAAAGGATTTATGATATCTGAGGTCCCTGAGTCCTCCTAGATATTCAGTTGTACTGAGAGGTGACTGTATATAAGGGTATTTCATCTGCCCACTTTCTTAGTTTATGAAAAGAGGGTTTTTTTGTGTTTTTTTTTTTTGATGCTACCGACCAAGAATTTTAGTGGTAAACTTCCAATAGTATATATCTGATAAATATAATACAAAGTCTTATAATTGCTGATCATACACTGGTTCATAAAGATAGTGGAATGTATGCCTAAATTGGTTTAGGGAAGGCTGATTCAAATTCCACTGAGGGGGGGAAGGGAAGTAGACCATTTTTTTGCACTTTCTTCAGTGGGAGTTTTATCAGGCTCAGAGGACATTTACGGATCACAGAATATTGAATTAGAATCATGGAATTGTTAATGTACGATATATGCATAATAGAATAGTGGTTAGAAATCAACATTAGTGTTCATGTCATGTAAAAATAATAGAAATCTGCTACTCATGCAATTTAAAGCAGGGTGAATACAAAAGAAACAGAGCAATGCTCTGGGAATTAAGGGGATTCTAACACAAATCAAAACCTTTCACACACTCTTTTTTCCCACATCATAAATGGATCAGAGTTTGAAAATATGACTGAGATTATTATGTTTGCATGAATATTTTACAATGTATAAACAAGACCTTTACTTTGTAAGCAGCTTCTGTATGGAAAAAAAATCAATTTCCCATAAAGAATTCACAGGAAGAGCTGTATGTTCAAAATGTACTTTCTATTTATTTCACCCCAAAAGATCATCTAACCAACTTCCTTTTCAGGAAGGAGGATAAGTGAAAACACATGCTTGGTCATTCAATATATTTTTTTAACTTCTTGAATTTTAGTAATAAGGAGAGAAACTTGACTCAATCTAAACTAAGGATGGATAAAGATTTTTGATACAGCTCTGAAACTTTCCACTGCTTTCAGAACAGAAGGTATAAACAGGTCTGTTTCTGCATTTTTATTTTTTATTTTTTCCTGTGTTATACCTAGAATATTATGAAGCATCAAGTATATTAAAGAAAATGATCTGTGGTCGTGGTACCTGTTACCATCACTTTTGTTTACATTCAGTTACGGACACTGGCCTAGTACTGAGCGGAGTACTCAGTACAGTGCCCTTTTGCAATATTCCTTCCTTATTCAGAAGCTTTTGCTTCTGTTCAGAGAACCTGTTTCTCATTAAAATGTTTGAGTAAAGTTCAGTTTCCTCATATATTGCCATCACACACCAAACATTTGAAGAACATCTGTGGGCTTTGCAAGACATTCTTGGATTGATGGTGGACTCCCATGCCTTGGAATTACAAGGACATTCACCAACAGTTTTGAAATGTGAATTCCCATTGCTGCTTTGAAAATGAGCCAAAAGAGCATTTTATTTTGACTTAGTAATATTAGAGAGCTCTCTACTGAGGCTGTCCAGATCTTTTGAATTATTTGAATTTAGATAGGATGAAGTAAGAAAAGCAAGCTCCTGTTCTACAGATTTAATAGTACAGAATAGTAGGTCTTCCATACAGCTGAACCTAAAGGCAGAGTTTAGCTCAGATACTTTATTGTAACATTGTCATCACCTCCTTTAGATTTTTTCTATCACTGTACATCGCAGCTGAGCAGGCTGTGTTAATTGTTCTTTTTTAAAAAACTATGAATGTAACCCCTGTTTGCCTTCTTTCAATTTTATATTTTTCTTTCTTTTTTTCCAAAAAAAAAAAATGTTGAACTAGTCAAAATGGTGCTGAAGAATTATTTTCTCTTACACAAACTATGTGTTTCTGCTACAGATGAATTTCCTCCCCAAATTCTGCAGGTGAATTTACTCCCAAATCAAACTCTTGCTACATGACACCAGCTGCACAGAATTCAAATCAATATAAAAGGCCTCATGCAGAGTTAATCTTGTTTGGGTGGTTCAGCAGTTGTATTTAGCTGCTATGTGCTGGTTTACAGAGAATACCTAGGAATTAATTTCTTATTAATGAGCATCTTGAGTTACAATATTAATGCCTGGCTCATCAAGAGAAGGTAAGTGCTGTAGAGTTCCTGTAGCAGCCTGTAAACTGTATTGTTTAATAGAAACTTCTCTCAGAATTTTCAATGACAAACTTGATGGTCTTGAAAAGATCTGAGCTTGTATCTTTGCAGTGACAGCGAAATAAATGTGATAGTTTAAAGAAGCATATGGATTATTACCATTTTTCTGTGGTTAAATGGGTAGTATGTACTTTAAACATCAGTAATGAGTGATTGAATTGTACATTGCCTGACAATGAAACTCTGCATTCAAAGACTATAACCGGTATATACTGTTTAGTGCATACTAGAGCCTTAATCAACATCTTGGAGATAATCTTCATTTCAGTATTTCCTAACAAATGTTTAGATTTGGAAATGTAACTAGTGTTTGATGCTGGGATTTGTGTCTGTTTAGGTACTTTCTTTCAGAAATCAGCACAAATTCTCCCATAGTTTTTGACTACTGGCATCAATTCAGCAAGAAGAAACCACAGGGCAGTGTTTTCCATCTGTACATTACATAGCGGAACAGGGCTTGGGAAAGGAAGCATACATAGCCACTCACTAAATCTAGCACAAGAGTGAAGAACTCCAGTGCTAAAACTTTGTAATTAAAACCTTGGCAAGATGTTAGAGACATTTTTATTTTCCCATCATTTTAAGCAATGCAAGAAGCAAAATATTTTACTGATTAAAAATGGTTTAATAATTTAAATCTCATAGGAGATATTATTTTTAGACGAGTTTTGTTACTAAATCCATAAAAAAGAAAGTCAAATATCTTGGTACATCACCCTTTAAACTGATACAGGATATATAAACACAACTTTGTTTCAAACCATTTATGAAGAACTGGTAAGTTTAGGAATAACAGTGGTGCTGTGCTTCAGCCTTGACTTCTGGCACCACCATTTGGAATGAAAGATTATTTGAAATAAACAGGCAAAAATTCCTTTAATGCTTATGCCCATGTATGACAAGGGAGAAGTCAGAGCAGTGAGTGTATGAAATGAGATTACTGTTTAGATAAGATCCACAGAATAAAAGTGGACCCTCTATTACTGTCTTTGTCTACTCATGAAACATCAGACTTCTCTTGGATTGTTTTGATCACAGAGTGGCCTGCTTATATATAACCTGAGAAGCTGAAGATAAGTTATTCTTCAATAATTAAGTCACTTTACTGATTAGGCTTGACTTTTCATGCTCAGTCTCATTTCAAAAGATGATGACAAAGGCCCTTAATCTCTTGAAAATTTTGAGAAAAATAAAACCTGCAGTAAATGGGAATAAGAAGTATGACTGGATCATTGGTTTCTAGATCAAGGTGGTGTACATCTTCAACTAGTTCTGCATTTTGTGGTGTGCATGAAGCAAAGTGAGAGTGAATTCCAGGGATAACATAAGGGAAACACATGAGGAAACCACATGAACGTGAAATTTATGTTTAAATAAGCCTTTCCAGACAAACTAATGTTTTCATAGCAGGGTCAGATAAAGACAAAGTGGTTCCTCTTCTGAAATAGGAGTTCTGTCTTTATTTTCAATGCTTTTGAAGTTGTCACCTGAACTGCTAAAAATTCATGGGAAGGCCAGAATATTGCATTATCTGAACTCATGGTTTCACATTTTTGTCTTAGTTGTGGAGTGCTGAAAGTCACTGTGGTTCGTCTGGTGAAGACCATGGGACCTTCCATACCAAGAAACATATCTAGGCTTGAGCAAATCCATGTGTTCAATCAGAACAGCAAAGGTAACTCTAGAATGGTGGCTCCTGTCTTCAAACATCTGACTTTAGAAGTAGTTTACAATTTTTTTTATTTTTTTTTTTTCTGGCTAATACAGTTGTCTGTCTGGAATATCCCATTTTTGGGAGCTAGAAATGGGTGAGGTAGTGTTTTTCTGCTGCTTAATGTAAGAGTAACGGAGTGCTTGTTTTGTTCTAAGACTCATTTTGAAGAAAGTGTTAAATAATCAGGCTGGGAGGAAAAGTGGTGGGCAATGATGACAAATTACTTTTTAAAAAGTTTTTCTAGAACTTTTAAGACCCAAATTGCAAGCTTTTCCTGGCATTTTTTCCTTGTAGAAATACATGATGATTGACAATTTGATCTTGCACCCAGGTACACAATCTTGCATTTTGTATTAGATGCTGCATTAAGGATGCATTAAAGTGGATTTGAAGAACTCTAGGTCTGTGTATTTTATTCTGAATCAGTAAAAGAGAACTGGTGAAAGCAGTAGCTATGCTGTAAATTCATTGTTGTATCCCACAGAAGGCTTTTAAGTTATTCAAGCTGTCTTTTCACAAATCTAATAATTTGTGTTGTGTGAAAAGTGATTACGTTAACTGTGAATTCTTGTCTACTTGGTGATAAGATCATATTATTTGCTCTACTGCTGTGATGAGCATCAATTGCTACCTTTTGTTACTGTACATGAAATGAGCTAACTCTAGAGATCAACAGAAAAATGTCCTTCCCACTGAAAATACAACTAGTGCTCTTGCTGGCAATAGCCATGGAGGGACTGGTGATTAATTTTGCCGGCATGACTTTGTACTATTTTAAGTTTCCTCTTCCCATGGGGAACTCTGAGCTGGTTGACCTAGTTGAATCCTAAAGACCTCTTATATAGCTAAAGAGTCAAAATGGAGCCAGTCAATTGACACAAAAGGTCAGAGATGCCATTAGGGATGGAATTGGTTAGGGATGTCTTGATGTACTAGAGTCTGTTGTAGAAAAATGTCTTTTACCAACCTGACCCAAGATGAAATTTCTCACTGAAACAGGAGAGATGTTACAGAAATACTCAGGATTAGAGTATTTGTTTAAGAAATTGAATTCAAAGCCCATGATTCAGACCAAGAATATGAACTTGAGTTTTATAAATCCTGGACAAGTATTGTCCTTACTGCTAAGTTATCAACATTAAATTTTCTGTCATTTCTCATTGCAATGTTTGATTTGCAAATCACACAACAAATCCAAAGTATCCTCTCATGTTATAGTTTTAATAGTCAGCCTATACATTACTGCATTGCTGACCTATTCTTTCTGTATTTTTACAAATGATTCTGAATAGTCTCAATTAGTCTGTTGTAGACTTGGATGGTTTCTGCTGTTTTTTTTTTCACTCCATTTGTAGCCTGTTACCTGGAAGAGTTCGGTGCTATAACCTCTGGTTTTTCAAAACATTTCAGAAGAAGTGTGGTGTGCAGAAATGAAACATGAATGTAGTCAGGCAATGTGTTGCTTTTACTTTGTGATTTATTGGAGGAAACACTATTGATTTCAGGCATCAATGACAAAATTTGTTGACAATAAATCACCTAAAAGGTATGGCAGGAATAATAGGTGGGTCAGGAACAGAACATAACTTGAGACTTAACTTGGTTCTTGTGTTTAGAAAGCAGGTTGTAACTGGTCATCTTGTTTCTGTCTGAAGTCTGGATGAAAATAGGTGGGCACCTGCAAATGATCACTTTAAATTTCTGCTAGCTTGATATAAAATGTAACATTGCCTAGAAATGTCCATTTCTCTCCATTGACTGCAGCAGTATGTTTTTCAGAAAACTTTTTATATTGTCATTAAATGTGGCTGGAGTGTTTAATGATATGGCTTTATAATTCACTGAGTATTCTGAGGAGCACTGAATTAATTTTTCAATTGAAACAGTTCATTTACCAGAAAATATCTACAAATTTTACTGCTGCTACAGTTTCTGGTGAGGAAAGCTATAAATCACCCAGCTATGTTATTTCTCTGAAAGCTACTAATCAGACTATCTGCCCATGCCCCCTGTATCTTGAGGTTATTTTGGATAGTCCAGCTCATATGGAAGATTTGTGGTATAGAATGGGTCAAATAACATGATCCATTACCTTTTCAGTAATTAAAGGTGAGGTTTCTTGACTTAAATCAATTATTTTCAGGGTTAGCTTCTTTAACTTACAGAAGCTGTCTATCTGTACAGCTACATTCTGCTGGAAGTAACTTTGGAATACTTCTTCCTTTGCCTTGAGGTAGTTAAAACAACTAATGCTCTTCATGTTTTTCACAGCATAGCCTTGGTAAGTCCTTTTTATGAGGTGATAACTTCGGGTCTTTAGAAGATCTAGGGAGTATTCTCTCTAGCTCTGTGTTCAGCGGGCAGCGTTCAAATAGAATGGAAACATCTCTTTGGTTCTGAAAGGCTGTGGAAGCAGCAGTACAAGTGTTTTTCTGTTGCAGAGTTTTTTTAATTTCTTGATTCAAAACACCACTTCTGTACTGAAAGCTTAGCTCTTTATACAGGATATTTTTGAGTGATGGGGAGATGGAAAGAGAAGCAGAGGTTTAGGATCTATCATAGCAAAACTGTGGAGCTGAATTGGATGGCTTCATAGTAGTTCTTCTCTAACGCAACTTCAAGCTTTAGAGTAAGTTGAATTTGCATAACATGTACTGGGAAAAAAAAAACACAGCAGTCTTGCTGTGTTTATTACTGTCAAAGAAATTTTGGGCTTCTTTTTAAAGTCCCAACCATAAAAGCTTCATGATTATACAATCTTTCTTCTAGGGAAAACAAATTCCTAGTCCTTGTGTTTGCAGTGAAAAGATGAAAGATGCCTTAAAGGTTCAAAAGCAAGAAATTCTGGATTTCCTACTGTTCAAGTTAACTACAGTGAAGGAAAGAATGCCTATGTATTGTACATTTGTCAGAATATTCAAGATAAAAGAAAAATCATTGATTGTTTTCCAGATAGGAAAAATAAGACATTAACATAAGTTCTTTGCTCACTGTGCTGGCATAGGATCTTTAAGAATTCCAGCAAAGACCCCTTACTTAAAGCTAGAAAAGTTTCTGAATTGCCTTTAACAGGAGAATTATAATGGGATTTTTTTTGACTATAATGAGCTGCCCAAGCGTTGTTAAATACATAATTCTGAGAAGTCATTGAAATCCTTGTTTTCACTCATACAGATTTTCACATTCTGGTTATGGTTTGGTTGTCTGAGCAGGACTTCCTCTACTTCTGTCTGCATCCCTCTCTTGCTCCACCTCCTGCCCATCTTTTTACACAATTTGCTTATCTATTTATTTCTGTGTTCCTTTGCTTTCTTCCATGCTACAAAATAAATGAACCTTTGCTTTTCTTAAACCATTGTAGTCTGGAATAAAACTATTTTTTACTGATATTTTGTGAAACACGAAAATTTCTTACCTGCTGCATTTACTAGTAGCTCTGAGTGGGAAGAACATTCAGCTAGCTTTTATAAGAGATGAGAATTTAGTGGCTATGAAAAAATTGAGAAATCTTTTTTTCCTTAAGTGTTTGATTTTTTTTAAATTTTTTTTTTTTCCTGGAGCAAAGGTCAGAAGTCTGTATTTCAGCACAAAAGGAATTTCAATGAAACCTGCTCCAAGCAATTTTTTCTATTGCTTTTTAATACTTACCCTTTAGCATGCTTCCTTCTCTACTTTGACATTTAGCTTTAATCTGTGTGTAGCCGTAAACATCACTTCTGTGCTCAGATTTGAGTCTGCCCTAGTGCCCTTGAGACAACTTGTAGAGGTGAAATGCATAAGAGGAACATGGCAACAATGTCATTGTGTCATTTAAGAACAGATCCTTTTAAAAAAAAAAAGGAACAAAGTCACAAGTATTTTATTTTTGCTATCTAAAATATTAAGATCAACCCAAAATTCCCTGCATATGAACACAAGATTTAAACTAGAAAGAAATTCAATTCATACAAATAACTTTTCACTGTAATTACACAGGAAGAGATCTGTATAGCAAGCTGCAAATGTCAAGAGTCCATTTGGCTTTTTGTTCCCAGGAGGGATGTGTTGAACACAAGTTATTTGAATTTCATTCTGAGGTAACTTACATCCTGATCCTCTCAACCAGACAATCAGAAAAGCAGGACTAGAACTGGTCTCAAGAGCTCATCTAGCATAATTCTTGTTGTCAAACAGGATCAGATGTTTCTGTAGCACTACTGTTTGATGCTCATGTAGCTTGCCAAGATTCCAAGATTGGAAGCTTCACCAAGGGTTTTGAAGAGGGATTACTCCTTTCTTCTTTGCTACAGTGTATTGAGTATATGGAGATCTGCATTATGTTCATTAGGCTTCTTTATGATCATCCTTTTCATCCATCTACTCTGCATGAGTAGATACCTGGAATATGGGTGACTTTAGATATCTAAATTCTCCTCTGTAGGCCTGATGGAGAATTTTACCTTAAAACAGTCTTGTAGGTGAAAGGTGCAAATTGCACACTTCAGAACTGTCTCAAATTTTTTCAGCTGGAAAGATGAGCTCTTTAGACCCATGTTTATTTAATGCTAGAGTACTTATCTTTAGGCCATTTTTTTAATTAGATGCGTTTACTGTAAGGCCAAGACAGTGGTGACTATTTAGTACAACTGTGTAGCCTTTCAACAGGAAAAGTATTTTGCTGGTGTAAAGCAACACATCCTAAAAATCCTGCCAGGATGTCTATTTTCAACATGATTATGGAATAAGCCACGTTGGACTGAAAGTCTAATAAGGTATAACCAACTTCAGTTTTTAATAGGGATTGGCCAGTATGAAACACTTTGTGTTTTGTCTCTTCCTTAATAGACTCCTGACTATGGTCAGGTAGGAAACACATTGAAAAACTTCTCATCCCATTTCTAGCTCAGATTGCAGAAGGAAAATAAGTGAAGAGAGCAGCAATGTTAAAAATCAGAAAAATAATTAGCTATTCACTTTTTAAGTTCTATAAAGACTACTGGGCTTTTAAGCTGGAGAGTCTGTAGAGAAAATTTGCATGAAAGTACAGATTTCCCAAAAAAATGTTCAATGGGAACATGCCAATTTCAGTAGGTTTCCTTCAGTACAGAAAAGTAATAAAAATTGTTAGTACTTACTATCTGTTACTTGAATAAAAAAAAATTGAAAAGTTATTTTTAAATTAGAACAGTAACAGTACTAACTAATTTAAACTAACAGTAGTTAGTTTAAATGCAGTAAAGGCCAAGAGGAAAGATGGGGAAGTTCCATTATCATTCAACTTTGGGAGTGGGGCAGGGAAGGAGAGCATTTAGGTCTACCCCTGAATGCTTACGCGTGGTCACACAGTGGAGCATCCTGCAAAAAAAAAAAGGGGGACTTTTTCTGAATCTTCTACAAGCAGAATCAGAATGAGCCACTTCTGCTCAGACCATAAATGTGACTTGCTTGAGGACCACCTCAGATTCTCCTTAAAGGAAGAGTTAAAAATGCACAACTCCCACAGTTCCTCTGTGGGTCTCAGATGATCTGAAGTCAGTTTGAGATGATGCCCATGCTCTCTGGAGTCATTGTGATCTGGAGAGCTTGTTTGGCATCTGCAGCTGCTCACATTTGTTAACTTCCTGCCAATTCAGGCCTTCTAAAACAACCAAACTCCATTCAGAAGATCCAGGCTGTAATACAGTAATTTCTAAGTGCTAATATTATCTATCATGAAAACCAATTAGGCTGTTTGATTACACTGGTCACTTTTGCTCTGGCTCAATGAACTCATGACTCAGCCTCTCAGTACAGATGTAAGAGGAGACAGCTTAAAGCAGAGATGCTTTAGTTTTCTTTTCCTGGAACTCTGTAGTGAAACTTCCATAGCTTACAAAGTTTCATGTTACCTGCAATGTTTTTCCCTCTATGTTAAATCCCTTTAGGACCTCATTCAGGAAAGCATTTATGTGTACACTCAGCTGGAGATACGCAAGGGGTTCTACCATCTGCTGTAAGATTTCTTAAAGGCTGACATTTAAGTGGATTTAAAGGAGCTGAACGCTTCTCAGTTATTTTGTGTGCCAGGAGACTTTATCTTCACTATAACTGATTTATGGTCCTCTGTCCTGAAAATTAGTCCATAATCCTCACTGGACGTCTTCACCGTGAAACCTTAGGGATTTTGTGGAATCTGAGTCTTCATTTGGAGCTAATCTTTGCATGCCTAGGACTATCTATTTTGATTTACCTGTTCCTACTTTCTTATTTATGTCTTTTGGGGGGGGGGGGGGGGGGGGAATGCTGAAATCAAGGGAACACTTTGAAGAGGAAAAGATTGCCACTTTTCTTAACAGTTGCCAAAGCAGTGTCAGAACACTTTACCACAACCTCATGCTTTGTCCTAGGGAATGGGATGTTATTATAGGAGGATGACCTTTGTGGTGCTCCATATGTATACTTAATTTAGGGAACCAATGTGTTACCTGTTTTAAATTAAGGAAGCCAAGAACCTCAGGAGAGTCTTCAGTAGAACTGTTGTACGCACCACAGTCTAAGCTTAGACAGCAGGCAAGCCCTCTTCTACAGTTGTACCAGTCTTTATGATAATCAACAAGTGGCTTGGAAACCCTACTACCCAGCTAATTTTCTGGAGGGCTCCCTCCTGCAGAGATCAACTATGTACCACCCAAGGAAAGAAAAATGATGTAATGTTGGACTGATAAATGCTTTTGTCATATTTAACTGGGATTATTCATTTAGCCCCTTCCATTTTTCCACGCAGAGGTTAATCACCAATGCTCACACAGCCTAAAATGTGATCTGAGTGGAAAATTCAAAATCTTTGAATTACAGCAGTTAAGGAGCCCTCTGATTTATCGTTTACATTTTTTCTACAGTGCTTGAAGGACTTTGCTTTAAAATTACATTAAAACAAAAACAGCCAGAGAGCTGTCTTATTCAAAATGTATAATTAAGACTCTATTCAGGATTTGTTTTAGTTTTTGTTGTTGCTTTTTTCCTCTTCATTCCTTGTTCTTTCAAATTCTGTTTCTTTGTAGGAGAACATTTCCTGTACTGTAAGGCAACTTGTGCTGCACCACACTGCACACCATTAAGAAAATACTTCCTCTCCTGCCAAATGGGAAGAATTTGAGGATTTCAAGGTTGAAGTTAGCTTTTGTATTTTCAGTGTATTTCAAAGATATACAATATCCTTATTATTTTAATTTATTATCTGATAGGTCACTTCTACCCTGAGTAGTAATTTTTAGTTCAGCTTTCCATGATGGTATCCAGACCCCTTTTAAGTCCTTTGTCAGTTTTTAGGCCAACAAGTATAGATATCTAACGGTATTCCTTCAGTGTGTGATTGAGTCACAGTAATCATCTGTAACTGTGGTCTTCCCCCCAGGCTTGATCAAATCCAGACTCAACATTCCTGCATAACCATTTTTATTCTAACCATATCTAATGTAAATTGTTCAGTCTGCAAATTTTCTTTAAACCAGGTCAGGACATGTGCTACAACTTTTGCAGCACTATGTGTTGAGAAATGAACGTCCACCTCTGTCTCAAGAGATGCAGACCTAAGCCAATAGCCCCCTATTGTAGCTGTCTATCCAATATGTTATGGCCACGTTTTCATGTCAAAGGTCAGCATATCTTCACATACAGCTACCTGGTCAGATGTGAATGTTTGAATGTCTATATCAGTTACTATACTGATATGCCTTGGCTAATATCACTGAAGCTTCTGGCTTTAAGCTTGATGTTGTAGCTTAGGCTCAATGTGCTGGAAGAGTTGTGGACTGTGGTTCAGGTAGTGCAGGTCTGGAGTGGCAGGCTTTGCCAGCAAAGTTCCCTTTCCTACTCCATCAAGAAGGCATCAGAACATGGTGTTGTTTCCATGACCTCTTCTCCAATTCTCTCTGCGCTTTCTCAGAATGTACTTCTTATAACTACAGCTCCCCATTACTCACTCAGGTTGATAAGTAGAGACATGCACTTCATCTGCTTTTGTGTTGTTCCAGAGCCTCTCCTGAGAAGGTGGCTTCTTGAAATATGTCCTTCCTCAGCACAGATGTCATCTTTCATCAAATCAACTGTTATCCTGGCTGCTGCTGTGATTTACAGATTTCCATCAACTCTGTAGCAGTCAGATGCTGTTTATTTGTTGATTTAGCAAGAAGTTTCATACATATAAACCAGTCTTTTCAAGGTAGCATGGAAAATATCTAACATCACTGATATGAAGTAAATTTATTATTTTCTCTGAATAAAATAATTAAAAGGTCACCCCGTGGCCCACTGTTGAGCACCAGTGACCTCACTTCTGCTCTGTACATAGAACTTGATGTTCTGGTCTCCAGCCACTTCTGGGCTGCATTGCATTGATCACCTCCATAATTCATTTTTCCGTGAATGAAATATTACTGCTTTGCTGCCAAAGGAATTGAGTGATATTCCTGGTGCTGATGCTTAAGAAATATCTTTAAGATCTGAACTCTTCCTAACCAATGGATAATTTATTTCCTTTGCTGGCTTCCAAGAAACTCTCTGACAATAAAATACTGTTTCTGCCTTTTGATATTAAACATATCTTCAACAGTTTCATTGCTTTATCAGCTTCATTATGTTACTCAGTGAGCTGGTAGCATATCAGAAAAACAAGGGTGATCTGTATATATAACAAATTCTAAACATCCTCTTGAAGTTCAAAATGAAGAAAATTAGTTAAAGGAAGTTACCAAGTATGCATGGTTCAATTTTTGATAATGCACAATATGCAGTCAATAATACAATGAGTCTCTTCTGTTTTTTCTAATAGTCATTTTTTTCCAGGCAGAGCTGTTTGTCTTGTATGTGACATATTCAGAAAGTTTTCTGCTGTCTACTTATTTCAGTGAAAATGAACCATAAATTTTAAAGTAAGTGCTGATGAATTCAACCTCAAAAGTGCAGGTACTTTTTAGTTTGCTAAGAAATTGATCTTGCTCCATCTGCTCCACAGTTCAATAATGCTCCAGGATTTTTCAGAAGGTTAGGTGGACCACAGCATTGTGGCTTGGATGCTGGTAGCACATGGTGTTCTCTGCAGACCCACATGTGTCAGGGTCTGATCTAATACACAGCTGCAATGAATGCAGGGGACTCCATGACTGACAAAATTCCTCTGAATTCTACATCCCACCTGAATCAACCACTTTAAAAATAATCTTTGGTTTATTATTTGTGTGTGTGTGTGTGTGATACCTGACCTAGACAATCTTCAAACAGGGAAACAAAGGAAAAGTGTCTTCTCAGTTCTTTAGTGAGATGCTTCTGTCCTTCAATACCCTTATTCCTTTCTTTCTGGGGTGACTTTGTCAATCCTTTAACATCTAAAGACACAAAATTCTGAGGTTTGCTAAACAAGTGGAAATTCTGTACTGACTTGCAAAGCTGCAGATTTAATACTGCTATCCAGAATCCAAGCTTTGGGGTATTTACCATTGTTCTTGAAGTCGTAAGCTTCTTTTCTCCAGGGGCAGAAAAGAACAACATTTCCTTCTGAATCATTACATTCAATAATTGAAGATCTAACATGCTAAGTAGAGTTTCTTTCTCTGGAAGCAAAAACAATTCCTGCAGCCAATATATAAGGCTAAATAGCAAAGTGTCTCATTCCACTTACTCTAATGCTTCCCTGACTGAATTTTCTCAGATTTTACCATATTCTGAGTGGATTATGAATGTGGTTAAAGTTATGGAAGGAAGCTGTCAAGCAAAACCAGCAAGACAACTTAATTTCCCAAGTGTGTTTTTTTTTATTTCATACAAAATCTTAAAAAAAAAAAAATCAAGCTATACAAAATTCTGAATACCAAGTAAAAAAAGAAAACTAAGTTCTATCTCTTGACTGTAGTGCTTTTGGAAGTTTTCTGGGTGGTTCTGGTATTTTTGTCCCACTAGCTGTATGCAGTTTATATAAAGAAGGAATGAAAGGGTCTTTTAGCTTTAACTTGGGTTATTCATGGACCGCATCAGAATACAAAATTATCCTACATAGCCCATATAGCAGTAAGCCTGATTTTTTTGGGGCTTGGTTTAAAAAGGTTTAGAAAATGCCTTGTAAGAGTTGCTATAAAGAATTTTATTAAAAACTGTGTCCTCCAAGAATACAGCAGTCGGAGGAAGAATAACACCCTTGCCTTGATAATGTGCTCAAATCTTTACACATTGTTATGCACTAGCATCTAAGTCCAAAGACACCTGGAGGGTAAGAAATTTCCTGTCCATTAAGTCAAAAGCATGGACTCTAATCTAAATATTGCCAGAGTCTAAGAGGGTTTAAAGGTCTAATTATCCATTTGGTAGTAGTAGTTCTGAAAGGAAAGCTATTGAGCTAGAGCCAATGGGCCAGGGGAAGAATGAGAAAACCTTCATCACCATCACCAACCTGATACTGTGTGGATGTCTGTTTTTGGAAGAGTATGGGAACAGTGTCCCTAGAGGCAAAGATCTTTTTTGCTTGAAAAAAGGTGACATAGCTACCCAGACAATAAAGCTCCTGATAATACTCTTGTGTAGGAATTGTTAAACCTTTATAAATTCAGTTGTATGCCCATCACAGGAATAAGCAGCTATGTACATCTGAGTCCTCTGCTCTTTATAAAGTTTTAACTGTGTGGGGGTGTGGGGTTTTTTTGTCTTCGCTTGTAGAAACTGCATTTCCAGTGCTTGGCTGCATCTGTCTTTCTCCAAGTGAAAGATAGGTTCAGAGCATGTATACTCTTGGTCTTGCTTAGCATAGCAAATCAGTGTTGAGACACTTGAACAGACATCTGACTGCAGGAGAGAGGTAGAACGTGAATAGGCTGCTTTTCTGGAAACATTTCTTCTGTTTCCAACACATAGTTATGTCCAAGCACATGACAGAGAAAAGACTGCTCTAGAACCATCTGACTCACATTCACAGGACCTGATTTTAATTTAAACATCTCTGAGATGAATCTAATGTGAGACTTTCCCTGAAGCGGAATGACAATGTTTAGGACTGTTACCAGTCCTGCTGCAAACATCCTGTGTCTACAATTGCATCTGAGACATGTAATCGCCCACATAGTTGTACCTCTATATGTAAGAGGTGGAGATGGAGCTTCTGCTTCTCAAATGAGCATGGGGCTGCTGAGCAGGAAATGTATTATCCAGGCACAAGATATCGGTTGGTCACTAACCCTCATCAATTCATTAGCTTAGGCTAGTTGTGGGTGTAGACTGTCAGAGCTGAACACGACTGGTTACACTGGGGCTGTGTGAAGGCTGTCCTGGCAGCTCTCAGTTAGGTGCCCTCAACAGAGGAATAAAGGGAATGGAGGATCCCTTCCCAGTCCAGCATGATCTGGTACAGTTAACATGGAACAGATAACAAGGTTATTGCTGATCCAGGACAGAGTTTTCCTACCATTCTGCCCTCTCCTTCCTAAAGCAGAAGAGAATGACCTCTGCAGCTTGCTGAGCCAGCATCCCTTTTCTGTGCTGTGAATCATCACAGCAAGGGCTTCCATCTGCAGGGAGCAAGAATCCTGGCACAAGCTGGCACCTTGCAGTAGTAGGTCAGTGTGCAGTGGCACAGAATGGAGAAGGGACAAAACAACACAGGAGACACAGCAGCTCTTTACCGGGGCGGGGGGGGGGGGGGGGGGGGGAATGTTGAATGAAAAAGGAAATCAGTCTCCAGTCTAGATGTAATAATATATCACTGGAATAACACCCAAGAGCATTCCCAGCCTGTACCCAGCTGAAAATGTCCACTTCATTATCCGCTTCATTATAGTCCCATAGATAAGCCATGAACATGCTTTTGATCCACTTCTTTTTCTTGCCTATGTCCTGTGAAAAAAGTCTGCAACTAAGCAGCCAAATATTTTTACTGCTGTGGGTTTGTGGTCAGCATTTACTGGAGTTGATAGAAAATCTCCCCTTCACTTCTGTGGATGTTGGATGAGACTTCGAAAAAGTGGCATTTAAAAGAGGGAAAAAAAAAATTAAGAGTGTCTGAGCTAATTAGATGTGCTGGCATGTGTACTGTTCCCTCCATCTGCCATGCTTCAGACAGCTATATGACTAGGAACAATAATTCTTCACAGTCTCATGGCAGATACCATATGGCTTCAGAAAAATCCTCTGGCCCTGACTCCTAATGGTATTGGACTACAAGTTTGTGTGCTCTAACATTTTTGTTACATCTGATTTCACATTAACCAGTTCAAGTTTTACCTGTGATTCTTTCTGAATTCAACAGCGGATTGATTTTAATCAGCTTTTGGGTTCCAAAGTAGCTGGCCAAAATGTTATAAATCTAACATCTGAACAAATTGCCTGGCAAAAGAGATGTAGGAGATATCATTATATAAGTAACATCACTAGAAAAAAGGCCCAAACTTCTTCAGGAAGCATTCTCCACTTCCTTTCCTCTTTAGATGGTCCAGTTATGAAACATTGACTTCATTTACTTGGTTTAAGTTTGCACAGTCATTCTCTCTGTGCCTCAAAGGATAATGCATAGAACTTGTCAAAATACGCACATTCAGAAGATAATAACAAAACCTGAATGTGGGTATTCATACAAAATTAGTTCTGAGGTTTTGCATTTAAGACTCCTTTTCAAACTTTCTCTTTCAGCAAGGTTGTAACAGACACAGAGGCTGTAGACAACAATCTGCAAAAGTTATAGTATCAAAGATTGTTAAAATCAAGCAGTAATCAGGTTAGTTCATCATTGCTAAAGAAATGAACCCAGAAACTGGTCAGGTTAAATGGTATTCTTACAGTGATTAAAAGCTTTTTTTAATCCCTTTTTGGCTCTGATACCAAACAAAGGCAAATAGCTTCTTGGAGGTCTTCTTGGAGGAATTCTGCCTTAAGTGCAAGTTGACTCAAGGGCGGCCTTTCCTTCTCATGACTCTGCATAAGCCACCTGAAAATAAGACAAACTGTCTTATTTGTTCTAAGCTACCGCTGTGCCATTCTGTGTCTCTGTCAAGTGACTTTATCTTTCAAGCCTCAGTTTCCTCAACAATCTTTGAATACCTGGAGGTTAGCGATAGAAGGACAACTGGGAGGACTTCTGTTTAGAAACGGGTTGTTTACCTTTACTGCAAATGAAGTGGTCGGATTCAGGCCTTTCTAGAAGGACCTTGAAATCCAAAGCTCTGTGTTTTCCTGCACATTTCCGGCAGTCTTGCTAGCATCTCACTGCTTGTTTTTCTGTCATTTATCAACCAGAATGCAGATCCATAAAATCATTTTCCTTTCGGTGAGCCATTTGAGGAACCAAGAAAGGAAGAAGACAGTAACAAGACTATACTCACCCCTACAGGGACCTGCAGTTTCCTAGAAATTGGACCCAACTTCCAGCATCTGGTATTTAGTCAGGAAAAGAGCTTCATTAGAGTTTTGGTTGAGAAACAGATGGGATGGTTGTTTCTCTGAGGAGCTGGGGGATTGACAGAGACATAAATGCTTGATCAAGGCAGGCAGGATGCTTAGGGTGGAGACAAGGGGCTCTCAGGTGGGATTCCTATGCAAAGGGATTTAGAGTAATGAACACTGAAACAGGGAGAGGATTTGTGTGCCTCACGAAGGTATGATGGGAAAAGAGGGGCCCAGGCGGTCACCCCAAGGAAAAGAGGAGATGTCTTGGTTCGGTGCCACCAGGCTGGGGACTCCAGGGAAGCGTGGAGATTCTTCCCTCATCATAGCTGTGCTCATGCCTGAGGGATGAGGGCTCTTGCAAGGGCGGAAAAGCTTTAGGCAGCTCAGTGGCAATGGCAGTGGTAGCAGCAATGTGAACCTTACAAAGTAACTCCCTATTCCACGATGAGGGTAGTGGTGGGAGGCAGCAACCACGGCAGTGGCCACTGCGGCCTTCCCAGACTCTGCTGAAGCTTTGTAAGCACTAGGAGCTCAGAAGGAGAGCAGAAGTTTTTCATGTGTCACTGAGATCCTCAGGGAAAAAAGCTCTCCAGGGGGGCTGATATATCTGAATAATATTTCAGTATTTCTTGCTGTCAGTGGAATGGGAGGTTTTTTTTCATTGAGGCCTGTTGGTGCCTCATGGTGTAACTGGTAACAAGTACTTGGTGTCAATTAAGAGTCCCAAATGCTTCCTTTTCTCTGTGGAGGGGGTATGGCAGGTACTGGCCACTGTAGTCGTGGAGGTTCAATTTGCAGAGGGGAGTAAAAGGCAGCCCTTTTTTTGTAAAGGGAACTGAATGCCTTGCCAGCAAGCATGCATCTTGATCTAGTCCATGCTGCAGTTTGAGCCAGTCAGGGACTGATTTTAATTTTAATGGATTATGTTTGCTTCAGGGATTTAGCAAAAGTCAGAGGCAAAGCAGGCATGCTGGTTCCCTGATGTCTTCACCAGCTTTCAATGCATTCCTGCAATGCCTCCTCTCTGACAAAAGACATTCATAAATTAAATAGTAATGTCAGGGAAGTTACAAGTGTCTGACTGCCAAAATCAGAAGAGAAATTACAATGATATAATATCTCAGATTGCGCTCTGGTTTATGCTTTCCTTGACATACATGCTACTTGGACCAAAGGATGCAATACTGTGACCACCTCTGCTTCATCTCTGAAGCTCTTATTCTTTGCCTTGATTTTTTTTTTTCCTTTTCATGAACAAGGTTTTCTAGACACTGATTTATTTGGGCTGTTGTCTCTCAAGTAGATGTAAACACAGGGAAAAATTATCCTCAGGACAGTTTAGCAGAGGTTTTTCTCTGTGAGTAAAAGGGCTTTAGAAGACCGTTCCTACTGAGTTTATTGGTTTTCAGATGGAATCCAGGGGCCATTTATAAGGAGATTTATCTAGAGATTGCACACTGAGAAGGGACTGTCACGTAGAGACCGTGATTCACTTCTCTGTCAGTTTGCTGGCTGGAGTCTGCTGCATGGAATAACTCTTAACCTAGTTGTATCATTCACAAATATCAGAAAAACAAGGCAAAACTAAATACTCCCTCCCGAGCCACAGATGCTAGCAGAAACTGGTAATAGATGCAGAGCTTTTTCCCTTCAAAACTATGCATTTCTTATGATCAGTGATTAAAATCTTTAGACTTTATTTTCAGTCAGTACATTAAGTTTTCTAAAATTCTTATTTTGAACACTAAATGTATTATGTAACATTTATTTCCTGTGTCTGGTGCTTCACATCTTGGAGGTGAGGTAAAGAATCATAGTAAACTCTTAAAAAGAGGGCTTTCTTTGCCTTTTTTTAACTAAGTAGAATTCTAAGTGTGTGTCAAAAGAACAGAATGTATTTCACTTGTAGAGGTGGACAAACCAAGGCAAAAATAGTTGATGAGGTTTACTTGGAAGTGATACAGTACAGAACAACAAGGCATAGCTAGAAACAGAGTCCAGGAGGATGCTGGCCTGTGTAGTGATAAAGTTGTATCTCTTTGTGAGGCTTCTCTTGCTTCTTAGATTTACAGGTTACTCAGTAGTATTCAGTGATATTGCCATTTATTGCCTTAGCTTCCAACAGTGGGGGAGTGGGAGGTATTTTCTGCAGAAGGATAGTTATAGACAAGTGAGAAGTGCAACTGAGGGACTGAGAGAAAGGGTCTTTTAAAAAGTTCTGCTTACAAAGAATCTGTGTACGTTATTGCAGAAATAAAGCAGTAGACTATGGACACTAGATTGTAGCATAAAATAGCTAATAATACACTTGCAGCTTGTAACTACTTCCTTCTATAAAGAAGAACAAAAAACTCTTCTCCGGTACTGCACCTGAACCACACGTAATTTAATATATCATAGGTCAAGAAGAATCAGCAGGACATATGGTTTGGAAGGCTAGAAAACAAAGACTATCAAATTTTGTCCTGTTTCTCCTGTTGAGACTAGTAGACTCAATTTGACAAAAATTTATCTTTTCAGAAGACCTGTGGTGCTCAGAGGAGGATTTCAGAAACAAATAGGCTAGCCTTTGTAGTTTTTACTCTACCTGAAGTTTTATTCTGTATTAAAAATGTGTTCTAAATTTAATATTAAATATGTTTCAAATTCAAATATTTCAGATTTAATCTTCTGTATTTGAACTTCCACATTTGAACTTTCCACATTCAAAATAGTATTATTTCAGTGAGTAAATATAGTTTTTCAGATTGCATCTATATATGGCTAAAGATATCTGAACTTCTTTTGTTTGGCAGTCAGTCTTGAAATTGTCTGCCATTTAACCTTGCAGGAAGAGATCCTGAGATTTTTGCCACTCCCAGATGAGGTTTTGATTCATGCTTATGTCCTGAATCTAAAAATTAGCCAATCTCTGAAGTGCTCATATTCCTGCCAATTCATCTTCAAAATTACCACAGGTTATACTATTTTTTTTCTTAGTAAGTTCCCTTATGCCTTACTGTAGAAAGATGAATTTTGTATATCTACCCATCTAAATGCATTGTTCTCATCATTCCCTCTGTTGATTGTTATCAGAAAAAAAAAATCACAATGTTTTCCAGGAGACTAGATATTTGATTTGTATTTCAGGAATAGAAATAACAAACAGAAAAAAAAAAAAAAAAAAAAACGCAGACGTAAATAGTCCTGATTGGAAACTGCATACATCAGGGGAACCATAAAAGCATAGACTGCATATATCTCTTAATCATGGTTTTATATTCTGTTCAAGTCAGCAACAACTGGAAGTCTTTGTTATATGGTAACTCTTTGGACATCTTTTTTTTTTAATGGCACTGATCTCAAGTATCTTATGGTGTGCATTGGTCAACAGTACAGATCACCCCTAATTGACACACATTAGATTATGAAGTTAATCTTCAGGTGGCAATGTAGAGAATATTTTTGTCACTATCTTGGCTGTATTTGTTCTACTTGAGACAAATGTTTCATATAAAGGCAGTAAAGCTAATATCACACTCCTTCAGGAGGGCATTTCAAACTTGACCTATAAAATGAAAGAAAAAAATACTTGTGCAGTTGCAAGGAGAAGTCAAACAATATGTTTAGCCAGTTACATATTCTGAGGGGAGGCTTGTCAGGGTACACAAGGGTCGGGTTCATAGCCCTTTCAATCTCTGTTTTTCCCTGGGAATTTATCAGTATTTATACCATTCAGTGATAGCTGTAACAGCAGTAGAGATGTTCAGTAGAAACAACCTTGAAAGCCTGATCTACAAATTTTAATGATTTTTGCCTCCTCTTGTGAAAACTGATGCTAGCTTTCAATCAGATATTCAAACCATTTTCTTTATCAATCCTCTATTTCTAGGGTTGTAATAGAAATTTGATAATTTCAATTGATTATCCTTTCATGGAGGGAAATAAGAGATGGGTGCCTCTATCTTCTGTCCCAGACTGAGTCTGAAGCCCTTGCTCTTGATGATCAGCCTGCCATGAACTAGTGAGCTTGGTCAATCATTAGTTTTCTGTCTCCTTGGTACTGCTATTACATCTGATTTTTTTTCATATTATCTCTTTTCTATTTTATTTTCACAAGAAAGTACTTCTGTGTCCCCCAGTGCTATTCAATAACACTGCTGTTCTTAATACGTTCTGAAAAGCAAATTGTTGGGAGCAGTTCAAAGTGATAATTAAGTGGAGCCAAATCTAAATCAGTCTTTTAGAAGGACAAGCTTATGTTACCTGTCATTTTAGCTATATTTCCCTGACCCAATTATATAGGAGAGTAAATAAATAAAGTGAGAAGCTACAACAGAATTCAGGAAATGAAAGAACCGGGAATTGCCTTCAAGCCAGATATAGTTTCCGTGTGTGTATATATATATATGTAAAAATTAGGTTTTTCCCTACAATTAGGCAGACTTTCTGAAAGGGCAGACCAGATCCTTTCTGTCCAGGGCAGAAGTTGAGCATGTCAGCACACATTCAAGGATCTTGGCCAAGTGCAGAGGGCAGCTGGAGTTGAGAGGCAAGTTAGAAGAGCTCCATGAGCTTACAATTGTCAAATGGTGATAAAACATTACTTAGTGCTGTGAGTTGTACAGCTTAGCAGGAAACTGTGAGGTGTCGTCATCTGGGCTGCAAGAAATGAATGGCAATTTTTTTTTTTAGCCTGAAAGAGAGTTGATAATGTATCAAGGGAAAGTGAGGAAAAGCCTGTGTGTGTGTGTGCCTCTACCTGTGTTATTATACCTGTGGTGTGTGTCGCTTCAGACTTAAGCTGCTTTGACAGCCTCAGTGCCAGAACACACCAAGTGCTGGACATGCTCAGTCCTGACAGCAACAGGGCAAGTTTTGAAATGCCTGGAAGGACAGCTCTCCAGCTCAGCTCTTCTGCCCAACCGGAATCAGCTTTTCAAGGGCTCTTTGCTCCCTTTCAGGTACACAACTCGACAACTGGCATCTAATGAACCAAAAGCTTCTGAAAATCTCACTACTGACTTTGCCAAGCTGAACTCTACCCGTGAGGTCTGTGAGTCCCGCTACCAATGTCCTTACTGAAGCAGACCATTTTTGCCAGTCTTGGAGGTTGTTTCACCGATGTGAGCACTTAGCCACCAGAAGCAAAACTGAGAAGAGCAGCTGTGTTCTATTAAAACTAGAGTGCAGCCAAAATAGCCTTTTGAGTATGGCTTCATTAAGACACAGGTGACTGAAATCTTGATCACAACTCTTCTCAGAACAAACAAACAAAAACTCAATTTCCTATTTGTTGCCTGATTTCAACTGCAGGGTGTGAAGCTGGTGCTATTTCACAGATACTGTGCATGGTATCCATTTTCACAAAGTGTATTAGATCCAGTATCCACTCCTTACAGCCGCAAATTGTTTCTGTGCCCTATTTCTGTATGCTGTTAGTAAAGAAGGATTAAACCACTAAAACAAAAAAAAAATACAAAAAAAAAACCCTCACATTGTATAAAACCTTTCTGGAACGCTATTGCTGCTTGTAGATTGTATCACTGAGTGGTAGAATGCTTATAATGGTTGTATGTAAGCGAAAACATTTAAGATTTTTGTAGAGGAAGTATTAAGGGGGGAGAAATCTGATAAATTCATAGGTGTTTTTTTTTTTCCTTACTGGGTGCAAAAGCAAAGCTTACTGAAGTCATGGTATATTTCTTATTTGAAGCCGGTGGAATCTTGGTTCTTTCATGAAACCACAACTTTTTTTACAAGCCCTAATCAGAGACAGAAAATCTCTGTGGCTGAAGAGAAGAGCACTAAGGGTTTTGTTTGTTTGTTTGTTCTTAAATAATAATAATAATTGTGAGTGTGACCCTGAAGGAAGACACTCCCAAAGCCACACTGAAAAGACTGCAAGAGGGCTAACACTAAACCTGAAGAATCCAATCTCTTGCACTGTCTCTAAGCATTTGACAGGACTGCTATCATCAGTATACTTGGCTTTAAAAAATTAATTACTGAGTATTATGCTACCTTCCTGCCATTCATTCATTATGGGACAGACAGCATCTCATCATCTTATTAATACAATCATTGCCATGGTTGTGGCATTATGGTGAACAATGAACATGAAATATATGAAGAGGGGTTAGATTTGATACAAACACAGACAGATTACAGTCTAATCCATTTTGCAGAATAGGATCTCATGTGGAATTCAAAATTAAGAAGATACTAAAGCATAAATCACTCTGAGCCTGTGCATTGTAAATAAGTCTTCCCTTAAGAAAAAAAGTTAATTGTATCATTAAAGATGTTTGTTTTTTCATGGAACGTATATTTAAAAAAGTGAATATATTATTATTATCTCTGTAAAATATATATATATTACAAGTAAAAGGAAATATAAAATATGCTAGCCTAAATTCCTCTCCCCAGTGGATAATACCAATTTCCTACTGATTTCACTGGGGTCTCAATTCTCCACTATATAAATTACTGAATTCTGTGGTCACAATCAGTGTTGAAACCTCTCTTGTGGCTATTCCAATGGCTGTTGGTGTGAGAAGTATGTAACATCCTAGTGGCATCCCTTTTTGAATGCTCTAAGGTATATGGGTGTTAATATTGGGAGAGGGCAAGACAGAGCTGTCTGGAAATGGGGACAGCTCTTAACAGGAATTTACTGAGGCAGCATGAGCTGCCTGGGCTTTTTCAGAGTCCTATATCAAGACCTGACAATTTTTATAAAAAAATGAGTCCTTCAAAAAGGCAGCTGTTCTCCCTTCTTTCCACCTAACCTCAAAGCCTAGAGAGCTGACAGTCACTACGTGTTAATTCCTACATCTGGGACTGGTCTTTCCTTTAGACAGCATGGTCTGAATTATTCCTAGTAAAAGAACAGCTTTAAAAAGCAACCAGCCAAGAACTGCTTTATATTCATAACAAATTTAAATCTAGGGAAGAGTATGTACCGTACACTCAGTATCACAGCAGACGGTACCTGTAAAACATATACAAAAGGTGTTGATGTCAGAGACGTGCAGCAGTATACAACATGAGAGAGTTTCTTGGGCGGTGGGAAGAATTACACTCTTTTGACAAAAGTCTCTCGTTACATGGAGGCTGGACAAGAAAGTCACAAGAAACCTCATTTTGGTGCAGACATAAGCAAAGCCAACCTTTTGCAGAGCTTAGACTTGGATTTTGCTGGCCATCTGGTTGGGTATTATGCATAATGGCATCCTTTCCAAGTAAGAATGTGACTTCAGTGCTTAGGTCAGAGATTTATTTGTTACCTCTTTCCTATTTGAAGAGAAGTGACTATTTGATTTGATAAAGTTGGCAGCTATTTCTGGACACTAAAGGAGTTTTTCTGAGCTGGAGATATTTCAAAGTTATTTGCATTTATCTTTTATAATTAAATGTCACTAGTTTAAACAAGAGAAAAAAAATGTTGTTTTTTGGGTGGCCTAAGTGACTGTTAATATCTTCCAAATGACTCATGGGGAACTACAATATGTTTGAGGGCAAGGGAAGCCCTTCCTCCTGCAGTGGCTCCAGCTGTTTCATCCTCACTGCCCATGCTTTGCTGTCTGCCCAGGTTTCCTCTGGCACTCAGAATTAAGCATGGGACTTCCACAGGAAAGTTGTTCCTGTGGACAGTATATTTGTCAAAGATTAGGTGAAGCTGTTTTCTCCAGACTTTTCCATGGGGGGTTAAGGTGACAAAGAACATTAATTTTTCAGCTTTAAAACAAGACTAATAGCACCTGCCAATCTCGCAGGAGTGTTATGCAGATAATTGCATTAGGACAGACAGATATACTGTGGAAATGGAACTTGGCATCTTAAAAGTTCAGCCCAAACTAATGGTTGCAATATCAATGTCCTGTTGATCTTATAGCTCATGCTAGATCTTCTTGCCATGTCTCTAGTAGTATTAACAAGCTAAAGTCAGCTCAGATTTGGTTCCCCAGGCTGCAGACATTCCAATGTAAGTTCAACTTTTTCCACTTACCTTTATTTCTGAGTTTCAGGGCAATGCAAGGAACCTAAAGGTGATTGTATAGAAACCTATGTTTCTCATTTTCTATCTTATTCTGGGCAAGTTCTTCCTTTGAAACAAATGGGAGAGACACACAGTATGTTAATATATACAGCCTAAAAATTTAATTTTTTGAGTCAGTGAGGAAGCAGGTTCAGAGATTCCCATAAAGATACAACTGTGACTACAAAACTTGTTAGCAACAGAAGTGAGATCATCTGAGACTACTGATACAGGAATGATTCAAATAGTTCAGGTTGACCTGAATTTTTAGAAATGAAGATAAAACGAGATCACAGTGACAGATGCTTTAGGAAGGATTTTTGGCTAGGATTTTCAGTGTTTTCCTATTTCTTTTGTTTAAAAAAAAAAAAAAAAAGCTTTCAGTATTTTCTAGCTGCAGCATTAACCCTTTTTTTCATGTCCAGGTCTTGATAATTAACAAATAAAAAGGATTGTGAAGAGAAGAGAAACAGCCAGTATCAGAGAAACTCCCAGCAGAACTCTCCGTAAATAACATGTCTCTTAAACTGACTCATCAGTGTCTCTGAAAAATCTCACTTTTGTATCAATAAAAGGTTCAAAGATATTGAACTAGAGAGAAACTTGACAAAGATATTAGCACATTGTCTGAAATTGCAGCCCTGATCAGAGTGTTAAGTACAGTGCGGTGTGTGAGGACAGGCAGGGATGCGGCTTTTCACCACTAATTAAGAAAGATGTGGGGAAATGAGGACTTGTTGGCTTTTAGTATCCCACACAGCACTTGCTGACACAGAGAAAGGGTGCTATTTTTCACACTCTATGCTGGACTTACCAATAAGAGAAGATATTTTAAAGTCTTAATGAGAGGCCATCATTTGTATTCCTCATTGGCATTTTTCTAAGGCAGAACAGAACAAGATTTGAGTAACTAATCTTTGTTTGTTCTTGTTTTAAAAAGAATTGTCACTTGGAAAATCTGTTCTGACACTAGACAACCTTCAGGGCAACATGAGATAAGCAAAATCTCTCCATGTCTTCCTGGAATGACCACAAACTCTTGAAACTCTTCGTATCCTATGATTATATCTTGTAGTCTAGAACAGCTAAAAGCCAGGAATATTTACCAGTAGCCTAGCCGTGACCTTATAGAAAAAGTTATGCTCTGATCACAGAAGTTTGCTACAGCCACAAACAAGAAATTCACTTACCTTTCTTCTCTTCTGAGACACAAAGCTGACTGAGGAGCCTGATGAACAGCGCGGTTGTTTTTCAAGAACCCCTAAACGTGTTAGATTTCTAGGCTGTGCTATGTGAGAACAAATGTCCACATAGCCCATCTTAAGCAGTGCCCAAACACAACTGCCTAGGGAATAGAAAGGACAGGAGAAGAATATCGCTCAGAAAACATATAGAATTGCCCCCCTAATATTCTCCCATCCTCCAGAAAATTTCTATCTCTGAGCCTCCCTCAGTCAGGCATGATTTTTATATTTGTAGTTTTTCTCAATGAATTTTTCTTCTGTGAATTTACCTAGTTGTTCTTGAATCCACCGTTTACATCTTGTTATTGTGGAATAAATTACAACCAAGTGGTGGGAGCTCCCTGTGGTCTCCTGCCTTGTGTTTTACCTGAGGACTGAACCTACCTGGAGAAAAACATGTACACACAAAAGGAGATTAATCTGATTAATGGAAGGCGGAGAGCTCTCCTGATTCCCAACAAACCGATTTAATGAATGTAAGCACTGATGGCATTTGAGTCAAATGGGGTAACCTTTGATATGTTTAAGGAAAGCAAATTGTGAACACACAAATTCTTGCACACCAACAATGAAGTTAGGCTATCAGTATATTTACTATACTGCATGACACCTGTCTAGTTATTACTAGTCATATGCTCTGTGCCTTCACCTGTCATCTGTAAAATAAGGTAAAAGTTCTCACTTGATAGGCATTGCAATGATAAATAAATATTAAGAACATTAATATGCTCAACTACAGAGCTGATCTACAGATAGAAAATGTTGACTTTTTCCCTAAAGAAAATCAGTGGGCAAAGAGTTTTCAGATACAGACTTTCACGTGACCACTATTTACCACGGAGACCAAGGACCATAGTGACAGAAATGGCATTTGTGTTATTTGTTATTTAAATGTTAGTCATCATCCTATGATGTAACTCATAATTAAGTAATAAAATATTCTTTAAAAAAAAATCTGTAAAACTTTGGCCAAAAAATGCCATGTTACTGTAGATTACAACGTATTTATGGGTTCATCATATATATTAGTAACACAGCAGGTTCTTACAACCCTGTAAAGTCTCATTGACTTCACTGTGGTATGAATTACCACCTAGAAATAATACTTGCACAGATATTATTACTGCTCCACAGAAGTATGGCCATTTTTACATCCCTGCTCTTTCATGCTTTCATGTTATGTTACTCTAATTGTTTTTGGTATTAATTACCTGTCAGTGCAACTGAGCACTAGACAAAGAAAGGCTGATTAGCTTCTTATTCATTTCATGACAGTATTCAGCATTCAGGAATGATTTTACAATAACAATCTTAAGGACACCTTCCCAATCAAGTGATTTTATTTTATTTTATTTTTTTTATTACAGAAGGATGTGAATTCTGTCCTCTCAAAGATAAGCAGTGGCCTGACACTGCTGTGAAAGTGGTGCATGCCCAACCCACAAAAGCAGCATGTACTTAGAAATTATCATCCTTTCACATAGGGAATTTGTGTGTGCCCCTCTTAACACTTCCATCTTGCAGACGGCATCCAGAGGATATGAAATGTACAGTATCAGCCTTTTTATGCCTTTTATGATGATTTCCAAGAGTAATTGGTGCTCATTACCATTCAGCTTCTATAAAATTGTACTTAGAGTGCATGATGAACTAGTAGGAGGGTTTGCTGCTTTTTGTCTGTTTTTATTATTATTCTTTTATGGGTACTACATGGCACAAAAAATAGTGGAAGAGAAAATAATATAAGGGTGAGGAGACCTTGGAGTTGTTTATTTCACAGGCTTGCACAACACTTCCAAGGAGGACCTATAAATGGCAGCAGTATGGAATCGGAAAGAAAAAAAATAAAATAAAACACTCTTTTTATGACTCCATGCACTCTTTTAGGCAAGAAGCCATAAATCAGCAGCAAGGTCATAGCAACAGGTCACACTACAGGTCGGCAAGAATTTACTCTGGCATGGACGTAGGCAGCTTTTGATACTGCTGTTTTTGCTTAGTGTGGAGTGAAGTACTCAAGGTAACAATGGCACTGAGTAGCATGCAGAAATCTGTGAACCCCACAGACCTTGAAGGTGAAGTCTCTTCCTCTTTCTCCTTCCCTCCTTGTGCCTGTTCTTCCAGGTGGCTCATGATCATACATTACTGACATGAGGAAGGAAGGCAGGCAGGCAGGCATAGGCCTGCCCAGGTTGAATATACCTCTTTCCTCTTTTCTTTCCTTCCCTTCCCTCTTTCCTTCTCTCCCCTTCCTTCCCCTTCTCCATTCCTCTCTCCCTTTCTCTCCTCCTTCTTTTTCCAAAGTATCAAAATCCAAATATTGCAAAACAGTATTTAGCCCAGCTGAACCTAACATCCATATAGCACCCCACCATTGCTCACCACAGCTTCACTTGAGTCCACCAGTCTGGATATGTGGGATCACTTGGAGTATTCTGAGCTAAGATACTTGAGGTCTCCTTATAGCCTCTGATCTACATAGTCTCCTAATTCTCACCAGAGGCAAAAATTTTACTCCCTCCTTTGCCTTCTGCTGTAAGTTAACATGACCTGTGCTATTCTACTTTCTTTCTAATGCAGTTTTTATGGGGTATTATTATTACTTGCTTTCATAACATTAATTAATGTCATGTATTTTTACAAGTGTTCGAAGTCTACTTAACCTGTCTAGCTTGTTGTATGCAACTTATTATTGATTCAAGCCCTTTGCTAGACCTTGAGAAAATATTAGATAATTAGTTAGTGGAATGCAGCCTTTCTAAAAGCCATTTTCTTCAAAGGTCTTGTAGGAGTAAGACCTTATTCTCTTTTCTGCATGGGCCTATCTTTCTCAATCTGTTGCTACAAAAAAGAAAAAAAAACACTAAAAAATGTATTTTCCAATTTTTATCACTGAAATGAAATTTGACATTGTCATAAAGAAGAGAAAGAAACAGCATAGGCTGCTAGGCAACAGTCTGTGGGAGAAGCATTAGTGGGACTCGTCTGAGCTTGACCTACTGTGTAAGTTCCAGCTATTCCCAAGCATCACTTCCTCAGACTCCTCAGGGTATATCATCCAGAGTTAAAAAAGGAGAATTTTCCTAGATTCTTGACTCCTCCTTGGCTCCCCTTCATTTGGAAGCCTCATGCTCATACTAATCTCCTTAGGCTTGGCTGGTATGTCTAGGACTTTGTCTATGTCTTAAAGACACTCCACAGCATGTACTTATCTAAATTACTTCCTCAGTTTCCCTGATGTGGGAGCTCTCCTTCCCTAAGTACTGTGAAACCTACTGCACCTAGGTTCGTGTCTGTGAAGGAGACAAAATACGTCTACAGAGCGATGCTAGTACCTTCTTGAGCATACTCCATCACCTAACTTGTGGTCACATCTGAACTTGTTTCATATTGGCTAAAGTGGGATAACAGCTGGAGTATCAATCAAATTTCTAGGTGTAGCACAGGCAGGGTTTCATACCATCTTTTCATAATGTCCAGTGTCCATTGGCATCTCAATGCAGAATGTGTTGTAATTTCAGGACAAAACAAAGTTGATTTAAACCCTAGTGAGATTAGTTTATTTTAACTTGTTTGACTGCTCTCTAAGGCATACTAGAAATGTTCAGCTAGTCAGTAACACCTAAAGGTGCCTTAAAAATAATAATAAAAAAAAAAAATACAAAGCAAGCAAAAAACAATCACATAAAACACCCCACCATCTGCTATTGTCATTACAGATGATGAAAGATGGGTTAGTTGAGTCTTGGATCTCTTCTGCTTTAACTTAGGATATTCAGCATATCCTCAAGCACCTTCAGCATTAAGCTAAGTTACACTTTCTGACTTTGTCATGAAAGCACTTGTTAAGTTGGCCATAGCTGAGAAATTATTTAAGAAGTTGTCCCATAGGGACAGCAAGAGGCTAGGGACTGACTTCTAGTTCAGACCCCAAAAATGACTGTGTTCAGAGTCCAACAAGGTGCTGCTGCAAGTTGTTTCAACCTGCTCATTTGACTTCATGGTAGAGGGGTTTGATTACAGCTGGGAGGTGGGTTAGGAAGCCATTGCATCACTGCTGCAAGGATGAATCTGGTTCAAAAGCATACACATGATTAGGACATGCCGATTTTATAAACAGGAATGCAAATTTGATGTAATTGCAAGTGTAGTGTAAAAATATAATCTAAATCAACCAGTCATACCTGGTGTCTTAGCAGCTATCATGGCTGGGTGGAAATGGTCCCTGCTGCTGGACAGGAGGGGGGGGATGGGGCGTAGCACTGAGTCCAATCTCTCTCTGCTATGGGGCATTGCTTGCTGGGTGTGGAGGCACAGATACTACAGAGCTGAAGGGAGAGATGAGTGAATCTACATAAAACAGGCTACAACCTGAGAGAAAAATGAGATGTCACAATAAATTGTTCAAATCTCTCCTTTTGTGAAGAATGAAATAGTTTACAATGGTGACATCACATTATTATCCCTGTGTATCTGAGTTAACGTCTCATTGAAACAAATGGGACAGTTCACTTGAGAGTTATTGTGCAGCTGTCTGCAGATACAGGAAGAACATTATATCTTTTGTCTTCGGTTCCCACTTAGGGGCTTGTCTTCACTATAGTTTCCCCCTAGGACACTTATTTTTAAGGAAAGCTAATGATAATAAATAAAAAAGAGAATTTTAAAAAATTCAGAGTTGTATCAGCGCTGCTCACCATTGTACGTTCCAGACCAGCCCATACTAGGCTTACAGGTATCAGTGGACAGAAAATAGTAGACATGTTTTTTCCTAATAGGTGGGAAATCAAGTAAATTTCAAGTAAATGCTTGCAGTAGAAGATAGAGTCCAATCTTTCATGACAGCCTGGAACTCTAATAAAAATCTTCATCACACCAATTCCCAGAGGTACAGAATGATAAAATTGTGAATGATTGATATTCATCCATCTGCAATATTCAGACTCTGTGCCAGCCTCCCAAGTAAGTTACATTAAATAACCACATTTCAAGTGCAGTCAGATTGGTGGGGTTTTGTTTTGTTCTTTTTGTTGTTTCTTTGTTTGCTTGGTTGCTTGTTTTCATTAAGTAGGTAAGGCAGCCGGTGGAAGGCAGTGAATGTCAGGCGTATGCCTGGAGCTTTGTAAGTTTGAAAAATTTGTCTTAACAATCATCAAGTATAATAAATAGCTCTCCTTAAGAAACAGAGCCTTTGTCCATCATGCATTCATGTTGCATACATAAAATGGTACCGTCAACATTCCCCCCACTCAATAACTTGTGTTATTGAGATGAGCTGGCTATGACAAAAAGAGAAAAACTGGCAGGAGCTAAAAGGCAAGATGGCCAGAGATGGTGTCAATTGGTGCACAAAGTTGTGTTTTCTGTGACAGAAACTTCCCTGCAGAGGCTGAATGGAGGGTATCATGATTAGATAGCTTCCCAAAAATAGTTTTAAGAGGAGAAGACTTCTCTGTCACCTCTGCCTTGTTCAGATGTTGTTAAAACTTCAAGTGTGATGCAACATGCAACCCAGCCAGCTGGTTTCAGAAAGATGCATTCAGGGTAAAACAGGCTCAGATAGCTGTTTCTAGAAGTAAGAGGAAAACAGACTCTATCTCAAAAAACTATAAAAGTTTGTCTTATTTAGCTGAGCCAAAGTGGAGACTGAGGATAGTTATGTGGGTACTGCCAGATAAGTGCTTTAGAGATTAAAATGAATACGAAGGAAAAGAAATAGTAGAGCTAAGAGAAAAATCTTAACATGGGATGAGTGTGTGGGAAGTGATGAGTGGGAAAAAGCTGGACATGAATGTATGTTGGAAGTTAGAAAATTATTTTCCATTTACCAGAGATGTGTTTTTCTGGAGAAACCTTCCAACTAGGTCAGACAACTACACATTGTTGATGAATTTTGGATCCTATGTAATGATTTCTTGGAGTGGTGGTAGAAGACTGGAATCTTAACTTTTCTCAGAAGATGAGAAAACCAAAGCCATAGGTTACAATCAGTTTGGAGATCAACTCCTTTTATGAACCAGGCATTTTCCTGCAAGTGTTTCATAATTTGTGATTCAAAACCACCAAATTCTGATCTTATTATAAAGATCATGAAGATTATAAAGGTGCTATATAAAATGAATGCACATTCTCAACACATTGGTTTGTTCAAGTGATACTGGTTTCAAATTAGACAAGTATGAAGAAAAGCAGTGGTACATGCAGCTTGTTTGCTAGACTTCCAGATATGGTGGAAATATCAATTATATTCAGTGGTGTTTTGATGCTGGATGATAAGGTGATTTGTAAAATTGGTTGAGCAATATTTTTTTCTCCTTTAAAATATACTATAAATGTAGTTTCTGTGGTTGCTTTGAATATTTTTCTCTTTTATTTTTGCCTAAACTTTCATAAAAGAAAGAACAGAACAGGTAATATTTGAAATTAAAAAAAAAAAAAAACACTTTCTACCATGCAGAGATTTAATTGACTTTTAATGAGAATGTCTATGATATTTAAAGTCAAGTTTCAATCAAAGCACAGTTTCAAAGAACTTTTATTTTTTATCATTTTCAATCAAACTGTCTTTGGGAGAGAGTTGTTGCCAGAGGTTTGCTGCCTGTCATCTGTGAGTTTTCAAAATTTAATACATAAGTTTCAAGGGAGTCCTGACCCATTCAAAATACAGAGATGTGCTGTGCTTGTGCTAAAAAGGTAGAAAAAGTGAATGTGTATACTACAATCACACAGACAGCATCTGTTGTATTCGTTCATCATTGCACATAGAGTTATAAACTACAATGCAATTCTTTTTTTTGACACCTGGGCTTGCTTTAAAACAAAAACTGCATTTATTCCTTCCTTTGTATTAAGCAATTACTAAAGCTTTTTTTTTTTGTCCTCATTTTTTTCCTGTTCTCTTTGTCCTTTTTCTGCCTGTCCCTATCCAAATAATTTCTGCTTGAAATTAACAGGTTATTGTGTTTCTTGTCTCCTAAGAGTGAGAGGTGCAGCACGATAGACTGCTGTGGGGGTATCAAATACAGAGAAGTGAATTTTGGCAGCACCCTTTATTGGCAAAGTGCAAACCCTATTAGGATTATTTGATACAGTGCAGTGATAAGAATAATTTAAGATTTAGGCAATAATTGAAGAACAAGCCATTCTGAATTCCCTGACTACATGAAAGGATGGGGTTCAGGGAAATCTGAGATTCTACAGGGAAATGAAGATGAATAACTGGGAGAACAGGGGTATTATCTTTCTCGTTCATTGCCATACAAAGCCAATCTGTTTAAACTCTTTTCAAATAGTGAAACCATAGGGTCACTTGACTTGCGTTTTATAAGTACGATTTATAAAGGGCACTGTGGTAGATGGTTCTTTCATGTGAATCATTGCAGCCTTTTTAAGAAATAGATTATACTGATAAAGAAATAGCTCTCACACACACCAAATAAAATAAAATAAAAAAGGATATTGCTGATATACTGGTTTCTTTCTTCTTTTCCTTAGAAGCAGGAAGGGCCATCACAGACAGCCTGAAGTTTCTGCTCCTGTAGTTAACGTGGAAAACATGTCATCTACAGAGGGGATGTTTTAATTAATTACCATAGTTGCTTCAGCTGTCTCTGAGGATTTAATAGATAGCTGGCAGTAATTCTTCAGCAGCTTTTCAGGAGTGAACTTCTATACATTTAATATTTTTTCTCCCTAGACTCTAAGACATTGGTGCAATTCCTACTTACGCAATGTAAAATTTTAGCCTATATAAAAGGTGTTGTAAAAGCTTGCATCTAGGAATAATTTATTCCAACGTACTCAGTGATGTTTTTGGAAACAGTGTCATATATTGTGGGGCATTAACTAATAGAAAGAAAGCCAGGAAAGAGGTCAAATGATGTACTGTGAGAGTAGTCAGGCTGTGCAGCTCTCATGTATTAGAAATGCACAACTGTGCTCTTTGAAAAGGAAATAAAAAAAAAAAAAAAGAGTCCAAGAAAGGTGATTTATCATACCTTTCATTTTTGATGAATGTCCTACACTGCCTGGTTCTAAAGAACAAATTCTTTATCAATGAATCCCTCAGGATGATCAGGTTTTCTGTGGTGAAGTTAAATTAATAGTTTCACAAGTAATTAAGTTCTGGCTTAGCTTTCCAATTTACTCCCCAAATCATGCAATAGAGGCTTGACAAAGAAATTGAAAGTCTTGTATATTTGTTATTGAGTTGATTTAAAAGAATGAGTCCCTTTGCAGATTTAATCTGTCATCAGTTTATTAATTACTATGAAATCAGAACATTCTCACGTATGAAAAATGGGGAGATGTGTGTTGTAAGTAAACTACAACTGAGCTTGATATGTAATGATGAAGTTGTTCTAGTTCAAACAGAAATTAATTCAGATCTTTTACACTTTGCTGTACAGGGGATAGACTGGATGATAACACCACATATTCTGGTTTCTTAACATATGAATCTGCTAATTAACTCTACCTTGTGTATTATGAATATATCAAATGTTTCAAATCCATATCACAGTTTGTTAGTACAATAGCAGTAGTGAGTATCCTAATCTATTTTATTCTTTTTCATTTTTCAGTCAGATAAGTAGATGTTTGTTACAGGTAAGGCTTAAGGGGAACAGCGTGCATACAAAGCCCCAGCTGTCAATATGGGCAATTCTTATCAGTGGTGTGAAATTTCCCCCACCCACACACAGAACACATCTTTTTCAATCCTGCTGCCTGGACCTGATAATCATATTTAAGAGGTGGTGTTATGTTCCCATCCTTCACCTCTTTATTGATATAACATGGAGGAAGAGGAAAAACAGCTGTTTTCTGAGGGAGTTTTGGCATATTCTCACTGTGTGCAAACTGAGATATTCAAAATCAAGGCAATGGTGCATTAACTTGGGCATGTGAGTAGTGATGGTTTGTTGTTTATTTTTGACTCCTTGTGATAACGACTATGACAGGAACTGGAGAAACAACTGGGGAAAGGGAGGAGGAGATACAGATTTTTACACGTATCAAAGTGAGGATTATTTTTGAAAGCCTGTGTTTAAGACACTTGTCACTGTTGCTCCAGTTATTTCTGAGAACCCCTCTGTATTTCCAGGAGTTTTCTTGACTCAGAACAGCTGAAAAACAGTGTTGGCAGCGTGTAGGTTTTCATATACTGCTCTCACTGCTGAGCTTCACCTCTCCCCATGAAATGCTGAAGGAAGGTACTGTTACTCATGGTGAATGCCTAACAAGTGGAATAAGACAGTGATGTTTGCTCTCCTCCAGTGACTTCCTGTTTATGAAATACTTACTAAATAACTAAAGCCATCGTTATTTTATTTTTTGTCTTTTTCTTCTGAGCATTTAATGTGGTGGTTTTCAAGCTGATTGCTGTCTTTCATGAAAAGATTGAGTAGTACAAAGAGAGTGCAAGAAATTATACCAAGCTCTCTCTCTCTTTTCTTTTTTTTTTTTTTTTTTTTTTTTTGCTTCCATTGACCCTGATTGCCTTTACAGATATGGCACT
The DNA here is from genome assembly GCF_964211835.1 of Anser anser. Taxonomy (NCBI): domain Eukaryota; kingdom Metazoa; phylum Chordata; class Aves; order Anseriformes; family Anatidae; genus Anser; species Anser anser. The sequence continues at coordinate 31,448,885 of NC_139727.1, read as the reverse complement.
AGCATTTTAGCTGGTAAAGGAGAGGAAACAGATTCTTTTAAATGAAATTAATGCACTTTTATTCTCCTCTATGGAGACTCTCTTGTTTGTTTGGATGTAGGGAGGAATAAGTGTAATAGGAATGTTCTTTTACTTCCAAGATGTAAGCTAATAGTCAGTGCCACTGCAGCAGAGACATGTAAGGTTAAGGAAACAAGTCATACCATTATTCAACAAAATATTCTCTGATTAAAACAACTGGTTTCAAACATTGAACTTGCCAAATGTCAGCAAAACCCAGCCAGGTGACTTGAAACAGTCTCATTTTAATGAGCCCTTTTTAAAGAGCTCTGCCAATTTGTGTCAGGTATATATTTACTAGTTTATGCTGGCAAATGTAGATTTCCAGGCTTTTAGATTAGCAAAGACAATTTATTTATTTATTTATTTATTTGTGTGTGTGTGTGTGTGTGTGTGTGATTTGGAGGCAATAACAACGTTAAAAATCAAGAAGTGAATTTTTACAGAACAGAGCTGATGAAAAGAAATGCTTTTGGTTTTAACCTCTGCCTTTCTCCTTACTTAAAACCTCCTGACACTCTCTCATCACAGCCCACAAGTTTGGCAGCTGATTTTCACAACCACTAGAAGCATGTCTCATACAAAATTTAGCACCTTGCTAAGCTAGTCAAGTACAAAATCATGTTGATTATGTGACTTTGTCTCATTTGTTAGCTCCTGATAGTTCACTACAATATATCAGTTTAGTCATAATCTGTACAAATTGCACGTGCAAGCAAAGCATCCTGTAGATGCCTTTCCAAAAATGATGAGCTATCAGAATGAACTCGAGACAGCAGGCAAAGGATGCAATAATTTTGCCTGTGCTGGCAGATTTTGCTGCTTCAAACACAGAAAGAGGTGGAGAGAAAGAGACAAAGGTTTCTTCTAGGACAAATAAACCCTTCTTAGTCCCTCTTCTTCTCTCACACCTGACCTCCACCAAAACCCTGCTAGCTCCTCCCAGCTTTTCTCAAGTGTCTGATATGCCTTAAGATGGCCTTGAAGACCCTGATAGATAATTATGTTAGAACAAAGTGAACATTTATTCATAAGCTGCAGTGGACTTACATAATGCACCTTTTCCTTTGCCAAATGTTTTTCCCCCTAGGATTAATATTGTTATCGATTGCGTTAAAGGAATTAATTATTTCTACTTCTTTTTGGTAACACTTTACAATAAATTTGATGTCTGTTTCTTGCTTAAGTACCAGTCATTAAATAGGAAAACATCTTTTAGCCACTGAATACTAAGCTTTCATTTCAGCCACATTTTAGGACATATGCCAGGAGTATTCACAGACTTAAGTTAAGCAAATGCTTAAGTGTTTTTTCTTGGATGAGAACCACTGATTAGAATTTCAGAGGATTGATGCATTAGGACACTAATACATCACTGGAGAGGAAGATATAATTGAACAACAGCCATGATGATGTCTAAATTGCCTTCTGGATGAGATTCCCCATGTTTTGAGTGGGTTTGAAATAATTAAACTTTAATCAGCTACAGAAATGCTTAAAAAAATTACACATATTTACCAGGTGACTGAATGAGATAAATTAATACTTACAAGCATAGTCTAAGTTTTTTTTTCTTTGTGAATAAGGAAATAATTTACTGATTACAGGCCTCTAAACTAGTATTTGGATCAAGAGCATGCAAGTGGACTGCAAGAAATACTAATAAATGCTAAGCAATCTGTCTCACAAGCAGGTGATGTTAGTGTTTGGGGAACTTTGCCACAAGATTATTCATCTCCTTTCTGCTATTATTGGGGGCCCACTGTGATAAACCGTCTGCTTCCAAACTCAGAACCTTAAGATTTCAGGTATATTCTAACTTGTCACTTTACTCTGAAACATTAGAAACAGAAAGACAATGGGAGATGGATGCAGTCTGTGAAATATAGATATAGAATCAGATTAAATACTTCTTCCACATTTGGGGAATATTCACAATTGGGGTTGTGGTTCCAACGTCCTTCCAGCCTTTACAAACTGGTCCCTCAAATTAATTCAGGCTGTCCCTTTTCCGTACATCCCTGAAACTCTTGGTCTTCTTCCAGAGACATCAAAAAGCCCAGATTCAATTCTCACTTTGAACATTGGTTTTAACGAGCTGCAAGGACACCTACTTCAAGCCACAGTTGCACCTGTCTCAAGGCCCCCAGGAACACTCAGTGTGCTCCCAACTACAAAGAACCACCCCCCTTTATTTTTTGTATAAGAGAGATGTACATCAATACTCTATATGTCTATGTGTCATGTACAGCTATAGATGTAGTTGTCAATATAGAAAAAATATCATCAGTCATTTTATGTTTGGCTTTGTTTTTCTGATAGAATCCTGACTTTTCAGAGGTAAAGTACCTCAGGTTATGTTCCAATGGGCCTTTTGTTCACTGACTTCAGTTGTCAGTTCTGGCCAGTGGCTGAGGGACTTGGCTTTGCTCTTCACTGAAGCATTGTTTGTAAGGTTGCTTCATTTCAGATTTAAATGTTCCATGCAAAAAACACGTCAGGAAATTATATTTCTTATTCTTTCTGTCTGAATTTCTGCTTATGAATCTTAATGTCATTGTCCTAAATCTTTTATCACAAAAGAAAGATTGTGCTTAAGTAATTGATGAATTTGGGATTTTAATATATAGAAACAAATACATTAGCTACATTAAGACCTAGCTTTTTGCATGTATTCCTTCATGTATCCTTCCAGTTAGTGCCATTTTACAAGCAGTCAAGTTTTAGAACCATGAGCTTCACCCAGTTCTGCCATGGGCCATTCTACATAGTACAGGCTGTATTAGATCAGTCGTGTGGGACTGATACATGCTATATTGGCCCAAACAGAAAGAGAATATTTATTCTAATTAATGGTGAAGATATTTCATTTCCATTCTATCCAAATACTTACCTGGTGACTATTAGAAGAATATCCATCTTTTGTTCATTTACCTTAATTACACACATTCAAGTAAGCATTGATAGCCTGTTTCTTTCTTTCTTTCTGCCTGCCTCTCTCTCCACCAGTGTAACTAAAAGAGGAGAATTAGAAGTCAAATCTGAAGATTTCAGATTTTATCTCATCAACAGTGAATTTGGTGGAAATTGTCCTCTTGACTTCAAAGAACATTGAATTGTGCTCTGTTATATAAAATGTCTGCGATAAATCTGGGAAATTAATTTACTTACACTTAATACCCTGTTCAATATCTTAATCACTCATTGAGAAAATATAAAAGCACCATCACTATTATACATCTTCATTAAAATGGTTGGGAACAGCATCTTGATGATCATAGCTTAACCAAAGCAGTAAAAAAAATCATGTCTAAAAATAACCAGCCTTCTAATATGGATCCTGGGTGCTTGCAATTTTGACTCCCTTACCTTCAGTCCTTAGCCAAGATTCTCTTTTTGCATGTAGTCATTGAACTAAGCATCAGTTTTGTGTAAACAGAACATGCCATTCATTAATCCTGCAGTAACAGCTAGTGTGTAACCTTAGGTTTCTCAGCAATGTACAAATGTTTGACAAAAGACTATGACAATTAAAGCAGCTTCCTTCATCAAAATAGAATGGTTGCAAAGAGCTGTTTCACTATCGTATAGCTGTCAATAAAACAGCTGAATGTGAGCTAATAAAAAAGTCTCTTTCTTTCTGCTGCCTACAGCGAGAGAGAGAATAATAGTTGAAAAAGGGCAGGAATGGGAACACCTGGAGTAGATAATTGCATGCTGCTTACTGGACTCTCTGGCTCTATTTTGAAGCTTGATACAGTAATAAGGAATAATGCAGCAACTGTATAGTCTAGGGGAAAGCAGGATCAGCAGGGCAGATTATTTTCCCTTCTTCCAAGTCCATTTGCTAAATCGTTGTATTTTGAACTGCACTGAAACATCCTCAGAACTAGAGATGCAGCAGGAAGCTAGTCAGAACTGCTGAGTGCCTTGCTCTTTTTGCCTTGGTCCTAGCTTTGAATCCTTCTCTAAAGGTTGCAGAGAAAATAATAATAATAAAAATAAAGTTCATCATCATCAAAATATTCATTTAGACAGTGCATCCACAATTGCTGACTCTTTTCTTGGAAGAGGTTCCAGTTTATAACCAGCACAGGTTGTCTGCCCATGTTGGGAGTGGCTGCACTCTGCGAAAGGACTTGAGGACCCGTTTTAAGACTTCTCTGAAAGAAGTCATGAGCTATCTTGAGGAAACCAGGATAACACTAGAGCTGGTGAACACATCCAATTTACTTTGATCAGAAGTTAGGAGATAGCTGGGACAAACTGATCCAGAAGGTTAGAAGCATTCCTGGATGCACAGCATGTCCTTGATGATCAGGGACAGTTTGGTTGACCCAGTGTGCTTTTGGGAATCTGACACACTTCTCTCGGGAACTGTTTTCCACATAAAGGTGACAACAAAAAATATCCCAACTGTTTCAGAGAAGACAAGTCTGTGGGTTTTAATTAAAATCCACATCAGTGACTCACCAGGAATCACTGTCACGCTCTCTGAATTGTGGTCCTGGCTAAGAAGGATATTGTAGCCCTGAGTACCATTCGCCCAACTCGTGTGAGAGAGTTTTCCCACAGAGATTTCACAGACTTTCGGTTAAGGTACAGTGGGATGTGTGACTGAACTAGGGACCTCAAGAGAAGGAAGGATATCACCAGGATGTGTTATCATGGATCATCTGCAATAACTGACCCAATATAAGGCAAGCATAGGAAGTAGCACACAATTAGGAGTATTTTAAGTTGGCCAAGTATGAAGTTATAAGGGAGCAGAATACTGTTGGAGTTTGCAGGACAGCTTACTTCAGGGTGAGTTACTTCCCCTGACAGGACAAGGGCATAAACCTTTACTGTTTTTTTTGTCACTCAGGCTTTACCTACTATTCCTACAGCCATTGTTACAGTGTCTTTGAGCTCCAAGAGTCCAGAGGGAAAGGTATAGGCTTTGCAGCCTCTCTCAATGCAGAGATATTTGGAACAGCTGAGTTGTTGGGGGTGAGGAGGGTAAGACCCCCGCCACTCCACCTGTCAGCACATGCAGTTCTTATTTCTTCCCTAAAATGTTCTAGGACTTCCCAGGCAATTCGTATGTTGGCTTGCTTCCTATCTGTAGGTTTTCTCTGATTGGTATCAGTGCTGTGACATGCTATATATGCTGATCTGTTAGACTGAGACCCTCTGTGTTATGCTGCATACCCTATAAATTTTAAATTTAAGCAATTAGAAACACTTTCTTCATTGGATTAATGGAGAATAAAATGAAACGCTGACAAATTTATTGGCTCTCCTGTAGGCAAGGTAAGCAGAAAGGAGAAAAAAAAGGCAAAAAAAAAGGAGAGAAAAGAGAAAAAATAAAAGCAAACAAAAAAGGATGTTCACTAGCCTTTCATGAAAGTAAATAGCAAAGTATTTGGCATGTTGATTGACTCTCTATCAATCTACTTTCTATGTACCGACCAAATCACTGCAAATATTTGCCTCCTGGTGACAGGCAAACAGCAGGTCAATGCTGAAAAAATGGATTACATTGGTTTTTAACTCAAAATTGAATACCCCTTACTTTCTGGCTGAAGAAAAAAAAAAGTAGAAAAAGAGTCATGGAGGTCAAACAATAATTATCTCGGTAATTTAAACAGCTGAGATTGAAGGAAAAGCTTAGGGAGAATCAAGAATATCCTGAGCTGAATATCCACAAGAATATCCACAAGCATCATCAAGTTCACACTGATTCAAAGCTGGGTTTGTTATGAATGCTAATAGGAAAAGTAGGCATATCTTGATTTTGAGGAAATTTAGTTTGTGCTAGAAAGGCAGGCTCTGCCTCGAGAACAGTTCTGCACAGTCTAACCAGCTAGCTGGGCTCTGATCTTCTACCTATAGTGACTCTTGTTTGGACAGAGAGGATGTATTCCTATGCTGCTGTCCCCTGCACTGTGCTGAATTTCCATAAAGAGTACCATGGTCCATGTGGAGTTTGTGGGAGGACAAGATGCTCAATTGTAAATTAAAAGGGAAGAAGGAGCTCTGGGTAGGACAGTGGTACAAAAAAAAAAAAATGTGCACCACTCTCGGGATATTTTGTTCTTGAAAGAGAAAGAGAAAGAAGACCTTCGCCCCTCTGGGGAGGAAGCTTGTCAGCTCTTCCTCTCTCTCTCTTGTTTCTTGAGAATATTAATATTTTAGCACTTCTCATTTACTAGGTAACCTCTCTCATATGTATTTGACACACTGGAAACAAAACTTTCCTCAGTGCAACAGGAACAGCTTTAGACAAGCCTGCTAAAGTCAGAAAGGGAGCTTCACTCCATGATGGGAGATGGATGATACTGGTGAAGAAAAACCATGTGAATAATTCATGCAGCATATTCAGATGCCATGTGATCCTGAACTAGCATGAACACACTATTTGCTTTGCATTCATAATGTTTCATTAACCACTGTAGAGATGAGCAAGGCAAAGTCATTAAGTTTAGTGTAATGTTGTTTTAACGCTAATTCTTGGTTGTATTACTATGCAAAGACTGTGACTACAAGGGACTTGGACTGCTTCCGTGAGTTTGCTTTCAAAATCACTCCCCACTCAGGGGAATATTTACTCGAGAGGGACTTCATCCTCCCATCTCCCAGCTCATAAAAAGTGCTTGAATCATCTGAGATTTCAGAGCAGAGGGATATCTAAGTTCCCGTAAAAGAGTACTGGCTTGAGAGATCCTTTTCAGGTAAACACTAAGCAACCCTTTCCCATTGCATGCCAGAATTATGTTCAGACTGAATCAAGTTAGAGAGAAAAATAGGCTCCCATCTGTCATTTTTAAAGACATCAGTTGAATTTATTACTGGAAGGTGCAACATAGTGAAGTCTGAACAGCCAGGACCTAGTTGTGGAGGGGAACAGAACATGGCCACGAGGAGTTGAGCCCTCTCAAACTCTAGGGGATTCTGCTACACAAAGAGAAAGCTTGGATGAGAAATTCTGGCTGAAAAAAATCCAAATTTTGAATAAAAATTTCACCCTGATGATAATTTATTCATACCCATTGAGACTACTTTTAATGGTTAACATTTTCATCTGGAATATATTGTGACCTTTGTGAGAAATGTTTGTTTTTTCACCCATTCTTGCAGAGCTTATCCCACACTTGCTTAGCTGTTAGCATATCACCCAGGTTTTATATGACTGCTTTAATATTCAGCTGACATAACATCCTTATCACAGGATCCCTTAGTCGCTGTTCTGTCTCTCACTCTGTCTGAAAAGAAAATATTTTTTTGTTTTGTTTTAAAGGGTTACATCACAGAGACTTGCATGAGCTGCAGACTTGCCTGAATTAATTTTCAAGAAATCAGGTGCTGTGTTAAGTAGCACATATTAGGGAGAATCTCTGATTCTTGATGATGGCTGAAGGGTGAAAAGGACAGGTGATACTTATTCATTGAAACCTTATCGAAGACATTTTCTACCCAGGGTTGCACCTGGTATGATGCTCTCCCAACTGTTTTTTTCTTGCTTCCTGCTGGCTGGAGTGCAGAGAAGTTCAATAAGGCTCTTGCTGCCTCTAAGCAATGAACCTGGTGGTTTTAGCTCCAGTCATAGAGGATTATAATTACAGTCACAGAGTCTGTGAGTTCAGGCTCTGCGGATGATTCAGCCCAAAGCAAGTTGTCACATGAGCCAACCTTGTAACCTCAGTGGGATGTAAAGTGGACTGGAGCGGGGCCTGGTTATTTTCTCTGTGTACAGTGTGCCATTAAACATGAAAGGTTCCTGAAAAGTCATGCCAGTTCTTGTGATCATTTTGCAGCATTGCTCCAAGATTAACTGTGTAAAACTCACAGCAATTCTGCTAGCAAAAGCTATACAGAAATATCTGTGTTTTTCAATAAATGAAATAAACCGTTTGTCCAGGTCCACACTCAGCTCTATTTCACCATTAAGTAACATAAAGCTAGACCAAAGGTTTGAAAGTCTCTGACCTAATTCAGAGTTATGATTGTAAGAGAGGAATTCATTCAATGGAGAACACAAAGGGCAAACAATTGTATCGAAAGCAGAGAAACATGGGCGACACAGAAGCCAAGGAAGGCTGCTAGCTCTCATGTAGTGCATTTCATCCCTAGAGATCTCAGAGCTTAATAAAGGAAGGCAACACCATTAACCACATTTTACAGATGGAAAAACTGTAGCTATAATTTAATGTCAGCAAGTATTCTTGAAAGGTGGGGACAATCCCGGGACAGCTTTGTCCCTTGACTGAAGGAAAATTTCCAGCATGCCATTTTGTCACAGATCTCAGAAACTTATATTCACCATAATTTTCTTTTAATGAACCACGATGCCCAGCAGGCATCACTTGTCCCCATTCTCATCATTTCCCAAGCCAAGAGGGAAATCACAAGGGACAGAAGGAGCTATTGAAGTGCAGGACCCGTGACTCAGATAGGTGTTTTTCTTTTTTTCTGCCTGTCTCCCCTTAAAACATTGAGTGAGACAAGGGAGACATGTGAAGCTGTGACCATGAGACTCTACTAACTTTATTTTTTTTTTCCCTTAGGAATTACTGTCACCCAAATACATAAGACAAAATACAGACTGGCCAGGATGCTGCTGTGGGCCTTATGACTGCTCCCTCATTACTGTATGCTGTACAGAGTATCCTGTCTTGGGCAAAGTTACAATCTGAAAGCAACGCTACATTAAGCAAGTGGGTGAGTAAACAAGCACAACTTGGGTTACCAGTAGGTGAATACCATTAAAGCTATTTAACATTAATATACAGTCAAGCCTGGATCGTAAATGGGAATCAATAGGAAACAGGAGTCAATAGTGAACAGGGAAAGGAGAGAGGAAAGGGCTCAGTATGAATCTTGCTCAAGTCAGTGGAAACTAGGTCATGTCCAGGGAGTGCTGATGGAGGAAGGGAAATGGCAATGTCACCACGTCGAGGACACTTAAACAGAAATCTGGACTGTGTCGAAGTCACAGGAACAGAGCAACAGGCTGGGGAGAATGTGGCGGCAGAAATGTTGTACAGAATTGACTGGAGCAAATAGTCCCAATAAACTTTTTAGAAATAGGTAACCAAATACTTCAGCACCTCATGTCTTCGTGTAAACATTTGGGTCTCTCCTTGCTGGTATTGGTATAGAGGTGATGTCCAAGCTGCCAAGAGAACTGCTGCCTACTTGCATCATCAGAGTTCAAGACTATCTTTGTGGCCTTCCTACCAACATTTACATCAGCCAAGAATCTGCCTCAGAAAAATATCATTGCTTCTATTCCTGAACTTTAGTTTATGGAATCACTTAGATGGGAGCACAGGTAGTTTATTACGTCTTTTGCGATATTTTTGGGCCCAGCTATCTCCCATCTGAAGTCAACAGTAAATTTACATAAATTTAAGAACTGTACTCAAGTAACAGATGCACATCTTCTTTGGAATGCCATAAACATTATTTTCAGCTGCATTAGATCCTTAAAAAAAAAAAAAAAGAAGAAGAAAGAAAGAAAGAAAGAAAACAATATAGGAGAACTAGGTCATGTTGAATCTAAAGCAATTGACCTATGTTTTTATGTAGTTGAGTGCCTCATGCACTGAAAGCAGAGGCAGTGAGCTGCTTTGGTAATAATAAGTTTGTTTTCCTAATTTTGCTCTTGCAGTCGTATGAGGAATCTTAATGAAAACCGTATGCTAGGACTAACCACAGTTTATTTACATTTAGGAATGGAAAACAGAGATGCATGTCAAGCAACTCTTCAAACAATCGTACCCTCCAATATCTGGGGCTTGTTTTATGGATGGTAGAAAATTCACTGGATGGATTTATGTGGTATGTGAGAAGGCAGAACAATGGGTGAAAGGAAAAAAATGTAAAATATGGGCTGGACAGCACTTTTATGGGAAAAAGACTATGTTGCCTGCTCTTTGACACCTGGGTTTTCTTCCAGTAAGATTCCTTGACTGCTTAAGCATTCTTAAATATCAGATTTTTTTTTAATCATTATTATTGCTGCGAGCATTGCAACAGGAACAATGCTATATATCCCCAATCATTTTAGCTGTTATTGGACTATGTAGGTTTAAAATTTGATCAGAAACACTGACCTCCATATAAATTAGAGGAGGGTTATCTTTCCAAGTACAGTCATTTAGGTGGGTAGGATAAATATAATTCATTTCAACACCTGGGCTCTGAAAGCATTTATTATTAAGCAAATTTTATACCACAGACAAATTACTGATCAGATGTCCTCCCACCCCAGGGATCTTCTTTGTTGTCCCATGTCTTTTGAAGAATTCTTTCTTTGTGACTGTGTCTGAGTGTGCCCTAGGAGAGGCAAAAAGCCCTGGAATACTTACTTCCCCTCCTAAAACTGCACTTTCTGCTTGTTTTCTTAGCATAGTTCTTGAAGCAGGTGAACACTTGACTACGGCAATGATTACAGAGAAAGTATGCACCAACACTACCTTTAAGCTAAGGGGATGCTTTTGCACTAGCAGTGCTTCCTACAGATCCAACAAGACTGGCAAATCTGGGATTATGCTTCCCATAAGTAAGGGAAATCTCCATGTAACAGGACTGGTTTACATAAAAGACCTCAGTTTAGTATGAAGATACCCAAGCTAGCTGTGTATGAATGAACGAGGTGTTGGAAGCAGTCCAGCTATAAAAGCATAAATCTAAGCACAAACACCAATACTTTGATGTGTTTATTTGGGAGAACTTTTACTTAGGTAATGAAATTTTGCCATTGTGAAAACAGCAAAAGAATTCTTTCCCCACTGAGGTGTTTGGTAAAAACTCCCATCAGTTTCATTATATAAGAACAGCAGATGTGATTTACGTGATACATCCACCTATTCCAGTCTCTCAGTTCCAGCAGTGGCCAATAGCAGATGCCTCTTGGAAAATATAAAACAAGATGTCTGTATGATGATACCCTCCTGAAATACTCTCACAGCCTCCAGGAAATTGTGGTTGAGAGACTTCCTGTGCCAGAGGTATATTTCTGCATTTAATAGTCCTCCATGGGTTTGTCAGCAGTGCCAGGGTTTAATCCCTAAGTAGACATGGAACTTATTCTCACATGGGTATTTTGAGACTTATAAGTATACAGTACATTCAATTGACAGTAATAACAAGTTAGCCCCCTTTGGGGACTATACTTTCTATTACCCACAAACGAGAAGAGGACAAAACTCAAAAATAAAAATAAAATAAAACAAATTTGATCACATCAGTCATGCATGGATGGATGAGGAGATTTTACAAGCAGCAATAGCAATCAGGTTGCCATGTGTCTGGTTCTGCCTGTCTGATTGTGTTGTGGTCTTGCCAGTCACTGTTAGGGCTATCACAAATTGTATTGCACAAACATGACTACAGTTGACCAAGGAGGTGTTTCTAAGATGGGAGACATAAGTGAATGAGACAGATGGTCAGAAATGACCAAAGGAAAGCAACACATACTTCTTAGCTTTTACCTGGAGTCAGCGACAGCTGGAATGAGGTGGGAATAGTGAAAAATCATTCTGGGAAGGAGCACTGTAATCTCTCTGAAATGTTAATATTTAACTTAATAACTGGGGAAGGTTGGAATTTTAAACAAATCATTTTTTAAAGTCAACCACAAGGTCAGAAAGAAAGTTGTTTGTTCACACAAAATTAGCAATAGCAACGAAGTAATGAAAATTAGCAAGGGAGTGGGGGGGAGGAATAAAACATACAAAAGTGAGTACAAGAAAAATAAGTGTTTGACAGCAGAATTTTGGATTGTCTCTAACATCTGTTTCTGAATGAGACCATTCTTTCAAAGCAATTCATTCAGGATGGGTAAAATATTTAGTTATTGTAAGAGTTGTTTTTCTTTCTCTTCTTTTCAGTGCTAGTCTTCATTCATTGAAGTCTTCCTATCTATCCTCTTTCTCTTAGTTTTTATGAATTATTTGAATTATTACAATTATTATATTCATTGATGAGTTAACAAGGTAGTTGATTTTGTTATATGTTATGCAGTTGTTCAGATAGTTGAGCAGGCCTTCTCGGGGATAAGAATAGCCTTCTTTGTCCATTCTTGCTATGTGTTAGTTACAATGCTCCCATCAGAATGCTTCTCATGTCACTAAAGATGCAGATGCTGAGATTATCCTGATCTTATAGCTGAACAGATGTAAGACATAGGACTTTTCAATGAAGATCAATACAGCCAAGGGGAACCTTATAATTCAAGGCTTTTCTGTCTTTGATTTCAAGTCAGTTTTGTTATTTTAGGGAGCAGAGGATGAAAGTCTTTTTTCTCTGGTATTTTCATATAACTCTATCATACATCTCCTGAAAAAATCATGCCACATACATCTGTTACGTGAGTTTCTTCTACTTAACTTTCTGTAATTCATATACTCTTTCTCTTGTTTGAATGATATGCAATATAGAGTTGTTTTCATCATAACATTCATATTACTAAATTAGGTTTTTTTTTTTTAATATGAGGCATTGCAATTTTTCTTTCTTTTTTTTAATAACTAGTGTATGTGGTCATATGCATTATGAAACACTCAGATTCAAGTCAGAAAACAAAATAATCAGAAAATTTGGTCTTTATTGAGATGTCAGTGGTTCTTCAAAAACAGAAAATTCAGACAGAAACACAAGAAATATAATGAACAGTTCAATAACAGTTTGGAATTTTAATTTTACATTTGTCTAAATAAATTTTAAACAATTTGTTTTGCAAATGTATCTTCCTTTTTGTGCTTACACCCAAGCGTATTCAACAAGACTTTGGGGCTGAGGATAGTGTCATAATCATGGTCCCATTACTACTTTGTAACTTTCAGTGTGAGGACCATTCAGGGCTATCTGTTGCTGAGGAGGGGACTTCGTTATGCAGGCTGATAGCAACTGCTGTTTATTTTCCCTCTGACAGTAGAAACATTAAACTCAAATCTTTATTCCTCTTGGACAGACCCAGCTCTGTTCCTCTTCTTCTACATGATATCCTCATCCTGACCAGGATCTGGATCATCATCTTCAGGATAGCAAGTTTTAGCTCTGGAGCCCAAGAAGCCTTGAGCTGGCAGTTTTTCATAGTCACTGCTGGAATAGCTCTGCGGCTCCTGTGAATGTATTGCTATATTGACTAAGAAACATTTGAACAGCATTATCTGTTTCAGCAGGACTTTCAGGGCTACCAGATGATACTTTTTTCTCTTCTACCTAGTGAGCAAGCATGATTACAAGTGCAACTGCGAGTCACTTACCATTAATTCCTGTGGGTGTACATACAGATGGAGATAGAGACCCACCTCCCTTGGGAAACACCAGCTTCAATCTCTTCTTCTTGTGACACAAGGTGAGTAACAAAGTGGAAAATGCCCTTTCCCAAGAATCACAGCTAAGGGGATTCTGGTATCCTGTGCAGAAAAGACTACATGCAATTAACAAACCCATACACCTTCCAGCCAGCTGAAAAAACTCAGGAAGATTACATCAACTGCTTCATAGATTACAGTTTTTAGGAACTACGTTTTCAGTAATAAACTTGCAGCCTTTGTAGCAAGTGACTTTTTTCTCCCTCTATGTTGACCTCAATTACCAAATCATATCAATAAAATATGGCTAAAATATATTTTCAAATATAAAAGTAAAACAGAAAAGGAGAAGCAAAAATAATACAAAGAGTACTACTTAGAAATTACTTTTTTAAAAATTCATTCTTTTCCCTTGGAAAAAACTTAATTTACTCACTGTTTTTTATATGGCATATAACACATTAATCTTCAAGTCCGCATATGAAAACTGAAAATGGGTAATAATAATTCAGATGCTTGTCACTTGGGGGACTTGGAGAACAATTTGACTGCCCATGAAAATCTGATCTGATCAACAAGCTGAATTATAAAAGCAAACAAACAAAAGTATATTAGTAGATGTCCTCTAGTTTACGATACAACGTGTGTAATGAATAGTGAGGATTAACAAAAAAAAAAAAAAAGAAGAGAGAATATTTTTGTGAGGGGGAGGGGGAAATATTTAGCCTCTAACACAAATGTATTTTCAGAAAGTTGGTTCACAGCTAATATAAGAAGTTCAGAAACAATCCACTGTCCATATGCTATGTGAGTATCTGTAGGAAAAAAAATTTGCATAACAAAAACAAGATCATAGGCATACAGTTGTCTCTCATGGGCTCTTTATCTGTCTGAGACTTTGGTCTTCTTACCCATAAACTTTACTTTCTGCTCATGTCTCACTTTCCAGCAGCCAGGGGTGATTTGTAGGCTGTTACTATAAGAGGGAGGCCAATTCTCCAACAACATGTTGGCGTATGAATATGAAACAGACAACTGTTCCTCACTTTCCCATGTCGTGTTTTGTTTCTATAAAATGAAATCTACCCATTTGGAACTTTTACTTAGATTAAGAAGCTGACAACTATTTTAACCTTTTTAAATAATAGAAAAGACCTGTCTTATTAAATAATTGCAACTACTCCTACTGTTTTTAATGATCTTTGAATCAAGCTGTAATTTTGGATCAAGATGAAAAACCTGATGATATCTAGCTGGGAGTAGATGAAATTTCTTGCGGAGCAAAATGAAGATTCTTCATTTCTACATCTGAAGGGATGTTCAAATATGAACACCTGAAATTGAAAGACATTTTTAAATGTAATGGGTAAGGAAGTAAGAAAAAGGGACGTAATTAATGTCAATCAACATTGCTCTGTGGAAAAGAGGTCTTGTCACACAAAACTTAATTTGTTCTTTGACAAGATTGCAAGACTGGATGATAAAGGTATCTCTGAAATTGTAATATTCTTAGAACAAGATATTGATACAGCCAGTCCTGCCTTGGGGTATGAGATAGAATTGTTCATCCCGTGTATTTTCCCCAGCTGTACTTTCTATTAATCTATGATGTTACTTTTTTTTTTTTTTGGGGGGGGGGGGGATGTGTTTGAAATAGAATTACCACAAAGTTTCATTAAATATCAAAACTAATAAAAAAATACAATATATGGACAAAGAAGTGGCTGGCAAGTCTTAGAACATATCTACCAATACAAAATCATTAGCAAAAGGTGTAGCTCTCAGGTAGATGTTCTGGAAGTGATTCTGCTTTGGGGCTACACTGTTATATATATTTCATCAAGAAATAGCAGGGAAGTATGAAGTAATTTTTGAGTATGGATGAGACTGGCAGTCTGCTAAGATAAGGGCAGAAGAGTGATATAGAGGGCTCTAGCATCATTTGGTTATCTGGCCTATTTAAATGACTTCAAGGTACCCAGCAGAAAAATGGTATGTTGAGACATCAAGGAAAACAGGGATTCTGAAAAAAAGTTTTAGGAGTCATATGCAGGAAACAAATTAGTGTAACTGCTTAACAAAGTGATCTGATCATGGGAAGTTTCTTTAAGAACGGTTTACTCAGATGCCTTTGGAATTATGTAGGTTACATCTGAAGGTGATTTGGACAGAAGAACAAATTACTTCTTGAAATCCATCTCTCCCTTTCTATGAATCTTGGCTTCTATACACATGAGAGAACAGAAAACAGGAAATGACTTTAGAATTTGTAAGGTCAATATTTGTAGTATGGTGAATTTAATCTTGCAATATATTTTACACAGAAAGCAGATTTTTGCTGTGCAATAGAGCCCTGAACTAAACCTCTGTTGACCTGCAGATTCAGATCATATAGCAAAACATTTTACAGAAGTATAACTTCAAGCCTCAGTAGCAAATAAGAAGTCCTACCTACAGGGGAAGATCTCCGAGGAGTATTTTCTACAGCTAAAATATAGTATGCAGTAGAAGTCTCCTTAATCTGGAAAAGTATATCATGCCAGACATAGTCAAGTGAGAAATAAATGATAATGTTTGCTTAAGCTTTGTAATTAATTAATCACCTAATGAACCATCCAGAGACATGGTGACCTCTCTAGTCCTTGAGGTCTCCAAATCAAATTATGAGCCTGATACTGACTTACTAAGCAATGCTAAGACCTCTGGCATACCTCTGAGTGGGAAGACTTGGCTAGTACACTCTTCTGGCCATAAAATGTGGATCTCACAGAAATCTTTTGAGCATGAGTTCCCAGCATTGATTCACTCATGTTTCACAATCAGATCCCTCAGCCCCCATTTGCATTCCAGACCCTCTCAGGTCAGGGGAAACAGGGCATGGAGAAGCCCAGAGCATGACACTCCATGGTTGAGGCAATGCAATGCTTTTATGGCACTGGCTTCTAGATATCATCTCATGAAGAATTTGATCTTCCTGTAAATCACTGCCTTATGCAAAGCACTTGAGTACTTTGACGCAACCAGATGAGATGGCTGAAAAATGTCCTTTTTTTTTTCCAGCTGTCATCCAAAAAAAAAAAAAAAACAGAAAAAAGAGGGAAAGAAAAATTTGAAAAGCCAAAAAATAGTTTGGATTCAAATGAAGAGAAGCTGAATATCTTTCACTTTCTTCTAAAAGCTAAATAAAATAAAATATGAGCTCTGGAAATATTTTTATGGAGAAGAAAATAAGATATTTCTCATAAAAATTCATTCAAAATCCAAAATAAAAGAACTAGGAGCATAATCTTCCAAAAATTCCAAGTGAATAATGAATTATGTTAGAAATACAGTAAAAATAAGACTAAGAGTATTTTCTCTTTTTCTCCATATGTATGGAGGTATATAAAGGAAGAAATGCATACATATTTTGTATGCCAGCTATGCATTCACATCCAAACCAGATATTCTGTGGGACCGTATGGACTTTCTCTGGCTTTCTGTAAAGTTCCCAGGGCTTTAGGATGTTTCAGCAGGTGCAGAAACTACTCTTTAGCCAGAAAATTTCAGCTGCTATCACTAGTGCACTCAAGAGTAGCACAGCCTTTTAGTAGCAATGTTAAATGCAATACAGACAGCTACATTGTAATTGCTTCTGTTATGAGAGAGAGCATTATTTCATCTGGAAGCTTTTGGCTTGTGGCTACACTCACTTGCACTTAATCATCCATTTACCTCTGTGACAAGCTACAGCATGCAGCATGAGCCTTCAGATAGCAGGGATCTCAGGCTAAGGTTGTATTTGGCACCATCCGACAGCATACATACCTGTGGGTCTTTTTTCATTTCAGCCGTGAATGCCATGGAGAGATAAATTCAACTACATTCTTTCCTGTAATGGGAATGGTATTTCACTATGCTGTTACCTCCTCCCATGTAGCCTCACATGTGCTCAGAAATGCAACAGATTCTACAGCAGTTTTAAGATTTGTCTTCTGAAAATGTCATTTTGAAGCTGTGAAATCAGCCGTGCTCAAAATGAAAAGCACGCTCAATGGTATGGAAAGAGATGGAAGCTAGAATTTCTTCTTTATGCCATTTCTTCTGACCCCAAAAAATGCTGACCTCCTGCATCTGTCCATTTTGACTGACAAATAAGTGGTCAGTTTGGATAAAAACCAAAGATCAGAACTAATAAATGTGTTGGCAGGAACATCCATGGAAACTAGTTTATTTAAGACAGAATTAAAAAATATTTGCCAAGGGGGAATTTTAAATATATTGTCCTCAAACGCATGCACTAGGAAATCTGGATTCCATTCAACCAAATAATGAACAGATACATATTGTATTACTTAAGTGAGCAGTCACAGCAATGAAATTGTGATTGCACAGTATTCTCAAAATGGTTATAAAGTGATCTACCAAGCAGAAGTGATTCACATGAATAAATCTGAGAATTCAGCACATTGATCCTAAGGATGAAAAAAAGAAAAAAAAAATGCTGTGAAACGTACAGATACCTTGTCTTTATTAGCAGTTATTCAGATCCTCCAAAGATTTTGTTGTTGTTGTTCTGTAGAAGTATTACTTCAGCTGAATGAATTCATTTCTTAGTCTTCAGTGGATAGACTCCAGTGTGACGGAAGATACTCAAGACTTTGCAGATCTTCAGAGAGTTTTCATTTTTTTGCCATCACCACAACCGATCTCCTTTGGACATTTTACAAACCTTACAGCCAATGAAGGCTCAGACATAACTGGTCTGTCTACAGCGCGGCCAGCCAGAATTGGTTTTGACAGTCATCTCAAATATTCAGTGAAAAATGTGTCCTTTTTCTGTTTGGCAAATGAATGGAGCTTACGAGATGACAAACAAGCTTCTTAAGTCAACATATTTACTACAATTTCCCTTCATTAATTCTCGTATGGTTGAACAGAAGGCAGGACAAGCTGATTTATGCATTGAACAAGAGAGGGGAGTATCGCATGTGCTGCTGCCAAGCTCTTGCCCAGTCACAATTTGGTTGCACCTGGCTATCAAAACCTCACAGCTTTGAATGGGCCTGGTAGTGATCTGTAAGGAAATAGGACAGCTGAGAATGGCTATCACTGGTTGCCCTATTCAGCAGTCACTGGTTCTTCAGCTGATTGCGGCTCCTCACCCTCAAGATCCTATCGTACCTCTGGGAATTGCCCTAGGGAAGGCTGGGAGTGAGTGAACTTGGGCTGCAAAGTGCAAAAGGTGCAAAAGTATTTCTTGATGCCTCAGAGACTTTTTTTTTCCCCTTTATTCCCACTGGCTCTGACCCTATTTTTGCCTTCTTGTTTGGACAGAAAGAGTTAACAGAGCTTTGTGCCTCCCATCTTCTGCATAAAAGCAACACTGGACCTGGCAAAAAGTCATGGCTTCATTTTCTTTAATTTTTCCAGTTCTTTCCTGTATCATCTGTAGAATTGAGCACCCACAGAGTTGTGGCGTCCCCAGCAAGGAGTTCTGCAACATATCACCCAACTGTTCCACACATGCCAGCTTTCCTCCAATTTTCAGCTTCTCTTCCCCCATCTTCTTAGGGGATCACAGCGGGCAAATAACTGCTGCTCACCTCACTGTGCACAGTCATCACACAAGCAGTGCCCAGTGGTGGTTACAGCAAAGTCTGCTCTAATTAGCAAAGGTAAAGAAGGACTTGTCACGCTTGTGCACTGCAGTGTGAAGATGGGCAAGGCCAAGTTATATCCAAGAAAACACACAACCATTTTTTGGAGTGGTGGCCAAGATCATTATGTTAACCACCAAGAACTGGGGAGCATTGAAACCCCACTGCTTTTTTCTCTCTGTATGGGGAACATTGGTTTTGACCTGCCTTTTCCAATATAAACATAATTCTTTGTGCGTATCATAAAAATGCACACACACAAAGAACCGCTTCACTGCCCATTGGTCCCATGCTGGGAAGAAACAAAATGAATAAACAAATGGCATATGTTAGTCACATTGCTTCATGCACTGCTGGAATGCGTTCAGATACTCTGGTGTCTTCTATTACGATCACTGTAGAATTCAATATATACATGTTTTTTTAGGATTGTACTGTGATATCCGAAATGAAGTATGAGTTACCTGAATTTGGATAAATGTGATATCTATTAGAATAGGCATGTACTAGCCTTCACAAAATAAATGTGTGTTGTGAAAACACTCTTTCATCTGGCTAAATTGTAAAGAACTGTCTAAGGTAAGATTTGATTTTCGGTAGTATCACTGTTCATATTATTTGAGTAACCATAACTTTAAAGTGGCTTTTTTACAGAAAATGTACAACCTCCTCTGGCACAAACGGCACTTATAATATTCTCAAGTGGCTTCACTGAAGTTGGGCAGTCAGATAGCAGCTGACAAGATTGAATGGAAGGGTCTCAGACTGGCCAAAATCTGCAAATAGTTTTGTGAGAAACAAAGTTCCCAATTTCAAAATTATTTTCCTTTTGAAGGATTTGTACCTATTTCACTTTTAAGATTATTTTTTCGTTATTCTTGTTCACAGTATTTGACTGAATAATTTACACAATTGTTAAAGGTCAGTCTTCAAGGGCAAGAGTAGTATCAAATCAAGTATTTCATTTAAAAGATCACTTTTTGTTTGTTTATTTCCAGATGTCGCTATATCATTTTGCTTAAATAAAACAAAAGATCTATCCTTTCATTTCAAAACTCTCCAACAGGCATTATGACATTTTGCAAATCTCTCGACCATTTCAGGGGGATTAGGAATGGGACCAGCATTTTTACAGTCAATTTCCTCAATATGTCCAGTAGTTAAACGATTGTAATCCTCTCTCAAACCAGAAGGTGGCAAGCACTCTTAAATTATGAGCTGCACTGAAACGAGACAGGCTCTCTTCCGATAAAATCTCAGCCACCATTGTCCTCTGCTTGAGCATTCAGCCTTGGGTTTTCTAGCCAGAGATTTGTGTTTAACAGTGTCCAGTAAATCACAGCAGGACAGGACTAAAAAGGGAAGCATGAAGAGATTGAAACATATCTTCTGTTATAACTTTAAAAAAAAAAAAAAAAAAAAAAGAATTCCCTGAGACAAAAGTAGAAAATAATTGTGTAGAAAATAAAGCTGACCGGAAAAATGAAATTTCCGCCCCACAGCAGCTCTGGCAAAGGGAAGGCTGTGTAGAGATCGGGCTCACTGCCAAGCCTGGCCACAGAAGAGGCACAGGGCACCTGGAGCAAACCATGCCACAGCCTGTGCCTGTATGCAAATGTCGAATAATCTGCTAAATATTAAGTAATGTTTTGCATGTATTTTCACAGAAGGAAACTAGCCCCAAACTTTATTTACTGTTTTTCAGCAACAACTAAGCTGCAAAATTTCCTGCTAATCTATCAGTCCTAAATGACGTAATTTGTGTGTACACATAACAAGAGTAGAAAGCTAATGTGTTCTTGGGTGCCAAGTTAGATGTACCAGTAGGAATTTACTTCCTTTCTTCTGAAAAATTTTAAATTCCAGTCTGTAACTTAGCTGGGGAAACAGGTCACCCAGGACATGCTACACAGGAGAGCCTGAAAGGCAAATTAATGCATATAGATAAATATGTAATAAGAAAACCAATATAAGCTCCACTTTTTAAATGTTTACATCACAGCTTGATTTTGGCACTTGGGCTGAAGACTTCATGTCAGTTGGATTCTTCCTCTGACAGGCTATTTATTTCAATATTATGTTTTGAGAATTGGTGGCGGAAAAAAAGGTTTTCAGGTAAAGGGAGTAATTTCTGAGCTCCTTTTTCTGAAGGCCTCAAAGCATCAGGAGGGCAACGCAGCCTTCAGATGCCCGTGACAGCTGATAAGTGCTGACGATTTGAAAGCAGTAATGATACAACCCTCTCTGATGTTGGTCTTGAGCTGAGAGGGAAAGGCTGTTCCTGCTGCCACGCGTGTCCTCCGCTATTCACGGCCACTACGCAGGTGACTGCAGCACTGAGAAACTGTACTCATCTGTACCAGCCTACGGCAGGCACTCGGTGAAAAGGTGATCTCTGCCCTTTGAGGGTCCACATGCAAGTATGAGAAAAAAACGGATAAAAGGGCATGCCAGGGAGCGGGGAGAACAATACCTCTGTCCTCACGGCAGGCCACAGCCTCAGCTTTCCCTTTGTCTTGACCCTGCCAAGTACTGGGGAAGAAGCTTGTTGGGGTCTTCTGTTTTTCAGACGTATTAAAATAAAGGTGCAAATTCAATCACAAATGGATATGAGGAAGAACAATGATCCTGCATGCATTCGTTCCATACTCAGAACACACTAAACTATGCAAGACTGATTTACTATGTCTAAGTGGTCCTAACATGTCCATCCTGTACCTCTGATCACCAAACCCACACCCAGGAAAAAGGAAACAACTGCCCCATCTTGCAGGTGTGCTTCATGCGAAGCTCACTGCTTTACCATGGGGACTGGCTTTGCCCTGGACCAGAATAATTACAGCATGTTTCACCCCTTATCCTCTGGTTACCTTGCCCCAAGCTGCAAGCCAATGCTGTTTGCACTTCTGACTGAGATCAGCAGTGAAAAGCCTTGTGTTTACTGAGCCTGAGGGCTAAGGAAGCTCAGAGTCCAAAGTCCTGCTACTCTGCAAACTTCACGCTGACCTACCAGGCTGGTAACAAATCCACGACAGCAGGAGGAATGAAGTGGGATAACACCTGAGATAATGCCAAGAGATACAGTGCAGTCACAGAGGAAGGCTGTGGTGACTACGGAGGAAGTTTGAGGCAAATAGGTTTTAATTAGAGTATCGTTCAGCCCTTTGGATATTTGCTGAATACTAAGCCAGATTTAACAAGGCATTTCCTTGTCAATCATCACCTTCATTAAAGATTGCAAATAATGAAGAATTAAAATCCTAAGGGAATCCTAAACAGGAGAGAGCTAAATCAGAGTTTAAAGGGCGAATTGTATCATTTACCCCGCCTGCAAGTGTCTACCAAGGCAGCAAAATGTTGTTGCCCACTCAACCCAGCTTCTGCTTGATTTTGCCAGCTGCCCCTATTAGCCTGGTTTTAATAGGTGTCACTGCAGAACAGGACCACTGAATAGGTGCCTTCTTCTGGACTGGCCTCAAATTAACCACAGAGCAAGGACCAGAAAAGACAAGAACCAGAATAAGGAGCTAATTAATTGCACCTGTAAGTAAAGGCTCCTGCAAACAAAAGACTGAGGCTGAAAACTGAAAGCTGCAAAGACTTTCTGACTTTTTCAGAGAAAGACACTGCTTAATCTTTTCTCCTGATAGACACTGGTACCCTCTGCCTGCAAAAATGGATGGATGCTCAAAGCCTGCTCTTTTTCTGTTGGGAGAGTTGCACTAGACAGCTCAGCTGCCTCCAGGTACCACCCAAAGCACATCTGGCCAAGCAAAGGAGACCAACTTGTGTCTCTGAAGGGAGAATAATGATCAGGCTACACACCAGAGAACTTATCTGTGATACAGAAAGCTTCCTACACAGACAGATAAAGCAGGAGCCATAATCCCAATACCAGGTTCAGGTGGCCTCAGTGAATCCTCTCAGATGAACAGAGGATTCACCTAAAATAATGGAAGAAGTGTCAAGTTGGGTGAAGTTGTCACGTGGAACTTTTTTTTGCAGGTGGGCAAAGGGGCACAAAGGGACAACCAACAGGGACACAATCACATCTTATGTCAGCATTCTTAAACTGGAACTTTCTCGTTTGTTTCTTTGCCTTCTAAATGGCATTTTTACCCCATTAAAATTACACTAGATTTTAATATTAAAATAACTGTTAAATAATGTGAAAACAGAATAGGTTCACTGAGATTAAAAATTCATATATACATATATGTTTTTTTCTTTGCTCCGTTTCTCTGGATTCTTACAGCTGAACTCAAACAAACTTCTTCGCCTGCCTTTTGTCTGCCCAATCTGACCATGATTTATTTAGCCCTAAGCTTATGTTTAAAGACGCTTCTGAAGCTTTTTCCAGCTGTTAGTATCACAATACCATCTGACACTGTGCTGTGACTTCCCTGTGACTGTGCACTGTGACCCTCATACTTGCAAACCTTCTCTGCCTTAAACTTTTGGAGAATAAAGAAATATCTACAGTTAGTTTGCTAGGTCAAAAGCAGTCCATCTCAGGGCTATCTGAAAACAGACTATATGTTCCACCTGACTGTTGGCTTCAATTGAAAACAATGGACTTTCTTTTCAAATTTCATCAGCTTTCCATCTCTTTCAGGAAAGAGATTGAAAGGGAATAGAAAGGAGGAAGGAATATAAACCTTAATGTGCATACAAATGCGGTGGGGAGTGAATGCAGAGAGAATTCACACTCCAGTTGGCATCTTCTCCCCTGTAGCCCAGGCTGACACAGCCCCTGTGACTATTGTGTCTTTGGCGGGCGTTCAGTGGATCGCAGCTGAAGATGCTCATGTGAACCCGTGGGAATCCAACCTGCCAAATTCCTTGTGGCTCCACTTGGTACAGTCTCATCTTTATTTAATGCTCCTTCCTCCCCTGCTGTGGCTTGGTGCAGCTCTTTTCTGCAGCTTCCCTTACGATGCGAGGGCAAGAAGTATCACATACTTAGAAGTGTAGACCTTTCCACCACCCTGTCAGCCTGGTCAGATGTGAGATTCAGACTGGAAAAACTGGAAGATTCAGTCAAAAGTGGCCTGAGAGTCTGGTGAGAAAGGAAACAATGCAGCAGAGGAGGCAGTCGCTGCTCATTGCTAGCTTCTGCCCCCAGAGAACGCACAGTTTGACCATGGTGCTGACAAGTCAACGAGAACTACTGAGTTTCCAAAGCCCAGTGAAATCCTGAGGTACAAGACAGCAGGCTGTCTGCTGGGGATTTTTTTCAGAACAAAGAGGCCCAAAAGTCATGATTTACCCAGGATTTAGGATGCTCCGGGGTCTGTATTTTCCCCTCTTCTGCCTGTCACTGTTTGGAAAATGTGTGCAATCACTTACTGCAACACCCGCTTACCATCCATAGAGCTGCTGAGGCAGAATCAATATTGCATTGAGTTCTCATTAACTTTTGGGTGAAATGTGCATGCTCCTGGCTCCAGGAAGAAAATGGCTGTTATTTCCCCTTTCTACAGCTGTCCCGATTTGTCACTACATTTGCAAACATGACCCTGGAAGTCAGACTTCATTATAGCAACAACCACCAGTCCAGAGGGAAATTAACCAAAAAGGATATATTTTTTTCCAACAGCAAACAAGCAAACAGCAACAAAATGCATCTTGGCAAGGTAATTGAAAGAAACTCATCACTTTTAATGAAAGTTAAAGTGATTGCATTCTAAGCAAGTTAATTATATCACTGTATTATTGCTGCCTGACAGATTAATTTCATTTATAGTCAGTGGGGAGGTAACCCAAACTAGAAGTCCATTGCAAAGCTTTTCATTGATTTTTAATGGGCTTTGGATTGGATCTTTGGAGAATTTTGCCTTTATGCTTCTATAATGCTGATCCATGTAAGAATGGAATGTCTAATTCTACATTTTTTAATTTTTTTTTCAGGAGGAATTTCTTAATGATCAGCAGTAATCATATCAATACTGTAAAGTGAACTAGATTTCTCTTCTAACAAAACATTCCAAATCAAAAATGTTCCAAAATATGACAAAGTATTCCAAATATCCAAAGTATTGTTACCAGCATTATCTTCTTGCTGGAGGTGTAGTAAGCACATGTTGAAATAGGTGTTCCTAGAAAAAGATGTTTTTTTCTTGCTTCAAACACTACCATTTAAATACTGCCATTTTGAAAAGGTCATTTTTTTCATTATTTTTCACTTAAAAGTTATTATAAATCCTGTATCATACAACAGCTGAGAGCAGCACCTTCACGGTTAAGTGTAACTTTTCACTTTTGAAGTAACATTCCCTCCTTTGGTGTTACTTAAAAGTGAAGATAGAATTTTCAAAAAGAAAGCACTTTTTGTCATTTATTTTCTGACTATTTTTCAGCTTTTTAAATATTAAAGAATTTTCTGTGATAAAAGAAAGTAGTAAAATTTTTACCTTTTTTTTTCTTTCCTATTTAAAAAAAAATACTTTCTGTGGGGAAAGCTTCAAAGGAGACCTTTTTCCATTAAAATCTCTTTGGGAAAAATTCTCCTCTGCTGTGTATGAGATACAACCTTTTTCTTCTTCATCAGACATCGAACCCAAACTCTTCCCAATTGAATGATGAATGCGTTTACTGGTTTTACTTCTTTATGATCCACATAATAACTGTAAACTAGAAACAGTCTTGAGACAGTTAGATATATCTGTGCCCTTCTAGCCAGATTTTCAATTCTGCAGCTGCTCAGCAAGACCTGAGCCATTTTCAAATTAAATCAGTGCTGTTTAATCTACAACATTTTATTTATATTTGCTTTGAGTCACAGATGTGGACTGTACATCCATAGAACATGTCCTATAAAAAATGTGTAAAGTAGGAACAAACAGAGTCAGAATTATCTGCATACAGAGATGGGCTGAATATTACAGAAGAGGATTGCCCTGAGATGCTCAAATCAGTATTTCAAACCATATATTTCAAAGTTCATTGTGGTTTTCATTACTATACAGACAGGAGCATTTTCCTGCCTCTCAGCTACTTTTTAGTAAGTGTAAAAAGTGGAAAGTTTCTTGTTGTTCATGTACTTGCTGGAAGTGCAAAAAAAGTAAACTTAAGCAGCCTCTGCACTAGTAGACAATAGTTGACAGGGCTAAACATCTGGTCTAACCCCCCTGGAATTTTAGGTTCCAGACTCAAAAGCATCTGGCTGATCCTTTATGTGTTTACAGAAAGCAATGTCAAATATCACACAGCTTAAATGTTCGCTCACTGAAATGCGCACAGGCTCAACAAGGTTTAAAGTTCTCTTTTCTGCTATAAAAAGCACTGCAGCACCTCACAGTTCCCCATGCTGAGGGTTTGTCTCATTGTTTCTAATCTAACTTTCCATCCCACCTGCTCTGGTTTAGCAGGGCGCTGAGTGGGTCTCACTCCCTACCCCAGAAGTGGCTGCATTTCAGTGAGTGGTATTGAAATGTAAAACACGCAGCTGCAAGGCATAGCTTCTCACTTGAATTTCCAGTCCTTTTATGCTTTAATTTTATATTTTCATTTTACACTGAAGAGATTCACTTACCAGTCCAAGGCATTGGCTCAGAGACTGAGGAGTGTCTGCTCCTTGTTGCTAGATCTGCAGAAAGGGAGGTCTCGTGAGAATAAATGTTTCAGTAGGGTGAGAAACTCAAAGGCAGACTAGGCTGTGAAGTTACAGACAGCAAAATGTGAAATGTTAGAAGACATAATTAGTTCTAGCTCATTGAAAGAAAAGTCTGTAGATGCCCTGGTGTGATCAGGAAGGCTCATTCAGGCTCTGTGGGAAGAGGATCTGGGAAGCCCTCAGCTCAGGAGCAGATCCCTTAACCTATAGACTCTGGGGTATCAGGCAAGTCACTGATGTCTACAGTGACAGGAGCAAGATTGTGTCTTCCACATGTTGTAAATCTGCAAGCACGCTCCTCACCATGACTAAAATCACATTTCTCATGTGGGATCACAGTGCTGCCAATGGCTTTGTCCCCCATCTCAGCAGCCACAGTAGCTACTAGGTGGCCACATAGCCAGAAGAGAATCAGAGCTACGCAGGAGCTCCTCTAGAGTACATTCAGACTGCCTTACACTTAAGACATGGCTAATTATTCACATGGTGGCAAACGCAATTTATTTGTTTATAACATTTACAAGGTTCTCTAGATATGGACCGTGCTCACTGTTGTTTATGGTTGAACTCACCCTGACCTGGGTAATTTCACAGGTTTTCAACACTTTTATGGAGTGATAGAGTAGTTTACACACAAAGAAGGGGAATATATGTTCGGTGACTAGTCTGGAAAAGAGAAGAATGAGGGAAGGGAGATGTTGTATGATAGAGGTCTATTAAATCTTGTGTGGTATGGAAATGGTTTGCCTCTGGCAAAACACCAACTAAGATGCATTTATAGTTTCTTCACAGAAGGCAGGTTTAGAACAAAGTATATACTTCACACAATGCAGAGTTATGGATCTCTGCTTCAGAATATGTGTTAGTGGGTACTAAAAGTTTATGGCTTCAAAAAGGGACTGGACAAATGCATAGTGGAAATATCCCTTGGGACCACCACCCACTCCACAAATACACAAACTCACAATTGAAGGTTGGGAAAGGAGCCTTCCCAAATTTGGGCAAATATGATGCATTTGCCTTGTTATACTCTCCCATAGAAGCAAGATCTTGGGTAGGGGGGAAAGTTGGCCTTACCCAGTGGGGCTGTTAGATTCCACGTTCACCCCTCATTGCAAGCTTGAAATTCAAAGAGAAATTTACTTCTATAAAACAAATTATAGAGCTAGGTCCTCAGTAGACATGTGGACTTAGTTGTTAGTCATGAGGCTAATTTGCCCCAAACAAATAATTCTGCCTCCAATGATGGTAGTTGTTTTCGGATGACAAATGTGGTATCAGCAATTTTGATAGCCTTTTAATATGTTTTCTCTTATGACAATGTTACATGGAGAATTGCTCAATGTACTAAATTGCAACAAATTTTACCAACCAAAAAATGAATTTATAAGGCTGGTTAGTATATTCAATATATTGTCACTTGCCAGGAAAATACCACACTAAGCAGAGAGAGCAAGACAGCATGTTTTCCTTACGGTGGGATTGCACTTTTATTATTTGCGAGGAAATTTAGTACAGAAAGGAGCTAAAGTCTAACTCAAGGTATGGTCCTTCTATGAGAATGCGTAAGTGGCCTTAGACAGGGCCAGCTTTCCCTGAGACGAGAGTTAGCCAACTAACCTTAAGGGAAGCCAGCCCGTACAGTAAAGTGACATCTGGTCAGACTGAGCCTGTAAACTCTGTGAGGACTTTACAAAAAAAGAAACCCAAGGCCTGTAAAGTACAGCTACAGTGGGGATCATAAGATCCAACAATCTTAGAAGTTCACAGAGTTCCACAGATGTCAATGTGCTTTGTGTCAGGAGTTCTGGAAATGCCTCTACATTTTTCTGCAGAAATGAAGAAATTTTTCAAACATGGCTTCTTCCTGGTTTCTTCCTGTCAGTGAATATAGATCCACAATACAACTCAGGCAAACCAGTAACACGGGACTCCCTCATGTCATGCAGTAATTCTCAGCTCAAAATGGCCAGGTTGGGAAGGGAGCGCTCTGAGAACGGCGTTGTAATTTGACTGCAGCCTGGGGCTCAGCCACAAGAAAACCCTGGTGCCTACAGATCCTCAGCACCCGGCTACAGAGCAGCAGATCTGTAACAGGTGACACCAGGTGAGCTTGCCAACGTAGAGCAGTGTTAACGTACGATAGCCTCCTGTGTTCGAGGCAAGAGTCATCCCAGTTCGGCTGTCACACAGCAAAGCTGTCACATGGCTGCAGCTTGCTTCTCTGAGAGCTCAGCTAAATCAATCACTGCCATTATTAGCTGAATCACTGAAATGACACGTCTCAAGGCTTTTATTCTAGGGGAATGTTTTGAAAAGCAGCTTGCCTGTTCTATGGTTTTCATTATACAGCCAATGCTAAGTCCCATCTTGCCCTCAAAAGGACCACAAGATTTCAGCCAAAAAGCAAACCACCAATGACTCGTGATTCAAGTGCAGATTCCAAGCCCAATTGTTTATCAGTTTCCTTTATCATGAGATTCGCCCTCTGTATATCACCACAGAAAAAAAGTTATATGCAGTTTCTCTTTACAGGAGTAATAAAGACTAAGAAAAACAGTTCCAGTCCAGGACAACATGGTAATAGATCCAGATTCATGTGGAGTTAGGGACATATTCCATATTATATTATCTAAAAGGACTTTACTGTAATGTTTAGAAATCAACTATATTGTCAAGAGGTTGCACAGAGTACCTGCAGAGATAATAAGTACAACGTGCAACACAGAAATTAATTATGAAGCCAACCCCCTAATTATTTTCATGCAAATTGAAGACTGCTTGCTTAGTTCTTGGGAAAGTTTCCAGCTAATGTGCTGTAAAATATCAGTGCCTCAGCAGATTTCCAGCTTGGCTCCACATTGGAGCTAAGCCGTGAAAGTTCTTTCCCATTTTGCCTGCGAATGATCCCAGGTATGAAGCAGTACATCAAGCTGAACTCTAAAGAATACTTTGAGTATAGCAGTCTTTGAAGGCTGTAAAATGTCTCATAACTAAGCTCTGGCCTTTCCCAAGTGTGCAGAACTGTACCATTTAACAGCCTCGCAGCAGTTTTATGTTTCTGCATTTGCAGCTGTAGTAAAAGCATGATGTCTTCTTTTTATTCCTTTGTGGCCGGTGCACACCAGTGATTTCCCTGGGACTGCTCCTTGCCTGAAATCTTCTCCTGCCTCAGAAGGACTTTGTCTCTCCCCATGTCGTGCACCAGGAGTCCTTCCACAGGCTGGAAGTTATGGGCTCACCTGTGCAACTCTGTAATGACAGATGTGTGAAATGAGCCAATTAAAAGAGCAATTACAGAGCAACTTTACAAAGGGAATTAAGGTTGGAAATCACTAAATGACCTGCTGCCCAAGGAATTTTAACATGGAATCAGTGCCAGTGCCAGAGATGTGCTTACCCCAGTAAGGTTAGCTAGATCTCCTGGTAGGTATAAGCTTTTCCTTGCAATTCAGTGTCCTTTGCAGCTTCCATAACCCAGAAAGGGAAAAAAAAGAGCTGACCAAGATCAAGATTTCTCTGTGAGAGTTTCTTTCAGGAATTTTGGGGATTTTTTCTTTCCATTTAGTTGTTTTTGTTTGCTTGTTTGTGTTTTTGTTGTTGTCTTGTTTTATTTTATTATTTTTTTCCCAACTGTGAAGGGTGTGTATCAAGAAAAATGAACCAACATTCTTCAAAGGTATGAATTCAATCCAAGGCAAAAGGAGCTGTGCTTCAAAGGTTCCAACTCAGACTTAAAAACTGAGGTAACTGAGGTCTTTTTTGTTCTTCCAGTAACTGTTTTACTATGGTCATATTGTTTTCTGTTCCTTGAATCTGTTTGTAAATGCTCTTGCCCCATTATTTTAAAGTCCCCAGAAGGAAGATCTTGGTTTTCTGTACATTACAATTCTTTTTCTACAAAAGCTTTGAATCAAACTGACCTAACCAGACTACCCTGCAATGCAGGACTGTGTGAGAAAACACTGACCAAATTGTGCACTGCAACATATGGCATCTGCTGTGCCACCCTGTCAATCTCCGACAGGAATAGGGCACACATTTCACTTAAACACCTATAAGTTAGATGACACTTTACTCCAGCTGTCTACAGCTTGGATAGCTGGCCTAGCTAGCCAGCCTCTCTACAAGTAGGATCATCAGTTACAAACTGGTGTTTGTCTGTCAAGGATTTCACCATCAGTTAGCAGTTTATTCTGGTGGTGATGACACAGAGCTGACTAGGGAGGAATTTCTATCACAAGTGAATGGTAGCAGAATCTCTGCTAATGTGAAAAATCACGGAGCTGGGGGCACACACACTTCACTCTTATTCAATCTAGTGCAAACAATTGACTCACACTGATATTAGCTAAGTCACTGCATATTATAGTACCTAAAGTAGTATCAGGGGTCAGAAAAACAGCTTAACTCCGCGATCCCTAGAAATACATAAGCCATATCTTTACTGTGAAAGCTTAAACTCCAAGATTCCACTCTTTCTTATATTTTGAAAAATCTTCCTTTTTAGACTGTAAATTCACAATTCCAGAGACTTGATTTAATGCCTGTTACCCACATCTATATGAATATCTAGATCCCTGATGTCTAGCCCCATGAGGTTAAGTACCTGTGTGGCCTGCTTCTAATGTAATAAAGAGATTTACATTTATTTTTAGCCCTGCTTGTACTATCAAAACTCCACAGGGTGGCCTAGCCCAAAAAAGAATGAGCTGCTTGTTTTCAAGGCACATTTCCTTTTGCTGCATACTCTTGGGAAGTCTTATGTCACTGAAAATTATCCACCCCTATGGACAAATTCTCCACAGGCATTCACTCTCACTGACCTTTCCCGGCACGTGGGAATGATTCCAGCTGTGCTTTATGAGCAGCAGTTCTTCATCCTTGATCTGAGTTGTCCTAGGGGATTCCTGCTTTCAAAATCCTCTTCCTGCCTTTGTATGAGTGTTTGTGGCAATAAGACATAAAGAGAAAACAATAATAACTCTAGAGTAAGGAGGTGGGGAGGTGGGAGCCATCATACAAAGGGGCACACACCAATACTCCATGTTCAGGAAAAGAAAACCTATACTTCCATTAGCAGTGTTTGTGTCTGGGGACTTATTTGCACTGCTGTAAAACGGTACTTGATCATATGCTTAAGTTTAAGAACACATGTAATTGTGGTCTGAGAGCAGCAAGCTGGGCTTATCTGTTTAACAATTTTCCTACAGGCAAACTGTCCCTGCTTTTCAGAATCACAACTTAAGAAAGAGGCTGGGAAAATGAGCCTGGGACAGAAAACAGACCAGCAGGCTGGAAAGATACAAAGCAGAACAAAAATATGTCACAGGCTATTGTAAAAAGACATTTCTAGTTAGGAAAAAGTGACTTGCAAGACTAATTTGAGAATATATTTGTCATAAGCCAGATAAGATGAGCCAAGATTTTTAAATCAGCCCATCCTTGCTTCCTTTGGCTGGTAGCAAAGAAGAAGAAACTTTGCACAGCAGGGAGAATCTGATGCTGAGCTAATCGAATGTGCGTGCAGAGCGAGCAGCAGATGACAAGGACGGGGTTGGCAGGATGTCGCCAGATTGTTTGATTAGCAATGGGATGGTTCAAGAGCTCCCTGTCCTACCAGGGACTTGGCACAGATGCTGGCACATGACTCAGTCCTCAAGTAGTTGTTCACTGCAATACTGTTTGAGAAATTGCTCTGCTTCTCTGAAAACAGGAAGGGTATTAAGAAAAACAAAAACAAGGATGAGAAAGAAAGGCTACGAGACTGTGTCTATAAATGTTAGATTTTGGCTATTCATTCTGCTAATACCATTCAAACTTCAGATGAAATGAGATATTTGACTTGGGATAAAAATCGGATAGTCTGAAATTAAACCCGGCAAGAGTAATATGAGGGAGCGTTGACGAGTGGGTATTTTCTTTCTCCTACCGTTGATATCCATGTTA
The DNA here is from genome assembly GCF_964211835.1 of Anser anser. Lineage (NCBI taxonomy): Eukaryota > Metazoa > Chordata > Aves > Anseriformes > Anatidae > Anser > Anser anser. The sequence continues at coordinate 31,416,315 of NC_139727.1, read as the reverse complement.
TTGCTCTTTTCTGTGTGTCAGTTTAGACCAAACAACCACAGAAAATGAAAGATTTTATTTTTTTCTTTGGGACAAACATGGTGAGAAAAGCAGCAGCACTTTCTTTTGACACACCGAAGTTGCAACTCTATTCTGGGGGAGCTAAGTGAAAAAAATAAACTGATTTTAGTGATGTGTGTATAGGGATAGGAAGAAAGCCCCAAACATCAAAACTACCTATGAACACAGAACAAGTATAGCAATTGTCTTTGATTACTAACAGCAGGTTTTTCAAACTGCAGACAAAATATATATGGATTATGAGTAATTTTCTGAGCCATCCAACTGGGCATCTTCAGGTAGAATCAAGATTTTTGATGCTATAGATTCACAACTACAATCCAATTTGTGTTGCCCAGACACAGATAAATATAGTCGTTGCACTAAAGTCAGCTCAGAAAAATTAGGGGGTCTGACATCTTCCCCGAGATTTTTAAGATAGTTTGAATTATAAAATAACTAAGTCCCCCAGAAAGAAGATGCACATTGTTGTTATCTTATGTATTTATCACAATGCATAATCAGCTGTCATCAATTTGGATAGCTCTGTTAGCACAACAGAGCAGAAATATATTTTTTTTTCATGGGATAGCTAATCTGGAGTATATATGAGACTTGTATGTAATGATTATACAGATCTATGGAGAAATATTTTAACACAGCCAGCAGTTTTATAGTGGGCTTTCATATGCCTCTATACTTCCAAATCGTGCATGTAACTACATTCCTGTCAGTATCCAGCATGTTCAGATGGCTATATTGCTTCTCTCCAGCACGTCTTCTGACTAGCCTGTCACAACAATCTATGACACCATTCTTTGACAGCTTACCACTGCTTTACATGAAATGTGAGGATCTTTCTGCAATCACAAGTTGGATTCATATTCCTAAATAAGAATGTGGGGGAAGTGTATATAAGTATAGATATGTGTACGTATGTGTACGTAGACAGACACATACGCAAATCCAAAATATCTGCGTGTGAATCATTAGAATTACAATTAGACAGAATCAAGAAGTGCAAGGTTGGATATCTCTCCTAAGCTGCATATCCTTTCTTGGCTTTGTGGAAGACTTCTTTGTATTTTGTGACAACAGATGATGCACTCGGAGTGTTGCCACATTGCTGAGAAAGGAACTACTTGTTTGAATGGACTTTGCATTTGTTTTAGAAGAGATCTCCAGTTTCAGTCAGATTCATTTACTTTGTATTACTTTGTATTACTTTTAATAAATTAATAAATTACTTTTAATAAATAAGGCTAAAGGACATAACATATAGATGTCATATAGATACCTATAGATTTTGATGACAAATCTCTGTTACAGGTTTTTCTACTAGATGAATGTGGTTAATTGGTCAGAATGGGAAAACTCATGGGGAAAAAAGAGTCAAATTAAAATACAAAATATAACATAAGAGATTTTGTCTGTGCTTCTGACAATACACAGCTGATCTCTCTCCTATTCTTGGCTTTGTGTAAGGGCTGGCAAGAAATCCAACATAACCAAATGTACCCTTTCTGAGGTGCAGCAGCCTTCTGGAGCTAAGGAGAGAACCAGTGCTATGGTGACTTAGTCAATTAAATTAATAATTAAACTCAGAAAGAATAACAACTATTAAATATCTCTCCAACCCATCAACCAGTAGCTGAACAGCTACACAATGCTCTCTCTGACCTCTCAGCCATGAACACAGTGAGAGCCATGGACAGGTTGAACCTCGGCTCCAATCCCTAGAACGTGAGCAGGACCCTTGCCATCTCTCTGCAGTGCTGTGCAGACCCACAAAGTTCAAATCTCCTGCGTTGCATGGTACCAACACACCAAATCCTCCTCAGCAGCTTGTAATGAAAGGAAAGCCTTCAGTTTGGAAGCTTGTGGACATCAAAACTACGTGCTCCTGCCTACAGAAGAGATAGGCAGCATTGCCAGTGCCCCTAGAAAAAAAAAAAAAAAAAAGGAAATTTCTGTGGGACCTGAGAGAGAAGACTGCATCCCACATAGAGAGAAAAACAAAAACAAACACTCCTTGTTTCCCATGAACTTCTTCATTTTTCCTCCTTCCTGCTTGCAAATGAAAACACTCCCTGCGGGTTGGATCTGGGGGAAAATCTTTCCTGACAAATTTTAATCTTATATATTTGAAAGAGAAAGCAAACAGGTCTCTGAAAGGCTTCTCTGTACCACAGAGAACACCAGCTTACCCTATTCCTCTCATTCTAGTTGAAGCTAATCTTGAATGTTTCAGAAAAAAGATGAAGAAAAATAGCCCAGAAGATAAGCTTTGTATAAGAAGGGTGTAAAACATATTTCTAGTCTTTACACTCATTTTAAGCTACCATCTCAAAATCTTTCCTTTGTTACTGGGCATCCTGTGTGACCCTTGTGATCACAATGAATGTCCCTCAGGCAACCTTACCCCCTGCCCTGATCCATTTCTAATAGTGATTGTGCTAAGGACGTTTCTGTATCTGCAGCTCTTTAATTGTTCATTGCCTGGAAAATGCCACTGCTCTATGGCTGTGGCCATTAGCAATGACTAGCAAAGTCTGCCTGAAATGAAGAATGGGTCAATGTGAACTGGCTTAGATTCTGTCTTTTACAGGCACATCCAATAAGAAATCTCCTTCACATCGGGACTGTCCAAAGCCCATTGACGTCAGTGGAGAGACCTGATCTCAGCGGGTTTTAAATCAGACTCTGTAGCTGAGACTTCCAAAGCAGCCTGGGGGATTCAGACACATAGCTTTCATTAAAGTGAGGGTGTTTTAAAGCAAATGGAAGATATGTGTCTGAAATCCCCTAGACTGCTTTGAAAATCTAAAATACTGTGCAAGCTATACAGCTTTCCCCATAAAAATAGCTGCCAAATTTTGCTTTGGTAAATGCAATAGAACTGCATGAAAAGATCCACACAAGGGTCTGGTCCCCCTCATCCTTCAGGAAAACGGGGAGAAGGATGGCCAGAGTGCTTCATTTTCACCATTAAACCCTCCCCGTGTCAAAGTCATTTGGTGGAGCAATTGGGTTGCTCTGGACCAGCAGGACTGTCCCGACAGGGACTTCAGCTTTCCATGTACAAGGGGTTTTATTTCAGCCTACCCTGGCCTGGCTGGGGAGAATGAAGTAATCAGCAAAATTATTGCAGGAGGAGGATGACATGGAACAAGGAGTAGGCATGACCAGATGACATTTTCTCCCATTTGAGGGTCAGCAACTGAAGTCCCTAGCCATGAGAAGATGATTTAATGTTCACTTTTAACAACAGTCTTACCAAAACAAAGTCTTTCAGACTTTTGAATTTGTGATTTGTATTTTCCAGTGGGGGTGCTAATCCAGGGCTGCCATTACTACAGAGGGACTTAGACCTTGAAATACCCATGATAATTCTGTCATCTGACCTTAGGCACCAAGGAAGTGCATGTCCAGTCCCGGTTAGTTTCCTAAGGCAAACTGTGGAAGAAAGGTGTCTATGGAAAGGCATTCATCATATGCTATGTGGTTACAGAACATTCTCCCACCGGAGCTGCCTCAGTGGAGGAAAAGGCTACCTCCAGCTACCTTGGAGACACCTAAGTCTCTGATGGCTAAAGCTGGCTGAAAGGAAGCCATCGCCTGTTAATGTCATAATACCTGAATTAATAATACCGTGCTTGAGGGGCAGCAAACTGTGAGCAGGCCTGCTACATCCCCTCATGGACATTAAGGAATATTTGACATGGAGATGGAGTTCCCCATCAGCCTATGTGCAAGGCTGGTCTGTCTGCACACTCAGTGTTGACGAGGCTGAGCCCTCCAGAAGAGACTGCCCAGGAGGGCTTCACCACCATCCCAACAGCCTCTTGCAGGACAGGTCTTGGTGCACATCCTTTGCCTCCTGTCTGGCCTTGACAAGGACACAGCATTGTACAGCTCAGCCCCACAGAAAAATCACCTCTGTTTTGTGAGAGGTGGTGAGAAAAACCTTCCTACAGACCATGATGACAATCTACTTACTAGTCAGACATAGCCTCACCCAATTACATTATTACTTTGCAGCAAGCTAGAACAAGGCAACACCATTAACTCTTCATTTTAGCAGTCCACTGCCTTCACATCCAATTTAGAAGGTGGAGGGTGAAGAGTATGTTCAGTCACACGTCCTGTACGGCTCAGGTTGTCATGCCACTAGCATGCCTCAGTTGTGTGGGTGCTTAAAGCCTTTTCCCTTTATTTCTTGCATTTTAGGACTACTGAGAACAGGTTACATTCTGCTAGAATGACAAAGAGTAATTGCATTCAAGGTGTTATTTCTTGGTGGCAGAGATACTTCAGACCTCGTGTTGATTCCAGATTTTAAATATCAGAAAGTTTGAGGCAGTCAGCTCTGGGTTTCCAATACTGACCTGTCTCCTGTAAACACAATCAAAAACTTATTATAAGACTCACACTGGACAAATGTTAAGCCGAGTCCAGGGATCTGCACATAGTTCATATTTTTAGTGCAGAAAAAAATGACTCAAAGGGAAAATTGATGTACAGGAAAATTTGATAAAGCTGATGTCTGGATAGCTTTTGCTCTGGTGAGATGTTACAACTTGTCCAAGACAATCTCTGAAAGAGGTAATTGAGCATTTGAAAAGAAACTGTTAATCACAGTTAAGATAACCTCAATGAGCTACCTGTCACGGCAAGTGATGAACTCAGCTTCTATTCTATGTTTGCCTGGAGAAAACTCTGTCGAGAAACTAGAAGTATACTCACATCTTTATCTAGAGAGAAAGTTCATGGTAACAGAGGATTTGAATAGACAGAAAATTGATTTTCTTGGAAGGTGAACTATTTGTATTTCTTTTTCTTTTTATCACACAGCTGAAATGTTTTATCAAGCTTAGCTTATGAGGAATGTAAATAAATTTATGTTGAATGTTAAATAAACCTTTTCTTTCTTTTTTCAATTTCCTTTTCTTTCACTTTTTAATAAATCTTATTTGGGCTGAGATTATGCTCATAAAGTCAATTCATGCAGGAGCCGCAGAGAAAACAGATGCTGTAACCTTTGAACAGAAGTGCTTAGAAGCAGTGCAAAAGAGAGCTTGGAAATGAAAATTACCATTTTTGTCTGAGGGACTCATAGAACATAGAACACAGAAGTAGCTCATATGAGAGGCATAAACATTTCCCTCTTGATTTATGGTAGAACTGACCCAGGATACTGAACTCAGTCACAATGTCATCCATGTTAAAATACTGGCACCAAAATGCCCCAGGATGATAGCTTATTTCTTAGTTCCTAGGGGCACCCAAAAGCAGAGCTGTGCATCCAGTGCTGGCAATGGCATGATGGGCAGAGCTGTGACAGATTTGTTCCATCTAGAAATGGAGACAGGGAAGCAACAAGGAGCCAATGACTCTGAAATGAGTTGTCACCCACCACAGCCTTGGAGATATCACCTCCTGCAGAAGGAGTCAATAACACCTACTCGGTAGCCACCAGAGGAGCTTGGGATGGCAGGGAAGGAGGAGAATTGGCCCCATGAGAGAAGCAACTGTGATTATAAGGTAGCTTGTATGATGATTATAAGTATCAGCCAACACATGCTGCATTAAGATATCTCTTCTATCTGACTTTGTGATAGCAATAGAAAATATAAGCACTGCTGTAAATGGCTCGTGTGACATGTGAGACAGAGCGCAGTTTCATTTCCACAGGTTAAAGGAAAGGTAGAGTTAAACTGCAGCAGATATAGCAATCGTATCAGAGAAAACTATAGGAGCCCAGCTTAATCTTAGCTTGGCAAAATTAAGAATGTGTTGCAAAACTGGAGGGAAATTAAAGAACACAGCAGAAGAACAAAAGTGAGATGATTTTTGGCCTACATAATCTTTCCAGTAAGGAGAAGATGAATAGATTTATTATTCAATATATTGTTTTCCTCCTTTGAATTGATAAGCAGCACTCATATACTATAAAGAGAGCCACTAATGATAAATTAATTAAATAAATAAATAAAAACAAAAACCTCCCAGCTGTTTCCTTTCTTGTACCAAGATCAAGCTTAGCCATTTCTCTTTCGCATACAAGCCTAGAAACAGAATATTTTGGATATTTGGCTTCAGCCTTTGTTTTGAGACACAAAATGGGATGCTGAACCACACACAGCTTATTTGGATCTGCTTGGCGGTTTCAGCTACCATCATCTGGTTCCTATATGCCCCTCATGCTTTCAAAGCTTCTTCAGTGCCCTAAAGATAGATGACGATATGTTTACGCTCCGTTTGCACTTAAAATTATCCCACTGCTATGTCACGCTGAAACCTCAAACAAAAGCTGCATCTCTTCCTCTCCCCACCCAACAGAGCCACAGCTGCAGAGACTCCCTGTGACAGAGAGCAACAAGCCAGCCCACTCGCGTCACCAGGCCATTACGCATCGCTACTCTGCATCATCAAGTGGCAATGTCACCCCCACACATGAAATAATAATGGCCTAACAGATGTGAAAGTCAACACATTTTTGTCTAGTGCTGTTGGAAGAGAAACTAACAGAATAGAAGCAGATTTGCAGGGAAATCATTCAGGCAAAATTTCTTCAGAGAGCTTGATGCAAATTAAAAGGATTGTGTGGGTTTGTTTATTTATTTATTTATTTATTTATTATTATTATTATTTCTGTTTTGAGTAGGTTTTGTGGCAACATTTCTGATTTGCATTTCAGCCAGCATTAATAAATATGTGTTGGGCTCATGAGAGCCGCTAAACAGACCACAGGGTTATTCCCCTATTACAGAGGACAAATGCATTTACCTCTTCCAGACCATCTCTCTGCTTCGCTATTGCGATAGCTCAGTGCTGTACAACTTTCTTCAGTTAAAAAGATAAAAAAAAAAAAATCCCTTTATCTTTTGTTTTCTCAAGAACATGACCACAGTCAGCAGCAAATCCATGGATGCCAAAACGCAATGGACAATCTTTGCCACTAGCACTGACTAATAATGGGAAACATTCACCATAGCATAAGGCTGAGTTTTATTCAGTGTCCCTCTTAAACACTTTATGACCGCTCTGATAAAGCCCTGGTAACTTCTAATTAGAGAAGTCAGCCTAATTTTAAAAAATAAATAAATCTTCAGAGCAACCTATTCAGAGATTTTTAGTTCTTAAAATTTTGGCATTTGGGGATGATGTGTGTCTTTATATGAGGTGGTGGTCATTAGAAGAGGGGTTTTAATCATGAAACATGATGTTTTTCAAGCTACCACGTGCCTCGCAGAGACATAATGGCTGACACAACCCAGCCTAGGATCAGCTCCTGACACATGCTTTGAACCTGCTTTGTGACCCCAAGAAAATCACTTAATGTCTCTGTGCCTCATTTTTCCCCCTACAGGGAAAACAATATTCAAAGAGTAACACATTCTCAAGCAACTTGCAGCCTAGTCACAAGAACATGAGAAACATGCATTTTTAAGATATGCACGTGAATCCACACTTACATATGTTGTTATCCAAAGTTTTTGCTACTTCCCAACTTCTGCTAAATGCCGTGCTTTGCCTGACTCATGCTGTTTGCTCCCACTTCACACTTTTCCCGTGCCTCTCATGCCTGTGGGACGGTGCCTCGAGGACTCTGAGCAACAGCCCCACGCTCGTGTGTGCCACAGCTGTGTCCCGTGCCACCACCAGTGTGTCACCCAGGGGAAGTCTCTCTGCACTTCTGTCACCTGGGTGTTTTTTAATGAATGCGAGGAGTAAATGCTAAGAGTTACCTTTAGCCTTAGTGATGGGGTGACAAATTACATGCTGCTCTCTGTGTCTGCATATATCTCTACAAGTCAGGCTATGGTTGCCCTGGCTTGTCACCTCTCCAGGTCAATTTGCTCAAAGCTGCAATACAAACCAGTGGCAGACTGCAAACAAAACCCCAGCTCTCCTGTCTTCCAGGCCATTGGCCATTCTTCTGGGCTATATTTCAGCCTGTTATATTAATTCTGCAGAGCACACACAAAATTAATTACAAAACAAAGCAGGAGAGTCGAACAGTACTCCCTCAGGCCGACGGCAGACTCCCTGGAACCTCTCTGTTTTTGAAGTTGTTGTTCTTATTGTGACAAGAGGCAACTTGCAGCCCTCACACAAGACATTGGAAAAAACAAAACCAACAGTATTCGGCATTAACACGGACAAATCAATAGTATCTCAGTGCTGCTCATAGTTCCTCCGTGTGAAACCAATGTATGTCAGTGGTGATTCATGCACCACTGCAGAAACAATAACTCACACCACACACCCCAACAGTGCTCTATAAAATAACCTTGGTTGGTAATTATAGCCAGCCCTATATTGACACAGCTGCTGCTCTTCACCTCTGTTCAACCATTACGTTTCCATGCTTCACGCAATGTTCTTTCAGCCTTTGGTGAAGTAGATTATGGTTAAAATAATGACCTAAAAAGTTACTACATGAGGGTTAGCAGCCAGTAGGAGCCTGGTGCCCTGACTTCAGATGATGTGACCTGTGACACCACCATCTTTTCTGAAGAGCAGAAGCACGGATATTGACTTCTGATAAATTATGTGGATCCTTTTTGGCATTGTTAGCTGGTCACAGCATTGGATGGGAAGAAAGTCAGAAACAGGAACACAAAAGCAGTAAATGGTGTTACCAGCTTGGACAGTGGTGGATGCTGCAAACGTAGGGTTCTGCCAAGCATTTCACACCACTTGAGGAGAGCAGGAATAGCCCACAGAAACACGTTCCTGATTCATGCTGAAAAAACAATCCCAGGGGATGCTCTAGAGTATTAGCAAGTCTTTAATTTGGAATAAAGGCAAGATAGGTCGTAGTATGTCATATAAAATAGTACCTCTAATAAATCTATGGCAAATTTAATTTTGTCTCCATGTTGCGGGCTGAGTACCAGCATCTGTCAACAACTTCAAAGGGATTTACAGGCAGGCACTTCGTACACTGGAAACCATCCAGCATGGCCATTTTGAGTTTCTTGATGCCAGAAGGGAAATAACTCAGATGGGCCTTGCTGAGGAGATTTTCAGTATACATTCTGGCCTGGATCAGATCCAGGGTATACAGTGCTGCACCAAGGGAAATCAACAAGGTAATCCATCCTTTTGACACTCAGGAGAGATTTCAGCAGGGTTTGAAGGTGGAGAATATCATTTATATTTCATCAGCAATGTGTTTCCCCTTCCCATTACTCAACAATGCAGCAGCAAAGAGACTTTTTAGGCACTATGTTCTTAGCCTGTTAGACTGCTTTAAAGCTATGAGTTAATTTCACGATGAAATCATTTGACATCATGTCTTTCTCCAGGTAAAGTCATTCATACTTCCATGTTGCTATGACCAGACACTCATCACCACAGACATTACCACAGAGATGAGAACAAGTTATTTCATCTTCCTTGAAACTAAGAGAGGGTGTTGGGTGTGAATTTGGGGAATACATGGGGTGCCACAAATTGCCTTGTGGACATCAGTCAGTAGCATGGCCCATCACTGTCATGTATACAATCTCTGCTTTGACAGTGCATGTCTCCACGGCAGCTGTTACATTCAAATCTGGAGGTGAATGAAAAACATTTGAGAACTCTAAAATTAAGAATCTATAGCATCTTACAAGTAACATACTTAGCTCCCAAGAGATGCTGTCTTCTGGAAAGAAGTCACAGTCTATTGCCACCCTCAGGGAAGAGCATCAATGACTTCTCTTGTTATAAAAGAGACAGTATTGCCCACTTATCTCCACTTCTGTAGCACCAAGAATAGGACTTTCCTGGAGGGGAGGATTCATGAAATCTGAACTTTCCACTTTAGTTAGCAGAGAGGCACAAAAATAAGCAGAGAGACATCCAGCTCTCATAAACAGTTCTCTGCAAGATCCCAGCTTGCTCCATTAACTCAATAGAAGCCTATTACTGCTACAATTAAAATCTTCATTTAGGCATCTCATTTAGAGAGATATTAGATGATACGCATAGCCTTCCTTACCATTTCTTATCACAGCAAGTGTCAGTGTATTTTTTTTCAGATTGGTCAAAATATATCCATTAGAACATTTTTGCAGTGGAAAATTACTTTGGAGGTATATATAAATATATATTCTTTGAAAGTATATTAATTTTAATGAAAAAATAGAAGATAATTTGATGAAAAGGGAAACGATTCTTTATAATTTATTGAGGAAGAGCAAGGTAAATTTTAAAGCTCAGAAAGGGCCCAAACTGCAGAAGCCAGGCCCAGAGGGGAAGTTGCATTTGATTTCAAATCTCTTAAGAAAGCCTGGGTACAAGAACTGAAATCTTTCAAGGGTGGAAGGATTTGCACTCTGTTTATCTGGACTATAAGAACAACAGGAACACTAAGGGCAGAGAAAAAATAAAATAAAAAAATGGATTGCATGCGATCCTTGACAGAAAAGAAAAAAAAAAATAAAAGTCTCAAAATGTGGATCCTCCTTTCAATACTTTATGTCTCATCCCACAGTATAGGCACATAATTGAAATCCATTCTGTTTGCACAAAACTCACTGGAAATCTTTTAGTGATCTTCAGTCTATATGTTTTAAAGCTTACCTCCATCTTTTTTTCTTCCCCTCAGTTTCTTGGCTTCTCAAGTTTGGCTGCTCAAAAAACTTTAAAGAACGGGAACAAGAGTTTCTAAGCACACAGAAAAGGACTCTTTTCTAACTTGACTGTTCTGATCCCCTTTAGACATCATAATACTGATAATGGCATGAGTCTCCTCTGCTGGTTAACAAACATCTGCTTTCTTTGGTGTTCTGCAGAGTGAGACAAGCACATCATCCATAATCTCATCAGAAATATTACAGCTTTAACAGGCTACCAGTTGTACACAGAGAAGCTAAGAAAACAGTGGTCTCCTTCTGGCACGTCTCCAAGAAAACCCATCAGTACTGTGCAGAATTCCCAAACCATTTCCTAGGTCCGTGCCACGAGTTCTCCTTATCAAGACATTTTATTTTCACAGAGAAGATGGTATGAGGTGAAAACACTCTTTCCTGATCTGGTACATGCTGGAATGTCTAGGAGAGAGTAGGAAAATTTGCAGAACTCGTGTTAACAGTGGTATCTTCACTGGGTCCTCATTGGCCAAAATTGTCTCTGCAGTATTAGTTGACATGGTTGCAATTAAAATCTATTCCCACTTCTAATAAACTTGTATTTCTTCAGAAAGCACAGTGGTCGAAGTTACTTCTTTACAATATTTCAAACAAGGATTTATTTATTTATTTAGGCAAGTTTCCCAGAGAGTCAAAATTAAATGTATCACTGCGTATGTACACACATCTTCATACTCAAAGTGCTTCTGTAAATACACATATGCGTATGTATGCATGCATAGACACACAGGAAAATACAAAAAGATATAATATTAGAGATTTGCAATTTTGTATCCTGCTTTTGTGGTTTAAATAACTTTTATCTAATTGGTTAGATCTAAAGAACACTACTTTCTAATAAAATTTATTTTCAATGTTAATGTGATTATTCCCCTTCTTTTTCCATAAGAAAATTCTTAGGCACTATTGAGAAAAAAAAAAAAGATAAAACCACAAAATCTTTCCCAGCTGTCTAATCTAACCCATAATGACAGATGTGTGTGAATCCTTTTGACAGAGGAGGGAGAATGAGAACTCTATAATAAGAAGGCAGCATCTACGCGGAGAGTCAACCTCCTCTGACTCATTTCCTGGGTGTTCCTCTTTTAGATTATTAATGGAGATTCTGTTTATAGATTAATGGCAAGACTCCATCATTCAGCACTGATCATCAGCTACACAGTTCCCTATTTAGGACTCAGACTGTTTCTCAGTTTGACTGACTGAATTTTAGGTACCATTGCTCGGTCTTGGAACTTGTTTTTTAAACTTCACCCGATTAAAAGATGTGATGGGAAATCAGAAGAAGGTAGGTTCAGGTTCTTTCTCAGCTGTCAGTTTACACTTTCTTGAGTTCTGTTTACCACTTTCTCATAATGGTATTTGAGATAACAATTTCAGAGTTAGAACCCATGGTCACACAGTCCTTTTGGTTACCCCTTCACCAAAAGATGGTAGGAAAAAAAAAAAAAAAAAGAAAGAAAAAAAAATACACCAACACCCAGACTCTTTGTGAACTCACAAATTAACTTTTGTGAGGTGTGCCATTTGGAAAATGTCATATTAATAGAGAATAAAGCTCAGCTCATGCAACTTAAGTTTCCTTGTGTGCTTCAGAGCCAACACCAACATAAATGTCTAACTTTCTGAAAGAGTAGTTTGTTTGCCTAAACACACATTTCCATGGGCCTAGATTACATTTTAGGATTTGAAAGCAATATTCAATAGATACAGAATCATTATAGTCATTTTATTACACAAATGCAAAAGACAGTATTGTCTTTGTCAGTATTAAAATCACGGGGAAAAAAATAAAAGCAGAGTTCAATTCTTAAACTGCAGAAAATGATCTATTCTTTAATTATAACAGAAATTCAATTATACAGTTATCTAAGACTCTTATTACTAGATATATTCTCCTAGAGAAGACAATTGCCTGCAGGCTGAAATTCACAGCTAAGCTCCAGCTAGATCATTTTAGGTCAGTTTTTCAAAAGTCTCTGATCTTCAGTGAGCAGGCAGTGCAGGGACATCGTTTGAAAAGTTTGCTACTATCAAATTTCTTTCCCTAAAGAAGCAGTAGTGTGGAGTTTTGTGAGAAACTTCTAATAATGTTTTTTTTAAGTGGAGCTTGCAAACAGTAATATGAAATACACTAAACTTGAGGCCAAAGAGCTTTAATGAAGATGGAGGGTGTTGACAGATGCAGGAGGAGGATAAAGGAGGAAACCTGTGAATCTTTACAGCTGAACCTGATAATAAAACAGCTGATTTTATAAGGGTAGGGGAATAGGTATACCTGGAGAGGTTGGTGAGAAATATTTCTCTCTCTTTTCTCAGTGATTTAGATATAACATGAGGTTGAAGTTTGAGTCAGGAGGTATTTCTGAAATAATAATGATAGCTGTCTTCTAGCAAACGTGTTTCCTTCTGTGCTGAGACAAGAAAGGCTTGAGAATAAGAAACTCAAGGGCAGGGAAGGGAAGGAGCTTATAAAAGCAGAAGTGATACAATTGATGCAGCATCAGGATTTGTGACTGCTGTTCATGAGCAATGGGAGTTGGGGATACTTTGTAAATCATAGAACCATAGAATAGAATCATAGAATATCTGGAGTTGGAAGGGACCCATAAGGACCATCGAGTTCAACTCCTAGCACCACACAGGTCTACCCAAAATTTCAGACCATGTGACTAAGTGCACAGTCTAAATGCTTCTTAAACTCCAACAGGCTTGGCGCAGTGACTACTTCCCTGGGGAGCATATTCCAGTGTGCAACAACGCTCTCGGTGAAGAACCTCTTCATGATGTCTAGCCTAAACCTCCTCTGCCTCAGCTTGACACCATTCCTGCGGGTCCTGTCCCTGGTGACTAAAGAGAATAGATTGGCACCTTCCCCTCCACTCCCTCTCGTGAGGAATCTCTAGGCAGGGATGAGGTCTCCCCTCAGCCTCCTCTTCTCCAGGCTGAACAGGCCAAGTGACCTCAGCCGCTCCTCATGCGTCTTCCCCTCTAGGCCCTTCACCATCTTCGTATCCCTCCTCTGGACACTCTCCAACAGTTTCACATCCTTTTTGTACTGTGGTGCCCAGAACTGCACACAGTACTCGAGGTGAGGCCGCACCAGCGCAGAGTAGAGCGGGACAATCACTTCCCTCAACCGATTAGCGATGCCGTGCTTGATGCATCCCAGGATACGGTTGGCCCTCCTGGCTGCCAGGGCACACTGCTGGCTCATATTCAACTTGCTGTCAACCACACCCCCCAGGTCCCTCTCTGTGGGGCTGCTCTCCAGCATCTCGTCACCCAGTCTGTACCTATAGCCAGGGTTGCCCCGTCCCAGGTGCAGGACCCAGAACTTGCTCTTGTTAAACTTCATGTGGTTAAAGGTAATGCCTATGAAGGCTGACTCTTTTCTATTTTATTTAATTAGAAAAGTAATGAAAGAAGATTCTTCCTTGTATCTGTAAAAGACAGCTGACATGCTTTCATTTGATTTTTTTTTTTTTTGTGATAACTCTATATCATGCCTGTCTTAAACCTCTTACCTGCCTTCAGGAAGCAATTTTAAAGGAGTTGTCAGTGTCTCTACAGAGAGTAGTCAGAAATCTTGCTGGTTCCTGCAGCTACAGATCTTGTGACCACAACTGTGTTTGAGGGTTCTCAGTTGCAAAACTGTATAGATTTGGTAAATGGGGAGTGGAGCATTATGCTTTCACATAAAGATATCTTTCTGAGGATATGGCTGAAGTTCATCGCACTCAGGCTCTCTGTCATGGAGAGACACTGATGTCTGCCCAGTCATACAAGGGTGCATCAAACATTCAGATCTTTTAGCTAGTTAGAGCTGTCAGCAGGCCTGCTGCATCATCTGCCATCGCAACTTCTGCAGCAGCCATTTGATTTCTTCTGTACTGTATGTGATCCAGGTGTGAGTGACTCCCATTAGTCCCTCTGATAGGAATGAGGAACAAGCAGGTCATAGTGATTTGCTTCTACTAGGGGTCTAAAAAAAGCAGGTAACCCCCCTAAAATACTGGAAGAACTCTGACAATAGGGGGGTAGCACCCAGCTGCTGAAGGGCTCCAAAATTTCATCTTCTCCCTGTGGAGGAAAGGAAAAGGGCTGTTCCAGGTTGGACTTATTATTGTTAGCCCATATTTACTTATTTTGTCACGTAACTGCCTTCACAACATCAGCACCATGAGATTAAATTTATATTAACTTGCCCTGACCTTCCCTCCTTCCCAGCCTAACAAGACTATAGCCATAGTAGTGCTATCCACCCCCCTGTTCAGCTTCCTCATCCATAGTGTTCATTTGGATAATTTCAAGGTTTTGTACAAGACCGCTTTCACAGTAGGATGTAACTCTTTCTCAAACAAGCAGTCATCTCTTCCCATGATTTCACGCCTCCGTGCACAGGACCTTGAGCTGTTGTGGTTGCCACTACTGCTCTTACACTGGCAACACTTTCAGCTTAGCCAAGGCACGACACAAGTTTCTGTTTGATAAAAGATGTTGTTATTCACCAAGAAAATAGCTGACTGTTTCTGTGAGCATTAAAAGCAATAGAGCTAGGAAGACACTGACACTTTTTTTCCCACCCCAGGGACACATGAAACTGAGAGTGCTGTCTTGCACATTGAATATACATTAAGCATTAAGTTTACATTTTATTTTGTCTAAGGGGAAAAAAATGTAATTATTTTATAGTCCTTTCTGAGTAGAGTCATGGGTACAAATTAATAAAGTACCTGCATACTACCCAGTGTTTTCATGAGAATTAGAACATGGAGAGCAGGAAATCTCTATATTGTTATAGAGTAGAGGCAGGAGCAGATGCTGGGCTCCCTGACAGTTTAGTCAGTCCTCTATGTATATACAGCTTGTGTGCAGACACAGCATATCAGGAGGAGTACAAGACACATTTATTGTAAAGATAAGGGGGTTGATTTATTTCACATGGCTTTTGGGAGACATAATGTAAACAGGACAGTGGTTAGTTTATTTAAATGGTTGCATATGTATAATTTAATAAGGCACAGTTGAGAGCAGTTTGTTCTTGGAGTTAGCATTCAATCTCTGACGTTCTGAGCAATGCCTAGGAGACAATTTAAGGCTACTGAAAAATTAACTTGTGGATGGAGGCTGTTTGCTACAAGATCCACAAAGTTGAAACATGACAGAGATTTTTTTTTTTCCAGCTTCTCATCTAGCACAACTTCTAGCGCCCCCAAAACTAAAATGTATAGGATGTTATCTGCTTGCTATTGTTCATATGTTAAGCCTAGCTACAGGCCACATAAACTCTTTGACTGGTGGCTCTCTATGCCATTTAATTTTATTTATTTATTTTGTATTTAAATTCCTGATAACATCCAAAGCATTCCTTTGTCTCTTGAACTTCTGTCTCTATGTTTATTTCCTCGGTACAACTGACTGTTAGGTTTATCACGTCTTCTGATCTTTTGAGAGAGAAAGCTAGATGCTGAACCAACATTTTTATTATTATTATTTTAATTAAATTGTTTGATTCTGCCCATCTTTCTTGGGGTCATCTTGCATGCTGCAGCAGATTAAACTGATGTTGCTCACAAGGTTACTCTTCTTTCTCACTCTCTGAGGGTAGCAACCAAGTCTCTGAGGAAGACAGCCCTGAAACTTCTGTGGTTCACAAATTTCCATAATAAAGTAAATGCTTTCCTTACATTTATTTCTGTTTCTGTTCTACTTATTTCTACAAAACTTTCAGACTTTCCTGTCTGCTGTGCTTGGCATGCATATTATGTTGTCAGATTCCCAGTGTTCAAAGATTTTTGGCTAATGATTTTCAAGTTTGAGCATCTAAGGCTTAGTCCTGAATTCAATACAAGCAAGCAAGTAGTTAAGTTGTTTGAAGTTTTCTTTCTGCTTGTCACTGTCCTCCCAACTAGAGGTGAGAGAATGAGACCTCTCTGAGTACAGTAGACTTACCAGTCTTTGACCTCTTCAACTTCATTTTAGATCCTAGGGAGGTGTGATGCAGAGAAGTGTGTATGTTGCAGGCTCCAGCATATTCTGTCTAGCCATTCAATGATTACATTTAAGTAAAAAAAAAAAAAAAAAAAAAAAAAAAAACAACCCAAAAAGTGTATTTTTTTTCTGTGAGTGCAAGAGTACTCAGCTACAATCAGTGGGAGCTACCAGGTATGCAATGAATGTGGAGACCCTGGCCAAGTGAATGTATCATGTGGCATGGATCCCGAATCTTAGCTTCAATCTTCTTCTTTTTTTTTTTTTTTTTTTAAAAAAAAAAGCCTATGGACATGAAGAGCTACTTATGTGAGTGACTTTATTCTCAACCTCATGGGTACCTTGTCCCTTTGATCTTGTGTGACACTGTTAGGCAGGTATGATGCATTTGTATGGAAGAGGCAATTTGTTTTTCTCTATCCAGGATACTTGTCATCAGGTCTAAAGATAAACTCCTGTGAACTAGAGTACTGCATTTGTTCTGAGTACTGGAAAGAGGACAGAACATTAAGCTGCTATTCATGGGGATAAAACAGGAGATGCAGAGTTGAGCATCGTGATGGCTGATGAAGAAAATGCAGATGAGATGTTATGCATGAAAACAGTTTGAGCTGATGCAACCAACTTACATAAGAGATTCTACAAAGCAAAGGACCTGTTGCCAGGCTAGTAAGGAAATATCCATGATAATAAAGTAGGATTGAAGGAGTAGGAACATGCTACGGAAAGTCTATTTATTAAGGCTAAGAAGGGGTAACCATTCAATGAGCAGCACCTCAGCTGTCTCACTGTTCAACAGAGGAAATGCAAATTAAGTTTCAGGTCAATAAAAGTTCTTAAAATAAATAAAAATCATCAAATTCCTCCCTAAAGTCAGATTAGAAGAAGAGATTTTTACCTGAAACCACCTTACTTGGCAAAAATCCAAATATGAAATAATTTTTATTACTCTCGGGAGGCTCTTTTTTCCTGTTTCAAAAGAAAGTAAAATTTTCTCTTAATGTCTTTGATTAAATGGTAAATAGTAAAAATCTAGTCATGTAAACAAAGCAAGACTTTATGAAAATACTTTATGAAATGAATACTTTGTGAAAATACTTTATGAAATGAAAAGACCCCAGAGATAGCACCTAGAATTAACTTCTCATGACCCAAATAACTGTTCTCCTCCAGCAATTCTGCAATTTCCATAACAATGACAGTATGCTATGTGAATGACTGGTATTATCCTTGGTCTCATAGAAATATTCAGTAGCGATCACTGTGCATCTTACCTTGACTCCCTACTGGGGCTCTGTAGTCATGGAGTGCTTGTGTCAAACTGCATCTTAAATTACAGACTACTTTTGCCGCTGTGCTTTGCCAATCCAAACCACTTTTCCCATCACTGTGTACATAAAGCAAATGTTTTTTATTCCCAACCTAGACTATCTTTGGATGTTTGATTTGCACAAAATTGGTGATGTGAACAGCTGTTTATTCACTCATTCTGTTGCTGCTGTTTCATTGTCAAACAACCTCTTCTCTCTTTATCATATTGGTAGCAAAACCTAATGTAAAATTAGAATTGATGGCAAAGGTCATCCCACATGGCAGGGACGCTGGAACTAGATAATCCTTAAAGTCCTTTACAACCCAAGCCATTCTATGATTCTGTGATCTGCTGGTGGCATTCAGTCCTTTCATGTGCTACTTTCATGACTACAAACACTGAAAAATTAATCCTGATGACTCTCTATGCTTATGTGTATCATGAAAGTCAGATTGGAACAATATTCTGACATTCTAGCTGCATTCTTTCCACGGGGTAATCACTTTTAATCTTTGCAACCCAGGTCTGAAGAAATTATGAGATTTTTCATAGGTACATGTTTATGGAGAACATATTGGACTTCACTATGTTCAGAGATGTGTACCCAACTTATTCCCCATAACAGGATGGTTAATCGCTAGTTTTGTATTGAAAAACACAAAATTAGAGATAAAAGTAGTTCCTCTGGAATTACTGGTGTTGCATCCCTCTGACAACACAGCCTTCCTTGAAAACTACATTCATGAACCAGCTAGGTCTGACGGTCTGACCTTGCTCTGCCTGAGACCTCTAACGAGATCAAAGCTGAAGGTGGTATAGCAGTGAACACTCAGTTATGGGAAAGCCTGTGGAGCTATTTTAAACAGAAGCAGTAAGCTTGCAAAAAATGTGACGTGAGCATTGTGTTTTCAGTACTTGAAGTTCCCATCTCATAAATCTTGTGGAAAATCTTTAGCCATGTAGTATCAAGATCTTTGTTAATTTCTTTTCCCAAACTGTTTGCTGCAAAGCTTTGTTCTATATGAGAAGCTAATGGTGCAGTCCAAGGTCATGGAAAGCAAGGGGGAAAGAGTTGGCTGGATAAACTTGTTTCATTTTTAGATTGTTTTCTTCTTCTGTAGCTAATTTCCGATATGAAAGAAAGGGAAAGCTTATGCAGGGATTGCAATGGGTAGCAAGATTTCTGTTCTTTTCTTCAATTTTTTTTTCCAAAATAATTATATTCCAAAATAATCATTAATACATGGAGTCTTTAAAGGAGAAAAAGACACCTTGTTTGCTGAATATGCTCCCACAGTTTGTTTCCCTTTGAAAGAATGAAAAGAAAAATAAAAATTATGGGTTTTGGTAGACTTAAAGAACCAACTTGTGATTTCCAGCAGAGAAGATCAGTTAATGATTCAGAAACCAGGGCAATTTCAGGGGTCAACAGGCAAAATTAGAGTGCAGTCAAGCAAAGATGTCCTATGGACTTTGATACCTCTTATTACAAGACACATGAAATCAACTACAGGTGTCTCCCTGTCACAGGGAACTCACAGTTTGTTGTTTTCATTCCTAAGAAAGAAACCTAGCATGCTTTGAAATAGAAAGAGATCTGGGGCTTCCCACAATAATTTAAAAATGTCATATATTTGTTAGCCAAAACAAGGCACTCCTTGCAATTAACTAAATAAATAAATCCCAGGAGCAGGGGAAAGAAAACATCTGAGAAATCAATTTATGCTTTGAATTATAAATTAATGATTTTCACTTGCCTGTGAATGGAGCAGTATTCAGGGGTGGTGGACTCATCCCATCTCAAGCATTTTGCAAAGCTACCATGTAACCTAGTCCTAAGTTCAGAACTACGACACCGTGTACGTCAATTCTGAAAAAAAAAGGGAAAAAAAAAGGAAAAAAAAAAGGGAAAAAAAAAAAAAAGAACCTATCAAGTTTTAGCCTTAATCCAGACCTTTTTCAGCCATTGTTATTGACAACAATTCTTTTTAACCATAAATAGTCAATCCAAAGATCTGGGACAGATCTAGGAACAGATCTGGGACAGATCTGGGACAGAGAACTGCCCATTGGATGTTGGAGGAGCAAGTTTCATGCCATTTTTCTTTAGGATAAGGCTCTTGTTCGTCAGATGTACACACAGCTTCATATAATTTTTCATATTTAGTGCAGCAAACTCTTCATTTGACGGACTGTAGGTTAATAACCCCAGATAATAAATACTGAATTAAGACCTATACATATTGTTTTTCAACTGTGAAAACATCTGTTGTTCGTGCTTTTCTGTCACATGCATTATCATCACCTTTCAGTTTAGCGCCAGTTTTTCAGCACATCTGACACAGATCATAAGGGACCATTTTCTTCACTGTGGTAAATCGCATCTTCTCTTTGATTATTTCATATGAATGATATGTCCTATCATCCATTCAAAAGATAAAAATGAATGTCAACTTTGGAGTTGCTTTGTTAAAACTGTTGGGAAATGCCAACATCCATCAAATGCAATCTATGAAATATTCTCCTCAGTTTAATAAATTGCTTCACCACCTTTCAGCAATGCCAGCTAACACAATAATGTATCTAATAAGCATTGGGGGGGTGGGGGGGTGACGACTATTTATCTGCATCAAAAGCACTGGTTGTAAAAGCCTGTTTCAATAGTAGAAAGCCTGGCTTTCTACTTTTGAACATCTTAATGTAAACTCTCCTGCTAGTTCCTGTATCACAGAATCTCTGGGCTCTCTGTGAGACAATCCCATACACGCACTCCAGCAGCATCAGTCTGCAAACTGGCAAGGCTTCCCACTATGAGGAACTTTGCATCTTTTATTGCATTTACATTTAAATTTTTTCCGTTTAATATTCACTCTTTGATCACACTATCCAAGACTATTTAAATCAGCACCTTTCCCTAAAATGTTATGCATAATCTATTTAAATTAAAAGACCAGATAGAACTGGAGGGAATGACATGAAGCTGTATCAGGATGGGTGTTTGGAAAAGGTTCTTCACTGAGAGGGTGGTTGGCCACTGGAACAGGTTCCCCATGGAAGTTGTCACAGCACCAAGCCTGCTGGAGTTTGAGAAACATCTGGGCGATATTTTCAGACATAGGGTCTGATTTTTTTAAGTGGTCCTGTGTGGAGCCATGAGTTGGATATGATTTTTATGGGTCTCTTCCAACTCAAGATATGTTATGATAAAATGCTTCCAGTCCTGTTTGATTTCTTCAGAATTCAGTAAAGAAATCTATGTAGTCTTTAATGTTGCTAGTGACATTTGTGCTGAGTTTCTAATCTGGAAGTTTTGTCTGTTAGAATGAGATATTTCCTAGTAACATCTGTCTAAGAAATATCAAAGAACTTTCAAGTTGTAAACAGTTCTGACCTTGGGTGTCTTTACAAAGCCACATATGCAACTCCAGCAGAGTGTCTTCAGAGAGGTGGTGAAATCTGCATCCTTGGAAAGTTTCAGAATTCAGCTGAATAAAGCCTGAACCATCTGATCTGACTTTGAAGTTAGCTCTGCTTTGAGCAGGAGGGTGGACTAGAGACCTCCAGACATCTCTTCAAACCTACATTTTCCTGTGATTATATTACTCTTCCTTTTACTGAGTCTCTCAAATCACTTCATATTTATTTCTATCTCCTTCGAACATTGTACGTCTTTTAGTAACTCTGCAGAAGACAACTGTTTTCCCAGATCTGTTCTGTTTGCCTTCTATAGCTACTTTTATTTCCTACATTAATCAGTCTAGCTCAGTCCAGTCCCTTCTACTCTGCTGCCCAGTTCCTTTGCAATAAGGTACAATAATCTTATATTAATTTCTCTAAACACATTCAATTTCTCAACCAGATTCTTTCATTTAAAACTGTTGTCCAAATAACTTCTCTCCTCCCTATTAGAATTTCATTTCTCTAACTTTTTTTTATATATGCTGATACTCCTAACTGTTACTACATTTGTGATTTCTTTTCTGTAGTTTTAAAGAAGTCCTGAAAATCTTCTATTTGGTGGAAACAATCAATTCTACCAGCTTTGCTTGGATTTCAGTGGAGTCCATCTACCTGCAGTCCTCTCCCCATGAATGCTTCCTGCTGGCCAACATCTTAAAGCTTCAGAATATTAAGTCTAGGAGCCACCTGTTAATCTTCCTGGTCTTTTTGTTCATTCTATAGAGTTAAAAAATCACCCAGGACCATCTTTCTAGGACCACAGTTTGCAGTTAACTTTGATCCATTCTAGTATGAGATTGGCATCATTTGCCCCAATACGAACTGCAATCACAAGGTTGTATGTTGTCTTATCTCTATTCCCATTAGATAGTTTATATGATCTCTGACACTGGGAACACGTGTTCTGATTCCTCCCAGACAAGGAGATCATGATCCCACAGATTTAATTTCTTCTAATGTCAAAAAGAATCAGTGTTCCTCTCTATCTGTACGTTATACTCTCTTCCTTTCTTTGCTGTGTCTCTCCAGAATGCTTCTGTCCTTTCTACCAGCATGTTGTCTCATCTTTTTGTCACTCTCTGTCACCCTTTGCCTTACTGTCCTGGTCTCACTCTTTCTGGACACTAACAGTCTGTCCTTTTCATTTGTCTGTAAAATATCTTTTTCAAACATGTAGACCTTGAATTATCTCCTTAACCTTGTCACATTTCAAAACCCAAGACTGTCACCATATCCATCTTTAGTGCTCATGCCTTTTATTCCATCACTCTTCTGCTATTTCCACTCATAAATCACTCTTACAAGTAACTCCCTCAGGGGCTGTGAACATTCTGTGCTTCTGCATCCTCTTCACTGCCCTGCTTCTGTTGGGACTCAGCTTTGATGCTCAGTATCCACCTCACCCTGTCTTCTGACAACAATCTAAGTAAGGTACCTAACTAAGCGCACAGTTCAGGGCTTTATGTAACACAAACAAAAGTATTCAGTTATCCTAATAATCGTATTAAGACCATTATGAGTCAGAGGTCCATATCAACAACAGATGAATGCTATAAATAGAAAGTTCTTTGGCAAATTGATGAATATTATTGAAAAAGAAGGAATAAAGTGATGAATACTCACCAGCTTTTTAAGTCAGGGCTCATACACTATGTTGAACTTCTGTAACTATTCTTCCTGGGGCAGCTAGTGTTGTTCACTTGTTGATTTTTTTATTTCATTTTATTTTATTTTATTTCCCCATCCCCCTAAATTAAAAATATTCAGTAAAATGTCTTGTGAGGGCATACGGGGGGGGGGGGGGGGGGGGGGTAGTATTACAATTGAACATACAGTGTCAAGTATGTTTAACAGGTTTATGATACAGGCTTTCAAATACCATTAATCATCATTAGGCTTTCTTTATTATTTAGAGAGGCAATTGATATTCCAGAACTGTAAGTTGGTGATTATTTTATTTGTAATAAAATGGAAGATAATGGTATATTTTTCCCACCTGATAGACATGGAAGGAGAAGAAATTATTCCCTGATGTGTCTGAGAGAAGGAAGTGAGTAAGAAATGTTTCAGACATACACATGCACTGATACACGTTCACCCACCAGCAATCCAACTAATCCCACCAGGGTATTAAGAGAGTTTCAATTCCCGAACATTAATATATGCACTCTGATTCACAGGGTATTAAGAGCAAGCATGCAATAGATCTCTGCCAGGCAGCTGCTTTTTTGTGTTTAATATCTCACATTTTCAATGCAAATTATACAAGCAATGATATAACACATAATTCACTAGTTCCCTTTTAACTTCTTACTGCTGGGACCTTGTCCTGTTTCCTTTGAAATCAGTGCTGGATATCCGTTTATTTCACCCACGTCATCAAGAAAGATAGACTATATTCCTGAAACATGATGACACAGTCTTGACATAAGCAGAGTGTTGCTAAAAGGACGTTGCTATTACAATATCATCAGAACTGAAGAAAAAAATCAACAGATAAGTCCAGACACCTTTTTTTTTTTTTTCAATAGCTTAGGAGGATGCATTGAAACACAACTTGTGGTGGTGATTAGGTGGGGGGGGGGGGAGTGTTTTTGTTTTGGGGAATTCCTTGTTTTGTGACAATACTATGTGAAGTGAAATTTCAAGTAACTTGATGTGTTCTAATTGACAGACCAACAAACTGATTTCTGGAACACTGCACTGACCTGTGTGTACCTTTTTTCCTTGGCCTATTAGACTACAGATTAATGCAGTCTTATTAGACTGGAGGCCATACTAACAAGGACAGTCACCAAGTTTGGACTGTTAGGAAAGTACTAACTGGAAGCTCTTGGGCTATTTTCTGAACTAAAGATTTACATTTTCCTGCCTGAACCTGGAAATTTGAGTTGTTCTTCTAATTAGAGTTCTTATTGAGTTATTTAATAAATTAAATGCAGACATAACTAAATGCAATCCATAGTCCATCTGTTACTTAGTTACTAAATTTCCAAGTAGAGAATTATGAGAGGCAGCAGCTTGGAATTTGTCAGGTAAAAGGAGCTGGATCAGTTTTCATCTTCAGTCTCAAGCTTACAGAATCACAGAGTTAGTTAAGAAGTTAGGTAAGAAGTTTAGTTAGGTAAGAAGTTGTTACTTTACAAATGCTTGCTCACCGCTCTCAATCACCTTCTTCTAATTAATATGTTTGAAAATAGCTTTCTCTGATCATTTTTGCCTGTCACCTTTCCAGAGGTTAAGGTGAGGTTGACCAGCCTGTAGTTCCTTGTGTCTTCATTCCTTCCCGTCTTTATAAGAGTGACATTTGCTTTCTTCCAGTCCTCATGAACCTCCTCTGATTACCATGATCTCTTAATGATAATGAAGCGTCTTCACAATGACTTCAGTCAGATCTTTCCATGCAATCATGTCAGAGAAACTCAAGAGCAACTCTGCTGAAAGCTGTGAGCTTAAGTGATATTAAACATAGTGCAAGAAGTGATACTAAACATAGTGCAAGTGGGGGGGGGGGGGGGGGGGGGGATGGAATCCATCCCAAAAGCTGAGCAGCTGAGCTGAAAAGAATCGAAGAACAAAGGACAGTTATCTTTTAAATTCTTCAAGGTAAGAAGACCCAAGCATAGGTCTTCTCTCTGATGTACATAAGGCTTGTGAATGGGGGTGCCTAATGCTCCTAATGTGACTCAAAAATGTCAGCCTGAATAGTGAATTAGGAATGTTCTACCAACTTTTATTCCAAGAATTAAAATCATTTCTAAGTTTCCAACATAAACCATTTAAGAGATGAGACAAGTATATTTCATCCACTAAAACCACCCCATGGCAATAGCTTTTGTTTAAAGGCAGAAATGCTGCTAACAAACACCCTCCCACTCTCCTGCACCCCTCAAAAAACCATTTTCTTTAACCAAAAAATACATAGTGATATATTTCAATAAGTACAAAACAAAACTTAGACCAACTTAGATATTGATTTTTATTCCTGACGTAACTGGAACAGAGTCTAAGGGAGGGAAATTTCATGGCCATTCTGAGTGCTGTATATATTGTTTCTTTTCTTATCCCTGACCCACAGAATGCCTCCAGATACTTTGGTATTTGCAGTTATCATGGTATGTCCTGTATCCTTCCATTAGTAAATAAATCAAACTTCACATTTGCCCAGAGTTGTGTTGCAAGAGGTGGTCACTAACTGTAAAACCCAATCTCCATTGGGATAATCACAACCTGGGTTTAGATTTTACATTACAGGTTGAACTTTAGTTCTAACTCAACTTTTTTGCTCAGTGACAGGAGTTATCTGCAGTGAGGCCAAAACTATCTTTGCCAAGAAATTGAGTTGTTTATGAGCAGATGTCCTGTGTTGGCAGGAGCACCCAGACTAGGGTGGTCACTTGAGACTGTGTGATATGCTTTTCTTGAGGAGCAAAGTGGTGTTGCTGTTTTAAGTTTGTCATCCTAGGCAAATTCTATATTGGGTGATGAATGCTATGTGCATTCAACCCCTCAAAACAGCAAAAAAGACTGTTCCTCTTTCTCCCAAGTGCTGCTCTTTAACATGTACATGGATTGTTGAGTAGTGTCCTTTCTGTACTAGAGAACCAACTGTTCCTTGTAACTCAGTGCAGTAGCTCCTGAGTAAAGATTAGTCTCTTTAGTCTTTAAATACATGGCTTTAACATAAATAGTGTCTATAATCCACACCTTGCAGATGGGAATGTTATCTGTTTATAGATGGCTCTCAGGGCATCTATAGCAGATGTTTTGGTGGCTACAGGCAGTTTGTTGACTAGTTAAATTCTATAACAAAACACTTCTATAAAAATATTAACCCTTTGGGAACATTTTCAAATTTATTTTGCAACATAAGGTGGACACTTAAAAGACAGAATAAGAAATGCACAGAAAATCACAGGGCATTGTATTTTGGTTATACTGGAATTTCCCTCAGGAAATATAATAGAAATTCCCTGGCTGCTGTTTAGGGGAACTAGGAAAAATATGAGATACATGTGGCCAAGTTCTGGCCATCAAGCCAAGTGCAAAAGCCAAATACTAGAATTGTGTGGGTCTCAAACTGGAAACAGGGCTGTGCTGTCATTGGAAACACTGAGTAATTTAAATCCCTGATGACAGGATAAAATGAAGCAGCAAATACTACTGAAGCTGACATTGCTTCCTGGGACCAATCTGTACATCCAGCCTCTGAAGCTTCTTGGAGCACGGTGAGTTGATACTCTGAGACTCTCCATTTCTTGTCTCTAAGTGTTCAGCTCTTCTTGGCCAGGCAAAGACTGTGTTATGGAGCTAGAAGCTTCAGGACTTTGAGTCTTCTGTGCTTAGCATATGCCTATTGTAAGGCAGGAGAGTGTTTGCTTTTACCTCTACAGGATGGTCAATGAGGAGTATCACCCAGCACATATGTTCCACTGTATCCTGTGCTGTGACCTCGCCGAGGCATCGTTCTCTTTTATGGCAGCGAGCTGTGACCCTTGCAGGGATGGCACGTAGCGCGTGCTGGCAGCACAAACTGAATAGCATCCGCAGCCAATCCATCCTCATTTACAGGTTGACTTTTCATATTTAATAGCCTACTCAGATGAGCTGCACAGGGCTATGTATGAGAGAGGCTAGAAGCTGCTGTGTGCTTGCCAACCAGCTTCCAGCTGGAAAGAGACCTGAGTAATTCCACAAACTACATGAAATGAGTTTAGAATACATTTCCTGCTGCTGCGCCTCTGAAAAGGCAAATAGTTTTTTCATTACTAAGGAGCATTGAATGCCATTCAAGGGGTGTGGAATGACATGCATATTCAGTTCAAATTGCATGGGGCAGTGAAAAAAATTTATGCAGATGTGCATAAAATCCACATACACTCCTACAGGCAACCCAGTTGCAGCAAATTAACCAAATAAGTAAGCTGTTTCTTAACAGTAACTTACTGTCCTAGCTGATCTCTCAGGCTTTTTATCAACAAATACTGTCAATTTCTGAAGTCCCAAAAGCATAAGAGCTATGAGATCTGGGCTAATGGGATCATTCACATTCCTTTCCTCTTCTCAGATTTGTGCTGCTCAAAGAAAATGCCAAGCGTTGGTAGGCCAGGAGCTGAATTTAAAGTGGAGCCTAGAAACCTGGTGTAAATACCTCCATTGGCATTTGCAATCTCTTCATACTGCTCAATTTTCCATCATGCTTTAAAAGCCATTTAATGAAATGCAGAAGCTTTTCTCCCAGTAGCTGAGATGCTCTATGTTTCGACTGTCAAAGGCCTGTGACACTGTCCCACCTAAAACCTTCAATCAGAAGCAGGAACTAGAACAATGTCAAATTAATGTCTGTGATGAGTTCATCACTGGAACAAAATCAAGGTCAATTTATTGACCCTAGATTTTTATTCTCTTTGCCTCAGGTGAGCAACATTACAGCTGACACAGCAAAGGTCTTCCCATATGCCAGCTTTCCTTCCACCACATTACAAACCTCACTAGCTTTTTTTCCACATTTTACAATTATTAATGAAAATAAAAAATAAAAAAAAAAATACAGTCATTACACAAGGCTTCTTTCCTTTCTTGTCACTTTCCCGTAAAGTTCTGAACGTTCAATAAAAAAAAAAAATTCCGTCATAACCATCATAAAATAGGCCATTCTGTAATCTGTATAA
This sequence comes from Anser anser, assembly GCF_964211835.1. NCBI lineage: Eukaryota > Metazoa > Chordata > Aves > Anseriformes > Anatidae > Anser > Anser anser. The sequence goes on along the minus strand of NC_139727.1, from coordinate 31,388,194 downwards.
GCTCCACTTTTGGGACACTTATAAACATCTAAAATACAAGATCCTAAATTTCAGGTCACCAGTAAAGGCAAAATACAAAATGGTCTTAATGTACTTCTACGTAGAGTAGCTTTTTGGAAAATTTTCCAGTCAAACATAAGTTGCAGGTGACACTGTAGGAGGTTCCTACAGAACACAGGCACGGTGATGAAACGGTTCCTTCTGACCCCTTATATTGTAAGGATTCCTTACAATATAAATTTGTATATATGTAAAAATCATTAATCACCATAACAGATCACTGTCTGTAGCTTCTGAACGGACCTTTCTCCCATCTTTGGATACCATTGTTTCTGTGAAGTCTTCATGTCCCACGGTCTTTATGTTAGGGTTACTAAACAAGTTGTTCATTTAGATAAGCCAATGCTCTGGGAATCTCTACCTAGCTCCCCTAGCAAGTGATTTTCTGAACACTCTTTATGCCCCTTTATCCCAGCTGAATAATGCAGTCTGTATAAAGCTTTTTTCTTGCAATACCATTGCTAGACTAAGCACTAAAAATACCTTATATAATCACAATAGGGTTCATACGATAATATAAGCAAGAACAATAGGGATGATCTCTGTTTTGAATTGCATGAAATCATTTGACATCTGAACCGCTCAGTTTTGAACTATGTGAAAATATAATTTGACTTTATTTTTTCAACAAAACATGCTGCACACAAGAACCATCTCTGCCATGAATTAAGGAAAAAATGTACTTACATTTCAATAAACATCACAAAGTTCCCACTACAAAAGTTTTCTCTTAGGAGCTGCCTTGTAATACTAGGTCATCCATCCCACTATGAAGTTCAAAATGTATTCTTATAATTGGGTGCATATATATTCACTTATGAAGACTGCTGCTGCAGAAAGCCCTCTAATGTTGTTGAAAATTTCACATGCTGAGCTGAAACCACAGAACTTTGTTTCTTCTGTTTTGTGGGAAGCCATGTCATACAATGGCCTTTCATATTGTCATCCAGGCAGAACCTTTTCCATGACAATGAGATAACAATGCCCTTGAAGCTTTTCTTGTTTGTCTAAGTGAAACATTGAATATTTAAGAAAATGTCAGACATATCCGCAGCTTGCAGAAAGGAACAACAAAGGAGTGTTTATTATTTATTACAGTAGGACACAACTGTGATGCCAGAACTTTGTTATTGTAGATGCTCGTAAAACACTGACAGAGGAAGTTTGGAGGGATAGAGCTGTTAGTGACCTAAACAGGCAGCACTGGGGGTGCTAACCTAAATAGAGACAGGAAAACAGTGAAAGGGAAGCTAAAGAGAAGCTTTAAAAGGTGCATAAGATATGTAAAATGCAAAGGGGAGTTCAAAGTTTTGTGGGGTGCAGTACTCCACCTGAAATCTGTGCTGCATGTTTATCACACAAGGGAAGAGTGTTAATGTTATTAAATGTTATTAAATGTTAACTTGGTACAGGGGGTAACAGAAATACTAAACTAAAAAAAAAAAAAATAGGGTCTCAGTGAAGAATGAGCTCTAGTGAAGAAAGCATCTTAGGGAACTCTGTTTTGCTTTATAGCATTGCATGAGCAGAAAAGGAAGTTAAATTTATTGCATATATTATCTGGGTGTAATGACTCATTCTTTTCTGGAGGAATGCAAGCAGACTCGCAATGCACTCAAACATTACACTAAAAATATCTCTTTACCATCTACGCCCTGTCATACAGAAATATTTCTTGAAGCTTTTTTTAAAACAATGACACATATTCCTGCTCAGTTCATCAGATCAATAGGCTCTGACTGCTTCTAAAGCTAAACAGCTGCATGGGGGCCTTAATGATTAAGCCCTAGAATATTAGGTGGCTTCATGTTCTTGCTAATTTGATTTTAATATTCTGTTTTGTGCATCACACTGAACCTGATGTTTCCAGCTAACTACAGAAGAACAGCATGAGGAGGAAGGGAGGTAAATGGGGAGGGAAGTATGTATTGGTAAATGTCTGTACGGTAGAATCTATAACCAAAGGCTGTCTGATTTGGTAATATGCTGGGCTGCACTTTGTGTCTTTGTGAATTCCAGCCTGACCGTCTTTCCCCAGTAACACTGGAATGAAACAGTCTATTGATTCTAAAGAGAGGCAGTTGTCTCAAAGGTCTCCTAGACTTGTGAGAAGCATAGCCCAGGAGGAAAGGTAAGAAAGAGGCTCCAACCACCAGTATACTCCTTACTTTAAATGATTAAGGCCACAAAGGTGATCATTTGTGAGACACAAATTGGTAAGAAGCCAGACCCTCTTAAGTCTACTGCTTGTGGCATTCTTTTAAACTGTGACAGATACTGATTTGATAAGGACATGTCCTTTGAAAACCTTTTCTGTTCTGTTGTGGGATTTTTTTTCTGTTTGTTTGTTTTTGTCAAAGAAATGCCAAGTTAATCAAAATATAAACCTTTTCTGAAGCCTATGTAGTTCATCTGTCTGAATGTTAACTGACCCTTGCCATTTTCTTTTAACCAGCTTGGCATGCTTATTTCAAGAAAGCCTGGATAGCCAAGGTCCGTGTCTGCTCCTTTATGGGGATTGCTTTGGGTCTGATCAGTCAAGGACCCCAGAGTCTCTCCTCTGAGCCTGACAGCCCTAAATTCTCAAGAGACCTGAAGGCTCCCAGGCTGCAGTATGTTTCTTCCCTGGTGGTAGAGCCCCATGTTCAGTTCAGGCAACCCGAACAATGCTCTCCAGGAATTAGTTAAGGTCAATAAGGAAGAAGAAACCTTAAAGCCTTGGGAGTCAGATGGCCTAGATGTTTTGGGATTGCCTTTAAAGGAAAAAAAAAAAAAGAAAAAAAAAAGGAAAAAAAAAAAGAAAAAAAAACTGATTAGAAAGCATGATTAAAAAATAATAACAATAATGTTTTAATGATCTTTTGTGGTTATTTGTGAGGATCAGAATTTTCATTTTACATTCTAACATTATTTTTCCCTTCAAAATTCAAAATAACGGACTTTCTTTCTGTACAGAAGTTATGATAAACCAGGCACTGGAATAGGCTCCCCAGGGAAGTGGTTGTACTATGAAGCCTGTCAGAGTTCAAGAAGCATTTGCCAATGTTCTCAGACGTAAGGTTTGATTTCTGGGTGGTTCTCTGTGGAGCCAGGTGTTTGACTCCATGTTCCTTATGGGTCCCTTCCAACTTGGGATATTCTATGATTCTATGGATCCTTTCAGGGAGTTAAAACAATTATTGTCTGAACAATGCTGGGAGAAGGCTCTGTGCTCAGACTCTATTTGCAAAAAAGCACTAAATTCTGCTCATGGTGTTTTGCAAACAGGAAGCACAGGATCAGTTTATAATTTTGCCGTGTTTTAATTATAAAATCATTATTGTCACTATAGAAGAAGCCAAAGGCCTGATATGAACCCCTTTATGCCACCATATTTGGTCATGTCATGCTTATATGTATATTACGTGTGGATATCAGAAACTTATTTTTAGATGACGAATGAGACTTAGGTAGTTTAAAAATAGCCAGGGGTAAGGACTATACTGTCTTTTTAAAAGACAAAGTACAGCTGTTGCATGAGCAAACATAAACAAGTCTCTCCCTCAGAAAAACTGAGCTCTATAAATATGTAAGCAAGGTCATAAAAACAAACATACTGCAAAGAAAAATTATTCTGATTTAAGTATGTGTGTCAGCAAACTCACTGCCTATTCTGTATTCAGATTGGTACCATAAGAAAAGAAAGACATTTGGCGGCAATGTTAGAGAGTTGCAGTTCTGCAAATTTTGTTTAAGAATTTCTCCTCTGCTTTGCAGAAATGAAGTGGGAAAGCAGAAATACAGAAAAGCACTGTAACAAGGGCAGGTCCTGAAGCCAGTCAGCCACTAGCAGCAGAATTGATCAGCACTGAAAGATCTAGTAGAGAATTGATGGTTTGGTTTGGGTCCTCTGATGAATGAACAGAAGGTGACATGAACCAAATGTTGTTTTCTGTGGAAGTTTTCATTTTAGCAAATATACTTGCATTAGTTAAAGAAGAATCTATATTTAGAAAGGTGGTGGCCCCCAAAAATAACATCTCTGGAGGTTTCTAGGGTAGTAAGATACCTGAACGACCTACTTTTTCTATAAAAGTTACATGTGTTTTGGTAATCAGGTAGTAGGGTACCTTCCAATCAGTTTGTTACTATATGTTTTGACTAACCGAATGAAAGTCACTTTGATGGGCAAAACTGTTGTTTCAAGAGAGAAGCCCTATGACTTTAAAATTACTTGCAATTACAATTTCATGCCATTGTGATGTAAATGCATGGGAGGTCATGCTGACTAATGGGAGATGGCACCTGAGTCACAGAGTCACGAACTAATAAGCAAGTAATTACATGGGTTGTAATTAGCTCTTTTGGGGTATGAAAAGGGCTAAAAATGGGAGAGGACACTTTTTAGAGCCATTCCACAAGAGATCATCTTCATCTTCCTTATTTCTGAAATCCCGGAGTTTTAAATGAGAAATTGTTCCCTGTTGGAAATGATTTTTTGATTTTAGCACTAAGGTTAGTTAGCTTACTGGAGGAGGGGGAATTGCCAGGGAAACACAGCTCTATAGTAGTTTAATGTGAGGCTTTTTAGAGGAACACAAGATATTTTACTGAAACCAGCATATTCATTAGAAACTTAACTAAGCTATCATAAAGAATGAAGCAAATGGTGACCAGAAAAGCAGTATAGAAAGGAAATTAAGAGTGATGGGATTTTGAATAGAATTTATAGGATCAGGATTGCTTTTCTGACATAAAGTTAGCGCTGCAAAAGCTAATTGCTTATACACCTCCATCTAACCAAAAGGAATCCATTCCCAGTCAAACTATAAACCCCAGAGCCAGCTGAATTTTGATGCCCAAAAGAAAGTACTTATTTCTCTGAAACATTGGCTGCTGCAGCACTAGCTTCTAGCTTAAAATCCAGAGATGTCACAGCACACATTGCTAATCCACATCTTTTCTTGTCTCAGAACCAAAAATACTGGGTTTTTAGCTTGTGAGAGGTGATGAGATGCTCTTTTGAAAATATAAGTAAACCATTTTTCACTTCCAGACTGCAGAGTCTCATGTAGCCCATGAAGCTGTCAGTGACCAAAACAGTTACTTCTGACAGATGACCATTCACAACCACCTTTATTGTACCGCTTGACTACAAAAAGTTATTGTGAGGCTCACTGACAGTTTTAGTGAGAAACTCTAGTCCAAGCCCAACTGGGGAGAGAAAACCACAGACCTGAGTTTTTTGGATCAGACAAAAGACAAAAGCTTATTTACACTTGCCTACATGAAAGAGAGAGGGAGAAAGAGAGAAATGGCCTTCAAGTCTAACAAGCTGATATTTTTCATAAACTATTCAATTCAGTGTGGATATGAAAGAGTTTTCAATACTAAGTGATTCTTTTGGTGTTAAGAGTGCCTCAGGGCCTTTTCTCCTGGGAATAATGCATTTTTAATAAATAGCCTTTTCTGGAAGCAAGATGAGTACCATTTGTAACTCCAAGCAAATAGTAGTTTTAATTAAGAGCCCAATCCCCCCATGCCTTAATTTGATAGTCCACAACACTGGTTTCACTTGCATTTGTCATGTTCATTATTAATCTGCAAAATGAGCACTCACAAGACAAATGAGAGGAAAATACTCATAGGGTACATGTAATTAGCACACGACTTATTATGAATTGTGATGATCTCCTTGATAATTATTCAGGCTTACAGTTGATGTTTGGAGACAGTCCAGCCACGAGATATTTCATCAAATAAGACCAAATTCCTCTGGGAACATATAAAGACATACTGACAAATGGGGAGGCAAAAACTACAGGTTTAAAAGAAACATTGTCTAATATTTGTTAACTCATGCTTTAGCCTCAACTAATCAAAGCTGGAATTGTTTTATCTCAGGCTTCTGCAGAGAGGGCAGCCTTATGCCTCTTGGCGGTTGAAGCACTTGAAGGACGCGATGGAGCAGCTCTCCTGATGTATTGATTTGCTCTCAGAATAAAATGCAATAGACCACCTGCAGACCACCAACAGAGTGCAGTTACCTGTGAAGGGATGATAGAGCTGTGCAATAGTAAGGACTTGGATCTTAATTCCATAGCACGAAGTAGGAGCAGGACCCAGAGCCCAGTTTGTAGGAATACAGTCATGCTACAGAAAGAGGTCTCAGAGAGTCAGGCTGCCGAGAGGCCTGGGATCACCTGTCTGTGGTGGAAGAAGGGGTTGAAAGCAAAGCTCAGTATTAACATGTCCCCATCCACCTTAGCCTGGGCTGTCTTGCAAGCCCTCATTTTCTCCCAAGTAGAAGCGCTTACCCTTCTTGGGTTATTTTTTTATTTATTTATTTTTCCTCTCTCTCTCCTTTAAAATGCAGCTGAAGAAGTGTTCAGAAGACTTCTCAGCAACAAGCTGGAGCCATCAGTCAGGAGAAAGGGGCTGAGACCAGTGTGGATGCAGCCCCACGAGTACCCTGCTACCAGAGTGCCCTTGGTGGGGTGCACGCCTCTCGGAGCTAAACCATTATGAAGAGAGACCTCCAGTCACCTTCAGTCACCTCCAGCCTCTTGCAACATCTGGCCTGGGCATCAGAACAATGTAAGACTGGTCTGAAGGGTATTTCAGTTCATAATTAATTTTCTGGTATTCGACGCATGTTGTGCCTTCCCACTGGCATCCACAGAGGAGGGAATTTGTCCATACATGGTTTTGTTCCTTTGGTTGGTTGGTGTGTTCCTTCATTTGGCCTCTGCATGCTATCAGTTAACACCACTAGTGTCGTCAGCTCCAACGGTGATACAAGACCCAGGCCATTTAGGAGCAGTTAAGTGATGTCAGTCTGTGCCTTTTCTGGGATTAAGAGTAACTGGAACTGACTTTAATTTATTTGTTTTATCTTCCCTCCTACCACACTCTTAAGCACCTGCCTCATAAAATCCCTGCATAAACGATTAAACACATAAGGCCCTCAAAGCTGTAAGAATGCTACAAGATGACAAAGAAGAGAGTGACAGTAACTGTTCATGTGTCATCAAACAATCCTCCATCCAGGGCACAGAGATACGGATGAAAAAGCCTACCATCTGTCACTAGCAAATACCCAAACATTATCCAGTGGTGCAGCAAAGCTCTCTGTGTCTCCGTTTTGTGATATTCATCAGCTATTCCCACTCCATTTATTATGTACAATACATTTTGAGTGTGTAGGTTGCAATGCAATGCTGAGCCCGTAGAAGCCAGCCAACCTTTGCCTTATCTCTCACAAAATAGATTAACATTTCTCTGTATTATGGCTTATTTACCATAATTGCTTTATACATGTGTGGCCAACACTGAATTGGTTTTCTCAGGCTTCCCTTTAGAAAAGTAGACTACTGATGACTTGTTTCTCCCACTTTGCAAAGTCATTAAGACAAAATGTCCTCTTCAGTATTTCAATGGTAAATTTGCAATCTGTCTCTATTACCACATCAGTGTCGCTAAAGACATGCTACAATTTGTATTCAACCTGCATGAAAAAACTGAATGTGAGGTATTACGGGTTGTTGCATTCATGAAGCTTTTATACCTGGAGAGAGAACAATGCTCAGATTTGATTAAAATTGTATTTTCTGCCCTTGCCACATCAAACTGTTAAGCACTTTAGACATGTCCAAAGCACATTAACCTGCTAAAGCTTGGCACAGCTGCGCCTAGCTGCTTCTGCTGAAATGCTGCTAATGTTTAGTTTGCACAGCACATACTGTAAGTGACTGTGGCAGGACACCTCTGCTTGCTTGAGGATATTTTCATTTTACCACTGTAGGAAAGAAGTGGGGAGGACCTTTGGACTTGACTCTAGACTGGAGATCATGTCTCTATGTCTGGCTGCTGCAAAAGCGCCTGATGGAGCTGTTGGACAGCCAGTAAATGAATTCAATAAAGCATAAGCCAGCTTACCAAACAAATTATTGCTCTACCTCTTGTCAGAGCCGTTCATGTGCTTAATGTACTTGTAGTCGAGTGATTTCTCTTCAGTTCCACTGGGTACAAACAGCCTTTCAGGGCACCAGAGGTTTGGCAGCAAGCACAGTCTGTGAATTATAATGCTCCAGTACTGAAAGGAGGACATCGGTGCATGCAGAGCAGCCAGGGACAGCCAGAAGGAGGGAGGGCTGATGGTCTGGTCTTCTAGAAATGCAGGTCCAGCTCTCTGCCCTTCCACACAATGCCTCTTGCTTCTTACTTGGGAAAGCCATGCAGCTGTCTGTGCTTCAGGCCCTTACAGAGGACATCCACTGAGAGAGCGTGGGGCACACTGAGACCCTGGAGTGAGGCCCAACTGTTCGCACATTTGTGATGCTCCTCCTTAGCAAACGCTGCCTCTGCAATGCGCTTGCTGAATAGCTGAGGAGGCACCACTGGAAATCATCTACTCCGGCCCCAGTCAGAGCACGGTCAGCTTCAGCAGGCTGCTCAGGACTCTGTCCTGTCAGTCCTTGAATATCTCCAAAGATAGAGACTCCACGCCTCTCCAGACAACCCACTTCAGTGTTAAACAGGAACCCTGCTAGCAAGAACCAGTGTTAACAGCAGTGGCTGAGAAGAAGCATGAGACAGGCCTGGGCTTCTGCCCCTTGGGTTTTCTTCTTCAAGGCTGGTATACCATCAGGCTGGTATCTTGACACTTAATGGTAGTAGTATATTTTATATGTTGGTCACTCCTCCTAGGAAAGAAAAAAAAAAAAAAAAGACAGAGAGGGAGGGAGAGAGAAACTGTTGGTTTTAGTGAAGATTACAGGAAGATGAAAGTTAGATTTGGTAAATAGTTTTTTAGAAATGAGTAAATGATATTTTTTTCCTTAAAATTTATTACTAATATTTATTCCAATCAGTTTTCAGTATTTTGATTTTTCTTCGTCATTTTTCTCAACTAGTAAGAGCAGAATGCATAGTTGAAATAGAAATATTGTCGTCTGCACAATTTGTAAATTCAAAAAATTTAGCTAGCTTTGAAAAGCCAAACATAAGGTGCAACTTAGTGGTTCTGATTGGAAAGTACAAAGGATTTGAAAAGCCATAGAGCAACAGAAGGACTAGAAAACATGTGGGGGCAGAATGGGGGAGAAAAAAAGTCACAGGAAAAGCAATTTGATTAATTTCTTGGTGATCTAGAATGACTTTCTTTGTAATATTTTGAAAAGGCTGAGCAATTCTTCCTTTGGAAGATGAAAAATTACGTCCACAGTGTCTGTCTCCCTGCAAAATCCCTAAGAAAAACCCAAGCATGCAGTTTCATTGAACTCTAGCAGTAGGCAATGGTGTTTTCCTTCCACATACTGTCTGTGGGAAAAGGTAAGAAAAGTCATCTCGGTTCCTGAGACAGCAAAGGAGGCAAACAGGGCCTTTGAATCCCATGGAACATGTAATGACCATATCTGAGAGGTGATTATGCAGCAAGCAAGGCAGAGAGTGTCCACTGAATCACTGCCAAAGTAATGACAAAATAAATAAATAAAGGTAAAAGGTTACAAAGACAGAACTGGACTCATTTCCTCCTTGAATGTGAGGGAACAGGCAGTAAAGTTAATTAACTGCTTCTGAGATGGATGGGCTCCACAGTGTAGTCTCCCAACTGTCAGGGAAGTCACCCTGCTCAGCGTTTGTTCAACTAATTGCAATTAGCAAACAAGTGATCTTTCTCATCAATTGATTAGGCTTCCTTAGTGTCAGGGTAGTGATGGCTACCTGACTTTCCCTGTGTTTTTTTCCCCGTGCTTTGTTGATAGTTGCCTCATTTCAATAGTCACTGAGCTATGCTCCCATCCCTTCAGTCAGCAAAGGAGCCTCCTTGGGCTTTGCCACACTCCAGGCAACAATTGTCAGGTATGAAGTTGCTGTCCAATGTGGAAGTGGTGATTAGTGAGATTATCTTGCCTCAGAGGCCCTTGTAGGGATGCGTGGATCACTTACACTGAGACTGTGAACCTCATATATTGACTGAGGATATTTTCTATTAACCACTACTAGAAATAGTGGAGAAGACTCACAGTAGAAGAAAGCCAAAAATTACACTGCTGCTCTGAAGTGTTTAACAGCTCATCTGTCAGTGCCACATCAGGTCTCCAGCTCCTCTGTGTCAGTGCTGCTCCATGGACTTAGGTTGCACACTCTCACATCAGTGAAGCATCTGACACCATGACAGCTTGTATTCTCTCTTCCGCTGAGCACATTTTTGTCCATTAAAACTGATAATGGATTATAGATTGAGATCAAAATTCCTTATCAGCATTAACAACTCCCTTAATTACAAGCTGATAAGCCAAAACCAAATCCCACCACTAACGTCAAGTATTATACTGAACAAACTGTCCTTTCCAGGGAGAACTGAGGAGGATATATTTCCAAACATTGCTCTCTGTGACTGTAAGTAAACATGTAAAGACAGCTTTGATAAAGAGCTTTATCATATACCCTAAAACAGTTTGTCACATCAACTGTAAATACCAGGATGCTGTATTTTATGGTACCAGGAGCTTTATACGTAAAAAGGTAAAAACTGCTTGTCTGTAGATGCTCTAAAATCTTCTGTAAAACTTAGTCTATGAATTCTGTTGTGAGGCAGATTTCATCCTTACTGAAGTGTCCACTGTTTAGTGAAATTCCAAGAAAAATTTAAGGTCTGAGTCAGAAATCAAACGAGAAAAATATTTTTCTCATTTGTTACATGCGATCACCACATTCACCAGCTTTATATTATTGTCACACACAAAGTCATCATGTCTCATCTGTCTATATTTACTCATTTATCACGTACTTAAAATCATAAGTATGATTTTAAGGAGCCTACACTCTGGCACAAGTTCCTTAAAGTCTCATGATTGCCAGCTCATGTCTAGAGATCTCAGTACAAGACAGCAGGTAAATGTAAAACCAAACACTGCCATGCCCTATACAACTATCTGTGTGTATCCATTGCACACTTTACACATCAGTTCTTAGCACAAAAATTAGGTAATCCTTTTCCATTCAGCTAGTCCACTTCAACAAAGATCTATAGTGAACTCTATGGACTGTCAAATCTGTTTCATTACAACACTTTTCATTTAAGGAAAAAATGCCTTTGCTCATTTCAACTCTCAAAGCAGATTATCTTTACTCAACGTGGAAAGCAGTAATGATGGACTAGGAGAGGAATGAGGACTGGCTTCTGTATTTCAGAACAAATGTTCTCTCTTCATTCCTGTCCCGCTCCTCAGCCAGTCCATTCACCACGCTGCTATCGAATGCGTCTCAGCCCAGAGACTCTCATTTACTGTAGCAAATGAGCCAATAAATCTAACATGTCATAATCCAAAGCCAAGCAAAAAACACAGGCCTGAATCTTCCACCAGAGTAAATCTGCACAGCTGGAGTATATCCTCTATTCAGTTTTGATTAATATCAGCTGAGGATATGACCAAATTAGTATAGATCTTATCACTAAAGCTGTATTGTGGAATTTATATGGGTTGGTGTGTTGGTAGGTTAGAAGAGCTGGTCATAATGCATATCAAAACTGGGACCTCTTCATAATGACACCCTCTTTTCTTCTTCCTGTAAACATCAAATGGGATCTTGTCTCTCTTATTAATGGGATCTCTTATTAATGGGATCTTGCCTCTCCTATTAACATGTCCCCTGTCCTTGTAGACATCTAAGAACAAATTCCAGGGAATTCACAAGGCTCTGAGGACCTACTGCTTCAGCCTGGACCAGACTTCAGTTATTTGGTGGGGGGAAACTGCATATGAATGAAAATGTGTCTTGGGAAGTAATTTTTTTTTGCTTTGAGTAAGCAGGGAAATAAAATTTTCTAGATAAAGGCAGATCTACCTGCCATATCCCTTCCCAATGTCCTTTTCCCAGTCATCTGGGACTAGTGTCCCAGGCCATGTGCTTCCTTCTGCTAGCTTCTCCACCTGAAGGTAGGAGAAACACAGCACAAGTCATCACAGCAGAATAAATGACTCCACAGATTCTTTGTGTCTGCTTATAATCAAACTCTAATTGCTACAGCCAAGGGAATGAGAAAAATATTGTAGTAAATAGGTCAGGGAGAAAATGATTTCTTCTGAAGATTTCCTACTCTGTTTGAGTAAAGCCTAAATCATGATCCTGTCATTCTTCATGTGATTTAGCTTCTGGAAGTTCTTTACATCCTGGAGCTACAATGTCAGCACATCCACATATGTTCACATTTTCTCTGCAAAACTTTGCTGTAGTTGCTTCTTGCCTTCATGCTGGCTGCCATACGCAATCAGGCTGCATTGAGGATGAAAGGTATTTTTAAAAAGGGAGAACCTAAAAATCCATTGAAAGTCTCTACTAATCTCCCCTACACTTGTGTTACAGCTGTGCAATAATTTCCTGGACTCATTATTATGGAAACATTTTGTGGCCATATTATGCAGTCCAGCAGTTACCAACATCGAATCCTCATTCACTTGTAAATGATACATCATCTCCATTTCCACATGCATAAGAAAATGATTCTATTAATACGATTACAGTTCTGACGTTTCCTAACTAAGGCAGCCTGTCACAGCATCTGCAAATCCCAGAAAAATGTGCTGTTTCTCTTCATTTTCACACATGTAATCTGCTTTAACTCTATTGTTTGTGTTCTAGCTTCCAGAGAGTGGTGTTGTGTGGAGGAGGAATGCGGGTGAGATGAAAAGTTGAGGACAGTAACAGCACCTGTACCCTATCAGATCAAGAGTCGCTCCAGTCAGAGTCCTGTAGGTGTGGTAGGTAGCAGAAACCTAGGGAGGAAGCAGAAAAGGAATGTGTAGGGACATCTTTCCAACAGTATAGTTTCAGTTTCCCATGTAGACTTGGAGACTTTCTGTGTTGGAAGATTCATTTGTTCTGTCATGTTTAATAGTTATAGTTAAACCTTTCTTCCACCGAACCTGTTCAAATTATTTCAAGATCATCTCTCCTTTTGTCTTGCCTTCAGCCTGGAGTAAAAGTAGCCTTTTTCTCCAGCTGAAGAGATCAAGTCTATTTAATATCTCTGTATACAGAAACCATTTGATATCTGTGATCATCCTTCTCTTTTTCTTTGTACTGTTGCATACATCCTCTTTCAGATAGGGGGACTGTTAAATATTATAATGAATATTCAGACAATATTCCACAGTGACGCTTCTCTTGTCCTATTCTTTCATTGGTTATCTTTTTCTAATACTTCATACCACTTAATTTGTCGTTTGTAAACAATCAGACTGAACATCAGTAATTTGTTCTCTTTAATGTTGGATGCAGGACTTGAATGTGTACTAAGTACATTTGTGGACAATATTCAGCTGGGAGGAGACACTGACTCCCTCGAGTGAAGAGAGGCCTTATAGAGGGATCTTGACAAATTAGAGGGCTGGGCAATCACCAACCACATGATGTTTAACAGGAGCAAGTGCTGGATTCTGTATCTGGGGTAGGGCAACTCTGGATATATGTACAGACAGGGGGATGAGAGCCTGGAGAGCAGCCCCGCAGAAAGGGGTCTGTGGGTTCTGGTTGATGGTAAGATGAGTATGAGTCAATATGAGTGTGCCCTGGCAGCCAGAAGGGTTAGCCATATCCTGGGGTGTGAGCAAAGCATTGCTAGCCAGGTGAGGGATGTGCTTGTCCCTGTGCACTGGTACAGCCTCACCTTGAGCACTGTGTCCAGTTCTGGGCACCATAATATAAGAAGAACGTAAAACTATTAGAAAGTGACCAAAGGAGAGCTAAGAAGGTGGTGACAGGTTTAGAGGGCAAAAGGTATGAGGACCAGCCGAGGTCCCTTGGTTTGTTCAGCCCAGAGCAGAGCAGGCCGAGGGGAGGCCTCATGGCGGCCTGCAGCTCCCTCACGAGGGGAGCGGAGGGGCAGGCGCTGAGCTCTGCTCTCTGGGGACAGCGACAGGACCCGAGGGAACGGCATGGAGCTGGGACAGGGGAGGGTCAGGCTGGGGGTTAGGGAAAGGTTCTGCACCAAGAGGGTGGTCAGGCACTGGACCAGTCTCCCCAGGGCAGGGATCATCGTCCTTAGCCCATCAGAGTTAAAGTGTTTGGACAATGACCTCAGATAAATGTTTTTATTTTGGGGTGGTTCTGTGTGGAGCCATGAGATGAGTGTGATGATCCTTGTAGGTCCCTTCCAACTCAGGCTATTTTATGAAAACACTATGGTTTCTTTCTTGAATAGTAATTTCAGTTTCATAGCCCATCATAGTGTTAAGGGCTTGCTTTTTCCGTAACTATGCAGTCACATTATTAACATTGAATTTCAGCTTCTTTTCCAGACCACTTAGAAATATGCTGATGAGCACAGATGCAACACGACTCCCCTGGTGGCTTCTCCACAAGAAAGCAGTCCATTTCCTCCTTCATTTGTTTTTTTTTATCTTTTGACAGCTAATTCAAGAGAGAACACCCATGTTCATCCCATGACACCTTAGCCTTTGGAGAGATGCTTCAACAAAAAGGTTTGGAAACTGGAATATACTATATTAATTGTGTCACTGTTCCCTGAGTATTGTGAGACTTAAGGTCTCTCACAAAAAGATGTTTTAACTCTTACCTAATTAACTCATGTATATATAATTCTTTTATTTATTATAACTTCCTTCAATTTCCCTGCCACAAACTGAATACTAGTTTGTAGCTTCCTAAGATAAAGGAAGAGTTTTAGATTATTTTTTCAGCAACTTAAAATATTTTCAATTTATCTTGGCTTTTCCAAATTATCTTTAAAAAGTAAAAATAATATTTTAAAACATTTTTAATATCAAAACATCCCTTTGCATAATGGGAAATAAGTGGCACATTCACCACACTTGAAGGATACACATAGGATAGTATTATTGAAATTAAATTCATTGATATCTCCTGACACAACAATGAGAAACCCTTCCCTCTGCCATTCAGTTTCACCAAACAAGTGAAAGTCAAATAGAGAGGAAAAAGAAAAGAGGAGGAAACACCTACACTTTCTTTTTTCTTTTTCTTTTTCTTTCCTGAATAGTTCCAATCCTAACCTATCTTCTGTTCCCATATAAGAATCTCCTACCACTGCAGAGAATGGCGAAGGTTATTATCAACTAGGAAAATGTGCGATGCCTTAGAAAGTTTCTTGGAAAGGGACCTACTCCCAAGTTCCTTTCTGTCTTTGAAACTGCTTGTTACTTTTGGAACAGCACTTTGTGATGTCCTTGAAATGACAAATCTATCAGGCATTGGAAACTATTTAGAAACCATCTTTACTAGCTATGTAAACAGAAAGTTGATTCCTTTTGCTCAAAGCTATGTAAAGAGGAAGTGGGCAAGGAAAGTAAGAGCATTTCACAGGACTAGAGCAGAAGTCTCAAGACCCATGAACACTGGAGCGTTGCACAGTGCTACATAAGGTCTTTTTACATTGCAGCATCTGTTGTCCTGTGCCTTGGGATGCTGCAGGCACTGAGGGGATGCAGTGTCACTCTCCTTTAAGCATAGTGTTGGTCTGAGGCAACCACTTCACTTTCCTGATTTGTCTGCAAATAAGAGAAGGGCAAAAACGTTTTAGGTGAGGGCAAGGTGAACTTCAATACTGCTTTGTTTCAGAACTGCTTTCTTGCTTGTCCTTTATACTCCCCTGCTCTGTTGATATTTTTCCCTCAGCCGTAGCATGAATATCTCATTTTGACTGCTTATTCCCTGAAGCTAAAATACAAACCCTGCCTTCTTGCCCTTGTTCACCTCCCAGCCTTGCTGGCATTTCTCTCTTTTTGCACAAATCTGTACCAACAATAGCTGCTCCATCCTCATATTCCTTCATGTCTACCTCAATGCCTCTCAATCTCTCCACCATTGAATGTCAATAATGACATTCTTTTGGCATTCCTCTTCTTTTACATTCTTTCTGCTGCTTCTATCCCTCAAGAACTCACTAGTCTCTTCTCCTTTCCTACCCACTGCTGTAATTATAATTTTTCCAGTCTGTCAGTTACACCAGTTTCAATGAATTGTTTGTTTGCTATACCAAGAAACACTATTTTCTTCCCTGTGCCTTATATGAGACCTATAATTACCACAGAGAACTGACAGTCAGCAATTCCTCAAAACCCCACAAACCATAAAGTAGGAAGATTTAAACAGGCAATAATAGCTAGAGTTTTTAAAATATTTATTGAATTATTCATTATGAGGATGGAGTCATGAGGGCTGGGGGTGGCAAAAGCCAAATAGTTGAGGATAAAGACTGAGACTGATATCAGGCTGTGAATGAGGTAATGAATGCCATATTTGACTTTCTTTCTCCACCAGCAATCATATACCAGCTCTACACAACGTGCCTAACACTGATCTGCACTCTGTTCATTCCTGCCTCCATGTTCTGCCCTGACACTGGTGGGCCACACACAAAAACAGGGCTGGAGCTATTTTTTTTTTTTTTTTTTGTGGCTGAAAGTAGTAAAATAGTATTTGAAACTTCCTCGTGCAAAGACATGCTGCTTAGGATGGATCATGTTGGCCAAAATCCTACTAAATTCTGGTTTGTAAGCTTAGTTCTTGATTAGAAGAAAGAGAGAAATACAAACACTTGCATGATGTGTAACAGTAATCCTGAGAAAGGAAGTCTGGATGAAGAACTAGTCCAAAGCTCATTTTATCTAATAGGCTCCAGAGCAAGCCATCAAATGGGCATTGTGGTTACATTAATTCCTCCTTCTTACAGCATAATTTGTTATAGTACGGAATCACTCTGACCCTCGGTCTGGGACTGTCCTCCATGCAGTCTTGAGGGACTTGGACATTTAGAGACCTTAAATTAAGGCAGCATGACTCCCCAAATATTGTCACATGAAAAATATTCTCTTAAATCTTCAGGGACTTTTTCACTTAGAGAAGAGAGTAGTTGATAAAATCAACACTAATACTACATTGCTCCACTTTGCTCTTAAAAGAGAAGTCCTAATTAATTATAGCGTGAAGCCATCTTCATTTTATCATGTCTTAATATCTGTCAGGAAGTTGTAAAGACAGTTTTTATTATTTTTTTTTAATGTGGAAAAAGAGTTAATAGTTTATAGGAACTTAATAGAGACTATTCCACCTGGCATACTAAATAAGAGAAGAAGAGGCATTCTGACCATCTCAGTATTATTCTTGCTTTACTACTCTGTAAGTGAAGAGGCTTAAATGATGCCTAAAGATAGTGGCACAGGGACATCTCCAAACCCATAGCTAGAAATTTCTAGATGTGAATATGAGACAGATATGAGAATAGATACTGAAAACATCTGTATTGACTGCTCTCTCCTCCATAAATTAGCAACAGTAAACAATAAATTAGCTTTGAGGGATGCTTGACAGCCCCAGAGATGAATACAGAGCAGCCTAGGAGTTAAAAGGGTTGTCCAAGGTTTCAGAGGTTACCTTCTCCTTTTCACTCCCACACCCTGCAGCCAAACAATGAAGTTGCTCCAAGACACTCAATGCCAAGAAAGAGACAATGTTTTATCTGAAGCAAAAAATATATATAGCTCTCCTCTTGCAACACTCTCCCCAGTTTCAGGCACAGCTGCTAATAATAAACTCTGCAAAGCAAGTATTGGGGTTTGAAAGGGAAATGACAAGAAAGGGAATGAAAGGAATGGAGCCTTTGACGGTTACTTGTCCCCAGAGTGATTTGCATTTGTTTTCTGTGCTGGGAACAAGCAGGAAAATCCAGTAAAGTCACAAAATACATTGTAACCCCTATGTCAAGTTTCTGTGGAGATTAAAGTTAGCATTGTTTTTTTTTTCAACTTCCTAGACCTAGAAAGATGTTTTCATCAGTGTCTTTTCTTTCTGAGGCTGGATTTTTTTGGTTTTGGTTTCCTAGATGACCTTTAATTTCTAACCAGTTCCCTGAATAACAGTCATAATTACTGTAGAATCCTGGTTTCCCATTTCACAGGTGGTACATAACAAAGCTGGACACATGGAGATCAGCACGTTGACCAGCACACTGATTACTCTTGAGACTTTAATCTCAGAAACGCTCAACAGCCTTAGTTAATATACAGTCACTGTGTGACCCCACAGCTCTCAGTCTCTGTAGCAAATCCACAGCCTACAGACAAAGAAGTATACATCTGTTAAATAAAGCACAGTCACCAACTTTCACACCTAAAACATGACTGCAAGGACCTCGTTTCTTTTAAAGAGATTTTAAAAGAGAGAGAAATCTATGTCTTTTAGGAATAAAAGCTAATTTGGCTAAAAGGGAACAAAGAACAAACTTTCCCTTGGGCAAGGTACCCTGTAATATATCAGCCTCTTGCAGTTTGCCTGCTTACAGACCAGTCGCAGGGAAAGACTGGTCCTGCTGCTCCAGCTGCTCCTGCTCTCCTGACTTCCAGAGGATCACACATGGGTGATAGGTCTTGATCTCATGGTGGAGGGGAAGGTAAGCATGCAAACACTGACAGCAGTGCAGGAAGCACAGAAACTCTCTGGCTCTTGCTGCTGGGCTTCTTGGGGCAAACTGGGATGAGAAGGAGTCCCCTGTCCCTTGTGTTCTCTAGGAACTACCTTCTGACACATTCTGGACACTGGGGACTTTCCACATTTGAATGCGAGGCAGTTTTTCCTTCCTGTCTGTCTTTCAAAGCCTGTCGTGGCAGCTGAAATAGAAAGCTTCAGTTTCTCCCCCTTGGCTCCCTGAGAGTAACCCTGGGGAGGCTGCCACATCCTCCTTGCCTCAACCCTGGGCTCCACCACAGCTCTCTAGTGGGGCTCTCGTAGCCCAAGTTCACCACTACATTGTCACCCCCCCCTTGCAGACAACTACATTCTGCCTCAAATCTGTAATACTCCTGTTCTTCTGCAACATGCCAGCCCTTCAGGTAAACCCGGAGCCTCCTAGCAGCCAGAAAAACACCTTGTCCTGGAAAGGGTCCAGCTCCGTGCAGGCCTGCAGCTCCTGCCCCAACAGAGCTGCAGCCATGGTCCTCGGTGCCCGCCTGTGCCAGGGGATGCCCCAGCAAAGAACACCACCACGTCTGAGATACTTGATCCATGCAGGCAAACCACGCTGAAGAAGGGAAAAACCAGAAGGTGAATGCTGTCTTTCTGTTCCCTCTCCCTCTTCACTCTGGTCCAGCCTGCTCATCTTTCAGGATGTTGCATTATAAAAGCAAATACCTGGAAGCTCAGCATGAAACACATCATCTTTCTGGTATACGTGATCACTAGCACAAGCCCCGAGCTGGCTGTTGAAATAGAGATTTTCTCAGACAGATCTCCCAGTCTGTTTCATGCTTTTTTTCTAAAGAATAGCCTCATGCATTAGGTTTTAATTGTCCCCCATAACAACACCGCTGTTTCCTGCTCCAGACTTTTTCTTTCTGTGCTCATTTTTTTCTCCTCCCTACAGTTGCAAATGATACCTACCCACTGAGCTCTGCAAAGAGAAGCATAATGGACTGCTGTTCAGCTTCGTTCTAGAGATAAGCAATGAGCAGGGTATATGCCAAAAGGAACAACCTTGAATTGTCTGAATTGGCCACATTACCTAAGAGTCATTTTTAGGAAAGTCTGTCGTTCAGGGTCAAGCTGAGTTCACACGCTGCAATTCGCAGAACTGGTGTCATTAAAGGAAAGAATTCCTGCTCTGCCTGCGCTCCACAGTGAGCCAGCAGATTGCCATCCTGGCGAGGCTCCCAAGGGACAGGCTTCAAGCAACCACTTTGGGTAGTTCATTAGACTTTTACTATGAAATAAAATGACAGAGTGATAAAGAATGTACAGTTATCTCTTGCTGCTGCTGTATCATTGGAAGTGTTTCTTTGCCTGTACCTTACACAGAATAAAATGTTGTTTCAGAAACCTCTTGTAATTGATGTAGGATACTGACATTGAAATTTGATTTATTTAAAGAAAAAAGAAATTCCAGTATGTGACCTCCAGAAATACTGCATAAAGATTTCTCTTCTAGCTTTCAAAGTTTCGATTTGACTCTAAATTCCAGGGTGATCATTTGTAATGCAGAAACCTCTCTATGTGATTAGGTTAGCTCCACCAAGCAAAACTGCAATTTAGGAGGTCACAGACAAAAAGTACAGGGAAGGAATTTTAAAAATCCTTTCCTCTCTCTGTTAGAATTCATACTTTTAAAATCTAGGGAAGTTGTGTGTGTGTGTGTTTTGTTGTTTGTTTTTTTGTTTGTGTGTTTTTTTTTTATAGCCTTGAGTTGTGATTTTGTAAAACTCCAAATTCAGGAGAAAATTCAGGTTAGATCTTCAAAGACGCGTGACAAGATAGAAAACAGCTGCTCACTGAAGCTCAGTTTTCTGCCAAAATGCTGCCTTATGACAAATGCATCGTCTTTCAAAATCATTAATCTGTCTAATATAAAAATATTCTATAACACCTCTTTATAGGCTCAGACACTAACTTCAGTGGTTTTTTTTGGGGGGAAGAACATTTAGGAACTGCAAGGAAGCCATGACATAAGGCAATCAAGACCGGATTCTAAAAGCTAGAAAAATGGAAAAAACAAAAACAAAAAAAAAACCTGTTTTCAAGACTGGAAAGCTTCTGAAATAATGGAGGACATGTAGAAAAAAAAAAAAAAAAAAAAAACTCTAGGAGCAAAAAGGCAAAGGACTAGAAAATACATTCAGATTGTTAGTTTGGGTTTTCAACAACAGAATAGCAAATTGGTCATTGCTTTTGGTATAATACCATCTGTCAGTATATACATATACATTTAAAATAGCTTGTGTATCTCACCTTTCATATGTTCTTCTTTAGAGCTGTCCATTTTCAATCTAAGGACTTCAAAGCATTAGGTAAAAGCTACCTCATTTGTAATACCCAAGGAAAGATGCAACAGGCGTATGAGTAGTAGTTGACCCACCTAGGTCTGCCCTGGCTGATCTTTATAGTTCCTTCTGGTTTTGCATCTCATCCAAAGGTTCTTGTTTTATTTTATGTCACAGTACCAAATGTAATTCTTGCTGTGGGAACGTATGGTCAATGAGAACTCTTCTTCTTTCCCCACCCCAGTGATGTCTTTGGTGAAGGAAGTTTACTTGTAGATGTAATATAAAAATAATATTTTTGGTGATTTTTTTTCCCAATGTAATATAATGTAATTCTGTTTTCAATCAACTGCTGTTGGTTCTTTTTGGATATTTCCCAGCAACCCTATGCCAAGTCCCAAAAATGTCTCAGGGCAGGAGTTAATATTCTCCCATTTGTTTGACAAATAACAGTCAGAAGTCGTTGGACGAATCTTCCAAAGCAGTTTACCAAACCAAGAGAACTGAAAACAATTCATTCCCGAGAGGATTTTGATTTTGGCTTTAAAAACGTAACAAGAGATTTTTGTTTTCAGTTTTTCCAGGGCAAGGATATTCAGTCCAAAAAAAATAGATAAGAAACTAAAACACAACTAATGTCCTTAAGAAGTCAACAGTCACATCAAAATGCATGGCTAACTCAGCTCTTGATTAAGGTCACGTGAAACTCATGGCTCCGTAACTAAGAGCTCTGGGCAAAAGCAGAAAACTTTCTAGAGGTGTTGCCAGCTGTTTTGTAAACCCCAGAAAAAAGTGCACTTTTCCCAGATTAGGCAGCAGCATGTCTGCTAGTCACAGAAGTGCTTACAATTCAGAAGTGTCTATTTATGTTGCCCTGTGACTAATTGCATTATACATACCTTGCAGGGACCAGGCAGCAGCTCCACACCCTGTCATCTCTCTTGTAAATCACAGTGCTCAAAACTGAAAAATCCTTTTCTTACTGTTTCTTTCTTTAAATGAAGTTGATTTCTTTTCTTTTTTTAAGTAAGAATAAATACTTATTTTGATTAAGAACAAAATACGAAGTGAGAGAGAACTGAAGTGGAGATGGTCTGGAGACACAGACTCAGACAGTTTAGAGCAAAACTAAACTGCTGGATATAGAGGAGAAAATTATGGTTTGCAATGGGCAAAAGAATCTGGTTCACTGAGGTCACCCTAGTCAGGTGATGTTCCAGTACCACCAAAAAGGGTCCTTGTGCTAATGGCCATGAAAGTCCTCACTCAAAGCTGAGGTTTGGGATGGGTGTTCCAGGACTCTCTCCCCTTCTCCCCATTGCCAAACCACTCGTTTGAGGCTCGAGCCAGTCTACCTTTACAAAATACTACAATTTTGGAAAAGGTCCAGAAGACAATGAGAAAAACTGCTGAAGAGAATAAAAGTAGGTTTTTCTTTTTTCTCAGGCTATTATTTACTTAGCCATTCACAGCACTATGTCAGTGCTATGGGAATACACAGGACTTCATGTGTGAATACCTTTCTTGGGCTCTGTCCTAGAAGCCTCTTATTTCCTGAAAATAGGCCAATGGACCTCTTTTTGTTTTGTGTTTTGTAGTAAGGATGATGCCCAGCCCACACATTCAACTAAATTCACCTACCCTGAGTGCTGTGCTCCTGCAGCCCTCATGGCAGGGAAAGCCAGGGCTGTCCCACTGTGATGGGGTGTGATAGGAAGGCAAAGGGTCCAAGCAGGGACCCTCCATGGCTGCCACCGCTCCTCAGAGCCATGCAGACCCCAGGTGAGTCCATGAGCTTGTTTCCCTGAAGGAAAACTAGAGCAGTTCAGCTACAGAAGTGAGCTGTGTAAGCACGCTTCCCAGAGCCACCAGCAGCAGAAGTCCATGACTATTTCAGCTGCTTCACAGCCTGATGCCTCTGACCCCAGCCTACTAGCACTGTGAATGCTCTAGGTAACACATGAAAAAATCAGAGTATGGGGAGAGACCACTGTGTTATTTCTTATACTGAAAGCCAACAGCTAGCCTTGGCATAAAGAAAAACTGGTTGCTTCCTCACAGATGTCCTACCATTTTTTTTCTGTGTTTATGGTCTTTTTCCTTCACCCCCATGGGTAAAAAGGACCTTGTTTCTTTGCACTTAGCATTAATGATTCATGTCTCCAAGGGCTGAACTGGAAAATTTCCTAGATTATACACCTGCCTGTTCTAGGAGGACTAAATGTACCAGCAGTGGGTGGACTTACTCAGGCTCCTATTAAGCAACATCTGTGGGCGGTTTTCAGTCCAGCTGTTAACACGTGACTTATTCTGCAGTTAGATCAGCCATGCCAAAGGAAAGAGTAGGCTTTAAGCCTCCTACTGAAGGGACAGATTACAGTAATTACTGCCACCATGAAATATCTTGCAAATGACAATGGATATGCTCAGGGCCCCACATGCCAGCTGAATAAATGAGATCTTGCTACTCACACACTGGCAGGTCAAATGCTGCAAAGTGTTTTAGGGCAGGCATTCATGGCCTGGAAACACCTACCAAGATATCGGACACAATCACAAAGCACAGCTGGCAGAGCTGCCACACTGAGTCGGGCCACACACGCACTCCTTTCTAAATGGGAACAAGAATAAACCAGCTTAATATGGCCATGAATTAATTTACCCAGAGTTTTTTAAAGTTTGCAGTTACGAGGCAAGAGAGAGGAATGAACAACAACAACAAAAATCAGTGAGAGCAAACTCACCACCAAGACCTAAAATTTGATTATGTTTTAACAAATAGATGTTGTTTCTAATTAATCAATTAATCTAATTATAGTGCATACAAATTATGTAACTACTTATCAATCAATTAATCTTCAATTAACTTGTTTTTAATTACTCCCATTTTAGTTAATCGATCTGCACTTTGTTTGCCTATCTCAGCAGTGTACTCCCTGACCCAGGAGATCCCTTCTTATCTTCCTCCTCCAATCTCATTTTCCCTGCCCTGCTTTCCATTAACTTCACATTAACTGGTCTTCTTTCCCTCCGCCTCCCCAGCTCCTCCTCCCGGCATGCAGCAGCCAAGGACAACACATCACAAGCAGCAGGAGAGCCCTTGGAAAGCATGGCCATTAGGCAGCCCGCTCTTCCTTCGAGCCCAGAAGGATGCCAGGCACATTTGCTTTGTCAGCTTCTCTGCTGGAACAACCAAAAGCCTTCTCTGGGTCTGTGGCAGCAAGGCTGAAGGTGCCAGGCAGCCTGCCGAGCTGAGGCCAGGGGTGCACAGCTCCTGGGCACAGAGCAGCTCCAGCCTCAGCACTGCTGCACGGCCGCAGCACCGCAGGCAAAGGGCTCGCGCCAAGCCCTAACCTTTCTCCTGGCTTTTTTGAGGGGACTCTGCCTGTGTGATGTGCAAGGTGGAGGGCAGTGCTCTGAGGATCCTTTATTTCCCTGTGAGATGGGGAGATGACGGACTGAGCTGATGGACCTAGTGTGTGACTACTCAGGGTCAGCATCAGAGTAGGAGCAGAAATGCTACCCAGAAATGCTAAGTCTCCCTCTCAGGACCCATACACAAGCAAACAGAGTGGCACAGCCCAAGCAAAAGCTTCTTCTCACCTCTTAGCTCTGTTAGCTCCTCCAGCAGAAGGCCCTCTGTTTCTCACACTGCTCAGCGTTGACGCCAGGCTTCCTGCTTTCCTGCTGCTCATCTGCTTGTCAGGCAAAGTATTTACTTGCTGCTCAGGATGCAGGTGTAGGTTTAGGAATGGTTCTTCTTCATGCTCACTGATTTTTGCTTTTTCAAAACAAAGTACTGCACTTGTCCATGAAATGGATCTGATCGGATGTTGCCTTCACTCCCCAGGCTCCTGGCTGGTTTTTGAGTGCTCACAGAGGGCAACAGGCACTAGAAAAGGCTGTAAGGATGCTCACTCTTTCTGTGTTTCTGATGCTTTGTTAACAGCCATCTCAATAAACATAATGACACCCACACTTTGAACACACAAGTGCACTCTGAAGAGCCTTCCTTTAATCATTTCTGCTGTGAGTAATACTGTTTTAAGCCTTTCTACCCCTATGGAGTTGCCAGACTTGCAAGTCCCTTTAAAAAAATGAAATAGTAACACAGTTTAAACATCTACTTAAAGCTAACTGAAGGGTGATATGTATAAACAACTCATTTACTGAAAAGACCGACATAAAAATCTGACAAGCAATGAAAAGCAATTGAAAAGATTAATTTGCCAAGAAGCAAGTCTGAAGATAAGTCCTTGAGATGCAGCATCTTGTCTTCAAGGATGCCTCAAAAAGCAATATGGCTCTAGGAATTTTTTTCAACTTACACAGATTATGTATTATCTATGTTACTTTTTCAATCAATACTCATGCTTTTGTATTCAGTTGCAGACATTGCAATGTAGGGACAGTCCGAAGCATCGAACTGAATTAGTATTTCGAGTGCAGCTGTTAAAGTCTAGTGTAAATCTAAATGGATACTGTTACCTCGAATGAGTGGCTGAATTTCATTTGAAAAAACTAAACGTAAAAAAAAATATTTTGTTTGGTCAATATTTTGGAGGAGTTAGTCCCACAATGTCAAAAGGAAACTTTTCAGAGGAAATTGTAATTTCTCATTACTACATTCCCAGGGGGTGACAGTGCTAAAGCCAGAGGCACAGAGAGTAGTGTCAGTAATGATGTCAAGTGGGCAGGAGCCCTGGACATGGCTAATGCAGGCATAGGACTAACTCCACATGTCTAATGTACCACGGCACATAACCCATGAATTCACCCGCCTTGTCTGTAGCACATTTGTGCACAGCATACAACAGAAGGAACAATGATGAACAGAACCAAACTACAAGGTTTTTAAGCTGAAAAATGCGATGGGTTGAACAAACAGTGACATTCCACTGCAAACACTGCAAACCTGTTTGATATGGATTGAGAAATTCCTGATGGAAACTGAACATGTAATAACACAGTCTTATAGTTTCTAAGTCTTACAGCTATAGTCATTTTTTCTGATAATAATCACTCCTTCCAGAAGCACTAAAGAAAATTAAGTACTGCAGCAAATGAACCATATAAAATTATTATACCACCACCAGTGATGGCAGAAAGCATTTAAAACAGTTTTAAATGGTTTATTGTATGGGTGTAATGACACATGGGGCAATTGTTCCAGTCTGAGCACTCCACTGTGGCAGTATTATTTATTATTATTCAAAGTTTTGGGGAGCATCTCTTGCCACAGCAGTTAGGTGCTTATTTATTCATTAAAGTTGGTAAATTACATGCACGCATACTTACCCACAATGCTTACAATTATGAATACTGTAATTTCATCAAATTGTGTAGAAAATCATAAAAATGCAATAATCAGACAAAACCCAGACCTTACCATCTTATCCACCGCTTAAAATCCTGATAGCTTCAGACAGTGACATAGAACTTCAGTGATCCCAGTTCACTGGCAGCTGTACTCAGCCTTATGTGCCAACTCAGATAACGACCTTGGAGATGCAGAAATAGGGACTGCAGCATTCTTAAATAACAAGGGGTCCAGTCAAAGAGGCTTTTTCTTACCACATGATGGTGACTTCCACATGCAGGGACCTCCACTAAGTCTAACAAGGTTACAGGCAGGAAAGCAGGTGTCTTCCCATTTGAAGCTCATTATATAATATGATCTTCACTTTATAAGAGCCGGATAAACCCATAGGGTACCCTTAACTTCTGATATTTCCAGCCCCAAAGGCCTTGGCCCAAGGATACTGGGGCCCTTTAGAGAACACTTTGAGCCACTTTATCCACTCACGAGAAATGTAGATTTAAGACACAAGGGATGCTGGGTCAAGCACAGAGTTGCTGGGGCACTTCTATGAGGCAGATAAGGGCTCCTTTGAGAACATCATTAAGGACAAGCTATATTCAAAGTTTTTACCCATGGAAAAACAATTGAGTACCTCCAGAACCAACCCAGAAGGCCATGCAGCAGACAAGTGACGAATTTGGCCTCAAGCCACACAACCACTCTCGCATGACAGGCTGTGCAGAGATGTTATCTCCTCCTCTCCTTTTGAACTGGTTCCACTCAGAAGAAAAGCTTTTAAAGATTCATTAAGCTATAAAGTGAGTAGAAGAGACAAACGAGAGATCAGGAAACTCACCTGGGATTGAAAAACCCTCAGTAGCACACCGTGTTTTAAGGTCTTTGGAACGCAAAGTGTTTAACAAAGTCCTTAAGCAACTCAGTCCAAGGCTATCCAGGGTCTGTGGGTGTACAAAAGGTTTATTAATGCAAAAGCTGTCAAAATGTGATGATGAAAATGAACACCAACTAAATAATTCAACACATATATTTTCCTGCTAATTAAAGATTATAATCAAAAGTGGTAATGATTTTTGCAATCATGAGTTAAGTGTGTGGAAGGAAAAAGGACCCGCAAAGGGATTTTATTAGAATCAGTTCTGGGTTGTTGAAACAAGCCTGAAAGAACCAGCATATAAACAAGTGCTAATTAATCAAGCATGCTGATAGCTCAGTATCTGCATTTTCATAAACTTCCAGGCAACTCTGTCATTCCCTGTGCAAAACCTCCATCATACACTGTGTCTCCCCAGTAAACATTGTCTCATTTGATGAAAATTTCCTAAGCTGAGTAAGGATCTGTTCATAAATCAAACGTTCAAGGCAGGTGATTTTTTTTTTCCACAGAAATCCAGTTTAACATCAAGATAAATAAAAGATTTATTTGATTGTCTGGATTGGGTGTCTAGCTAGAAAAGCAAAGCACTTCTGTTTTGGGTTTTAGACATAACATCACCATGCAAAATAGCTTTGTAATGGAAGGGTAGGTTCAGAGGAAGCCTGAAAAGAAAGGGCAGGTTTCTCCCTATCTTTGGCAGGTTTTATGCAGGGTAATTGTTCTGCACAGTGGCCATGAAGAAAACAAAAGAGTAGATAATAATATCAATCATTCAGCCCTTGAGTTCTTCCTAGGCTATAACATGGTAACATGCAATTACCCAGAGTACAATTACACAATTTATGCTTGGAGTATAATCCCAAACAGTGGTTTCAGCTACTGGTGCTTGCTATCAACTTCTTGCACCTTCATACCTGAGGGAATAAGTCCGTATGTCCCTATACTGTTGCAACAGCCTCCATACTCAACAGCAAAGTTTCATAAACACACGCAGACCCACACCTAAGTTAATCTATTCTTGGGAAACCTTTTCCTACTATCCAATTTATCTCTGAAAATCTAACAGCTTGTACTTCATGTCACTGATTCTGTTTAGAAAAACACTTTCTAATGAATTTGAAAACCACTTCTTAGTCCACATGAGTGTTATGAGCAGTTCTGAGGTCATGCTATTTATTCAGTCTTGGCTGGATTATGACTGTTTTCTAAATGAAGGTCCAAGGTGGCAGTACTAAGACCTTGTAAACAGAGAAGAAAAATGCCACACAAATTAAAACAAAAACTAAACTAGCCAGTCAGCTTGTTCTGAGTCATTACTACTGTTTGGTATTATTCTGTGTACCATTTTTTTTCTAATGTTCACATGTAGAGATGTTTTAAAGAATTTTTAAGGTCAGCATGTAAATGATTAATAGCTTATGAAGAATTTATATACGATTTTTTTTCTGTTTATGTAAAAGCTTAATGAAAGTTAATCCTAAAATATCATCTCACCAGACAGAATACAGGAAAAATAACAAAGGTCTTTGTTAGGCTTGTGTTTGCTCAAGAAGAGAAAAAATATTTTACACCAAGAAAATGACAATTTAGTCTTCTGTAAAAGTATTTCCTTCTTAGCTATTCAAGATGAACTGTAATTGAAATGCTAAGAAAGCTGGAAGAAGAAAGAATTTAAATGGGCAGAATGAAAATAACATTGAGCTACAGGAAGAATATTTTAGTGACTGTTTTAAGCTTACTCATCAATTAGTTTCTAGATCCAGAATATACCAAATACAAGATTTTCTCATTAAAAATCTGCAAAGCAGTATACATGACATCAAAGTCAGATAGTTTTCAGGTGTTTGAATATCTTGAGTCTTAGTAGCTAAAAATGGGCCTGATCTGTATGCAATAGGGACTGACTCCTCTATTGCAAGAAGCTGGTGTATTCATTTCCACCCATGCAAAATGAATGCAAATCACTGCTGATCTGAGAGAGCAGATTTTCAAAATGTTTTAGAAGACAAACTAGTCTGGAAAGGATCTCAAGATGTCACCTGGTCCTTCTTACTACCCTAAGGCAAGATCAACTCTACATGAATTATTTCTTGCTGACATTTGTCCCACTTAAAAAATGTTCTTAATAATATTGCAGTGACGGAGTCAGCCAGCAGTAATGGCAAAAGAATTGGGAAAGATTACCAATTTTCATGATAGCGTAATTGATTTGAAACATTAATAATTTTCTTGTCTTCTCTTCCTTTTTCACAGTCTTCACATGTAGCACTTTGTCAATGTGTTAACAATCTATAGTCTTGAAGAAAAACATGTACCTGGGGAATTGTTAGAGGATATTAACTGTGTTTTCATTGCATGGTTGCACTTGTCTTGCAGTGATGAAGCAGTCCCACAGTTACAACACTGAAAACCTGATCTATTTCCTGGTTACTCATGATGCCTCTTGGTGAAATTAAAAGCACAGCGTGGTGGTTGACAGGCCACTACCTCCCAAGGTGCAGTCACTCCTGCAATCAGCTTCAACTCAAGGTAGAGACAGGGGAACCACAATCACCCACAAAGCTTTGAGCTATAAGAACCTGCAACAATGACAGCTGCCTCCTACAAATGCTGCAAAAGACAATAACACCAATTCCTCCCTGCAAAGCCTGTGCTGACCCAGTAGTCCTTGTATGCATTGGCAGTCCCATTCACATCGATTAGAGTATAGTATCAGTGCCTCAACAAAATAGCTTTTAGGGTATCCTATCAGCAAGGGAGCATCCTTAACTCCCATCTCATTCCGCAGGGTAATACAGCAAGTATTTTCTTTCCTATGGTTGACTGAGGTGTCGAACATGTGAATTTTCCACTGTCAGATTATTTTATCTCAACTAAGGATCAGCGTTTACAAATAAAAATGATTTACCATCAACTACTGAGAATGGAAGACTGAAAACAAAACAAAAAATTGACATGGAGGCTGACTGCACTGGTTTAATTCGTAGTTATATAGACTTCTTCACAAAGGTCTACAGTGATGTTTGCTTCTTGTAAGGTTCCATGGGTCCCTGAAGCTTCATGTGCAGATAACAAAGCACATGGTAAGGACAGAAATAATAATTGGTGGCAGAGTGAAACACAGCCTGGTTCCAAGTCACTGTTCTAGTTAGCACATGCTGTAAGATGGTAAAGCAGGATGCAGTATGAAATCAGCTGTAAGAGTCAAAACTGTATGCTGCAAATGAAGCTAGTATCAGTACAGCTCACCTCAACTCAGACTACAAACCCATTGTTCAGGGACAAACGTTGGGTAAGCAAGGACGTGTTCAAACCCACGATAGAGAGATGTAGTTAGACACCCCCCATAAATTTTAATAATACTGTAGTGATGGGTGCACTGATATGTGCACAGATATAGTTATGCTGCTATTTATCATCACCTTGGTAAATTTACTTAAAGTGGTTTTGGATATTTTGAATTGTTATTTTTTCCTGAGAAACCACTTTTAGGATCTTATAAAATGCACAGTTCCTTGACTGAATAGCAAATGTTGTTCCACTTCAATTCAGAGAAGCAATTTACTACCTGCTCTGTTGTTATCGTTGGAGAACTGTCCATTAAAGCCTGGGACACACTCTTCTTGAAGTTGGTAATATTTTTTGCTTTCTCAAAAGCAAGGTGCTAATCAAATTCCCTTTTCAAAGGCTCTCCTTGTATGACCCTTTTCCACCCTCTCCTTGTCCTCCCAGCACTCCACAGATCTTTTAACCGGGGTAATCCACTTTCTTCAGGCAAGAGCCATCATATCTAAACAACAATTTCAGCCTTTTTTTTTTTTACCACTGTTTTTACAGAAGAAAGTTCAGGGCAGGTGTTTCAGGATGGCATAGGAGAAAAGGTGAGCAAAGCTGGGAGGACTGCTGTTTGCAAGCAGGGAGTAATGCTGGTGGAGAGGAGAGAGCGCAGGAAAATCCTACCACCTCCCTGATTTTTCCATGTGTTAACTCAAGGCTGCTCCTCCTCAGGCATGTGGGACAAGCAGACTGTGGTGGGACGTTCAGAAAGATGCCTCATTCCCTGCTCTGGAAGTGGGCAGCCATAGTGATGCACAGACAGGCATGGAGCTGGCTTTCACTGCCTGAAAAGAGTTTCTCTAAAATGCTTTTGCTCTAATGAATAATGTTTTACTTAAGGTAGTTGTCCAGTCTTTAATTACCTCTTTCATTACTTCCTAGGGAACTAACTGCAAGCCAAATCACATTCATTGAATTTAAATTGCTTGGATCAGAGAGGTTTTTTCTCTGGGCTGTTTTGAGGTCTGGTACTTGCAGTGGAAAGTATCCTGTAAGAACAGAACAGGCGTGCTTCCCAGAAAGCGTATCTTCTGATTACCACAGCTCTTTTCCAATTGATCATTACATGAAGAAAACAGAATTGAATGCAGAATTCTGCTTGACACTTACTGTGTGAGAGAAAGGTCTTCTCCACTGAATGCCATCCACAGTTTGTAACTAGATGTTCTCTTTCCCTTCTGTGAAATCTGGATCTTCACTCTCTCATCAACTGTAGTCTCTACTCTAAATTGCTGTCATTTCAAATCACATCAATGTGAATATTTCCCCCTTCTGAATGTCAAGTGCTTGAGCAGTGTTTGGAACCTGGCTTCGAATTCAGTGACTCCAAAAAATAGAGAGAGAGATCAGGATTCAAACCTAGAGAGAGAAGCTTGGAAAGAAGTTCAGTCTCATGGTATTGAAATGCTGAAACAGAGAGTGTATAGAAATGCATTAGGGTCTCAATCTTCCCACCCCCCACGTGCCTCTGTGTCGCATCTTGTGTCAAAAGAAAACTGTAAGCTCTCTGGCACAAGGACTGTTTTTAAATTACTTATTTGTACAGTAATTAGCATGATGGGGCCTTGATGGGACACCACGACAATCCATCTGTCTTTTCACTAAGAAAGCTCTGCGTAACAACGCTGATCCACTACAGTCTTAGGTACTGCACAAAGGGAGACCATGGCTCAGGAAAGAGGGACAGCTTCTAATTTCCATCGTTCCGTTAGTTTTGCTCCAATTTCCTTATACACGAGTCAAGTGCGACCAGTTTCTCTTGCCTGACTGAACAGAACAGTTCAGTCTGACCCCAGAGTTGAAAACAATTAGGCAGCGAACTCTGCAAACACAGCATTACTGACAGAAATGCATATTTCCTCAGAAGGCCTCTGTTACTACCCACTGCCACAGACAGCGCTTAACCAGCCAAAAACCTCAGTGGGGAGATGGTATAGCATTTCCAATTGCTTTGCACGGGTATAACTCTCCGGTACTTGGTGGGCACATTTACACCAGTAATAGACACACATACACATGAGCAAACATTCTTCAGGGTTACTTCCACTTTAGCAAGATGAAGACAGGTTTATAGTAGGCTTACCCTCTCAATTCTGACTATATTAGGTGTATTCTCAAATATCTTTATACCTCTGCTTTGGAGACTAATTCTAGGGCTAATTCTGCCCTTACATGCCATGCTAACCATAAACCACTGCTTTGGTTCCAGGTTCCCCTTCAGCTCTGTGATGGAAGAAATAATGCCTCTGCTCAGTGGAACTTCAGTTCTGCCAGGGCCAGGGAGAATGACACACTGAAGCTGTGTCCCTTCACTGTTTACTGCACAGGTAGTGAAAAAAAAGGTGCCTGAAGGGAATCACTTTTCCTCCAGGGATGTGACCACAGTATGGGGTAGAGGAGGCAGCAGGAGGTACCGACTCCTCCTTCAAAAAAGAAAGCAAAGCTATGGCTCCTGGGACCTGTGAAAACATCCCTGATGATCTTACAACAAAAACAGGTAAAAAATAAATAAGTAAAAGTGCTGGTGTCTTGAAAGGTTCTCAGGCAGCAGCCCCTGCTGCTTAGCCTCATGTTATGCCATTAATATGGAAAGCTTGCAACATACCCTGTGGCATTCCGCTAGCAGAAGGCAGCCTCTCAGCGGCGGCCTCGTGCAGCCAAGGATGAGCTCTGTGATTTTGGTGAGCTAACAAACATCACCAGCCCAGCAGGAGTCTTTTTTGAAGGAAGGGAGAGCAGCAGGGACTCCAGGCTGCAGCGAGCCTAACATCAGAAAGCACAAGTCATCAGCTGCTGGCATGCGATCTGTCTGTCGGTGGGCTCAGATGCCGGCAATTTGGGTTTCTGTATTTCGCAGCCAGTGAAACAGCAGTGAGCTCTGAAGCAGAGCTGATCCTCCTTGCTTGAGGTGCACAGGTCACCTTCGGTTTGATTTAATTTTTTGAGGTATCCTGCTCACAAGCAAAATTTGGGTCCTAAATCCAGTTTAACTCTCGGCTGCACCCAGTTGTTGCTGATTTCAGGACTGCATTTCTGACTGCTGGCCAAAAAAATAAAAATAAAGGGGAGGTTGTCTTGCAGAACAATAGCACTGCCTCCGATCAGTGGTAAATCATTACAAGAAGCTGATATGACCCTGGTTCATTGGGACTGAAATAGTACGTTAAACTTTTCAGTAATCTGCTCGCTTGGATTAACAAAAGAAAGTGAGAATGGGGAGGCTGGAAGTTAACAACAGCTGAAATCTTTCTTAGGTGTATGGACGCAGACCCACAATTGTTTAGGCATTTAACATCAATGAAAAAATGAAAACTGTGATATAAGCACAGATCTGTAGGGTCATGTTAGCGTGTCTGACATGGATTCTTACGCCTTCCCATGTGCAAACTTAAAGTCATGATAGGGCAATGAAAAGTGCCACAGTGGTGTAAAATGATAGTAAAGGAGATCAGCCCTGAGGCAACACCTCTGAAAAATCGCTTATTTAAAGTGGGACCTTGATAAAGGACTTCCCTCATTTCCTGTGTAAAAAGTACAGATCAGACATTATTTTAAAAGGATGTCTGGCTGAATTAGAGCTTATTTTAAAAATTGAGTTCTGAGGTGTATTTATGTCCTGAAGTCTGAGACTACCTAGGTTGCAAACACCGCTGTCATGCTTTCTCAAGCAGAGACAGCTCTCAGAACTCAAGGTCTGGTTCCCCAAAGTACAATGTGGTTGGTTTCCCTGAATGCAAGCCAAGACAGAAATCTAAACCACCACTGAGAGAAGAAACTGCTTTAGTGGAATTAGAAGTATTAGGAGATCCTTTTCTGACTATCAAGAAATATGATGGGGAAACAAGGACTGAGGAGAAAATAAAAAATAATGAAGTTTCCTTGTGCACAATGCCACCAGAAGAAAGGTGTCCAACTTCTGGCTGTGTGATCCAAGGAAGCATTTACCTGTCTTTTTGTGATCTGCACACACACAGGGACACTCACATGAACATAAACATATTCTGCTTTCTGTCTCTTCATCACCTGCACCCCAGATTCCACCTTAGATAATTTAACTGAATAAATATCTCATCACCCGTTCTGCAGCCAGGAGAGGCCTGCCCCAGTTCCCAGGGAAGATTATGAAAGATGACACTAATCTGGGCTAAGTTGTTCTCGAGAAGTTGGGGTGGGAGAGAAGACTGGTGGACAGATTTAGAACCTCATTAACTCCTTCTTCAGAAATGTACTCCCTCTGAGCAACTTACAGGGATAAAAGCACCCTCAGAAGTTGCTTTTTAAGTCACTTAAAGGAAGAAGCTGCAAGGGAAAAGCGAGACTGAAAGTGCTGTATTATTCTGAAGGAATACTGGTTAGTTTTGATGAAAGCACTTGGTTCATTAATGCCTTTTATTTTGAAGGACTGCTAATCTCTTTTAAAGTTTAACTGTACTCTGTGAACAAGGATCCTTTCACCTGCCAACCAAACAGAGAAGTTTAACTGCATTCATCTACTACAAATGAGGCTTCAGGGCTGAAAGCAGGAGAAACTATTAGCCATGGCGAAAACTGGAGAAGAAATATAGTATATACTGTCATGCAAAACTGCAGGCTTAAGAACTGAGCTGATCTATCAGAGGAAAAAATCCTGAGTGTAAAAATCATATGAAATTTACAGATTGGCAAGTGTTTATCACTATTAATTGACATTAACCAGGCAAACACTTATGCTTCAGAGAAAGGTGGGTGCGCAAATATATCCCCTTTAGGCTTCTCTCCACTGACTTCCTCTAAGCCTACACAGATTCCTGTACCAGACCACGGTTTCGTACCATGCCCAAGGGCCAGCACTTAAATTTCTCACCTTACAAGACTCAAAAGTGTCACCATGTTCTCTTCCTGGTCTTGCCCTTTGTAGGAAACAAGAACTCAGAAAGACTTAGGAAGATTAGGTAATTGAATGATCATTGTGTATTATTTACCTTCTGGTAGCAGCCAGACATGTATCTGTTTCAGCTGTCTTCTGGCAGGGCACAGGATTTGCAAGCTGGAGTCTGTGGACTTAGTCCCCTGTGTTGATGGCTCTTATAGCAAGCCATGGGCACCTAGCTGTGAGACTTTATTGTTCTATGTTCCAAAATTATTAAGAAACTGTAGGATCTACCAAACAAAAGAGATGTTGTTTGCTGAACCATAACAACTCAGGCTGTTTAACTTCCATCCTGAACTCTTCTTGGAGACTTTCCAGCAGCTCTTTATATCACAGTTGCTCAAAATGTTTGCATAGAAAAAAAAATACTGGAGCATGAAACACATAGTCTTTGCTTACAATACAAAATATATATGTTTTGTAAGCAAGAAGGGTTTTCTCATGATGTTTAAATGATAAAATTAGAAGAAGGAGCAGATGCTGCAAATATAAACACTACATGTTTTAGACACTAAGACATTCTGGATTCACCCTGCTTCATACGTTCAAGTCTCTGTGACAAGAGTGAAGGTTTTCTTCTGCAACACCCTGATCCAAACAACAAGGAAGGCAGAGGTTGATGTAGCGTTTACCATAGTTCAAGGGTTAGTAGATTGGCCATTGCATGGCAGATTGCCCCATCCTTTCAAGTAGATCAAAAGGCAGAGATTTTCACACAGTCCTTTCTACCTGCACTGTCCCTGTCAGTCTTGACCACTAGCTGCTGAATTAGCTACCTTTAAGGAACTTTGAGCAATTCCTCTTAAAACAAGAGTCTGACATTTTCCTTATTCTACCCTCCAGCTGTGCTTCTGGGTCCTGTGGTAACTTGGTCCTCCTGATACTTATAGTCAGTTTTGCATAGAACCCACTTTTCATGTTTGTAAATAAGGATTTTCACAGGTCTGAAAAAAGTCAGACATTCAAAATCCTTACCAGCCATATTTGCTTGCTTGAACTGTGGGTTGGATACTTAGTTATATACCTTGCACACATATGCATTGATACCTTTACAGTCTCTATCCAATTATGATCAATTATTCCCTGATTCTGCTGGATGAGCCTGATGTGCAATACAACGTGTTTTGTGGCAGAAGGAGCTCTCTCTGTTGGAGGAAGGGAATGAGGAAAAAATAGAGAAGGATGTTAACAAATGTGACGTTAAATTTGCAAACACTTTCAGCCTACTCATACAGTTAAGTATGGACACCTGATGATTCTTGCAGAGAACATGAAGCTAGCTTTGTGGTGGACTTTTGTCACAACACAAAGACAAAAATAAGCTTATATGGTTCACCCAGAACCCAGTGGTCTGTGCAGGCTAACACTGCTTCATTGGGTTTGGAATCCAGCCTTCACACTACAAAATCCACCAGAATTCATTGGCAACTCCGTCTATACAAGGAATGCAGACCAACAGTCCCTGTCCCTGGTTCTAGATCCTCTGGGATGACTTTGGAAACATAGTTGTTGACGTCTGTGGGAGAAGGTTCATGTCTTCTGACCTTACCAAGTTTCCTATGCTCCTCATTCTCGCCTCACTTAAAAGCTGCTTATGAGGTTTTACTCAAACTTTCCAAATAATTTTGCTCTTGGATATAACCAAGCCTGGGAAATTTTCATAATGCTAAGTTTGGGAAAGTTGAATGTGTGTGAAAACAAAACAAAAAAAAACCCTCTACCACCACCACCAACAAAACCCAAGAAGGTATAATGCAAGCTCTTACAAAATTTAACTCTAGTGGTTTCTATTAATAACGGTTACAATAACAAAATAACACAAACAAGGAAATATTGAAAGGAGATACCTGCAGGTATGAAACAGGAACATAACAAGGATGTTGTCCATATTGTTTTTTGTGTAGCAAGGAGCATAGACTTGTTAGACTGCAAGGAATCGTGACGGGACGTGAGGCACGGATAGACGTACAGAAAATGGCTATCTGAAACAGAAGCAACTGAAATCAGCGGCATGAGAGGTTTCTTCCAACGCTGTACAGCTTGAAGGCAGCTGCTAGCATGCTGGGTAACTTACAATACCATTGGTTAGACACAAGGCAAAATTAAGGCCCCACATTTGATCTCCAAATTCTAAGATGTTCAGGTTCTTAGGGATCAACACAAGGAGTAATACAAATAGCCTTGGAGAGAACAGTCAGTGTTTTATCTCCACATGGGGAAACTCGATGGTTATTTGAAGAGCCTTTTTTTTCATTTCTGTTTTGCTTTTCTTTTGGGAGAAGGCCTTAATCCTGCTGCAGTATTTATTTAATATAACTCTTTTTAAGGTGGATTCTTGCAGTTTGCAGGTTTGCTTGAGATTTAAAATGTTAAAGAAAACAGTGTAGTCCTTTATTCTCTTTGTCAGCATGAGGGAAAAAAAAAATCATTAGTTTTAGAATTCTAAATGAGAAGATATATCAAGGAGAAAATAGGCCCTGAGTCTAAAGAAGAAGAATGCTTACATTCTTGAAAGGACTGTGGAAAAGACTAAAAGCATTCCTCATACACAAATGTTTTGAGGCATTATAAATTGATCTTTAACAGTTCATCTGAGTTGAATCCAGAGTCTCAGATTCCAACCCAAGGTGACTTGGATTTCTTAATTACACTTAAACAAAAATATTTTTTTATATTCTCCTAAACTAACAAGAATGGGGAAAAATAGAAATGTGAAATTATAAATTATTTTGACCCTGGAGGTCTTCAATCCTATTCTTACAAAAAAATCTAACAAATCCTTTTCCCCAAAAGAGGGGGAATGTACCAAAAAGAGAATGCCAGTAGTACCAGGAACAGTATTTTTTAATAAACAGACGCCTTTTCTGTCATGAGTTTTTTATTGCTAACTCAGACTTTCTTTTCCACCAGGACCAAACGGAGTGAAAGAAGCTGAAGTTGTTATTCTGACCCTGCAAACCCTCTCTCCCCAGATCCCCATGGTGCCTGGCGGGGAGCTTGCATGCTGAATGCAGACCATGGCAAAGCCAAATGGGCTAGAAATCAGGAGCCTCTGCCTGGGCTCTCCTGCTCCCCAGCCAAGGCAGCTCCAGTGGGGCTGGCTGTGTGTTGAAAAGTATAAATTCTTGCACTCACATAGCCAATGAAGTCAGTGTGATCCCATTCACAAACTGTCAATATAGGCCCTGAGGTTTGCTCCATCCATCCCCTCAAAGCTTCTAACCTTCACCTCTCAAAATAACTAGCATAGTACTTTGGCATATTGCAGCAACGTGTCTAACCTCTAACGGTTAGAAAGGGCCTGTTCATCACCTCAACATTTGTGAGATTGCTTCAGTCTAATCTCATCCTGCATAATTCTTCCCAGGATGAAAGATTTAGGGCGGGATTTCCTGGCCAGAGATTCTATGCCACCTGAATTTTGACTGCCAGAGTCCTTATTGCTTCAGTCCTGCACTTCTTCATTATGTCATTGCCAAAATCAAGAACTAGGTGACAGGGAAAGAAGACAAGGTGTCTGAAGAAGGTATTCTCAAATCTCACTCTGCAAATAGTTCTTCATCAGTTGCTAGATCATATCCGCACAGTCCTGGTAGGATTCAGAACTAAACCTTAACTTAAGCCCCAAGTTAAGACTACACAGTGAGACCCAAGTCTTGCACTGAACCTATGCGAAAGGCTAGAGCAATTCAGAGCTTCATCTGCTAGTGAAAAGCAGAAAAACATGAAAATAAAATAATATCGGATTGCTTCCAGTTTCCGGCACAATTTAGAGCAGTTAAATGAACAGACAACTTTTCCTGTGGAAGAAGCCAACTAAAAAAATTAATCGTGAGTCTCTATAGAGCACATCCCCAGAGGGAGCTGCAAACCAACAGCTATTGGCCTTCTGGTTTGGACCCAGAAGAAATGGTGATTTTGATGGGCTTATAGCTGGATTCAATTAAAATGTTTTCTCTGATATTATCCTTCTGTTTGCCACATACCAAGAGGTCCACTGAATCCCACTAGCCCTGGATCTTTTCTGGACAATTTTACTCAGATCTACAGGGCCAGGCAGTAGATATGCAAGGAAATTTTTTCATGACTTTTGACAATATATTGTAACAAACAAGCCCAGCTGATTAAGAGAGAGAGAGAGAGAGTTATATCTCTCAGTATTTTCCCTTTTATTTCAATGGATAGCATCAGTTTTGAATTGTGATCATTATTATCGTAAGAATTTGGAATATTTGCTGAAAAGAATTGAAATTCAAGAATATAGTTGCTTAGAGGTTTTTTCAGTTCTTTTTTATCTTTTTTTTTCTTAAAAGCTTTCAAAGAACTTCGTTTTTGAAATGCCTTAAAACAATTTCATCTTCTTCTCATACCAGACATATGAAAAAAAAATCTTCCAGGATTTAACAGCTACTTTACTTGATCCTTCCTTAATGTTTAATCATATTTTTGTTTATTTTGTTGATTAAAATAAAAAGGGTTTTTAAATACATATATATATATATATATATATATATCAATAGTCATATAGGTGTGCTTTAGTTTCATGGAGGTAGAACATAAAAACAAATACACTTTAACAAACCAAAATTTATTTTACCTGCTATTTTGTATGTGACAGCAACAAGTAGCAGATCCTTGGTGAAAGAGCATAAGGATTTTTTCTCTGTGATTCTGTCTCTGGCAACTCATCCCCAGAGTTTGGGTCACATCTCCCTGTAGAAATATACACAAAGAGATGGATAAATCTTCATTTTTTGCTGTTTCCATCCACTGAGAAAGTTTTAATTAATTTAAATTCTCTGAAGGATTCAGAGAACTGAAAGGAAGGCAACATCTTTGGAGGGCTTTTCTCAGAGGCAGGGCTTAGTTACTTCATCATATTAGGATCTGCTTACTATCTGTTTGATAAGGTATTATTAGGTATGTCTGAGATATTAATTGTAAGATACATATATTATAGGTGGTTTGTTTATAGATACTAGTCTCTTACCTCCTATCCTGCATGTTCTGCATAGTCCCAACTTTCCTCCCCCTTGAGCCTTCATCCCAAATTCATTTTTTCAGAAGGAAGCCCTGGTTGTATATATAACATTTTAGCCATATCCATGTACAAAAAACATGACTAGTACCTGGTGATACCAATGATAGATTTGAGGTTTCATCACACTGATGTATCATGTTTTTTTTACAACTTGTGTGATTCCATCAGCTTTTCTCTAGAAAGCCACTACGTCCTCTGTCAAGTAGAGGGCTTTTGCCCCAGCCTCACGAAGACTGTGATACTATTGTTTCTTTTTATATTTAACATAAGACATTTTTAAAAGAAAATCTAGATGTACTTTGCTTACAAGCAAAATTGATTTTCTTTTAAGCATAAAGAACAAATTGAGGTGCAAATGTTTCAAAACTTAGAGAAATTTTTTAAATACTACTGAAGAAGCAGGGCCAAAAAAATAGAAATCAGTCATTTTTAAATATGTATATATTACACATAAAAATTCAAAGACAAACTTTATTAAACAAAGAATTAATTCAAAATAGAGAACCGTTTGATCTTAAGGTGAAAATTAATATAGTAAGGATTACTGTGATATTCCTTCAATATGCAAGAGGCATAGTTTGAGCCAATCCATATTTATGGATGGACTAATTAAGGCACTGAAAGAAAATGTCTGACATTAAATAGAAAATAAGGAAATAAGTCAAGGAAAGTGCCTAAGAAAGAGATGTTGAATAATTAACTGGCCTGAGATTAACCCAAAATCCTTCTTATTTTGTCAGCTTTACTATTATTATTTTTAGCACTTCCCATTCAAATTGTGCTAAACTCATGCACAAAGTCTTCTGACGGGAAGTGCTACTCTTCTGTTTTAGGATGAGATGAATAAATCCATGGAGTTGTCA
Organism: Anser anser; assembly: GCF_964211835.1. Classification (NCBI taxonomy): domain Eukaryota; kingdom Metazoa; phylum Chordata; class Aves; order Anseriformes; family Anatidae; genus Anser; species Anser anser. The sequence goes on along the minus strand of NC_139727.1, from coordinate 31,347,014 downwards.
TTGTTGAGAGCCTAGATGACTAGCTCAGAGCCTCTGATACATCCAGTACCCATAAATCCTGATGGGATTGTAGGTCTTCACTACTTTGTGAGCTATGTCTGGAATATCAGTGGCCCAATTACATATACAAACACTGCACATTTAGGAAATAGGCATGGTAACTGCAAGCAACGTAGCCATCCGGGCAACTCTGAACACTTTGCAAGTGTGATGTTATTTGTCTGGGTAAGTGCAATGAGGAAATGCAGGTGTGGATACACACAGCACCAGGGACACTATTTCATTACTTTGGTTATTACATTTGAGAACAGCTGTTGAAAAAAGCGCATGACATAGGGCTAGATGTACAAAGAGACGTATGCACCCAGGTCTTCCAAGACACGTCTGAGATGCTGCCTAGCCCAAGATTTCTTGTTCCTGTTCATTCAAAGTTTGCATAAAAGAAGTTCTGCCACTTCTCTAAATGCAGGTGCAGGTCATGTGAGTTGCTGAACAGGATCAACTAAACCAACAAATTCCTGTCCCGGCAACCTTAGGACACCTCACCCAAGCTCTTCCCTTCCTTACAGTTCTCAGCAGGAGATGGGCTCAAACCCTGTAATTACAGCAGGCAGGGCAAGATGTTGAATCTGAGCCTGGGTGACTTTGCATTCCTGGACATGGGTAGAGAATGGGAAGAGCTCTCCACTGGTCACTGCATTTCACCTGAGATGAGAAGAGGACAAGTTCAAACAATGCTCTTCAAGAAGCTACATATGCTGAGTAAGCTATAGCTCTTTCTTAGCTACACGGACATATGAGCTACTGGGAGATAACATTGACTCCACACTTACCTGCTCAGTGTCTCTACCAGTATATGGTAGCTTCCCAAAAAGGGTGTTGGTTTGTAACTCTCATTATTTTTTAATGCATTTTATAGACAATTACGTGCCTAATTCAGGAAACTAGAAGCACAAGAATAACACTAAACAAAATTCATAGAGTTCTACCTACAGATCCTTCACTGATTTCCCACCTGAAATGTTTTAGACGCACCAGAAATAATCTGCCTGAGCTGGCTTTGGGGCAGGAGTTCTGGATTTCATCCAGATCCTGCCCCAAATCACAGCACATCCCTGTACTGACCCCGAGCTCATTGCTGGAACCAAGTAATGCACTTGTGAAGGTTCACAGCCTGGCCTTGCAAAGCCAAAATCTGTGCAGATTTGTTCAGAGTGGGGTCAAGTAGTGGCCTCAGACAGAATCACGGTATTTTGAGATCTTCAATTCCTCCCCCATAAAACAGCAGTGTGCAACAGTACACAAGTTCTCCATGTTAATTTGCTCTTTGAAAAATGGACTTGATGAGAAAATCAAGTGTTCCTTCAGTGGAATTACATTTGAAAATGGAAGCACAGCAAGGCAATTTGCCTCAGTAACTAATTTCTCATGTCTGTAGTTTAGAAGCATCAATACTTTAGCAGCCACTGGGTTAGATAATTGGAAATAAGGGTGATTCTTTCACAGAAAGCTGATATGAAGGCTGACTCAGACTGGATTTCCACTCTGTGGGTTCATTTTCAATGTCAAACTGAAAAAGGGACTGGAGGAAGTATTCTCTACCCGTGAATCAGAAGTCATTATTGTGTCCAACATGAAAGAAAAAAAAAATCTACTCAAAAAGTAAGAAGAGGGAGGGGACTGTTTAATCTGAGGAAAGGTTGCTTAAAATTTGTTTAAAAAAAGTCTAAACTGGTTTTGACTATTCAACGGTTTGAAGTTCATTAGTGTTGCCAAAGTAGCCTGAAATCTTAAGGGTGCTGTGTCTTAATTTGGTTATGCCTGCGCACTTCTGGCAAGCTATGTTATCTCTCCGTGACTTGCTCTGTTATCATTTATTACACAAGTGGAAAACATTACACAAGCCAGCTGTGTGTGAAGCAGCGTGAGTCCAACAGTGTTGTTTTTCAGAGCACACATGAACTCATCCCTCAGATCTTAGTATGTGGAAGTTCAAATCCTTGTACTTTCAGAGGAATTTCATAGAGGGAGGCTGAGAGCGCTTGCAAACTGCAGAAGACTATTTGCCTTTCTTTGCATTTCTTAAAGCATAGAGAATCCCCTAACAGAATAAGTCATTAATATTAAATGGAGGTAATCAGCAACATAACTGCTAGGAAAACTGCATAGTCAGTTCATTAGTTAACACATTCAAAGTCTGATAAAACTGAAACACTTTCTGCTTTTACAATTCTGTCCTTCCCATAGAGCAGAGCAGAAGTGTACACACCAGGCTAGGTAGTTGTTACTCTATTGCAACCCTGAATACCCCTAGGAGAAGAGAATTTTTCTCCCTAGTTGCATCTATTTTCCTTCAGGCTGTGGTTGTGACAATGTCAACATATCTTCTGCATAGAGGCGGACGTGGAAGCTGGCTCCAGTGTGACCCTGTTCTCCAAAGATCAAGGCTGTGTTGCTGGCTGTTTCAGTGGGCACTTGCAGTAGCCTCAGCAAGGAGTAATGGGAACCATCAGTACTGTTCCCTCTGTTCTCCTCTTCTACAATTCATTAATCACCTCTATATTACACTGTGATTTACAGATCTGCAGTTTGGCCCAGGGGACTCTCGTCTTACTACTTTGCAAGTTAATGACATTTTGCACATTGAGAGTTTGCATCTTTTGGACCACTGAGTTCTGTAATATGCAAACGTATATTTAGCAGGAGAGAGGAGGCACGTTGAGGTCACAGTCCTCCACACTAGCTCTCCTTGAGGCAACATGTACTTCAAGTCACATCGCAAGGAAGGGGCTGTGCTAATGAACAGTGCTCCCAGTCAATAATGAAACTGGCCCCCCACCCCAGTACAGCTATTCTCATACATATAGACTCAGAACAAATCACCATTCAAATACAAGTGACATAAAATTGAGTAAGTCATAGCTGAAGAACAGGCTGCATAAAAAATAATTTCTTTTTTTTTTATGAGCATTATCTGCATGAATATCTCTAGATATGTCTTTAAAGTAAATACTATTTAATGATTTCTTAGTTATTTGTGCAGCACTATCTTTTATATCTTCAATGAAGACTTGGTGTGTTTTTCCCTTAATTATATCACGTTCAAGAAAGATCCAAGAGCATATAAGAGTACTTAATACTCATAGCTTTGACTCCAGCAGTTTCTCAATCTGTCTGTCTCCATCTGAGTATTTACAATACTTTAATCAGTTCATGCATTTTTGGATCATGTGTTTTTCTAAATTTAAAACCACTTCAAGAATAAAGGAAACAGAGGTCATGTTCTTTTAACTCTTTCTTGTTCCTGTAATCCCTGTGATTTTGCTAGCTATCACATAAGCAATCTTTGATGAAGCTGAGGTAGGAGAAACAAACCAAAATGCTTAACTAAGCACAACGCATGGATAGGGAACGTTACCAGCAACAAGCAGAGCAGGTACTCTTTGTAAAGAAATGTAACATCATAGGTGGTGGCAGGGCTGTGGTTTAGTGGGGATGAGAGCAGACCTTGCTGTAGTTAACAAGTAGTTCTTCCCCCAAAACAATAAGATACGCTCCTTCTGGTATCCCAAAGGCTGAATCCTCTGGTCTAAATGAGCATGTAGTCCATGTGCATTGCAGCACTGTATTAACCCAACAGGGTCGCAACATGGACCAGATTCCACGTCGGAGTTACAGAGATGATGAAGGGAAAATGGCATTATCCAGATTCAAACTAATGTACTCAAGCCTTGTACGTGCTATTCAAGCCTTGAAAAAGCAGTATTCAACCTTCTATTTTGCAAGGAAATTCTTAACAAAAACACATTTTTTTGCTGAAATTTTACATTGGGTGCATCATTGTTGCATCTTGATAGAACAGCTCTCATTAAGTGAAAGCGTAAAGGGACAGATGCCCTAATAATAGCTTGTTTTGAAGTGCAAAATGGGTTTAAGTACTCAGCATGTCATCTTCTAATCAGGAATGAAGGTTTTAATGCAAGGCTTCCTGACAATCTCAATTTTGTAGTGCTTATTTATATAAATGAATATGTAGATATGTGTAAGTTTTTTTAAATTTACTGCGTAGGTAAAGGAGTGCATTTCCTGGTGATACAAAATAAGATCTGACTACAAATGCAGCCAGGGCTACCTGCTCCAGTGAAAAAAATATTAGGTGATGATGTCAGAAAGCTCCCCCAGTTACAGAAATACATAGCACTCTGGGAATTATTTGTCCCACCAGAACGACAGCTGAGGATCTGTTGCCTTGAATACTGCATACAATAATCTGTGCATATAACAAGTCAGCACTCTGATTGCTTGGACCCTAAAGTAGCCTACATTCAGCTTGAACTCTTAGGAAGAGTTCACGCAAAGGCCCTCAGAGTTTAGGTTTCCATCGAGCTTGTCTCCTCAGGAGACAGAAGTGTTGGAAGGACTCAGGCCTAGGAGATGGTCTTAGTTTCTCTCACCTTTGAACATGTCCACACCTCAATCTCCAGCTGCTCCACCATTCTGACACCTCTGTTTATTCACTACAATCTTTATAACTGCCACCAATGTCCTTTCCAGAAGACCTATCAGGTTTAGCTGACTAATCTTCTGGAATTCCTCTAAGGATGGAGGAACATGCCGTATGGTCAGCCTGTTAAAGTAACTCCAGAAAAATCAATGGCAGCTCCACAATGTTCTTCCTGGTAAATGATTAGTTAGGGGGGAGAAGTCTGGCTGCAGGGTATTTGATCCATGAACATATCTGTAGTAATTGGGGTCATGGTACTTCCTGTATTTAGTGCATTTTGAAAGGCCAAAGTCTGTAACCCCTGAGTAATTGGGACTGTTACTGAGCAAATGACATGCTTTGAAGCAATCACTTTACGTTAATTACCTGGGGGGTCATCTAGAGGTGAAAGTTTGTAGCAACAAAACAGAGCTAGAAATAAAACTTGGGATAAGCCATTGCAAATTCAGTCCAAAATCCTGTCTTTGGTCTGTTTATGGTTCATCATAAACTGGGTTTGGGAATGGGCCCCCAAAGAAATCATTTCTGTCATCCCAAGCTGCCAGCCAAACCTCTGCCATGGTGCTCCTGGCTGTGTTTAGTGAAGTCTTGGAGCAGTGGGGCAGATGGGGACAGCTTTAGGTCAGTGCCTCTACCACTTCAAAGAGGAGATGCTGGAGCAACCAGGACAAGGTGTGCAGCACTAGTGGTTTACCATCATCTTGCTGCTGGGGGATATGCTGCATGCCAGAGCAGGGAAATAATCCAGGCTTTAAAAACCAACACTCCGAAAGAACAATTGGATGTCCAAGAACATAGTATTATAAGGAAAATATGCATGTACTTTCATTAAGAAATTTAGTCAAACATGCCAGCCCAGCACTGCAATATCAGTATGAACCAGCATACATTCCCATCCCCAGATCCTGTTTTCCTAATTTTGTTGTAGAGTGAGAGATGACATGGTGCCAGAGCTGCTTTGACAGATGATAAAAAATCTGGAATCACCTTTTTCAAGGATTGATTGTTCACTACAGCGAGGAGAAATTACAGCAGCCAAAGATTGTTTTAGCCTCACAATTCCTATTCATAGTGAAGATGATACTGCATGGAAATTTTACATGTATAATAATAGGCACATGCTCTCTCAAAGGGTTCCAATGCACTTTGGAAACAGCATAATATTGGCTCAGATATGGGCCAAGCTATGCCCCTTCTGCATCTGCACAATAGTCACAATGCCTTTATGGCACTATTCAGATATACCTCCCTCTGAAAACTATTTGAAGCACTGGCAAATCTACAAGGCAGTGCTTTATACAGAGAACTGTTGTTCTGGAGCCTCATACATTTTGGCCCTGCAGCACATTCTGTTGTGCTGTAGAAGGTGAGTGCACAATTTGACAAGCCATTCCCATCTCTCACCACATGAAAATCAACCATTGCTCCATGGGTAGCTAATTCACAGAGATCATATCAGGCATGTGATATAAGTTACACAGGATTTCTTGTTCAAGGGCTCCAGTGGAGATTTTTTCCTTCATCTTATATATTTCTCAGTTCACTGGAAACTATCAGGCAGACGCTAGAAGAAAGATCACTGCATGATGTGCAGTGAAAGAATAATGGAATATTATATATTTAAATACACAGAAACATAAGCACATGAGCTAGGAGTAGTGTACAGATGAATTTCTCTGTACAACATGGATTGTGAATATTTTGTTGGCTGGCAATAAATTATTGATTCATTATACTTTGAAAGAGTCTTTCTTACATTCATTGGTTGTCATCTTTTGACTGAAACTGAACACCGCGTTCATCCTTCCCAGCAAATACAGGGCTAAGGATAAAAGCAGGGTGGACCATCCTGGCTCTGTCCTTGCACTGACCTTTCCATGTCAGTGTGCTTTACAGCAAAGCTGTGGTCTTTGCCTCAACAAACATATGCTTTAGTGGGGTTGGTTCAGAGCAGACCAGATGTGCTTCTCCTCTTTCCCCTCCTCTTGGCTGAGAGACTGACCTGCTGACACTCACCTGAGGAGGAGCCAGCTAGAGATTCCCCATGCTACAAATGGGCTCGTCTTCCATTTCCACTTCCTTGGGCTTTGGCATCAGAGTTGAGAGAGCAACAGTGATATCTGCTTTTGCACATAAAAGGAATGATTAGAGTAAGATCACTTTCTCCCCACTTTTCCTTACAAGAAATTGTTTGAAGGTAGTAAAATTATGTCTGAATACTTAATATTCATATGAGGTTTAGTCCTCTTTCAACAACCTTGAATAAATGATAGAGAACATGATAACACCACAGTGGCAGTTTATGCTAATGATCAAAGCAGTCCATCATTGGGGAATAAATGTTCTACCTAAGGAAAAAAAATCGTTAAGCCCTAAAGAAATTTATTACCTAGAAGGAAACTTAAAATTGTCCCACTTAGTCTGTTAAAAAGAAAGAAGGCAGTTCATATCATATCATGGACTTTCTTCCACTTTTGCAGTACATTTAGCTGAAACAGCTCAAGTGAAAACTGGGAATCAACATTAGTTTCTGCTCTTTGAATACTGTTGAGGCATTTTCCCAGCTGTACAATACAGGGAGCAATATACCCTGTTCACTCTGCACTGCAACCTTCTTCCCTCTGAAACGACACAAACTGAGAAAAGAACTAACCTTCGGTTAGATTTACATAGAGGATTGATTCACCTTCTCCACCTCAAATCCTTTGTATTTTGATCTACCAACCCAAACAGATCATTTTTATATTAATCAACCCTGCTACTTCCCCTCCAGCTCTTCAGTGAAGTCATTTGTCATCTTTCTGAAGGCAGCATGCTCTGCAGATTTCGCTCATCCCGGTGAGTCCTTTAAGCTGCACTCATACCTTAACAAGCATTTTAGAGCTCTTTGTTCCAGGGAATCCCCTTTCCCAAGTGGTGACCCCCAAATAACAGGCACTGTCCTCAGCCTTCCAAGATCACCTCTGAATCTCCTTTTAGGAGAAACGTGCCTCACAGTAGTCCAGCTATAGAGCCTTACTGAAGTGAACCAGATGAAAAGGCTCGTATTTTCTTCCTACTTCCACCTATTTAGATGTGGCATCTCCTTTAGAAATATCCCACTCTTCTGTTTATGATCATGCCTGCAGCACCTGGCATCAGAGCAATTTCTCCATGTATCTCAGTGTTTTCTATAGTGAGGCAGTACACCTTTTTTTTTCTTTCTCTCATAACCCATGTTTTGTGAAGGAGAAAGTTCTGCTACAGAAAAGAGTAGAAAAATATGTCATATATATGTTATGTATTTTATGCATTTATAATGGATAATACTTATATATGTATTTATAAATGAAATATCTGAGATACCTGGTGCAGATCCCTAATCACATGCAAAAAAAAAAAAAAATTACTGTTACTGTTCTGGATTTTAGGCCTTATTGATAGGGACTGAACTAGACCCAATTAATTTTACACAAACTGCAGAATAATCTGCAGATGATAAATACTTAAAGCTCTTTGATATGAGTATGGTTGTAGGCAGAAATGTTTTTAATTAGCAAGTGGATGGTTGGGTAGATGAATGGATGAATAACATCATGCAAAAAGCTATGAGCTTCTGAAACTCTGCGTAAACAAACAAACAAACAAAAAAGATAAGCAGATTTTTCGCTTGCTATGATAGCTTTCTAATCCATGTTCAATGCAGCAGAAATACCAAGTAAAATCCGTACATTCAGAGCTTGTTCTTTTGTTCTTGGTACATAGAACACATCTAACTACCCATAGCAAAATACTATGCTACTGAGGCATTGAGTGAATTAAGGACAAAGTGAATTTAGACATAGTGCAGTTGTACAGAATTTCTATAGCACAGAAGATACAACGCATGGTTCTTTACCATTCTTTTTCTGGTCTAACCAAAAAGCTGTCATCGTTGTAATTTGTACTTACCTGGTACCTTCCATTTGATTTTTATTGTTCTTATTGTTCCTGATGTTGATATAACTACCCGGTGTTTCTGTTGGAAGAAAATATGGAAAGAGAGGAGCTGATACCCAAGAGAACAAAGATAAATTACCAGGAATAAATTATGCAGTTTAATGTATCAAAGTCTATTGGAAATAATAGAAAGAACATTTATCAGAAGGTCTGGAGAACACATGATCCTTGATTGTCAGCCTCTATTCATTTAAAGAAGATTTATCATTCTCAGGGACATTAATGCATTTTATGGGCACATGACTAGCTAGTCATTTATCACCATACACATTTTAGATCCTAAATAGACCAGATATTTAAAAAGTAATAATTAAGAACTTTTAAATTATATACTTATACGTGTTGATTCATAGTGCACTCGTGGACATGCCATAGTTTGTTGGTTTAATAGGATTGCTTATCTACCTGATTAGAGTTAATCACCTTTCTGAAAATCAACTGTACCTTTCAATTTTATTACATAAAAGCAAGCTGGATCCAAAGACTCATTGAAGTCACTTGTTCCTTTTCACTGAGTTTAATTGACTCTCTGGTGCCTTTAGTACAGCAAGCGGTAGTACCACCCATCTCCCAGACTGTGTAGTAGTCCTAGAAAATGAGCAGAAAAGGCTGAGAAGGATAGATGATTATCGTACACAGAGAGGACAAATGACCCAGGGACTGACCAGCTTGGAAAAGAAATGAGAATATACCTAGAGCTGCATCAGACCTTACAGGCACTGTTGTTAAAATACTTCCTAAGAATCCTTCCCTTGCTCTCATCAGAGACATGATAGATGGACCTCACTGACCCTTGCTTGCATGTCTGTAACCAGCCTTCCTGCAGAAATCCACAGGTCTCCTTCTGGACTGACCCAGGCGTTACCCAAGAAACTTTCTTTTTTTGCAGCACGCTTCTTGATTGTTTTGCTTTGTAATAAATTTTTAAGAGCAACAGGAAGATGTCTTTTCTTATTTGTGTATTTTCAGTATTATTTCTCTACCTTTACATTTCTTCAAAATGCAAAGAGTATTCCTATGAAAGTGACATAATTCTCTCATTATCTTCCCTGATGCTCAACCTTAGCAAATAAAAAAGAAATTAATACAAATTATAATCATTGCTAAAGACAAACGAGAAAACTGCTCAGTGTTACACACGGACAAAAAGTCACCACTCTAATTAGTTTGCAGTGCAGAGGAGAAGCAAAAATTAGAAAAAATACAGCAAAGGGACTCAGAAATGAACAAGACAGAGCACATAATGATGTTTAGGTGCCAAAACCCTTGCAGAAGGGATTTTTCTGGGCAGAAAGAAGAGAATTGGTGCACTCTTGCATTTTGTGTAGAGATGCCTGCAAAAAGTCAATCCATCTGTTCTTTTTCACTCTTACTGATATATGAGGAGAAAAATACAGGCTTCATCAGAGTCCATCTCTTTTGGAAGATGCAGTTAGAAAGCTATGCACCCAACTAGCATTAAACCTGATATAAACTTTAAGCTTTCTACAAGCAGTTTTTTCATGTCAAAGCCAATTCTGGGTCAAGCGGCTTATAAATCTCCAACGTTCATCTGAAATTCTGGATTTTGCATGCCTGTGCTTGTCAAGCCAATGCAAATTAGAAGCACTTTATGCAATCTTTAAAAGCCGCTTCACAGAAAACTTCTGATTGCCTATTTGCCAAACTGCACCTGACAGAGTTGCATTCCTGAGCCATAAGGCAACAGTGGGATAGGAATTCCTTACCTTTTGAGGGTTTTCTAAAAATTTAATGTACATGAACTGATTTCCCTGAACCCAACATGCGCTGGATCCTGTATGAAGGAGCATGGAAAATCAGTGAATTTCAATTTTGTACAAGTAACTGCCCTTATTATTTTTGAGTGTAATTGCTCTGCCTGATTGTAATTGCAACACACACACCATTTAGTAGCCTTACTGGTACTACAAAGAGCCATCTTTTGGATTGCTTTTTGATTAATTGCATGTTTTTTGCTGAAGTCTGAAGCTAGTTAAAGATCTAAGGAAACATCTTTTTGTCATTAAATGTGCCAAATTAAATTTCTTTCATGGGAACACATTGATTTCAGTAAAACTGAACATCAGAAATGGAAATTGAGCATGGAACATCTTGTACAATAATAAACCAAATGATGCAAAATGTAAATTTAAAGGCAATATTGGAAAAGCTGAGATCTGAAGTAATAGGTTTTCTAAAATACTGTACTTGATGAAATTTTGAAATCTGATAGTCTGCTGAGATTCAAGACACAAAAGAAGCCAAAATTTTGGGGCTTCTCATGAAGTAGACATTAATTCTTTTTTTAACTTCTCTTTTGCATAGTTTATCAAGTCTCGACGTCATTAAAGTTCCTGCATTCAGTGCCATCTTCACACTGCTTGGGGCTGAAGGATAAGCAGATCCACTGCAGATAAAGTGGTAGTACTCTGGAGTCAACCACATAAATGCACTGGACTCTGAGAAATGATTTAGCTTCAAGTCAGACATAAAGGAAATAGCTTAAATTATGTAAACTATCTTCCCTGTATCTCCCCAGTTATCCCTCCTTTCGTCCATTTTGAGATTTAAATCCATGTTTAATAAGTATTTAAGCATGAGCGTTACTTTACCCACAAGTAATAGTGTGAACATCTACTTGTGGGCTCAAAGGGATGCATATTATTTACCTAATTAAATCAGAAGGTCTTGACTAAATGACTGTTTTCCAGTGTTTTCCAGAAAGCACTACAGGTGATACACTACGGTTTGCTTAAGGGATCTCTGCACTGGGATTGTTTTAACCCTGTAATACTCCTTTATGAAGATGAAAATGCAGATACAATTTTATGTTATTTAGGTTCTGTGCTTTTCTTTTAGATTCTGTATTTTCCAGTAACCTTGGGTTAAACAGGAATTGTTTCTGCCTAACCAAAGTCCTCACTGTGACAGCTTAGCTGCCTAAGTTTTGTTCCCATTCTCTCTGTGCTAAGCTGCTGACATCTACAGGGAAGGAAAAGGCTCAGATTTGCAAAAGACAACTATTTGAAATTCTTTACATTCCCTTTCTCACAACCCTATTATACTGCAGTCGGTTTATACCCAGCCCTTACTATATCTACTTTCCAAACAAATGTAATTTTCAAGTATTATACCCAACTGACAAATGTGGAAAATGAAACACTCTGTCCAAAGGACAAGGTTAATGGTGTTATGAGCTTCATATATTTTTGACAATTAACAATGTGTCACCAGCCATAATGGGGTAAACACCCCAGGTCTGGGTGAACCTTAGGAGCTTGACCATTCTTGACTGCCCTGCAAAGACCGACCAATAATGCTTTTTCCATTTCTATTGGATCCTTCTGCCATCTGGACAGATTTTTGTCCGCAGTAACCAGAACAGTGCTAACCTCATAGCAAAATCACTCACGAAACAGGCAGTGGTGTCTAATGATCTTCTAGTCATTGAACTCACAATATTTTTGCCACTAAAAACAGCACCATAAGAGAGCACTCAGTATCTTCCATGACCCAGTGAGACTGCTGCATGACTGCACTGGAATTGAATTCACATGATATAGTACTGGGAGTGTTCATCACTTGTTTCTATACTCTTGAGCCAACCATGTCCTATATCTGATCGCTCAAAATATTTGGCAGTTCTTCGTCACAATATGCTTAACAAAAAGGCCACAATGGTGCTAATCATCCTGCTGTGACTCTGGTTTGGCTACATAGCTGTTTTGCTTCCAGCTCAAGAAGAAGGAAATTAAAAAAGTAATGAAAATAAATGTACTTAATGAGAAACAAAAATGTAAGCAGTACTTCTCCAACTCATAAGAAAGTTACCTTTTTTTACTGGAATTATAGCTTTTGCCTGCTTTTATCTACACACATTAGGATTCTAGGATTTATTTTTTTTTTCTCAGCAAGATTAGTGCTATACTTTCTGCATCTTTAACCTCATTAATAACATTTTTAATAACATATTTAACTTCATTAACAACCTCATTAATAACATGCAGTATTTCATACTGAATTATATTATACAACCTGACAGCTTCTGCCGATAGAAATCAGTCCTTCATGCATTAGGAGAAGCAGGAGCTGGCTTTCAGTGTGCGTAGCAGTCTGTGTCACAGCTGTATTTCCACTTCAGTTATTTCTTTCACTTAAAGTTAAGTACAAATGGAAAAATCCCCCATTTTCTGGCTGTAACTAATGGGCTGCTGTTGCATTTTTGCATTGCTAAAAGTGTTTACTGCGTACTGACCCAAGTGCAATAAAATATTGTAGAACCTGAACTTTTAGTACAAACACATCCAGAACATAAATACGCAGAGTTGGAAAAGGCCAGTTAGCAGCTCTCATCTGTCCCCTAGGCACTGGGGAATTTCCTAGGAGCAACGTCCTTCACTGCCAGCAAAATTAAGGGGGGCAGTACCCTGTTACAGCTAAACCAACCTCATGGCTTATTTTCCCAGCCAGAAGCTGTGCTCGTTGTGCCTCCTGCTTACCACTCTGTTGACCTTGTGGCAAGTCAATTTGGGCACAAATCCGGCATAAAACTACTGAGAAGAAGGAATCCAGATGTTAGGTGATGTACTGTAGACTCTTAAAACTATATCTGACATTCTGTGGACCAAGGTAATCTGCAACAGAGTTTGAATATGGGATGTTAATACACAGCCTTTTCTTTTGAGATGGATGTCAATTGTTAAAAGTGACATAAAGCACCCTTGTGATGTCCTTCTTCCACAGAGCACAGCAGCTCCCGTTTCTGTTTGGTTCTTCACCTGAGGTGTTGAGTTCAGAGAGAAAGAAATCTGAGAACTCAAACGAGGTGCCAAGGTTTCTCTGCAAACACATTCTTCCTCATAACAATGACATTACAGCATGCAGACAGCACTAGGAAATACAGGACCATCAGCTGTCACAGTACATAGCCGACATTACCTCACAAATATATTTGCTGTATTTGCTAACAGTCATCTCCCAGAAGGATCTGAGTTTCCCTGTTTTAAATAAGGAAAGCCAGCAGGAAGGGACAGGTGAGACTGAGGCAGCCTTGACCCTTTTTGTAGGACAGAGAGATTTCAGACATCTGGGATCTAACTGTCCACCCACCTAGACAGAGGGGTGTACACCTCTGTGGCTAATTTTGCAACCTTTCAGATAATCAGGGGAGACCCTGTAACCATTTACGTCATATAATCGGTGGGAAAACTGAGCACAGGATGGAAGGGGCAGAAACTTTTCTCTCTGGCCTTTGTGGTGCCATCTCCAGAGGCTCTTGGCCTCTCCATGCAAACAGCCACCCCCGAGTCCACTCCATATTGCTGATGAGGAGACGGCCCCTGAGCAGCTGCTCAGTCATGCTCCTGAAGCCATCTACTGGGAAGGTTTTGGTACAATTAAACCTGCTGCAAGACAGGGAGCGCACTCAGAGACCTCTCAGTATCTTTTCAGTTGACCAGTCCTGACTGGTCTTTTGTACTTGAGGGCAATGCTGCCCAAATCAGTTTAAGATGCCCCTCAAACCCTTCTGCCAAAGTAACAGAGAGACAGTTCAGCAGCAGACAAGAAAAGCCAAAGGCTGTAGACGTGGTATTGCTCCTGGGGAAGCGCTTGTGGCACTGCAGAAAACAGAAAATTATTTTCTTTTACTTCTGTAGTCAGGTAAGGATATACAAGGAAAAAATCATGCCCCTATCCTGGGGGTAGCTGGGAAGGGGCAATACCTAGCAGGTTCAGCCAGGTTCAGTCTGCAGAATGAGCAGACTTAATACTTGGAGTATTTTACCCCTTTAGGTAAGGGAGGGAAATAATCTTCCTTCCCCTAGCCCTGCTTATGCTCTCCATTTTCCTTCAGACCTCTCACTAAGAAACTCAAACCTTGCACGTCGGCAGCATATATCCCTTGGTAGATCTTACAACTCAGCAAACACCTTTTCTACTCTTTTCCACTTAAATGTATGATATTCTTTGTGCTTTATAAATTTATGTATCTTCAAATGTGCATGTGCATGTCATAAAGGTTTATTTCACCTGTCACACAAGAAGAATTTAAGAGACCAACAGTGAAGGAGCCTGCTAAGAAAACACATGAAATGGGAAGAATCAAGGCTTTCCTGTGCCGGTGGAGCCCTGGTCCCTAGGACATGACTTAAGATCTTTGTTAAGTCTCTTGGCCTTGCATGTCCCCTTCCTATGCTATCAGTATCTTTGCACATCAACCTACTCTGCATAGCAAAATATGAATCTTTCATCAAATATTCCTGGGGAAAAAAATATTCTATGCCCTCTCTACCAAACCTGCTCAATAATTTACACACAACAGCCCCAGTTTCAAAGCAGGATCTTACATACTGTTCAGCCACAAGAAACAGGTATTATATATTGAGTTTATTTTGGCTGCAGTTTTTGTCTGCTTTTGTGTATTCAAAGTTATAATCCTTGGCCAAGCTATTTCATCAAATACCTTAAGGATCTGATCCTTCCCTTACTGAATGGTGGCAGATCTCCCACTAACACCATGAAAACAGGATCAAGCTCTTAATCTTTTATGCAAAGTAGGAATGCATTTTTCCAACTCCTGAACCACAAACACCACCCATGACACTGCATTTTTCTGTTAAACACCTGCTTGTTGTTTAGTATTTTCCCAATGCTGGGTTTTCTATAGCTTACATTTAACTCTTTAAGAAAGAAAGAAAAATGAGGAGAGGAGAGGAGAGGAGGGGAGGGGAGGGGAGGGGATTTGTAGGATGCAGACAAAAAACTTATTTTTACAAATAAATTTGGAGGCCAGCATGAGAAGTTTCACAAAAAAAAAAAAAGTAAGACAGCATCACATTAAAGGGAAAAATGTGCCAGATCTTTTCTAAAGTAAATTGGCCTAAGCTCAATTGACTTCAGTGAAGTTATTACACTTTACCTCAGTTTTGGCCCATCTACTAACTGTTCATCTTATCAATAGCAATGGGATTTGAACACATTATGTTTAAATGATGTTGTTTACACAAATATTGGCTGGATTTTGAAATCTAATAACAATTTAATTCATACCTACCCTATCCGAACTGTCAACAATTCAGTATAAATACTAAACACTGTCTGGAATAAAGAAAAAAGCTGAAAAAACATCTTTTAAAAAAAGTCTCTTGGAATGGCATATGCAAATTTTTCTTACTAGAAAATAGAAATTCAGTTTGGATTGTGAACTCAGTTATAAATCTGGAGTAATACCAATAAAATTATTTTAGATTTTCAGACCAAAGTCTTTCTCTGGACTTTCCAATGTATTAAAAGCAAAACCTATTTTTTTTTTTTTTTATTTTAATCTACATTTATGAAAACTCAGGAAATTAGGCCTGAAAGGAGTTGATCATTCATTTTAAAAGTAGTACATTTTATTATAACTGATGTTCAAATTACTCACCAAATAGTATTTTATTTCCTTTGATGAATTTTGTTCTGAATGTTTAGTTTAACTAATCAAGCACCCATTGACATTTCCTGGCAAAGGATAGAAACCGTCATAGCATATAAGCAACCCATCCCAGCTGCCTTGGAGTGGTATCTGCTCGATAGCATATGGGCCCATCCTGTGGCAGTTACAGTCTTCTCACATCTATGGCTACAGAGACAGAAATACCCAAGGAAACAGAATTTGCCCGTTCAGTAACTTTAAAAAGTTGTCTGAGGACACTTGGAAGAGCAGCAAAATCAAAGAGGAAAATACCCGACAGATGGCTGTGGCTGGTGGCGTACTGGGAGTGCCCAGGTATGGCGTACCCCACCTCCATATCACACCACGCTGGAGCAGGAGCTCAATCCCCTGCAACAGCCAAGTTCTCAGGTTTCATTCCTGTCCCCTGTGAAATGGGCTTTCCTATCTCCATCCCACTTCACAGCCTGGCTCTGATTTTCAGCGAGGATAACTGCCCACAGATCTTGCCCACAGTGCTGTCAGCGCTGTGCAGAGGGTGATATAAGGCCTACGTGTTGTTATCATGCAGGAAGTACTCCACAAACAGTACATCAGCACCGTGAGTGCTGATAATGATTTACCTGGGAAACTGAATCTGTGCAATTTCTCTCCAGCTGTCAGAGGCTTATTTTATCTACCGGAGAAAAATATGACCCTAGGTATTCCAGGTACATCTGTGAAAACTCACATCAAATGCCACTATCTCCGTGCAATCATTCCTGGGTTCTGTGAAGTCTCAGGAATGGGACACGAGGTCACTATCTGCTCCTGTCATACCACCATCCGCCTCATCTCTTCAGAGGACCTTTTTCCACAGCATTATCGTAGCCATCATATCCACCTATTTTCTTGGCATTAAGGAAAAAAGAAGTCAGTCCCTGGGAGCTGTTCTTTCTTCTCCCTTTCACTGTATTTCATGGATAGGTCATGACTATTCTGTGGCCAGCTGCTGGGCTTTTAATCAAGCACCTGGCTCTTCTAAAACTGAAATCATAAAAATAGTCCTTGGACATCTCTTCTGCCTCTTACTAATTGATTCTTTATTTCTATGAATGCTCTTTCAAGGCTTTTTGTATCCAGACAGAAGGGAGCTCCCCTGGGCAGGCTATGGATGCACAGTGAAACCTGGGGCATGTTTGTGTGATGTCCGGTCACTGATGTTACTGCTGTGTCAACTCATTTCTGACAAGAAAGTGAGAGAAAATACTAACCCAGTCCCAAAACATGGCTGTAGCCATCCTTTATATGGCACCTCAGGTCAGTACTTGTCCCTTTTTTGTGTAAATTGGCAGCGTTTAGTGTCTGACTCTGTGAAGACAACAGGATATTCCCTAAAGTCACCCATATTCCCTTAGAATAAAATTAGCAGGGAGGGTGAACAAGGCCTGCAGTGTGCTTTGAAAAGGGAAAGCACAGCTTTGTTTTCATTTGCACTGGTACAATAATTCACCCCAGCTCAGTAAACACCTCCTACCCTTGTTTATACAAAAATAGAGAAGACCCAGCCTGTGTAGGATTTGCACCTGCTCAGCTGCAGAGACGTCAGGTTGGGTGGCACTCGGTCCAAACAGGCTTCTCTGCTCCCCTCCTCTCAGAGCGTTCCTAAAACATCACAGGAGCCTGTATCCTCCTGGTGACTGCAGCATTCCCTCCGAGAACAAAGACACCAGAGGCATGTGGCTGCCTTTGGCAGGACAGCAGGGTTTGTTTCTTTCCTTGTTTGTCTTGTGGAGGCTGTTTCCAAAGTCTTGGATTTAATGCTGAGATCCAATGTCCTTAGGGTATTTACTTACTTACTGGAAAGGGAAGTTTATGTGTGTTTTGGGAAAATGTGTTTTGATTTAGTTTGCTTGTTGTTTCTCTTTTAGGGTCTATTTTTTCCAAGTGTTAGAAAAATAAAATGTTGCATTTCAAAAGGTCCTACAACTGTACCAAACATGATCCAGATGCTAGAGTAAGGAAAACATCCACCGCATTAAGCATCCAGCTATGGTTCACTCAGCCACAACTGCCTCACCAGCCTTCTCAGCAGTTCCCTTTGCCCTCAGCCGTAGGAAAATAAAATGCCTGTGCGAAATGATTTGCTGATAAGGTAATAGCAATTCTTCTTCCCAGAATATGCTTGGCAACACAAAAAGCTATTCTGACCGCTGTACTCAGGTTGCTCCTGGCATTAAAAAAGGTTGGGAGCAGGAACCTTTAAGAAGGCAGCACGGCAGAATAGCACCCACCCCAAACAGAAAGCAGCTGTGATGGTGAAGTTATGGGCCATTACCCTTAGGAGCTGCCTGGCACGCTTCTGAGGGCCCTGCCCCAATGTGCCTCTGCTTAGTGATTAAAGAGAGCCAAGTAGGAGGTCATAACTTTAATCACCCTTAAGCGCAACCACAAGAAACACGTGGCAAGCAGAGTGCTTGGGAAGGAGGGAGAGCGAGCTATGTCCCTGTAGAAGGCTCTTATGTACTCTTCATTCATCTAGAGACATCCCAGCATTGTTTAATTTCATCCCACACTTCTGGAAAGCTGGAGTTCTGATAGCATCCACCCTGACTATTTTACAGAGACAGATAGATGAAAAGTGAAGTTCACTGTGTGCAACCTTCCCTGCCTGGCTCTGTAGCTCCCTGCCTCCAGCTGCAAGCTCAGCAACACGAAGTCCTCAAGCACAGCTAAGCGCTGTGCTGCAGCTGTGCCCAGCAACATAGGAAAACACTTCCACTAACTTTTCCTGTCAGTCTCAGCACTTACGCTGCTGTTGCTCCCCTCCCCAGGAGAGCAGAACTCCCACTCAACCTACAGGAGCCACCTGCTTTCCCCTCAGCAAGCTGCCCATCTTCTCTAATGCATCTCCTTTATAGAGCAGGTTTGGTCCCTCAGCCCTTGCTCACCCTGGTCGGTTTGCATTGTTAGGATAATGAGCTACATTTCAGAAGGATCTTCCCTCCAGATGGATCCAAAGCATTTTGTAAATTGTTAATTAAGCAAGCCAAACTCAGCAGGGAAAGCTCTCCTTAACACTGTACAGCAAATCCCTTTTGGATGTTGGCAAGCAGATATTTCCAACTTAGAGTGGGAAGGCAATATCTGAGTGTATCATAGGTACCAAGTCAGAAAATTTATGATTTCATCTAAACAAGGAGCACTTTAAAAGGGAGGACAGCTCTTTTCTCCCACTGCTCCCATGAAGTGGTTGCTCCAGAATCTCACTGAGCTGCTGGAGATGAATGTCCAGGTTCTTGCCTCCATGTGTCTGCCACCACGTGAGATCAACCTTGCACACCACAGCAGTATGTCACTTATGAAGTGCTGCTGAGACAGAAAAGTCGATGGGGAGTAAGTTAAAATAAATCAGTGAAATGATTTTCTTGTTTTCCAATTTTTCATGCTGTTTGTGGTCTGTCTTTTCCCCATAGATTGAAGACTCCTTCTTATAGGTCCCCACGTCTAGACTTTGAGAAGGTGATGGCAGCCAAAACCCCTGAATCCTACATAAGATTTTGAGACTGAAGAATAAAAATATCAGGAGAAGAAAAAAGATATTTGCAGAGGTAAAACATTCTTGCTCCATTGGCTTTGGTCATGGCATGCAAGTTATGCAAATGAGGATGTTTCCTCAGGTTATTTTCTGACTAATTCTTTGACTTTGCTGTTGGTGAATAAGGCCCAAGCTTACCAAACACTGCTGTTACCTAATACAATTCCATGAACAAAGCCTGCCAGGATGCATGTCCTCATTCAGGCAAGTTTAGGAATCCACCAGATGGAAAAACATAGGCCAAAATATCCATCTACTTATTGCACGGTCATATCTCCTACCACTCCCTATGGCACAATCACATGGACATGTTAGCCAGGAAAAATGAATCAAGGTCATTCAGGTAATACCACACAGCAGAAGAGCAGCAAGAGTACTGCAAGGCAGAGTACAGACATCATTTACCTTTCTAATGCTGAGGATGCTCTCATCCAAACTGTCCCTGACCCAAAAACTGACAGCGTGGAGACAGACCAGGACAAATGGAAGGATTTAGCTGGTATCATAGCCTGGCCACCAAAGTTCAGCTATGGAGATAACCAAAGATGTTTTACCTGTGCCATGAGGTCAAGGACAAGTGGAAGTATTTGCAATTTCCCTGTCTAGGAGGAGTTACAACACTGACAGTGCCAAACTGAAACAAGGATCCTTTCATGCCAGGGATGGGGGTTAATTTGCGATGTTTGTATCTGATTGTGTTTAACCTCACATTTCCAGGCACACTAAAAAGATATGTCTAAATAGGTAACTTCAGTGTGGAAATTTCCATTTTAAATTAACATCCTTCCAAGAAAGAAAAAAACTTTGGAAAATAGACAGCTGCCCAAAGGCTATCTTATTTGCATAACGAGTGTTCCCATCAAACAGAAAAATTAAAGCCCTCTGAGTTCAAATTTAACATTAGCAACATTCTTGAAAACTGCCCCAGGGTGCAGAAATACGCATAAGTGTTTTTACTCTGGTGCCAGAAGTGATTGTACCTTCAGGAAATGCTTTTTAAACCAGTTTCCGACTCTCACTCAAACTACTTAAATACCTTCTTACAGTTCCCATGCTGGGTTTTGTTACAGATTCCATCACAAATGCTGAATCCCCAAAATTTCACAAACTACATCCTTGGAAAAGCATGGGAAATCATACAGGGATAAGGGACACTAATTTCCAATAGGATCTGCCACAAACCATAGACCCCATACCCATACCTGATGGCTTTCTAAAGTCCCCTTTCTCATTCATATAATAGTGGCATTGTAAATCAGATGCCTGGGATGCTTGAAAAATGGTTAGAATCTTTTTTTGTCTTCTTAAGTTTCTCGCTTTTGTACTGTTAAGCTTTGTATAAATGTAAGGAAAGAATACCTATTCTTCGTGTTTCATTATTGAGAATGCAACCACCACTGTGAAGCCACAATAAGACTTTCTTCAGGCAACAGCCTACTAGATAAATTTAAGTTTATTATTTCTACATACTTCCCATTCTTAAAGAATATTTTCAAATGGTTTTATAATCACCAACTTTTAGAACAAGGTTTTACAATATAAAAGAAAAAATTGTGACTCCTGTCTTATTTCCCTGCAGTATTGTTATTTTTCCAATAAAAAAGTGAATACAAAAAAAAAATTCTTATTCCTGCAAGGATGAAAAAGAAAAAGAAAACAAATAAAATAGTGGTTTGACTTGCAGTTTACTCAGGATACTCTAAATATAAAGTATAGCCAGTATGAAGAGAAAAAGAAAATGTTTTCCTATGAACCTAGTTGATGAAAAACACATGGTCCTCTTCTTATATTACATCCTTCACTGAAGTGGTACACAGAAATCTGAGCACACAGTGGTCACTTCCACCTTTTGCTTTGTCAGCTACAACAAAATCTAACCTGAATAGGGCCTTTTGCTAAAAACATGGGTTCTTATCTTCCCACAAAACATCTGCTGAATTAGGAAACAGCATCTTTTCACTGGCGGAAAAAAAAAAAGTTTTTTACAAACTATAAATATGGATAAAATGTTCTGTTTTCTAGTGGTTCTCCATTCTCTCATTACTAAAATATACTAATTTATTTAACAGTAAGGGTGACCTGGGATAAGAACAATTAACAAAGGGAATTGGTGTTCTCTCTCTTGATGTCTTTTAGTTAAGCCAGTAGATCTAGAAAGTCTGATTTGATGAAGACATGAGCTCCTGGACTCCAGACAGGTGTAATAAGAAGAAATTCTGTGGCTGATGTTATGAAGATCTTAAAGCTCCATTTTGATCTTAAAATCTGCCCTTGATGCCTACACTGTTGTGTTAACTCAGGACTTGCACCAAGCTCAAGCTCTAAACCTTTGGTTCACTTGATGGCTCTGGTCTGAACCTGATGGTCACACAAACAGATAAAAGGGATTGGAAGGAACTGAATTTGCCCTCTAACTGGAATACATACACAGTACAGAGGATTCATGGAGAAGATCACAGTTTAAGAAAGCCAGAGGCTAGGAAAATATTTGCCTGCACTTTATAATCAGCTCTGCTAAATAAACAGATCTGCTCCAAACAGACTGTATTACTCATCGATATTCCTTAACCCCCAGAGTTAACATTTCTATCACTTGACTGAGGAGCAAACTTACTGTCCTGTGGACTAGGTGGCCTGTCACACCCCATGAGTAACAGCTGAGAAACGGAGCAGCTGAAGATTGGCAACTATTTCATGTTTATTTCCACAAGATGATTATATAATTATGTGCAGTGAATGGACATGGAAAACAACCACAGCCTGAGCATGCAGAATTTGTGGATAGGCAAAATGATTGCATTTACAAGGTATATTGTTAGTGACACCTAATTTAGTCTGTCAGAGTGGCACTAGGAGGGACTAATTAAAACAAAACCATGTGCTCAGGAAAAACATCAGGGACAGACTTTACCAATCTGCACAGAGCTCACGCCTGTCAGTGTGAACTGTTTCTGCAGTGGTACATTTTATCTTCTTTAAAGCAGAGCCTTTTCCACTAAGATAGCTCTTAGTTTCAAAAGACCAGAACACTGGCACTTACTAATTGCCCAGACTTGCTTCCTTGAACAAGTTTAAGATTTTGAGTTTTGAGCCTCTAATCACAATTTTTAAAGTTTTCTTCTGCTTTTCATGGTCCCGGAAATCTATTTCACAAATCTGACAAACAAACAAACTAACAAACTAAAAATAACAGGCAAGATGAGGAGAAGGAGTGGAAAGAGAGATATTGTGGTATTCCCAGCCATGACTGATTGTGGGACCAACTCACTGTCTGCTTCTTGAATGAAATTAACTCACCACCCACACCCCCAAAAAATAGGTATTTTGCAGCGCATTAAATTCATTCAGCGCAGAGCTGGTGCACAGGGAGAAAGGATGCTCTCAGTATTTTCCAGTATGAACGTCCTTTTGTGGGCATTCTTCACAGTGTCTCTCTCATTCTTATCCACACAACCCTACACCACACAGCCTCTCTCTCTGAGTGATGGTGGAGACAGCAGCCAGCACAGACCACATCTCCAGACTTCCCCTTGCTGAGAACTGGATGAAAACCCTGTAGCTACCTCATAGGAACAGTCTTGTATGCAAGGAAGAGAATACAAGAAATCCCTCAAGCTGAGTGAATTGAAAAGGACTTAAGAAGCATAAATTAATGTTTTTTCAGGTACTTTTGAGCCCTGCCCAAATTTTCAGTTTTATCACATATTCACATGTTCTGGCATGACAAACACAGTTATAGTGACCAGATCTGACAGGTCACATTGATGGTCACTTAATGGAGAAAGGTATACATGCTGCTCATCAGGCAGGGAGAGTTCTGCATTGCTGAGGCTGTCATATGCCAAGCACTGGGTATTTCAGCAAATTAGGTGCTTCTTCACCAGAGGCTGTTATTTTGAGGATGCCCTGAAAGAGCCTGGTTTAAAATTCACTGAAGTTACAGAACTGCAATACCTCTCATTTCAGTGGGAGTTCATTTAGTGACTGGGCTTCCGTCCACAAATGCATTTCTGACCATTGTCACGCTTGTCTTCACTGTTTCTGGCTGGAGTCAAGTACTGCAGAATGGCTGTTTAGTGTTCACAGTAATATGCAGAGAATAAGAATTTGCAGTTACTCATTCTCAGTGGCTAAAATCACCTCAGTTTTGCTATCACCGGTTTGGATGTGGAACCTACTAGGCCTCAGGGAAGACAAATTGTCTCTGCTTTATGATCCTGAGGTTCAGGCAGGCCGCAAACCCAGGAGACAGGACACAAAGCTGCATCCCCAAATCCACTACTTCGCTACATCTATCAGCTATGTGACATTCGGTGATCACTGCCAGCACAGGCTTTGGCCACACAGCAGTTCGGCAGTGGTGAAAGCTCCATATAAGAGCAGCTGGGTTAGGCCCTAGCAGAGGTAGCTCTGTCCTTCCCTGTGGGCAGACCACCTGGAATGGCAGAAAATAAGCCATGTGTGGTGGTTCATGTTAGGGCAGCAACAAAAACTTCTGGAATTTTCACAGAAAGGTTTTCAGAATTGAAGTATGAAAGAAATTACAACAGAGACAGCTTGGAGCTTAAAGAAGCTGGTCAGCCCACTGCTGGCCTTCTTCCTCAGCTCAACTGCAAAATATTTTTCAAAGTACATCCCCTTCAAATGGTTCCTGCTGACCCATGTATTGCTTTAGCAAGACAAAACTTGCCTCCCCTGCTGTTTCATTCACACAGTAGTTCAGAATAATGCTATTCCTTGGACAGTTACTGGATCACATTCCTCCACCTTGTTCTGGGTGAGAGCTGCACCTAGCAATCTCTCTGGTCAGTTCAATCTGTTGCTTAGACCTCATCAGCCTTGGGTGGTGTTGGTAGGGTTGCTCTAATGAGATTATCTTCCTCTCTCAGAAAGGTAATTCAGTGAAACCAGACAGCTCTCATAGTAGTCAATGGTCTTGGAAAGACTCTACAGCCACTCATCTATCCACCAGCCGCACTGGCTCTGTAAGACCTGCCCATGCTTTCCTGATGCAATTCACTCAGTGAAGTAAGTTTGTATCCAAACCCAAATGATTCACCATGTTTCTGGCTCAAGGAACTTAGTTTTAAAGCTGGAGAAAATAGAACAGGCTGAGATGAACATATATGCGTTCAATTTTGTCACTGCTCCTGGCATCCTGAGGCTTTTTGATTCCCTGATCTTTCATTTTTGACATGGCATGCTGTCAAAATCTGAAAATGTGGGAAATGCCATCAGCAGATAGCAAGGTCCCTGGAGGTCAGTATAGGAGGCAGGTATAAAACATACTCATCCAGGTAACAAGCCCTCACTTCCAGCCTGACGGGGCAGTGGCTGTTTTCAGAGCAACACAGTTTTTATTCATCTTGAGATGGTTTTCACAGAGGCAGGAGGTGAGCTGTCTTAGAATAATTGTCAGAAGCTGCTGTACAATTGCACCACACCACCCTCAGTCAGATAAATCACTTTTGGGGGAAGAGGTTCATAACAATCCCAGACATGCCTAATGGTTCCACCACAAGTCTCTGGGCAAAGCCTAGGACCATAAATAAAATGAAATCATTACATAAAATTATTTGTACTACTACAGGGCTTGAGATCCCCAGCTGAAATGAGACCTTACTTTCTAGCAGGTGCTGTGCAAAGCCAGCCAGAGCTAGCCCCTGCCTGAAGTATTTGTCATCTCAGCAGAAAGGAGGAGGGCAGAGGGGGCACTTGCTCCTTCTCTTGCCACAGGCTTGGGGCAGGAGGAGATCTGGGGCCAGCCGAGGCCAGCACATAGGGCAGCAGAGAGCAGAGGTTTTGCAATACCACATGAAGCAGGTAATTTGCTGAGCCTTATTTTTATCATTGTCATTATTAAATACATTACCAGAGCCTCCTCAAGCAGCGCAAAGCAAGATAATCTCCTCAAGCTATGCTTCAAGAGGCATATTATACCCCCCACCAAACTTATTGATTTAAGTGAAGTATGCATGCTATCTTTACTCTATGGTTTTCAAGGCTCATGAATGCTATTGTAATTGTTTTCATAACACAGATCAATAAGTACAGTCAAAACAGGCCCTGCCTGCCACAGGGGACAGGCATTAAGAATGACTGGGTAACAGCTATTTCAAGAGATCTTTCTGCCCAACAAACAAAGGGAGCTTGCTTTAAGCTCTCACCTTCCTGGGAAAAAAAATCTTATTTGTAACTCAGTCCTTGAACTGGTTTTGAATCAGAAGATAGCAAGAGCTTTCACTTGGAATTAGGAAATTGTGTTAACCTGGCTTTTTTTTTTTTTTTAAGTTCTAAATCTTAAAGTATTTGAAAATTATCCTTAAGAAAATTATCCATATTTAAAAACATCCCACCCCCTCGCTGGTGGTGAGTTTCATGTATCACCTGGATGCAGAGCTCTGCCCAATACTCCACAAAGCTCCTCGTGCAGGTGAAACTTGTATCTACTTCACTAATGGACCATTTGCAGCACAAAAGATACCAAATACCAATAAAATAAATGAAAAATCCTCCCTTCTTGCTACATTGGAGAACTCTCTGACTGTGTTTGTTGCTTGCTCCAAGATGAAATATGCCTTGTTATTTATGCAGCAAACTAGCATATTTCTGAAGACATAAATACAAATATCAAGGTGAAACACTGAGGAGTTTATTAGCTTAGTTATTAAGAGCTCTTTACACTTAACAACCTAAAGCATACACAAGGCAATTTGTAATCAGCACTTTTCAAGCTCTGAATAATCCCTTCCTTAAGCAAGCTCTCCTGCTTCCTTGAAAACATCTTTCATATATTCAATCCTTCAGCGAGGAAAGCCACATTCATTAAAACAACTTCTTAGCAGTGCTTTTCTCTCTTCCCCTCATTCCTTAATGTCTCCCATTCTTGACTGAGTTAATTAATTTGAAAGACATTTGGAGCTGCAGAGCCTCCTGGCAGGGCAAGGCTCAGCCCAGGGAGAACATTTCAGGCAGATGGGATCCAGCAGGGTAAGGGACCAGCGTGACACAGGGATGTGACCACTAGCACAGCAGCAGACCTTTTAGCAGGAGTCCAGGATGCTTGTTACTCTTTCCCAGTTGCACTTTCTGCTCTGATCAGAGATCTCCTCCCTCTCCAGGCATCTCCTCTCTCACCCAGGCTGCATTCCCCATCTCTGTTTAACACAGCATCTCTCACTTTCACCCATCCCCTCGTGCTCTGCTGATCATTGCGGTACTTGAGTACCTTCTCCCTTATCACTAGTCTTTCTTTCTCCCTTTCCTTTAGCTTTATTGGTTTTCTCTCCTTTCAACATAACCCAAGTTGAAAAATACTTCTGCTGCTAACTAACATTTATGAGATGGCGCAGTGCTTATTCAAGCCTTGCACACACATCAGATAGTCTAGGTTAATACATTTTTACCATGTTGCTGAGGGGCTGCAATACATCATTTCAAAGCAAACTAACAGTATGCAGTGCACCTAAAGATATCTCACAGCAAGTAAACGGACCTACAATGTTTTGCAATGACCATGCAAGTGAGACACCTTCTGGTAAGGGTAACATGGAACAGAGAGAGAGTTTACAAATAACACTTCTTTTACGTAATCCATGAAAACATACCCAAGACAAAGATGACTGAGATCACAGAAACAAAATGCATGTTCAGACATAAATCCTGAAAATCTGTGCCATTTTTTCAGATCTACCTTTCCTCCGAAAATCATAATGTAGGCAATTCAAATTATTTCCCTGTCCATTTAAATGGCAAGTCTCTCTTTTTCTGAATGTTCCTTAAGTTTATCTCAAATTCAAAAGGTAAAGAATATGTGTCTGAAATACCCACCTGATAGCTTTCAGGATAGCTACAACACCATTTGGCACAACAAGATGTTCTGTGACCTCTCCTGTAAGCTTTGCATTTGCTCTTTCTTGGTGTTGTTTCCATTAATCTCAAATAAATAATATTAGACTGAGAGCATATGGTGAATCTAAGAACCTAATACAGACAGCCAATTCAATTACTGTCAGTAGAAGGGGTGGCTTTGCAAGAAGACAATGAGAGAGGTAATCAGTAAACAGATGAGATATTAACTGTAGCTACTGTGGGCCAGACTAAGGATCTGTCCCTTGCCAAAAGGCACAAACAGAGCTATACCAGGGAATGCTCTGGGCAGCACCTTGTTTGCCTTGGCACAACAATGCAACACCAAAAGGTCATGCTGTAACACATAGCTACTTTGATTGTTTTTCAAAGCTGTAAGCTTGCCAGCCTTTTATGAGCACACGTTCTGAGGATGGGGAAGAAAGACACCCTAAAATTTTGTTCTGAAATCAGGCAGTATTTCCCAAATTTGCTATGAGTAAAAATATTTTCATGAATTAATTTAGATTTTGAAGGAATGATCTTTAAAAAAATAAAATAATTCCAATCCGAATATTTTGGTAGGGTGCTAATGCAAAAGCTCAGGTTAAAAGTGTCATCAGTATAAACTAAAAGGACTGCTAAAACAGATCCTCATTCTTACATTTCTATTGCCAACACAGATCAAATAGAATCATGCTGTCAGCAGTGTGGGAAAAAAGAAATAAAAGAGAGAGAAAGAAAAAAGAAATTGGTATAAAAAATCCAATCCTAAGCAGCCAAAATACAGAATACATTATCCAAATAGAAGCTGATACATACATAGCATCACAATCAGAATCATTTTAATTCATTTGACGAGATCTTGAACTATTAGAAAAAACTAGTTCAGTGGATAGGAAGTTCCAAAACACATACCAGCTTCCTAACCTCTCATAAACTCCTCCTAACTTCATGCACATATTACACAGACTGGAAGAGTCTATTCAACAGATCGCAAGCAGGAACAGAAGAGATTCTGACACACAGCTCACGTTTATGGACGTGACTGAAACAAGACCTCCCTTGCACTGCAGTTGGATGACTGAGTCATATGATCCCTATTTGTATTCTCAGGGTCTTGGAGACCACTGGACCTGAATGCAGGAAAGAATTTTATCCTTCTTCAGATTAATTGGAATTTTGTGCAGACAAAAGGAAGAACAACACTTACCTTTTTCTGCAGCATAGGACATTTTTTCATAAGTATTTTCTACCCATTTTTCCCCCGCAGTAGTTTTAAAGCATTCTTAGCTTTGATGGCATCTTTTTTCTTTGCTGGTGGTATCTGCTTGGAGATTAATGCCTAGGTAATAGAATACTGCACAAAACCATCAGAAAGCAAATTAAAATGATCTAATACTCCTTTCTGGCTTTACATTTTTTGAAACCATTAGAAAAAAAGAGACAGAAGCATACCTGTGCCATTGTAAAGAAAAATCCTCTGATCTTTAAGCTGGTTGTTATTCCTGGAGACTTATACAATGGTTGATGAATGTCAGGAGAAGATTGCATTGTGTGTCTGGGGACTTCGCTGGAGCACAACTCGCTGGAACTTCAACAGCCTTCACTACAAAAAGCCCTCGTGTCTAAGGTGGCTTCCCTTAAAGGGAATAATGCAGTCCCTTAAAGGGATAATGCAGTGAGGGGAGTTATTTGCAGCCTTAAACTTGGACAGATACTTCGGTGTTCTGCAGGAGCAGGGGAAAAGCTTAGAGCACTACAGAAGGGATTAAAGATAACTCCTGCTTTATAAAAGAAAAAGGTGGCTGGTAAAACCTTCTCTGCTTTCCTCTTCTCCACTAACAATTTTTCCTTTTGTAGCAAAGATCACGAAGGTCAGACTACAAAATGTTGGGTGGAACAGCCTGTTGTGGGTCTCATGTTGCCCAGAGAAAGGCCACCTGAACTTTTATTCTTCAGAGATTTGACAGTTCAGCCAAAGGGTGTTTTTTTCCCTTTCCTTTTAGAAAAAAAGTGTTTGTTTTCCACAGGAAAAATATGAACGGAATTTTTGTAAGAAAACCAATTCTTTATAGATTTCTTTTGGCTGAAGCAATAAGTTACTGAAGCTTGGGTTTCTGGCAAGAAGCCGAATTATTTTCTGGGAATTAATAACAGGTAACACCATGGGAACAGCTCCAGTGCAAATCCCTCCTCCCGATGTACGGGTCTTTGGGAGATGGGCAGAGCACGTTCCCCACTCCCACAAACGAGGGGAACTTGGATCGTTTCATTCCTGTCATTCTTGCCCTCTAAATACACTCACAGGCTGAAAACTTCACAGGAAAAGAAAAAAATAAAATAAGAGCTAAGCCAATAATTTTTTTACCCTCCTTGGTGCTGCAAAAGTGAAAGACTGCTCTTCTGGCTGGTCTGCAGCCCCGCAGACAACACAAGAGGGCTCTGTGGCTGCACTCAGGCAGCCCCACCACACACCAGTCCTCTCAGCGATGGATTTCTCCTGACCTGGTCCTTCTGAACCAGCCGCCACTGCTGGCTGCTTGCTGGTGGCACCCCTCCTCCCTGAAATGTCCCCTCCCCAGCCACCTCCAGCTGCTCCCACCTCTCCATGCAGCTTGGTTTGGGAACCAGCATGCCCCCTCACAGCATTAGCTGGAAAAATGAGCTGGCGTGGGACAGTAGAGCAGGCAGCAGACCTGCCCAGGGGATGATATGCTTCGCAGACATAGAAACATGCCGTATGTTAAGTGCTTGCCCTGGTTTTCAAGTTGCTTGTATTATTCTAAAGACCCTCAGAGCAGACAAAGGTTTCATTTTAGCTGCTCCTCTCCTGAGATCATTAACGCTTTGGCTGCAGGCAGAGCCCACTACGTGGCTGGCATCTGCGGTGCATGACCAGGAACAGTCCCTCCTGGGTCTGATCCGTGTCCCCATTCCCACCAGTGCCCTATCACACCCTTGGGTTTCTCCCTGGTGCTTCAGTCACTGCAGGAGCCACAGCCTGAGCAGGAACAGGGCAGGGCCTTCATCTTCACGCTTCTGCCACCATAGCTCAGCTGATTTTTCTGAGATCTTTCCAGACACCTCGGTTCTTAGGGATTTTTGCCTTTTTGCTATGATCATTCACACCCTGCCTTGGCCAAGGAGGGACACTGGGTCTGGGATCTGGGCACATCCCTGAGAAGGGCTGGACACACAACTGGGCATGTCTGTCACATAGGACTGGACATCGGTGAGGGCCTTGTTTCATTGTTTGTGCTCCTGGCCAGTCCGCTCTCCTTGTTGTAACCAGTTTTGGGTTCTGGGCGTATACAAAGAGAGAAAATACCACACTGGGTTCATCCATCCTATCTGACTCTTTCAGGGCCTTCAGGAGATCTCGCCACACCTCAAGGTTTGGGTTAATTTCTGGCAGAGGTAACCTGGCTAGAAGGTCAGACAGCAGCAGGAAGGCTGCAGGGCACTTCCAATGAAGACGTGCACTGAATTCTGCATGGCAAAAATAAAAAATAAAAATTTGCCCACTTCTCACTGACCAGTCTGGGACAGCACAGTGGTGAGTTGTTCCTGGGAAAATCTCATCTCAGTGGGATTTGTTCCAGTGAGAATGATCTTCCCTCCTCACCTAGGAGCTCTGACGTTCACTGAGGGATGTACACAGCCCCAGGTACATCAGGCAGCTGCTGACAGCGTCACAGCTTTGTCATTGATGGGTTTTTCCCAGTACCTTCGAAAGTGTCACAGACACCCAATAGTCTTGATGTGAATTCTCTCCTCAGAAAGCCTGCTGCACAGCCATGTCTCTTGCCTCGCTAATCGGTCTTGCACATATATGGCATTGTTTCCAAACTCTTTCCTTTACTTACTGCTCTTTTCTTTGGTGCCAAAGAAAATGCCAACCTGAAAAAAAATAAAAAATAATAAATAAATAAATAAATAAAATAAATGCCCCGAGTAGAAGCTAAAAGTCCCTGGACCATCTCCTTGGAGTATAGGTTAGAGAGCATCATTGCATTAACTGTCAAAGTTTGTCAAAATCTCTTGGCCTGCCCCAGTGTAAGAATTTTAACCACCCCATGTCAATGACTGCGCAACCCAAGCACCATACAACAGCACCTTGACTCAGACCGTGCGCATACATCTGGCCAGTCACGCAAGAGCAGCAGAAGCCTGCAGTGAGGAGAGTTAAAGCTCTAACATCCTCAAAGGACAGACAGACCATAACCACAGGGCAGGGCGTGCCTCTGTAAATACACTTCAACTTTTGCACTGCACATCTGGCAAGAGGATCACTGGAACTGCTGCACTGCTAGGACACGTGCATCCTTCTTGCAGTCCACAGCATCCACTAAAACTGTCCAGCAGGTCCCTGAGATTTGAGGTCAAGGGGTATGTTTGCCCTCTGCCAGCAGGTGACCAGTGCAGAGACTGGTGCAGCTGGAGGAAAGAAAGGCCTGGCCCCTCTGCAGACACATTCCCAGTCAGCCAAGTCTCCAGGTGGCAGATCAGAGGAGCCAGCTACACTGATGTAAATTAGACCTGTTTTCTCCCTCTTGCACACAAATACAAGCTACAGATGACAGAAGACATGCTGGAAGCTGCTATTTATGAGGAGCAGCTTAACACAGATGACTTATGGAGCAAATGGAAACCAAGGCTCAGACTGAGACCCCAGATAAGTGAGGCAGGGGGGCAGTCAGTGATTTCTGCATACATCTCAGTGCACGCTGATGAGAAAAATGCTGAGGCCAGCTCAAGGCTATCAGGAGCAGAGGCAGCACTGAAGTGTCTGGAAACAGCCTGCTGTAGGACAGCAAGGGGAGACATGGGACTGCAATGGGATACAGGGAGGGACTGGGGAGCCTCCCGTGGCTAACCTGCCAAGAGAAAGGCAAACATTTTGTCCTTGCCTAAGCTCCAGCCCAGCCAAGATCCTCACAAATATTTCCAGACTGCAAGAGGAAAAGCGAAATCCTTAAACCTGAGGGAAAGAGCCTGGGGGATGGAGTAGGTTTGCTCAAAGCCCAAGAGGCTGAGCAAAAGGTGATTGTCCTCATGAACAGAGCCAAGTGCACAGCCCTTGCCACCCCCGGGCCCAGCAGGTGTCCTTAGGCATGGAGGCATTTGGACAGAAAAAGCCTGCAAGAAGCAGTAGGTCCTTGCACATGCGTGGAGAACAGCAATGGAGCTCCCTTTCCAGAGCAACAGCAGATAGGAAATCCCTGCCCCAAGGAACTGAGACCCCACAACCTACCCTCCCCACAGGCACGGCCTCCACAGCTCCTGACGCCACGTCCATGACAGAGCTCTGCCTGCAAGAGACAATTCCATTTCAGTGCAACAGATTCAAACTCTAATTGAGTTTTGCCATTTAAATCAGGGCAGGAGCAGCTCTGCCAGCCTGCAGCCAAGAGAGCTATTTTTGAAGAGAATTGTGAAACTGGCCAGGAAGTCAAATATGACATTTTTAAACCGTTTTTAAGTCTGTGTGTGTATGTGTGTGTATATGCAGGTGTGTGCATTTCCTTCTGCAGGCAAGAAACAATTACTCCCTGTGCACAAGAGGAGCCTGGGTTACTTTAATTGTGCGGCTGCTAAGACGGCTTCTTTGTGGCTGTTGAAAAACAAAGGAAAAAAATCTTCAGCTTGTGTGTGTTTCCCTGCTTTACGTGACTCACCGCAATGGAAAAAACCTTTTGCTTCTTCTCTTCTTTTCACCCCGTCTCGTCCCAGACACCATCTATCTTCATGCCAGTCCACAGCTGCTTACATGGTGCTGCTCGCTCCTTTATGTTCCTTAATTCAAGTACATAGTCCAGAGGTTATTTGGAATATAGCTTATTCCCCTCTCTCTGTGTAGCACAAAGAAAGACTTTTAGCATGAAGACATCAGATTAGGACTCAGATCTGGCTTTTATAGTCAGTACCAATTCAAATTTCTGGCATGGCTCAGTTATTCCCCCTCTATTTGGGCAAAAGTGCAATAAAACTTTGTCTTTCATCCTGTTTTCTCTCCAGTCAAAGTCCAAGGTGTTTTCTCTTCAGCAGTATTTAGTACAATGAGCCCCCATTACACTTCCATCACAAATTACATCATAAACCTATATTTTCTATCATTTTCTTATATTTTATTCTAAGTACTCTACGCTTTTACAGAGCTAAGTGAACTCCTTGGTAGATACTTTGATGTCTATTTTAACAGGCCTTTGCAGTTAAATCAGTGTAAGGAATAAAAGTCAATACACGCATACTGAGGTAGTTTCAATTTCATTGATTTTTTTCAGTAAGGAAATAGTCATGAGAGTATTTTGCTGTTTTTTACCTTCTTATAGATAGAACGACTCGCATGTTTTGAAGATTCAAATACTTTAACAAACGTGTTTTTCCTAGGAAAAAACATGTTTGTATAAAAGCTTGCATTTTGGTGAAGAAAAATTAACATGCGTCCAATCATAATTTTGTGTTGCAAACAAATATTCTTAGCTACTGTAGAGTCTTGCTTTGAATTTCTCTCAAAACAGTATTCAGGATTTGTCTGTTCCTAATGGCCTTGACGGTGCTTGATACTATGTAATGTGTTTCTGGGCCTGCCATCCAGCCAGTTTCTGAGCTACCTCAAGGAGAGAGGACTCCATGGCTGAGCTTCTGTTTTCATGAAGCACAGCAGAAAAACCAGGCTCCTTGAGGTAGCTGAGATGTGAAATTGGTCCATGTTTTATGCCAAATGTAGTTGATAGCTTAGCTGAAAATTGAATTGTTTTTAGAAGAGAAAGCAAAGTGGGCAAAAGTCAATGGGAATACTCTTTTTGGCATCCCTGGGCCTTGGAGCACCTCTTTGAAGACTGACTTTTCAAGAGGAGAGCTGTAATGTTGAACTAGGCCTTGAAATTACTTCCTTGGTCTAAACTCTTAAATATTTTACAGTCACGTTAAAGAGGAAGACTGACTGCCACACTTAGCCCTTCTAAGCCATTTTTCTGAAGAGATGTGAAAGAGCAGAGAACAGCTTATATTGATGTAGACTTATTTGGAGATCTGGAAAAAAATGATGCATGTTTCTGGATCTGGCCAACATTGCTCAGAGCTCAAACATACCAGAAGTTATCAAAGATTACCAAACCTGTTTGTCACTTGAGCCACAGTAAATGTCCACACTCATAGCTGATGGCACCAACAAGATGCAACGTGGTTTGCTGACATCCTGGGGAGAGCCCAGCCAAAGGCCATCAGCATGGCTGGGTGCTGAAGCACATGCTGCATGCAGAGATGCTGAAAGCACTGGGGACGTTCAGACTGGGGGTGAGAAAGCTAAGGAGATGTTTGTTGTCTTCTAGTACCTGAAAGGAGATTATGGAAAAGAAGCCAAGCTCCTCCTGTAGAAACATAATGAAAGGATGGGGGACAGCAATCACAAAGACATGGGATAAAAATCATCACCAGGAAAGAGGTTAAGCACTGAAACAACGGACCAGAGAGTCTATGGACTCTCCACCCTCAGCCCAAATCCCTGAGCAACCTGACCTGCATTTGGTGTTGATCCTGTTTTGGGTAGGAGGATGGACTGAATGACCTCCAGAGGTCTCTTCCAGCCTGAATTGTTCCTTGCATCTGTGGCTCACAAGGATTCAGCATACCTCGCATTACTTCAGGCTAAGACTGCGTATCCAGATATAGAGGTTTAGAGATGCACAGGAACTCAGTGAGCTCAGAAAAGGGTCTGAAAACTTTGGTTGAAGATTCTTTCAGCTGGCACTGAAGTTTCAGTAACATTCTTGAATTAACTATATAACTAATTAATGCCAGTGCTCTTACTGACAGTATTTGAACATTTCAGACTATGAGAATTTTTAAACAAGCAGAAAATTTCAGAGTCTGTAGTTGACTTGACAGTTTCTCTGTTAGCAAAGCTATGCTTCCTAAACATGCAGGACTTTTTTCACAGAAGTATAGTCTGGATACATTAGTATATTTTACTCTTGAGAGGTATTACTAACAGATGTGTATATTAGTTAAGGATATATTTTGAGACAAAATGCTAATTTTTCACAGTAGTTTGTGATATCACATGAAGCAACAAATGCTAGATAACCATGGATTTATTTCAGAAAAGTGAATATTAAAAGTATATATATGTGATATTACAAATGTATCTGCTTGAAAAGCCTCTTTTAGATATAGAGCACTCTTCCTTTGCATCTGCTGCTTTGTCAATAATTTATCTGCAATTAATTACTGAGATACTATTTTTCTAAATATAAGTAAAATCTTGACAGCACAAAGCATGGAATCATAAATCCAGTGTTGAAATGTTCAAGCAGAGACTGAGAAGAAAAGAATTCTTATTAGTATACAAATAGATGAGATAATGTTAAAGGGAATATGCTGCTCAGGAAGCATTTTTACAAATGTTATTTTTTAAGTGTTCTACAGGATGGAAGTCCCTTTTTAATAGTGGCATTTAAAAAATGTCATTAAGGTCTTAATCCTCTAATGTGCCACGTGTGGGTGGCTGCTGTCCATATGCTGACTGAGGTCAGGGAAGAGGTGGACTTCGTGAGGGATGGGAGTATCTCAGCTGAGCATCGCACTGGCTTACAGATCCTGCCTGCCTCAAACACCAAAGTCCACAGAGAAGATTTTCAGCAAAGTGGAGTGTGAGGAATTCAGAAAAATGAATGGGAAGAAACATCTGAAGAGCATTACTTTCACCAACAAACTCCGATTTCTAAGGGTTCTGTATCACTGGCTAGCAAAGGGAGGGTCAGAGGTCTCAAGTAACCAATAAGCACTTTTTATATTAATGTATGTTGAATTTATGATGATACTAATACATATTTAAAGAACTTACCTACCTTTAGCTGAACTGAAGAAATTCAAAGCTACTGTGCTTCCAGCATCTTGCACTGCAAAATAAAAAGGTTTATCTTAAACAACTTTTGCTGGAAATGGTCTGTGCAGGAAGCTGTCTCCTCTCACATGGGAGATGATAATTTCATTGCTTGCAACTATCTGACCATAAATTTAAGGAAATCCTAGTGGACTTCAAAAGAAATGTTGCATTGCACTTTTGTGCCAAGGCAGTGGATAAAACTTGAAGAAGGAAAATCCTCATTAAAACATTCATTAAAACGAAAGTGCTGCAAATTCCACCTGATACCCTACATCCGTGGCCCAGTCTAATCAAGTGTGGACAGTATCTAAGTCTCAGGAAACTAGAGATGGCTGAGAGTGAATGTCATGTTGGCAATAACAAAAAAAAAAAAAAAAAGAGCTATTCACATTGCAGACTATTTTGTTGTTGTTTATTTGTTCTGGTCTTTTCTCCACATACAAACAGAATGCTTGAAGTCAACCAATGAAGTCATTGTAATGGAGTTCAGCAAGCTTTGTTTCAAACACAGAAAGTTTACATTATAGCTAGGGCTCTCAGCATAAATAAATATATAAAAGCATACCTGAAGGACCTAAGGGCTGTATAATCTTTGAAGAAGAAAATTTTTGGCAATACACTATAAAGAATGAGTACTGGAAGACAAATAGCTGTACCAGTACAAGTCATTATCAGTTTAATTATCAGAATCCAGCTGACACAAAACTCAAGTCAAGCAAATAACGTAAGCTTCCCAGAGAATACATCTGCATATGGGGTTCATCCTAAAAGTCACTAGAGTGACTGACTCATGGATATCCTGATGTCTGTTAATTACCTCTTTTCCCAAAGAGCAGACAGACATTTGCAACTGGGATGCTCATTGCTTAAATTTTGGTTGGAAGATGAAAAGAAAATTGGGATGAATGGAAGGTTCAGCAAAATAAGTATTATATGTCACTGGCCTGCACATCTACCACTGCTCTACATCGGTGATTTAGTGGGTAAAGCCCAAAAGAACTCAGGAATCCTTGATCCTACCTCTGGTTTTAGCATTAACATCTTTGTTAGAGTTAGCAGGCACTGTAACCTAGACATATAAGTACTGACATTTGAAATTATTGTTGCTATTTTACCTGTCAATGCTACTTTACAGTTGATATCAATGTAAGAAATAAAACCTGGTCTACATAGACTGAGCTACTTGAAGAATGACAAAGAGAAGCTGGGAATGTGCTAGGAACCTGAGAGAGAAGTTATTTCTGTGTTTCTGGATAATATGAGAACATTCAAAGTCACCTCTCTTCATACATCATTTTCACTCCTGCTCCAATTTCCACCTTCCTGTTGAAAGATTTCTTGAGCTTGACTACCCCAAAAAATATGGGAAAAAATCTGAAAATTACGTACTGAAGTTAGTCATCTATGTTTTCTCTTTTGTCAATGGAGAGACATCCTTACTACTTCTCCCCATGGCAGTCTGGAGGCAAACTGGCAACATGATGTTGAAACTCTCAAATTTTCCACACATTTTCACTCATATCAAAGGTGGCACAAGCTATGCATTATACAGATTTGGGGTCTGTAACGAAGGAGGCCCCCAGCTATATATCCCTGATGTGCTGCAAAACAGCAATGCAACAAGACGTCCACCAAAATAGCCTGAAACTAGTGCTGGATTGAAAAGGAGTAAATAGGAGAAAGCAACAACAGAAGCAGAAGAAAAAATATATATATAAAGAAAAATAAACAAAGAAGGAAAAAAAGGAAAGGAATGGAAAAAGAGAAAAGGAACTCAGCAGAACTTCTGAGTCTGAGTCATTCTTTTAATAAAACTTTCTGTAAAGTTCAAAAACGCAACTGCATTTTTATCTCTGAGCCTGAAAAGATGAAAGGAGCAAGGAGCAGAAAGGTTGTAACTTTCATGTTTATACACAAATACTCCGAAAGAACCTGCCTCTGCCTCACACCTTCATTCAGTACTTAGAAGTGCAAACACAAATTAAGCAGACTCTTTGAAGTCCTCAGCTATGCAGAAGCCCTGGCAGAACAAGGAGTTCTGAGCTGAGGCAGAGGAAGAAAGGTACACACAATGCTGGAGAAGGATTACGAGAAGGAGACACAGGCAGAAGAGATGTGTATTTTAGTCCTCTGAATTTTCTTTGTACCAGGAGCCACATTGAATGCACAGGGGAATTTGGCATGGAAGGACAAGAGAGTCCCTGTCCTGGCTTGGCAGCACTTCACAGGCCTCTCTGACAAACACCGTTTGCACCATGCTCAGATCAAACCCACTTGGTGAGAGCCCACTTCCCAGGGCTGAACACTGTGGGAGGATGCAGCAGGCAGGTAGATGGCAAGAAGAAGAGCTTCTGCTCATCATTATCAATGCTGCTGTGCACAGGAGGAAATGTGGCTGCAATCTAAATGCCAGTGGCATCAGTTGCTCAGCTGGAGGTACCAGACACCCTCAAGAGCAGCTCATGCTGGGCAAGGTGCCAGAGGCCTAGCAATCCTCCCATAAACCCACACCTTCAGCAGCTGGGCCCCATGGTGTCCCAAAAGAGTCCTCTGAACAAGAAAGCTCAAAATGCGTGGGATTCAACGCACATTCTCCATTCCTCAACTGTCTCCATGGGCCACTGTCCATCCCATCCTTACTTCAGCCCCTCTGGCCATGTTGCTCTGTCTTCTTCAATTAGATGGTTTGACATCAGCTATTCTATACCACTGCTCCAGTCCTGCACAGTCTAGACAGACTTCAACAAGAGTCCTACTGAGCTTTCAATGAGAGTCAATACAAGAGAACTAGAGGACAAGGAGTTAACCTCTGATCAGTGGAGAAATGCCACAAATACCCAGTTTTATAGAAGAGAATGTCAAATACCAGTAGTGCTACCGATGCAAGAATCAAAACACTGTATCCCAGATGGAAAGCTAAAACAGAATCCTTCAGAAAGTGAGTTCTTGTACTTGTTTTTGGAGCCTGAGGGTTCCTTGTTTTGTGTACAGAAAGGCGATATTGACTTTGGCAGCACAGTGTACACCCTGCAGGGCTCTGAGTCTCTTCCTGCTACCCCTAGTTTGCTTCTTCCATAAACTCCTCTTAGGAATGAAAGATCTTTATTAAAAAAAAAAATCCACTTAATGAATTTTCTCACATATGTCCAAGAGCGAAAAGAAAATGCTTAACCTCTGACCTCAAGGCTAAATTACAACATGGTAAGTGATGAGAAGCCACTGCTTATTGTTTGCTTTAAGAACAGCAATAATGTCGCCATTTTAGATGACCTGCTGGGTTTAGCAGTGAAGCGTTTTTTCTTGGTGGAATCAAATAGTTAGGGTTTTTTCCCCTCAGGTTCCCTTGCAAATGCAAGTCTGCAGATTCCTGCTGATGTCCCAGATGTTACTGTTAAAACATATGGTTGTATATACATATATGATAGTTTTTATATTTTAATATATATATATACATGCAAATATAATCTATATTTATATAAGAATATATCTATGACCATGTGTGTACAAATATATGGTAGAAAAACACAATCCAAGTTTTCTTCCCAAAAGCAATTATTTGTGCTTAAGTTGGCTGTCTTCTACTGGTACCCATCTCTGGAGTATATGGACAATTTAACACCATGTTTATCCAGTTCCTCAGGTCCCAGAAGGAGTCTTTCTTTGTATTTCTTTGTTTTTCTTTTTGAGGCCTATTGTGAAAAGTTCATTGCTTTACTGCTAATAGATCAATGAGCTTCAGACAGGAATGCTATGCCCAATGACAGGTTAAATACCCTTGCAGTCAACAACTCTGTAGAAGACTTTAATCTCTAAAGTGAAAGCCCTCTACCATTTTGCACAGGATGACAAATTCTGCAAACAGATTTTATGAAAAGTTTTTCCTCCACTCAGTGGTCATTATAACTGTCTCTAGGTCAAAATTAGTCGGAAGAGAAAACTTTCCTAAGCTTGGCATGGAAAATGTTGTGTCCCAGGTTACTGAGAAATATTAATGAAGGTACTAATGGATAGAATAAGGAGCTTTAATGACTTACATCCAGCTGGCTGGAGCTTCACAATCTATGAAGGACTGAAGGAAGGCTCCCAGAGGGTCTCATGATGTGCTGATTCTCAAATAAATCCTTGGATGTGTTTCCTGGGAGTGCTCACAGACTTAGTAGTTTCAGGCACCAGTTCAAGAAAATTGTCTTATTCGCTATTTGCCATTGCCAGATATTCAGAAGTTTTCAGTACCCAGCAGCTAGAAAAAGGGAACTCCCAATTCCTAACAATTTTGCAACATACCTAACTGTAAACACAGGTTTTAAATCCTTGGATTTGGTAATTTTTTTAAGTGCTTGAGTGTGTTTAACCATCTTCTAAACTGGGTTACCCAGTTGTAATCTGGTATATTACACCACATAATCAAGTGTAATCTAGATTCTTTCTATTCCATCTAGGAAGAGATGATAGGTTGATTTGAGAACCACAAGGAGCTTAATCACACAAACTGCATTTTATGTCTGCACAAAGTCCATTTCAGTTTTAGTCTCTTTGTAGATGCCAAAGAAGATAAGCGATTGCCTTTATTTGCTATTGACTTCTTTAATTTTATTGCCCTCTGGCAATAAATGCATCTGCTTAACCACCGCAGAAAAGAAAGTTGCCAGAAGTTTGTTCAGAGTCCTAAAGACATAAACAACCCCAAAAGAGATCAAGTCCAGTGGACACAGGAAGGCCCTAAGGAAACATTTGTGTTACCATTACAAGATGCTTCCAGCCATTGCTGGTTTCTTACACATAGTGCTGTACGAAGACTCAAAGTGTCAAACTAAATGAGTCATCATATTGCCGTAGATCTGCCATCGCATTGTTACATCGGTGTGCCACAAAATACAGTTTAATTATTTTTACTCATAATATTCTGCCAGAAAATGGAAGATCACACCAAGTCTCCCAGGTCCCTAATACTAGATAAATGTTATGCTGGGGAAGTACCACCTTCTGGTCCTCTGACACAGCCTGCACAGCAGAGCAGCAGAGAGCAGCAGAAAGCCCACTTCTCTCCCCACTACCTACTCCAAGCAAACGGATCCAGGGGAATGGTGTGCCTATGTCCCTGCTGAGCCACTATTGACCCCAGTATTGTTGCAGGAACCTCTTCTGCTGGACCAATGAACACGCATCACCAGGAGCCTGCAGACTTTCCAATTCCAAGGAAATGTAGGAAATACCTCATTGTGGGGCCTGATGTGGCCACCAGCTCAGGACAATGTCATCATGATGTGAGAATACCTCCCAAAGCACATCTCTATAGTTTTCCCATGTATTGGATGTGAAAATACACTGAGTATTAAGAGTTCTAAAAACCTTAGATGTTCATTAGCTCCTTTTTCCTCTCCATTCATGCCACAATGATCTTCGCTTGTTGGTTGGCTACTGCAAGCCACTGTGAGATCCAGATAGCTCAGCGTGGTGGCTGAATATTTAAATGCCCATTGTGCATGAAGTCCATACCTCAATGCACACAGAAAAGCTGCACAAAGGTTTCAAAGTAAAGCCTTCTCATACTTTTGTAAAGGGTTTTTTTGCAAAACCAGAACAGGGCCTAAAATATTCAACAGCTTGTCTCTTTAAATTAGGTCAGACTTGATCCCCTCTCAGGTTGTCTATCTCACTGGCTGTTATTAACATTTTTTAACTTGTCTTAGGTCTTGACAATTCCTGTTCTTACACAATATTGAATACAATGCACTGAGTCAGGGAATAGATATGATTAGTTACCTGCAACGCACTACAGCACTCGCAACGTGACCACCCACCCAGCAGGCAAACAGGGACAGCATTGCTCAGACCCTCATCCCATCATGCACAACAGCTATGATTTAAATCAGTTTGAACACATGGCATAGGCTTCACCAAAATAAATAAATAAATAAAAGATGTCCTGAGTTCCTACAAGAAAGCAACCTTGACGGGATACTCAAAGGTAGAAAGCCAGGTAGTCCCAAATGTGTTCTGGCAGTGAGAGGCAAAAAACAAATTATGCAGCTGAAAGGAAACCGAGATAATCTTCATGTGGCTTAAAGGATCATAAGTCTGGCACCAACTGCCAAAGAACAATGCAATCAATGACACCATTGGCCTATCCAAAAGGAGAAAAGATTTTCATAATGATGCATAATGATAAAAGACTGGCCAATAGTTGGATTTGCCATCGCTTGTGGTTTCTTGTAATGAAGAACATAAGAAATACAACATTTTCAGCAGCAGCAGCTTTCCAGGTCCTGGCAGACAACAACTGAGCTAATTATGAGAAAGGTCCGAAAGAACAAATCAGGCCCTTCCCAGCATGACAACGTTTTTCTCAATCAGGAGTTCTTTTGTCATGTAGTAGGAGAAACAAGGAAATTTTGCTACCTCATGTCTTTCTGCTGTCTAGTCCCTTTATATCTCTGGCCTTAGTCTGCAGTTCTAGTAAAGGGTAAAACCAACCCTCAGTTCCACTCTACAGCCTTCCTAAAACACCTCCTGTAGCAAAGTAAAGGCATCATTCACTATGAGAAAACTTCAACATGCAGCCATTATTGCAGGTTTGCTGCAATTTCAGCACCTGGCTTGCTCGTCCATTTCTGGAGATCAGAGTTTTGCAGCCTCTGGGAGAGTCACTGGAAAGCTCGACCCCAGCACTTCCCTTATTCCTGCTTCTTACCCTCAGGGATACCAGATGAGCTCCCCAGGCTTCACTCTGGTTTGCCTTTAAGCCTTTGGCTCCTCTGAAATCCACCCATGCTGGAAAAGGAGTTCTTAGCTCAATTTTCAATCAACAGTTGAAATCTCTCTGTGTCTTTCCCCATACCCTGAGGGATCTGATACTATTTACCTAGAAAGAACCAACTCTAATGGCTTGTACTGAGGTGAAAATATCTCTGAATTATTCTCTCTTGCCTAAGATGAGGTATTTAATATTTTCCTTTTCTCCCTGGAGGCAGTAGACTAAAGGATGAAGAAACAGTGACATGTGCAATGAAAATGAAATAAATAAATAAATGAACAGCAGAATGTACTTACCTCCATGAGGTGGAATCTGTTTTTTTTTCAGGTTTGCACAGTACAGACTCAAAGGATCTTCAACT
Organism: Anser anser; assembly: GCF_964211835.1. Taxonomy (NCBI): domain Eukaryota; kingdom Metazoa; phylum Chordata; class Aves; order Anseriformes; family Anatidae; genus Anser; species Anser anser. The sequence goes on along the minus strand of NC_139727.1, from coordinate 31,303,667 downwards.
ACGACTGAGCTCCTACATGGACAGGTTATATACATAAGAACAATTGCAGAAAGGCTGTAGCTGCTCACTGACCAACCCACCTCCCTGTCTGCAGTTTAAGGACCGAGGATATGACTCACCATACTAAGGCTGTGCTCCACTTCATTTCAGCGTTTTGTAGTGGTTTTTGCTCTACCTGGACTTGGTTTCTAATGTTACATACATGTCTCCAGTGGAGACCGCTCTATTGTTTTACTCCATGGTTGTGATATTTCACCAGGAAGAATGTAGGCAATACAGAAAAGTTTGGATTAAATCATCTTACAAGTAGCATTGCTACACCATCAAAGCACTCTAAAGCGACTTTTGCCCATATCAGAAAGCTAACACGGCTCTAAGCCTCCGGCATATCAGCTTAAAAGCATTTCCTGTGGTCTCCTCATTTCTTTTGAGAATATCCTGTAAGTGATGCACAACCAAGGAACAAATACAATTTCTCAGAGTGCTTAGTTTTCACTTTGGCACAATCTGCAGTTGCTGTGTTCCAAAAACCTCATGGGAATTGAATTATCCCAAGTCCTACAATCCTGGGCCCCCTCATCTGATTTAGCTGAAATTGGCTAATATACTCAGAAGTATAAGACACACACACACATGCACACACACACACAAAATGTGACTGTACAAACTCTACTGAACCAAGCAGCTGTGAGTTTTTAAATTTAATCATGCAAATTGATATTTACATTACCATGAACTCCCAATGCTAGTCATGATAGTTTTCTGCAAGTCTCCTGCACAGATTCTCTTTTTTTTTTTTTCTTCTTTTTCTTATGTGGACTGCCCTATGTCTTCCTAGGATTCCTTTTTGTTACTAAGATCTAAGAGTAGGGAAGTCTGTTGCAGAAAAACAGTATCTTAGTGCTTCCTGAGTGGTGCTCAGCATTTGCCACAGCCTTACCACCTGTGAAACGCCCTGACACCCTGACTGACACGAAGGATGGGTGTCATACATGGGACATACTTGTCCTTTGGATCAAGGCGTACTACAGGCTGAATGTGTTTATTCGAATTCTTAATGCTGTTGATTATTAGAGTTTATTAGTGAATTATCTTCAACCCTCTCAATCCTTGCCAAAGTGTCACCTCTCACTGGAAAGGCCTTGCATTATCCCTGTAGGAACAATCAGGAGACAGAGAGTATGACTTCAAGAGGGTAGAACAACACACACACACACAAAACGGAATAACTTTCTGATAGCTTCTGATGAGTCTGGGAAATGTTTAAGGTCGTTTGAAAAACCTCTGCCTATAACAGCAAGTTCGACCTTTCCCAGTCTGTCTTTTCCCATACTTCTCCCAGATTTGGTTAGCACCTGGATATTACAAAATATAATGTTTGCACCAGCATTGGTTTACCTTATACCTGCTGCGGGCATCTTAGTCTTTTTTTTTTTTTTTTTTTTTAAGAATTGGCTGATTTAAACTTGTTTATTACTTATTCAATTAGGTGAACTCCATCATAGAAATAGAAAACAAATTGAGTCTTGTGTTTAATACCTCATAAATTGTAAGAAAGAGACAAAAATTCTAAGACAGAGAAAACTCAATTTCATTAAGCAAAACTTCCCAGATTCCTTGCCCACTAAGAATTTTTTCCTAGGAGAAAATAGAAAAACTTTTATTTGATCTCCCTGAATTGCACAGAATTGATGTGGATTACCATAAAGCCTGGTCACTAGTGGAAACTGGACTTCTGACAGAACAGTCCAGATTTTAACCCCAATAACACATACCTGATGTGTCACTTTGGATTCCACGTAAACACTATTGTCAGTCTTCACGAATTAATGTCAGGATAAAGACCTTATTAACAGTTCTGAAGGCTCAGGGGACGCACGGGATTTTAAATGATAGATGTTTTTGGTAAGAAGTACGTCATCATCATTCATTTCACCAGCCTCAGGAAAAATGGCAAATTTCATAAAAACCCAACATGATGATAGTTTAATGGTCTAGTAGGATGTGTACTACAAGAAACTGAAAACACAAGGATTATTTAAACATGGACTGATGAATATGACCTTGACTTACTTGGGAAGAGTCAGTACAACTGCATCCTGATGCCAAATGTAAATTACAGCAAGGCAAGATATGCAGTAAATGATTTGGTTTGGCTTCTCTGGAACCAGATGGTGAAAGTAAAGCTGAGCAGAGACTTCAGACAGTGAGGAGGCCCTGACCCATCTCTGGAACAAAAACAAAGACAATATTTTTTCTTTCCCCAAACTTTTTTACTCGTGACAGCTTTGGATACACAGAGGTTAGTAACTAGCTTCATGTTGTTCTCTTCCTACTGTTTAATTTCAGTAGTATACTTATAGCATTTGTAATAAACTGGCTATTCCAAAAGTAACTGCAAATGTTTATCAGAGGAAATTCATATGCATTTACTTGTTTGACAAGTTTTGGTTTGGTTTTGCTTCTATTCCTTATACAGTAGATGTCCATGGGATTTGGCTTGTTGGTTAAGAGTTGTAGGGAATTTTGTGCAGGTGATTGGAGCTATTAAAATAAACAATTTGCATCTTTAATATCTAAGGGACAGACAGAACCAATCTGATAAAATATCTCATCAAAGAAATAGAAGAAAAATATTCAAAATCCAGCTCAGTTTCCCTCCACTGTTATATCTGTGTTACAGACCTAATATAGCACCCACACTTGCCTAAACAGTGAAACAAAAAAGTCTGAATTTGTAGGAAGATGAAGAGATGCATAAAGGGATATCCCAGGGAAAGAGGAGCTAATGCTCTTTTATGCTAAATTCCACAAAACGCCCAGCTTTACAGCTTCATTCATTTTTCATCAGCAGGAGGGTATAACTGAGGTAAATCCATAGATTTCAAAAGCACTATGACTGTCAAGTCAAATCTCTCCATAGCTTCATCCACATCACAACTTCATCAGCATAGCTTAAAGTGTGGCTGAATTTTTATTTTTTTTTAATTATTTTTTTTAAAGGAGAGTCTTAGAGTTTTTAATCTTGGAAGATTCATAGTGACATTAGTATCTCCAGTGACTGGGTGAGCTCTATTACCAGGCAAAACACATGCTGACTCCACAGATGAAGAAGAATGAGATGCGAATAAAAAGCTTAAGACTGAGATTTGTCTGTGATTTGTGTATGGACATGAACTGTTTGGATTCTGTCCATCACTTCCCCAATGTCTTTCATGGTGTTCTTCTGCATGGTACAAGCATAAGGCTTAGGTTAGAGTTCCTATCCTGGTTGAATCTATTCTTACTAGTACTTGAAAAAAAACCTCAAGTTCATCGTTAAAAGAAACCATCCTGGGGATTTCACAGGGAATGGCAGCTGTGATACAGAATGCAACAGAGTGATAGACATATGTGAAATGTTCCCATAAACCTGTACAGGGTGGTCAATCTACAGGGTGACTGAGCTCTATATGGCTAAAGATCAGCTTTACCTGTGGTCTGTTCGGGTTTCCTTACCTGGTAGGAGATACCACCAATGAGCCATATGTTCATATCAGACCAAGGCTAAACAAGATGAAATATTCCAGAGAGAAGGATGTGGGCCAGGAGAAGTCCATCCACTTACTGGCCTCTCTCATCAGTTAAAAGCACAGATAATTGAGAGCTGCCTTTAAATGACCTGACCTGTAAAAGAGCTCCCTCAAGAGCAGAGGTTCCCCACTGCCATTCCCACAGTGTCTTACCTAACAAGTCCTTTCCCCACCACAAACACAGTTAAACGTTCCCTGATTTTCTCTTATTTAATTGTTTATGAAAGAGTGAACTGAAAAGCAGGAAGAGCAGTGAGTGCAGAATCAAATTCAAAGCATTTTCGACATAATACAGGCACCAAGAATGTGAGCCTTTTTAGGAAGGAGGAAAGCAGAAGGAGATGATTTAGGAGAATCTGAACATCCTAAGAAACCCTAGTGGAAGAAAAAGAAAATTAGGACATTCACCAAAGAATATGTTCAGGTATCAGGGGACAAAAAAATTCTTGGGGTCTAATGTCAGAGCAGGCTTCTGAGAGATCTCTGAATCAGACAGGAGACGTAATCGTCATTTGAGAGACAAGTGCTCTAAAGAGCCTTGAATAGAAGAGATTTAGATACTGACAGGAGATGCACACAAAAATCCTACCAACAACAACAGCTCCAAGTCAGGGATATTTCCTAATCAAAATGTTCAGAATGATGCCATAAGCTAAGACTTATGGGGGGACAGAATGATAGACAGCACAGAGCCAAAGATAAATGATGAGTCTCTAACCACCTAATTGCAGCTGAATATCTGAGTGCAGCAAATCACACCAAATATAGTGAATATAATCAAATGTACTTCCTGGGCATTGATGTGCAGGAAAAATCTCTCTCCAGTGCTCCGACATGCCCAGTTCCCAGATGAATACAAGTCAAATGCCCATTTCACACTACTCAGTCACTCCAGACCCAGTCGAAGATGCTGCCTGTGTGAGGGTAATTATTCACAGAATAACAAAGTCTGTTCACCTAAAATGATCCTACACTGAAGGCTACTTATGGTCTTGCCTGATTCCTGGCAGAGGCCCATGTCCTCAGCGTTAGGCAGAAGGGGAAGCTGCAATGCAGGCCTTTTTAACCAAAGATTTTCCTACCCTGCACCCTGCCTCTACACTGTTTTCTCCAGCAGTGTTATCACTACCATGAATCCACCTGTCCACTTCCGCCACCAAGCCCTCCCCCTGCTCCTCCCCACCCCCCCAAAAAAAAAAAAAAAAAAAGGAAGAATGGTCCTGTAAATAACCTGACCTCTGTAAATATTATCCCTTATGCAGGAGTGAATGGCTTTCCTCTGGGGAGGGAGGGAAGGGAGCAAAGCTCACACATTCTCACCACTAAGCCACACACAGTGTAGCAAATTAAACCTGACATGGGCTCCTATAAATCCAGCCTGCAGTTCTTAGCTCAGGGTATCCAGCTGGGCAACTGACGAGATAGACCTAGAGCTGATCTTCAGCAAAATTTGTCTTCCTGGGGATCTGGTAGCTCACCTGGAGAAGCGGAAGGGCAGAAGAGATGCTGCGCAAAGTGCACATGCAATTTCCATTGCCTTGGGTCAGTACCGAAGTTTTAAGCACATGCTCCTAATCCAGAGAAAGGTCTGTGGCTATGTGGGTGCAAATACCTACCACGGGTTGAAGGAAGGCTGTATCAGCACTTGGTCTCTCTGAAAATAAACAAATCTCAATAGTCTTTGACTTCAAGGTCAAAAAAAAAAAGGATGGCATGGCACGGCATGGGAGCAGCTCACCTCTCCTGTTCATTGTAAAATTCGTGTGTCAGGAGGATTACAAGCAACTTTGTCTCCAGGTTAGCCCTTGGCTTTGGGAACAAAACTGCCTAGAAACCATGACTCTGTTGCCACCGTTTGCAGTACAGTGGTAAATGCTAAATGACAAGGTCTCAATTGCTCTCAGGTGCTGAAAGACAGTTTAGTTACAGTACCTGTCTGTTGTTTTCTAGGGACCTAAGAAGGAAGCAAGAACAGCTGTACTGGTGGATGTTTCTTTTAGTGCAAATATTCTTGCTTGTTTTCTTCATCTTTAAAGCATTTTAGAGACAGGCAATGATCAGATTCAGCCCAGCGGTATTCTATCTGGATTGGGTAGGCTCCTTAAGTGCTTCAACACAGATTGTATTAGACTCAGATCTTCAACTAAGACTCCTCATGTTCTGGATGAGCCAGAGAATATTATATTCCAGTTCACACTGCATATCTAAGGCTATTGCTGACAATAATCCGTGCTCTGCTCCATGTGTGGCTACAAGGTAACCCTGATTTTTGAAGTCCTTAATTATTATAGCTTCTCTCTTATGAAAAACAAGAACCATTGAATTCCTCCAGGTTCCTCCCAGTTTCCCCTTGGCAGTATTTTAGACCACCCTCAAAAAAGTTACTGCAAGACTAATATATACAGATGCAAGGATTTTATTTGCTACTGCACAATTTTATGAGTGTGTACCGCAGAGCCTAACTTCATGGCAAGAAGATTTATGGTGTAATTACCTTAGTATATTATTGTACAATTTGCAACTAATGGAAAAGAAATTTACTGGCTACACTTCAGCTGTCAGAAAGTCTGTCTGCAGAATGTTATGAGAGTGGAAGAAATAAGTGCTTCTCTGTGAGTGGGAATGTTAAATGACAGCCATCGCTTAACCTGATCAAACATTTTAAACTTGATCAGCTACCCATATCATAATAAGTAAAGTTTGCTGCAAAGAAAATTAATTATGCCTCATAAAAGAAATAGAAACATTTGATCTTAAGAGGCAAATAAAAAACTGCCCAGTACACCCACTCCCAGCAGAGTTAAGCCTAGTCAATCATCTTTTTAGACAAGTGTAGGAATTAACAATTCCACATCCTCTTTTAATTGTTTTAATTGGCAGTTTTTCCCAGTGGACTTTCATGTTTCACTTGGCCTTTTTTTTTTCCGAGTTGAAAAAAAATGCATCTGATTAATAATCCTGTAATTACATTTCCAGTTCAATTATTAATATCTAACATCCAGTACTTAAGAAGAGCAAAAGCAGAGAGCTGTCTTCACTTTTGACGTAAGAACTTTTGATGGAGAAAAATTCATTCATATCAAATGATTTGCAACTACATTTCTCAGCAACTTGCCAGATCAAGTTAGATGTCTGGTAGTAAACATCCCTTTCATTAGAAGCATAGAAATTAGAAGCATGAAATTGAATGGAGGAGGATGGAAGAGTTCAGTAACAGTTTTCAGAGGCACTAACACTCTAACAACTTAATTTAATAGGAAACCAAACTCAAGCTGCTTGGAAATCAAATGAAAGTTTCCCATTGCAGTGGAGATGCATAAACTGCTACAATCTGATGGACATCTAAGTGAATTAAACCTATATCAAAGCACCCTGGATGTGATTTTTTTTTGTTTTTGTTTTGTTTTATCCTTATATTTGGAAGGGACAAAGGGGCTGAAGAAAAGGGGGCAACTCTGGCTGTGTCAGTTCCTTTCATCAGTTTCTACCCACAGCTCACCGAGTTTGGGCAATCACAGTTAATAGCTCTGAAATCTTACCACACTACTGCTATATAAATGGTAATAAAATACAACTGCACCATAAAGCTTCCCCTCACATTAACAGAATTAGATCTATAAAAAAATAAAAATACAGAATCACCTTTGTTACATATTGAAAATGCTATTAAACGAAGGCAGACTTGGAATGATGATATGTCAGGCTCCCCTCCCAGATCGTGCACTACTGGCAGGCCTCAGTATCCTCTACTTCAGCCTTCTTCTTGTTGCATTTAAAGTACGTAAGAGTTTATTAGACTACTATTAAGATGAGGCAAAACATGGAGCCCTGTATCCCTACCCATATCAGTAGGAGCCAGTGGTAAATTTTTCAGTCCCACGTATCTCAGAAGAATTATTCATGTCACTTTAGATAATCAGTTATCATCTCATTACATGTTCAACAAATAGGAGCTGAAAACTCTTAAGTACTGCCATGTTTTGAACTCGAGCGTAATGATGACTATCTGCTCTTTGATAAAATCCTCACCCTACACAGTAGAAAAATTTGTATTGCCTTCAGTAAGTTTTCAATAAAGACCCTTCAAAAAGCAGTGAAGTGTTTACCTTGACTTCTTTTTGCTTGCCTACCACTCTCCAAGCTTCTGATCTCTTCACACACACAGACTATCAAGCAGCAATCTTTTACGCACACCCTGATATGGTGGACACGCCTGCATGGGAACACAAGCAGTCCAGAAATAGTCATTGAATTATTCAGCCACAAAATTCCTAAGCAAAATAAATTGTTATTAGGTGATGATGATGATAATAGTAATAATAACCATAATAACAACATGACTTTTGATTGTCTCTGGGCTCTGGTGTATTCCCTTAGTATATCTTGTAGGCATATTTTGGTGGGATGTGCACAGGTGACTGTGCTTCTACAACTTCTTGTCTCCTCCCACTGTAAGTGAATTCAATTTCATAGCATTTTTCTGGAGAGGGCTCCTAACTAATACAGAAGAAACCAAGGCAAGTTACATCACCCTGCGGTCTGAGACATGCCAGGCATTGAAGCATATTTTAGCATACCCAGCAGATTGCAGGCATGTAGGAGCCTGTGACCCAAGACAGTCCAAAGTTGTGTAAAACACAGCCTGTTCTCTCACGCTTGGTCCTCCTCCTCTGCAGCCAGGCAACTCCAGGGTGCCCAGAACATCAGCGTCCAAGGTCACATCTGCCAGCATGCACATCTCTCATCACTACCCTGACAGAAACCAAAATAAATCATTTAACCTCTTCCTTGTCTGATTTTCCTCTGTGTAAAAAGGCAACGGCAGCAGCGTCTCTCCTAAAACAATGAAAAATCTTCCACTCAAATATTTATGCAGAAAAAGAAAAGTCTTTTGTGGCAAAAATGGAAAATATTTTAGAGAGAAGAAGCTCTTCCTCTGTAAGCTTATTGATGATGATGATGGCAATTACATAGAACGCTTATTTTATCTATCAAGGCACCAAAACGTTACATAAGCCTAGTGGCTGAGGCCAAATTATTATAATTTAAAAAGCCAAATTATTTCCTAACTAATTAGAGTTTTAACAGTTACTTAAGGAAGATATTTATGGATCTGTTATAAATCCCCATGGCTCTATAAACTCAACTGTCACAAACATGTACAGATATATGAAATTCTTGGAAAAGATTGGATTATTAATGTGGGCACAGAGATAAAACCATACATTTCAGACGTTTATGTGCTGCTTTTCTCTGAGTTAGTCTGCACATAAGTACTTGGGTTGGGTTTCAGGGAGAGAGTGGATCCTTTTTACGCTTCACTGAGCTGGAGGCAAAGAAATCATAAACAAGTTAGACTTCCCAAAGGGTTAATTTTGTTTGAACTGCATATTGCTGTGGGGCAACCCTTCACATGAGCAGTCTTCTCTGCTTCCTATGAATTTAAATATGGCTCTTCAAAACAAAGTGAGTTTGGGGGTGAGTAGATCTAAATAATCTTGCCCTGCTGAAAATATTCACACAACATTAGCCCATTCCTGAGCATGACACTAACAAGCACTGTGCTAAGACAGGGAATATCTACGTATGGAATATTGACCTGAATGTCAAATACCCAAGCCTCCTACTTTAACAAGCTGTACCCTAAATTAGTGCTATTATAATAATTATGTCAAGTAAACCAAAGCTGACTTTGAAGGTCTGATTACAAAATCAAAGCACAGAACATGATCAATGAAGTTTGCTGCTGCGCAGAAGCTTATTCTGTGTTAAACCCTTGTTACCCTTTTCTTTAAATATGGCTTATGGGATATTTCAAATGCCAAAAAATTCTGCACTTCTTCCACACTGCAGAGCACTCTGGCTAGGAGAGGTCATCTCAGACTGTAGAAATGGGGAGCCAAGTGGGAGGGCAGCTCTGCCCCATTTGCTTTTCATGCTGATGTGGTTTCTGACAGAGATTTCAGGAAGACATTGAGGTCTCCCCATTTGCCCACACCTACCTTATTGTATTATTTATAGGGTTCCACATCTACTCAGTGAGCATGGAGCACTTCTTTATTTATTGCCTCTTGGTCTACCCTGAGCTGTATGAGTCAGAGAGGGCGTTTTCTTCCTCAGGAAAGGAAATAATTTCCTTGTCTCCTTGAGTTCTTTCATGCAGACTGCTTGGGAAGTCAGTGCAGCCCTCGTACAAACTCCATGAGATGAAACCTGGAAAGATGAAGAGTTAATGTATCTCTTGACCAGAATGGCTATATCTCTTTTGGCTAGCTATAACCCAGTAGACAATGCTGTGCTCCTTGTGGCCTTTATTCTGCCCCATCCCTGATCCAGGCTGACTTACTAGGAAAGGAATAAATCTGACTCACATTCAGAAAACGTTGCCCGTTTGAAGATCTCATTTCTCACTGTATCCAGTAGAAAGGCAAACACATTTCCACCAATCTGCATTGACAATAGCCTTTGGCAGGAGCACTTCCAGATGCAACAGACCACCTAGAAGACCTTTTTGTTTATCATTATATAAACTAGGTCATGATCCAGATTGTTGTTGTTGTGAAGACCATGTCTTCACAGCGAAGACTGTGCCCAGTAAAGACTCTAGTCCTCTTTCCTACTTGTGTCCCTAAATGTACGTGATATACCACAGTTTCCCATCTGCAGTCCTCTCCTACACACTCCTCTCTCCCCTCTTGGGGAAGTTGATTCTTCTGATCACTTTTACGTCTCTAACATCTTACCTTACAAGAGGATGACCGCTTATTTACATCCCTGAAAGGATGATCGTCAGCTTTCAGTCCTTCTCCTGCACTTCTCCAGGACCTCTCTGTGGCACAGCACCAATAATTTAGACCAGTGGCCCCCAGGCTATTCTAGTACCTGTAACTGAAGCTGAGGAAGCACCTCCAAGAAGTAAGTCTGTCCTCCCCCCCCAGCAGATGTGAAGCAATATTATGTACCAGCCTGCCCCCCTCAGAATTGTGTTGGTGGGATTGGTTTAATTCAAAAAAAAAAAAAGGGGGGGGGGGGCGGGGGATGCCAGAGACAGACCACGTACTTTCTCATCCTACATGCACTTGTACTTTCATTTCCCATCCATTATTTAATCAAGTGACTCCAGGGCAGCATATATATGCTATCCAGGAAATTCAGTTTCCCCATTAGATGGCTGTAGTTTACAAACAAAGGCTGTCAACTAAAAATTATCACTTTAATCCCCTTTTTATTTATTTCTTTCTTTTCCAGATTGCACTAAAGTCCCTTCTGTTGCCTTTCTATTTTATCTGCCCAGAGTGAGTCTGGTTCATTGCAGACAGCCTTCCTCCATCATCTCGCTCATGTTAGGCAGACGCCAATACGTAGCAAAGGAAATTCTCTCTCTGGACAAATGAAAACCAGATCTGACTGGCTGTCTTCCATGAAGTCCCCCATGCAGATTTCTTCTTTATTACCAGCTTGATAATGGGAGATGACCTATGTCTCAGTGCACTGGGAATTTGCCAGTAGCTGCAGGGCCAGCACCTCAGTAGTCTGAAACAGAAGATTAAAACTGTCCCAGACTTTTGTTACTTCCAATGCAAGAACCCATGAGGCCAGATTCCTTATCAAATTATATCTGTTACACTTTTGTTTGATGAGTATTCTCTTCTCGGTCTTCTACTCGCTCTCAGCTGAGCATCCCCCGTGTTGTCAGAGACCTGCCTGGCAAAGTGATCTATTGATTCCTACTCTCCGTTGAACTCAAGCTGATCCATATGCCACACTAAACCAAAAGGTTTGTATTATTTGAAAGGAAATCCTGAAGCCGTCCTTTTACACTTCCTTGGGGCTCACGTAAACATCCAGAAACATTAATTAGGCTTATTTTTTTTAATGGAATAACAAAACCATACTAACAACTTGTATGCACATTTCTGTTCAGAATCAATACACATTTCACACATTGAACTTATAATACTGTTTTGGAAATGGCATAAGTGAAATCAAATCCAGATCTGTGTAGCTCTAAATTTAACTGAATTTGCATTTGCAGTCCTTTGTTTCTGCTATAGATCAGACTCTTGATTCCCCTTCAGCTATTTTGCTGCTATTCAAGAGAAATGGAGGCTGCATTATTTTCTGCATTACCTGCACACAGGAGAATATGATGCACTGAAATGTAAGTGAAAGTAAGGCAGGAGGAACTCGACTGATACTTCATCCCTTCTCTTTTGTACATGATTTGCTTCATTTGCAAGTCTGGATACTGCCCATTGGAGTGTTACCAGGATCCTTGCAGATTTTGCATACTTAATTGACTGAGACCAGATTTAAACTGGAAAAAAAAATGTTAGCAGCATGCCATTTTTCCCTAGTCCACATACTCAGAGAAGTTGTACTCCAGAGCCAAAACTGAAAATGAATTCTTCAAAATGTCATGGTCGCTGGGTATCTGACAGCCGTTTTGCAGGAGATCGCTAAGCCCTGGGGAGTGCTTATACCCTCATTACATGCTCTCTGTCAACAACCCCCAACCAGCATCAAACACAAGCTGCACTCTTCTAGCTCCAAATGGTTGTTTAGTTGGCTGTGCTCCATTAACCAGGTGTAGTCTTCCACCTTGGAACCTGCTGTATTCGGTTCCACCTGCTGTATTCGGTGAATAAAGTGATCCCCATTGATAAGCTGAAGTTCGGAAGAGCTTTGGGAAAGGAAGGTGCTATAGAGATATGGCTATATTTCCCAATTATTCAGCAAGACTTCATGATCTGCTGCTTTCTCTTGTGTTTCTGAGTCACTCCCTTTCCTAAATCTCTTAACACCCATACAGAAGAGCTTTGTGATACTTCATGTGACAGAAGATGCAATAAGAGGGGCTCAATTGCACGCAAATAGTTTGCATCTCCAGTTGTTGGTGGTTTTGTGTTTGTTGGTTTTTTTTTCCTTTTTTAACCATCAGCCTTCCCTCTCCTTTTCACAAGGTTAAGAACATTCAATATTAACAGCGCTGATGGTCAATGAACCCAGAGTGATCTGAGATGGCAATTTCATTCCCATGCACACAACCTGGCTCTTTTTCTATAGAAAAACCACTATCAGACACTATCCTATCTTCCCACAAGCATCCCCAAAACTCCCGTCTCTCCAAACCCAAGGAGAAATGCCATCTCTTCATGAAGTGACTTCTATTACTTGTTCTTGACAAGGTAAAAAACGCCTTTGAGTCATCATTTGTTGCACGTCACCTCTTCCCACATCCCACCACATCATTCCTTCCAGTTATTTGAAAAGTCTGTCCCAGGAAAAAGGATCACAGAGCTGCCAGAGAAGCATGAAATTGGTTTACCAGTGAAAACGACGACTCCATGACAACTTAGCTGAAGGTCTGCTCTGGTATGTTTGCACAGCACTCTGCACATGACCTCTTTTAACACTAGATACTAATGTGATCAAAAGAACAAATAACAAGAATCAAAATGTTCATTGGTGTTGATCCATAAGTCTTCCAGCCTGGTAATATAACTATTATTACAGGAAATCCTTTTTCTTTCTATTGGTTTCAAAAAGCATATATGTGGTAAAGGTATCAGCAATATTGATGATAGTATTGCTATAAAGCATAAAGCAGGTCTTTGACATATTACACACTCACCAGAAAACAGGAAAGATAATTTGTCCAATGCCTTTTTCTCGAGCCTAGGTCGGTTCACATTGCTCTCTCTGATTTCTTCATTACCTTCTCATGAAACATCCCAACTGAAACTGAACTGCAGCTCCTTCAAGAAGAAAAAAAAAATAATAAGAAGGAACCTCTGGCTTTGTTCCTGTACTCACTCTACTTAATTCTACTATTACTTACCTACCCAAGACAGCTCCAAGAGAAGATGCTTCTGCACACTGCCATGCCAATAGTCACTATAAGCCAAAGCCGTGTCTGCACTGAGTGGCCAACACTGGATGCCTCAGAAAAAGTTACAAAATTGCCATAATTGTGTAATAATTTCCCTTACAGGAAATCTGTTCCTAGTTGAAGGATGTTAACAGTCAGCTTAAGAATTCACGTACAGTGTTAATGGAAGTACGGACAAGAACATCCACACTGTTTAGGAAGCAGCAGGCAATATGAAGAAGGAATTAAAGACACGCTTAAAAAGCTTCTTGGATCACAGACACATTTTCTTGTTTTTAAGCATTTGTTCAGTTCCTCTCAATAATTCATGCCAAGGTGATCAGGGTCTTTAGAATATGCACAGCCAGAAGGCAGAAGAGCTGTAGCATGTACAATCTGAGCAGCATGATGCAAGTATATGTATTTGGGGCACTTATGTCCCCCATAAAAAATCACATTTTTTTCTTCCCAAAGACATAGTCTTCTTCTGAAGAGGGATTTTTGCATTGCCAGCACAGGCTTACCCCAGATCCTCCACTTGGGAAAGTGCTCAGCCAGAGTGGGGCCAACTGCCCAGGGGTCCAGACAATCCCACTGTGCTCAGGCAAGGCAGAGGACAGCCAGGTAGGTTGTTTCTGGTGGTTCCTTCTCAAACCAGCAATATTTGATGAGATGGAACCAAGACATATTTTTTAGCATGGGGTGCAGGTTTGTCAGCAAGCCCTCAAGGTATCTTGGGTTAGCCTGGAGTCCTCTCCAACTGTCCTATGAAAAGTACAAAACAAAGCTGCTGCATACTGTCCCCTGGGCTGTCGGCTGTGATACAACAACAAAAAAAATAAGCACAGACAAAGTGGGCTGGACAAACAGCCCATCTGAAAAACTAGCCTGTCACCAACAACCGCTGTGATGCTTCCCCAGCACACATTGACAGCCTCCAGCAGTTTGTGTCCTGCATGCACACAGACTTGCAGCCCAGCGGCACCTTACGGCAGGGAGCCCAGCAGCAAACATTCCCTGAACTTCATGGCCTTTGCTTAAGGTGATGGTAAGTAACTAAGCTAAGACTTTCAAGGGAAATTTGAAAGGCTCAAATTACACACAAACTATAAAATGAGTAATATGCACTTACGTATCTTAATGGGACTGCCAATGGCCAGTTTGGTGCACTTTAGAACCCTATTAATAGCTGGACTCCACAGGCGGATGAGTAAAACATACTTCCCTGGAGAAATACAACAGCAAGGGAGGACTGACCAGGGATGAATCCTACCTGTCTACGTTGCTCAGTAACATGTGACTACTCCGTAAACATTGCTGTTGCTTCACCAGCTCCTTCTGGTTTTACCTGTGGCACAAAATGTTAAGCATATTGACCAGGTGATACATTTATTTTATTAGTACATGTCCTTGAACTAACACTGTATTTCATGGGCACCTGCCAGGTGAGTGACTGAAGGAACACTGCATCGGGGAGAGAGGAGCCACAGGAGAGGGAGGGAGGGAGGTTTCAGTGAGATAAGAAGCTGCAAATATTGTATGCAAACAACGGGGATAGAAGTGGTTCACCTTGAAGAGAACATGTTTGGACACATTTGACTCCTCAAAACCAATCTTGAAGTACCAAGCTGAAGCCAGGTTCTGTTTCAAAATCTTCCTATTTTTTTCCTAACAGTGGCGCCACCTGCTTTAACATGTGAGCCTGTCACTGTTCAGTGGGACAGTTTGGGATAAAAACACACACTGAGCTATCTCCCCACAGTTTACCTCTAGCTCAAGGTGGGCAGGTGAGCAAACCTGAGGAATTTCTGCCTGTGAGCTGTCACTGATGGCACTAAGCCAGGCTGACTCTTTCAGACTGGTGGGTTGACCCTGGTGTGCCCTGCTGGCTTTCAGCATTTTGCAGCCATTTCCTAAAGCATCCCTGCTGGAAAGGTGTGCAGCCTGCATACGCTGCCTTACCTGGATTTATTGCTTCCGGAGAGGCAGCAAGCCTTGGACTGATCCGGGCTTAACCATGTGCTTAGAGAAGCTTAGAGACAAAAGTTCAAGGGTTAATTTAAGTTCTCAACTACCAAATTGAAAGCTGTAAAAGAGAAACAGGTACCTTGAAAAGCCTGTGCCTGCAATGACCTCTCTGTCCTGTGGTCCTACTTTGAGTCTCAGAGACATTTCTCAGCTGCTGAGCTGTGCAGGTACCTCAGCATCCTCCTGCTGCTCACTGGCCTTCAGGCTCAACCCCACAGCCAAGGACCAGGTGGGCTCAGCCCCACTCCAAAGACCTGTGAGGATCCCTCAGAGTCAGCACTTTCTTCATCCTGCCTCTGCTCTTTCATTCCTGACTTCTCCTTGATCTTTCTTCCTTGCGAACACAGCTTCAGCAACCCCATATGGCAATGGCGACTGCAGTTCCCCCAGTCCTCCATTCCCTGAGAGAGTGTTGCAAATGTTAGAGTAGCAAGGGGAACCTTGTGTGATCCCCATGGGCACCTCTGAACTTATATCGCTGCTTTGCTGTAGAATTAGCAAATGCCTTTTATTTAAAACAAACAACCACCACCAACAACAAAAACCTTCTTATCAGATACATATTTTAGAGGTCACTACACCACATTGTAACTGTAAATGGTGCTCTCTGCCTGCACAGAGAGGGCTAGCAGCCAGAGATTTTCCCCATCCATTTTCCTGTTCCTCTTCCCAACTGCCCCCAGCTAGCTTCCTCACCCACCTTCACTCCCATCTTTCATCCGTTTGAGGGCTTGGCATCACATTTCTCCAGCAGAAATTAAAACTGGACTTGAGCAGAGCAATTCAGTTGGGAATCTCACTACTGGTTTTGTGGCAGCTTGTTTCTGTTAGAAAACGGGCACAGTGGCCAGTAGCTCATTTCTCATCACTAAACACCTCAGAAGGAATAAAACCTTCCCTAACAAGTGCTCTGGAAAGTGCTTTCAACCCATAAATGCAATTGGGGATGAAGTTTGATGCTTGTTATAAATCTAGTGCAATTAACACACAGCAGCCATACATATCCGTGATTCCGCAGCATCAGTATCTCCCGAGCTTTTCTCTGGTTTCTCTCTTTTTTCGCCTCCTCCTCATCCTCCACACTGTTTTCTTTTCCTTCCACTGTCTCTAGCCTTAGAAGATCCCCTCTTTTTGTTTTTCTGTCTACTTTGTTTTTCTTTACAAGGGATTTGCCCTCCTCCTCCCAATTCTTTTGGCCGTTCCCCATCTTCCACATGCTAGCCAAGAAACTCCTGACAGCTGCACTTCCCATCTTGTGTTTTGCTGTCATCATCACTTTGTGTGCATGCATGTGCACGTGTGAGAGAGAAATCCAGACTAGTGACTTGAATCTTACACTAATTGGAGGCAGAGCAAAACGCGCCATCCCCACTTGCAGCAGCTGCTCCCCCAGGGACCGGTGGCCATAGCGCAGCGGCAGAGAGCAGATTCACAGCCCGAGAGTACCTGGGAGAGCCCTGAGCTGTGCTGTGACACACATACACACACACACACTCACCCCTGGATTTAGCGATGCCGCACAGCTGTGCTTCTCCCTGCATGGTTCTGCCGTTGATCTGTGTCGGTTTCTCACTTTTATGGCAGACAGCTGTGCTCCCTGGGCAGGATTTAATCAACAAATGTTAAATTTTTCCACTTTTGCCCTTATTCACTCTCCAGACTCAGCAGATCTTTTTCCCCTACACGCACTGACTGGTGTTACAGCCTGTCTCCCTCTTGCCCGAAGACCTGCATCAGCAGCTGTACAGCTGGTGCCGGTGCTTTGCCAGGGTCAGAAGCTCTCCCACATTAACCAGAAATTTTATCTGACGGCGATCTTTGGCAAGCAAGAGTCATCACCGACATAAATCACTGATTTTTAATAAAAATAACTACTGAGTTCTACAAACGCTATCCATAATCCATTACCTCCGAAGCATCCCTCTCCTTTATGACTCAGCATCTGGTAGTCAGCTGAATCCAAACTCCTATAGCATCACATTAAAGCCTTATCCAGAATAATTTCTTCACATATTTCCTAGAACTGAACAAAACCACAAGAGCAGTTGAGTAAAAAAAATGCAATAATTCACAGTATCATAGCAACAATTATAAAATATGTGCTTCCTGCTTATTCATTTTGATTAAGAAAATTATTCACAAGGCATCAGATGTTTGGAAAGAAATCTATCTTGTGGTTTGTTAATCGGAGGAACAATATACTCAAGACTGTTGAGGGAAGTAGCTTTCAAGGCTGGAAGGCACTGCCAATTGTTTTCCATAGGAAGCTGATAAGACCCTACACACACTTGTTGGCCCGACATTTGACACTATCTATCATTTAATGTTCCCATCCAGAAAGGTGCTTAAGTATACACTTAGTTTTAAGCATGTGAGCATTTAATCCAAGATGAGTACTTATGCCCTTCAAGTTGAGTGCATTTGTAATACTTTTAATATTTTTAATTGCTTTGTGGAAACCCAGCTTAGATAAGTAACGATGTGCTTACAGGCTTAGCAGCTGAAGGAGACAGCGTCTCTCCTTTCACCACCACCTCTTTGCTCCTCATCCCACCCAGTCCACCCCTGAGACCACTGCTGTTCCCTCCTTCCTTAGGATCCTGTGTTGCCACCATTCATTTTTCAGCACTTTCTCAGATCCTACCTTCCCACTCTGCGATCTCCCCATAGCACTGCGTCCTTGGGCTCGCTCCCACACGAGCACCATGCCTCAGAATTTTTGCTGAGAAGTTTTACACTCAGTCCTTCTTTTTTACCCACTCTCAAACATTACACCGATATTTTGACTGTATCATAAGCGCATACATATGATGTCCTCAAGCACTACAACGTCTCAGTTGAGGAAAGACTGCATTTCAGCTGTCTGTGCATAGCTTATCAATTTGGTGTTACTCTGGGGTTCCTTGTAAAGTCATCCCACAAATGTTAACTGTTAATAATTTAATATAAATTATTCTTTGTTTGCACACAGGTAAACAAATGTAACACATGAGAGATGTTGCTTGCTGTGCTAGCTGTTCATTTTAGCAGAACAATCAGCACAAAGTATTAAAGGCAAGTATGTCTCTGTCCTACCACATGGCTGGATCAGCATGACGAAAATGCATATTTTAGGTATGCTCTTTGCATTGCAAAACAAGACAGTTAAGGACAAGGTGCAGTCATAGAGGCATGGTGAGCAGATCAAATCTTTCTTTTTCATTGCTCGGGAGACTGAATAACTTCAGTTCTTCTTCCATCTTCTGGGAGATCCACTGGAACAGAGTATCATCAGAAAGACACGTGTTTTATAAACAAGCAATGGCAGACAGAAAGCAATTGAATTAGATCCCCAAAGCTTTACTAAGATAGATGATCCTTGAAAGTACAGCTAGGATATTAAATGTAGCGAGAGCATAATTCTTAATTTCTAGGCATCTGTGAGAATAGTTACCATCCTTCGGGGAGTATTGTAGTGACTGTAGCTGGTAGATCTCTAAATGAGACTATATTTCCTTTTGATATTGCATCATTAAGATAACTGATTCCTATACCCAGCCAAATGTTTCATATAACTCTTTCCTCCCTTTTCTTAATGTGTGCAATTGTGAAAGAGCAGCACTGGAGGGATTTAGTGGTTGTATCTCTTTATGAGTCTGAACTGTGACATGGAGGACTCGGTGAGTTTATTGATTTTAATTTCTTATATTTGAGATTTATCTTCTCAAATTTTATTTAATGGTTGAGAATACTTACAGTGTTGATATAGGAGGTTGGCTACCCAAGGGCAAAATTTCAGATCCTCGTTTCTTCACCTGTGCATTTGTTTGTTTGCTTCTGGATACCAGCTGCCAGGCTTTGATCAAGAGTGGCTAAGGGGCGTACTCTGAGACAGCATTCCTCTCTGTCAGCCTCAATAGCCAGAGCTGAGAGTAGCAGAGCGCTTAAGTGGATTTCTATGCCTATCAGAGTGGGAGATCAGGCATTCCCTTTGAAGATCCTTTGCTACTGAAATCTAGATTCTGATCCCTGATTTGGTCTGAAGACCCTAAGCCACAAGGCACACAGCAGGTCTCCTAGAGGGTGGAGAGGTTTGAGAGACTAGGATTGTTATCTGCGTGGCTGGGTATTTTCTTTGCTTTTTCCCAGGAAGACAGCTAGAATGGCCACAAATGGAAAGGGTGAAAAAGTGTGGTAAGAAAATCCACTTTTCAGGCTGTTACATAAATACCAGCATCCCTCTTTTCAGTAGTGAAAAAAAGCTTATAGAGTTGTTAGACTAAACCAGACTCAGCATTTCTTGGGCTATTTCAACGTAGTAGGGAGAGCTCAGCCAGGTTGATTTCCTTCCTGGAGCATTTAAGGACTAAGCAGCTAATAAAGTACTTTATGGCTGTGAGTACCTGTGACAGCATAGGGAAGATGAAGAGCTATGAAACAATAGATGGAGAGTATCCGTCATCCTTGGAAGAGGCGTTTTCTCCTGTGGATGCAGCGCTGAACTTCGGTGCCAGGAGGAGCAATCTCTGTCAATGATTTGTTGTTTCACCTTTCCCACTTAACTGCTCTGTTTCCCATGGCACTGTTTTTATCTTCTTCAACTTCCTTAACACCTATAAGGCGAGTATTTGTGTCCTATTGTCTCTCTGCATTCCAGCATGCAGAGCTCCAGCCACAAGCTGGACGTTGCCATAAGCTTATGTATTGCTGCCAGGGAGAATTAATCACCGTAGGTTGCCAGGGGTAATGAATTCTCATCGTGACTTTCGCACTTGACTGTCTTGGTTTGGAAATACAGGGATTGATGTAAGCTTCTCTTTAAGGAGTGCTCTCCTTCTGCCCTTCCTTGTTTCTTTTTGTCCTTCCATCCTCTCTTTCTTTCTCTTCTTTCTTCCAGTACTGACAAGCCTGGCAGTTTGTTACAGCTTTCTCCATCTTCTATTTTGAGACAAGATCAACAACAGCCAGCCGAAGGGCAGGGCTATGTCCGGTGCCCATTTCTAGTTCCCCCACCCACGTGAAGGACCAGTACACATTCATGCCCATTATGGGTTCTACAGTGGGCTCATTCATGGACTCATTTCTTTCTGCTGTGAGATTCCCTTGCCCGAGCACTGTTTTCCTTGGCGCAGGGCATAAGATAAGAAGGAATCTTTACATGGAAATCTCTCCAGCTATGGGAAACATTTCCCCTTACACATGTCCTCGCAAGAGATCTACGACATCCATAATTGCAGACAGCACTTGGAATGTGGTGACGTCTCTGCATTTCATGACCAAACACAGCCTTTGCCATTGCCCAAGGGTAGAGTAGACTCTAACAGCATTAACCTATGGTCCCTTATCTACTGCTTTTGTCACTCTGTCCATTTGTATCTATTTGGAAAAAAGTTGTGTTGTCTGATACCAAGTTGCCTGGCATACTAGTTTTGTTGTATTGGTGGCATTTCTGCCCTTCTCCTTTCCGCTTATACTTCAGGCAGCAGTGAGTCAGTCTTTTGCTCTGGGGTTCTCACCTTGCTAACCCTTCCAGTCTTGGAGACTTTCCTAAAATCCACAGATGCCCAGTGCAAGCTGATCTACAGGATGCTCAGTGTTTCAACTTCGCTTTCTTCCAGGGACCATTTAAATGAAGACAAGCCACCATTTTATATGAAGACACAATAATGCACATGGAGACAGTTCCACAATGTTGCCTTCCAGCCCAGATGTCACACCTAACTGAGACCCGTGTCACATTAAGCTTTTTGTCAAAGGTGCCAGAATGTTCTGTTTGTACAGTAGCTTTGGATTAATCCTGCTATTAATGAATCCTGAAAACAACAACAGCATATTTTAATTAAACAAAGCACAAGCAGTTCTCACTTAAAGTGGGAGGGGAAACGATAAGGGTGATTTCATCCCTCCGTGTCTCATGCAGACTATGACAGATGGAGGAAGCATGGGGAATACTAATGAAACGGAAAAGGAAGAGACCAGTGCCTTCACTGCAGGGAAAGCTTGACCTCTCAGTTTTGTCCTTCACCCCAGGTAGCTCCCAAAGCTGCTCTTTTGCTTTTTCAGCCACGATCTCAAACAGCGCTTCCCACAAACTGGTTGTGTGCTGTCTCCTGTCCAGCTCAGCACTTCTCGCACACACAGATTTCCTTGGGCAAAACTGTTTTTGGTCTCCCTGCCCCCCAAACCAGTACTCCTATTTCCGTATCAGACTGGGCATATTCATTGCCATTGGCTCCAACTACCACACCTGTATGCCCACAGTGAATAACACCTGCTGATTAAACACAGGTGCAAAGTATCCTTTTAGCTCTGAGGCTACAAAAAAGTGCAATTACAAAACAAGAGCCTACTTTTCACTTTACCTTTTTTTTTTTTTTCCTTACTCTGTAGATTAATCCAGGCTGTTTGCTTTGGTTTCTTCTCAGAAGTGTAACTCAGCTTGAGTTTTGGATGAATATCCAGACTGCACTCACCAGATTAAGATTTGTCTCTGCTGATTTGCTCCTAGAGGGGGTAAATTAGCCCTTTAGTAGCCCCATGGTAGCTTAGCTAAACTACTTACTGTGCTGACTAAATTCATTTACAGTTAGTTTGATAGCTCTCCACTACATTGTGCAATATAGATATAATTCAAGACAATGGAGCATTATTAGCCTTTAATGATTGCACTTGAATCAGATCGTAGGTGGTGGGTTCATGGGCTGAGATCCAAGAGAACCAATTTGTTCCAGGCATCTCTGCAGAGAAGCAGAGCAGGCAGCTGAATATGAGGAAAAGGACATAATTCTGGGAGGGTTCTCAGAGGGCCTTCAGGCAGAAAGGAGGAAGAAGTTTGGCAGCGGAGAAGAGAAACAGCTGAGGGATGAACGAAGAGAAGAAAGCTACTGTCAGGAACATTTCCATGGCCCAGAAAGTCAGGCATCCTTCTAGTGTCAAGCCCCTGTCCCTTTCAGCATGCTCTTAAGACACACCTGAGAGAAGAAGCTGTAGATGTGCACCAAGAAAGACATTTCCCTGCAGGGTCCTGCTTGGGTACAGCAAGCTCTGACTCCTCCACAGGGGCTAAGCCCTGCAAGAAGTCTGGGGCAGCCCAGAGGATGGAGCAGAGCATCTGCCCTACAGGGAAGACTTTTCTCTGCACACCAGACCAGCAGTCATGCTGCAGGTGTATTTAAAACACTGCGCAATGACAAATAATTGCTTAAAGAAAAGAATAACAAACCAGCTCTGGGAGATACAAATCTAAGGAAAAACAAATAACCCATTGGTGCCCAACCTGACACACAGTCAGTCCCCTGCTATCAATGCACATAAAAAGAATTCCTTTATTTGTCCACTGTTTTTCCCTCCCCAACACTTGGGGCTGTGCATTTCATGCACTTTCCAAGCAGCCTGCAAGCCCAGCTCCACATGGTGCTGGGAAGGAAACGTTCAGTACTGCATCCATCTGCAGTGATAAAATACTCTCTCTCTAGACAGAGGAGGCAAAAGGCATGAGGTTCATTTTGCAAGTACCTACACTTGTCAAAAGGAAATCTGGGACAGAATGGTTCAGGAGATGAGATAAAACTGGATATGAGAATTAGTCCCCACTAATGAGCTAAAAGGAGGTTTCCTACTCACCTATGGAAATAAAACCAGGAGTGAAATCAACTCATGAATTCAGCTTAAAACAAAACACTTTTTTATCCTTCTGTAGTAAATTTTCTGCCATGTTAGTGAGTTAAATCAGCATAAAAAGGGCCTTACAGGCAGCAGAAGTTGCATAGATAACTGGTAGATCCTTAACAGTTGGATTGGAGAGGATGCAGGATTAGTGAGCAGTAGTCAGCAAGAAGATGATCTTACCTCATCTTATGGCACCCTCAGCCTGTAAATCTGTCGAGACCAGGACAATACTTCAGCACTTCTGTGCACTTCTTGATCTGAACCTACAGATATAGAAAACAGAATTTATAACACACCCAGAATAAAATATCATCTATGATCTATAAAGTACAGTCTCTACATATAGGAGTATAATATAATCAATACAATATATTGGTTATATATATGCGTGCGTGAAAAGTGGTGATCAAAGGAGCTCCTGGTTTCTGCGGGACTCTTGCTGTGGATTGCACGTGGCTTCTCCCGTGAGCAGCCTGTGTAACACCAACCTCTGGTGGGTTGCCTCTAGCTGAAGCACACACTACCACCGTTTTCTGCTGCCTTGGTTAGAGCCAAGTCCACTGGACACGGAACCCCTCCAGCCTTCAAAGCACTCCGCGAGGACTCCTGGTCAGTGCAGGAGGAGGGCTGGCAGAGCCCTCTGGAAGCACTCTCCCACACACCTCAAAGTTGCATGGGGAAGAAAGGGCTGGCTCTTCTACACCTGCTCTGCATGCTCACGGCAGTGCCGCGCTGGCCCGTGGTGAATGACACAGCCACATGGCTGGTCACATCTGAAACCCAGCCAGCAGCTTCTGCAGTGCCATTAGCCCCGCTAATTAAGGAGTGAGTCACAGCCTTGGCTGTGGCTTTCCCCTCTTTCAGAGAACCTTAGCATGGACATTTCACACTTGCCGACGGCATGCTTTGAGATTTTCTCCCTTTCTCACTTTTTTTTTTTCTTTTAACTAAACAGCAAACCATATGGTGTATCGTTGTCTGATTAGCTAACAGCTTCCTGATGCCTGTGGGAATTACTGTGTCCAAAGCTTTTAGAGCAGGTATTTGCACCGCCTTTACCTGCCACTCTCTGGATTGATCAATTCCTGCCTTCAGGATTTTATTTCTGCCAGATTACAAGGATCACTTTACATTAAATCCACTCTATCTCCTGGGTACACATCAGCGAGAGAAGCATGCACTGCGCTGTGTCCTCTTTAACTTTTATTATATATTAAAGGAAGATTGATAATAATGACTCTGCTTAAAATGCTGTGGTGCAGCAAGATGACTTTCAGTTCCCTTCAGATAACATACTTAGGGCTACTCCTGTTGTCTCCTGCATTTGCTTGTTTTCTTGTATTTTTTCCCCTTCAGTAATATTTCTTTCCCAAGAACTCTGCTGGGTACCAGCCCTGAGCCTGCAGGCTCACATCTGCAGCCCAGCTCTCCCCCACTGGCCACTCAGAAAGCGTCCCCTCGGAAGGGCACTGCCGACGGGTGCAGTTCCTAGAAAGAGGGTTAGCTGCTTCCTCTGGGCCACGACCGGGTCCCGACCCTGCCAGCAGAGCCAGGCTTGGGCAGAGATACACGGGCTATTCCACACAGGCAGGGACATTCAAAACAAGCCCTCTGCCAGGTAAAAAATGGTAAAGAACAAGGAACGAAAAATCCTCTCTCAAATATGGTAGAGAGAAGAATATTTGTGCATAATCTTATACTGTACTGAAATAATACAATATATAGTCTTATACTGCACGATATGTAGGATATTTCAATGGGTTTTCAGTGTCCAGAAATAAGCCTTCAGCAGACATAACACGATTTTCCAGTATATTTCAATGAGTCACGCTCTCACCCCTACAATATCCCTCACACCTACTGTCCTAAGACTCAGTCAAAAAGGATGGTGACTTTACTCCGAGCCTGCTTCTCAATACATTCTAATACTGAAATTTGTAAGCTTCTGTTCAACTTTAAAACACTAATAAAAATTCAAAAGCCTCATAAGCACGGCCATTATTGCTTGGCTGCTTGCCATTTTAGACAGAAAGTTGTTCAGGAGAGAAGACTTAAGCATTGCAATCATGCTAGTAGGAGATATTTGTCCAACTCAGGATTGTCCAAGGAGATATTTGTCCACCTCCCTAAGTCGGGAATAAATCTACTCTTTAGGAAGAAGAGCTTGACAGTCCTAGCAGCCACTGGCTGGGAGCTCCCAAGGACTTATCGCTGACCTAATTTTTCTCCTGTTTGTATCAGTGGTATTTCTAAAATACCATGCTCTTCACAGATTGGAAAATGGAAAATTCCTGGCTTGGATTCATTTCAGAAGTTGTTCAAATATCCAGTGTCAGCAAACATCCAAATTCTGATGAAAAGCAAAGAGAAAAAAAAAAACTCCTAACTGATGTAAAAAAATTATGATATATATATATATATAAAAAAATAAAAATATATATTTATTTTTAAATGGAAAAGTCCTGGAGATATAGTAGCTTCCAAGCCAGTTACTACCAATCAAATGAATGTTGTTGACTGCAGAGTATCCAGGATGTGTTATTTTATTTGTTGATATTAAAGAAAAAAAAATCCAACAAATTGGGAGCATGGTGCAGAGAGAAACTTCCTGGGTCATAAAGTCCAGACTTCTAGTATCCCAGGCACCACATAATTGACTCCTTTTCATCTGAGTTATCTCCGGTCTTCTAGATGGATGCCAAAAAAAATATAAAACAGGAGAAGCAATGAGAAAATAAAAAATTACATTTTTTTTCTGTATCATAAACAAAACCACATTAGCAGTAGGAGCAGCTGTAAACATAGCAATCTGTAAGGCTCCAGCAGATAAGGCAAAGACTAAAGTGTCGTGAAGGATCTGATTAATTTTTAAATAAACGTGTTGTAGTCTTATTACACCTATATTACAGGAGCAGCTGAAGGTCCCTGGGAGAGAGGCACTGAAGGAGAGGGCTGGAGGCTGGGGACTGTTTGGTACCTCGTTCCTGCTGTGCTTGAGGTTTTCTCCCACTCCTGCCTGATGGGATGCAAACATC
Organism: Anser anser; assembly: GCF_964211835.1. NCBI lineage: Eukaryota > Metazoa > Chordata > Aves > Anseriformes > Anatidae > Anser > Anser anser. Next base: position 31,277,514 of record NC_139727.1, on the reverse strand, counting down.
CCTCACTCACAGAGGAGCGATCTTGGGTTCAGCCCATGGTGACAAAAATCCAAGAGTAAGGAAGCCAGAGTGACAGTAACACAAATGGGAACACAGCTGTGTCCTATAGGGTTAAACCATATCTCTGGCAGAAGAGGTACAAGGCTGATAATTTATTGGTTGTATAAAGTGGTTTAACATCTCTTTTAAGATCTATCAGCACCCACTGTCTCCTTCTTGGCATCAGTGCCAAATACTAGGGCCATGTTTCCTTTCAGTCTTTTTGTGACAATCAGCATTTAACTGGTCTGTGTGAACTGAGATCTGGAGGGTCAACTCTACCTGGGCAGAGATGGAACTTAAAGTCTGGTCTCTCTTGATGATGAGCAGTTGAGTGCAAATGGAGGCACCGTTTGTATTGTTGTTTGTAAAGAGAAGTCTTGTATCCTACAGCAGAAGGTTCAAAGGTCCAAAACCTAATAAAGAAGTTTCCAAACTAGAGAAGGTAGGTGGTGGGTTTTAATAGACTCTTCTGTCCGTTTTCCAATAGCTTGGGAGATTGCCAGAGGAATATCCCAAGACTGGTTGCTCTGACTCTCCATATATATTGAATGAACCCTAAATAGGTGATGAGGTGTTTACAAATAAAGTTCTGAAATATGGAGCTTAAATATCATGGGCGGGTGTTCACCACTAACAGCCAAATCATATCGTCATTCAAGAACCCCAAGAAAAATCTCTCAAAAAATGACCTCTGGATTTTTCTGTGAACCCGCTGCTCAATAGCAACGAAAAACTGATCCAGCAAAGCACAGAAGCGAACAGCTAGTCACAAGGAGGTGATCAGTCCCACCCAAGCTCAACCAACAGCTGCAGTCACCAGGGTCTTGAATAATGGCCTTAATTTCCTAAAGAGACCTGCTAATGATAGTACCAGCCTGTGCACCTGATAAAAGGGATTTGTGCTGGATTTTTGTTTGACATGTTTAGAAGCAAAGGATGAAAAGGCTGATATTAATAACCTTGATTTCTTCACCAGGGGAAGGAGAAGTTCATATAAAGCTTTCTGCCTTACAAAGCCTTTCCAGACCTGTTCTCTGGACAAAAGAAAAAACTGTTTTTAAATATACAGTATTCTTAAACAGGCATTTGCCTGAAAGAGACTGAGCTTTGGAAACCATTTTTTAATTACAGCCTAATAGATAAAGCATTGCTTTGGGCTTTATGAAAACTAGAGTCCAGTCCCTCTGAAAAAAAAAAAAAGATATATATATATATATATGGACTATTTTGACAAGTAGAGTCATCATTGCTTTTTCTAATCCAAATATTCCGAAGTTGGCACATAAACAGATTACAGTAGAAAAATAGGGAAGGTCCCTGATCTCTCTCTTCTTTAACCTGAGCTTAGTTTCATCCTCCACAGTCTGTGCACTGCTTGGGGCTTTTGATGAGAGTTCATTTCCACAAGTTGTTCCTGTTCAGCTGGTGGGTCCATGTAAGAGCTGGCAGTGTCTCCTTTCCAGCCCACAGGGAAGATGAGAATCAGCCCTGTGTCTTTTACAGGAAGGGAAGGGAAAGGAGAAGCAGTAACAAACTGTATGAGGCAGAGGGAATTGATTGCAACCAGCCAGATATAATTACATTGTGGAGGACATTTAATATTTCATCTTGATCTTTGCTGTATCAGGAGAGTAAAGAAAATCACAATATGAGGGAGAGAGAGGCTGCAACTGCTCTTCATTTGAATTGTAAATTCCCACAAGCAAAACCATGAGTTACTTTCAGACAATCTGCACTGAATATATCTGACCCAGATTGCAGGGAGAACCAGAGAGCTACTCCACCTGCTTGGAGACAACAGTGGCACTAAGCCATCATGGCAGGTCCCCAGCACAGCAGGTATTTAATCCAACCACACTAATGAATTTCTCTCCTCCCTTCACTCCTGGGTAGCTACAGACATGCTGGCACAGGGCTCTTTGGTTAACCACTACAAGAAGGAAAGAGCTTTACATCCCACAATCCTAAATGGTTCTGTCCTCAAAGCCAGACCTTTAAAAAAAACACAGCATACATTTTGGTAATGACTGCTGTAATTAATGTACACACACACACACACACGAAGAGACAGTTAATGTTGAAAACAAACTTTACAGTGTTGAAAGGAAAAGGCGGTCAAGAGGCTCTGGACCAAGGTCGAACAGAAAGACAAGAGGCAGATTAAAAAAAAAAAAAGGATGCCTGCTATATATACATATACACACACAAAGAATGCCCATCCCATCCAAATTCTCCAAGAAAACATACCAAATCCCAGTAAATCCATTCAAACTCTACTGTTTGCTACTCCTGGTGCCTGCTGCCCCCCCAAAATGGGCTACACATTTGTTGTGGTGGGAGAAGGCCCAGCAGCATCAGCTACCAGGCACCTCAAGAGGGGAAGGGAGGATGAGGCATTGCTGAGCATCCCTGCAACCAAAACATCTCCTTATGACTCTGACTGGCCCGATGTGTCTCTGGCAGTTCTGACACCCACCACTGAAATGCAGCTCCCTGAGGTGGATCAGAGCCAGCTCAATCCAGACCTCATAGCAGGGAGAGAAAAGTTGCCCCAACAGCTCCGTGTGTTTGTCCTCCCGCAGCCTCAAGCTGCCAAACACATCTCGGTTTGCCATGATCACTTCCACACTCACTCAGACAACTAAGATCCAGCTCTACATATTAATTATCATAAAAGAGGAGGAAGATCCGCTCATTGCTCCAGATGATTAATCAGCTAGTCAGGCATAACACCACTCATGCTATTGTAATTGCAGTCAAATAATAACGCTACAACACACGCTGCAATCATAACCATCATCAAACACCGGAGGAGTCTGGTAATACAAGCAACTTTGTCCCTTCGCGGTCCACACAAGATGATCTACAATCTGGAACAAGTTGTTAAAGACAGCTCATGAGGTGCAGCCTGCTCACCCGAGGTGAGGGAGGGAAGCAGACCCTTACCTCTGTTCAGAGGACAGATGGGGAGAGGAGGGATGGACTCATCTGTGCTCAGCGCATCCATGACCTGCTCTTGTGAGCACCCACTGCAAGGGGCTGCAGCAACAATCTGGAGAGAGAAGACCGATTTCTTGGCTGATGGCTCTTTTAAAATACATCTCACTACTACTTTTGTCACCTGCTCTGGTTTCAGAGCAGTAAAGGCAGAGAATTTGCTTAACAGAATTGACCTTCTTTGCAGCTCCTCCTGGCCAGCTGAACCTGTACCCCAAAGCTTAGATAACCCTTTCCAGTTGCCTGGTCAGTAATTCTCCATGCACTGGCCCTGGTTTCTCACTGAACTTGTCACTTAACTTACCTCAGTGCAAGGTCTCTGCTAAACTTGCTGTTGGCCTTACCCAGAACTCAGACCAAGCAATGAAGATGAAGCCCGTACTCCCTGGTCCTACTCCCCAGCAGCCACAATGCGCTTTTCTTCTCGTTCTCCATTTTATACAGGAGCAATTTTCTCCTCCAACTTTCTAAACTAGCAACTTCTGACAAGGGTTTGGAGGACTGGATCCTGAAGCTGGGCTACAGCAAGGAGCAATTTTCACTAGCTACAAATTCACCATTAACCAAACATATATTTACTGTGGAAGGCAGGTGAGAACACTCCCAAGCTGGGGGCTGATAGTGCCGTCCCCAAGGCCTTGCACGTAGGTAGGCAAAGGTACTGTCTGCCCAACAGCCCTCTCAGCCCCCAAAACTGCTTTGAAACACCTTGTGCACTTGCAGAAAGATCTTAAACCCACTCTAAGTTTGAGCCAAGCCTTTGAGACTGACCTCACCACTCGAGACAGGCTATACAAAGACTACATAGCTATTAGCCTCGTAGCACTGAATCCCACCTCCTAGGATGAAGCCGAAAATGAAGTAGCCAGAGCCCAGAAGAAAGGATATAACGTAGAAGCAGCATGAGAACTTACAGTCATTATACCAGCTGTAAAAAAAGTGTTTTGCTGGGGGGTTGTTTTTTTTTCCCCAGTGCACATTTTGCCCAGCGCTGGTGGTGTTCACTTGTTGAGCAGCTCTTTGGCAGCCTGCGGGAAGCTGATCGGTCTTCTCAGTGGGGCAGTTTTAGTTCAGAAGGGATAATTTAAGACAAAGGCTATCAACCTGTTGTCCATCTTAGGAAAAGTGGCTGAGCCCGCTCGGGGGCTGCCTTCCAGTGGAATGAGCAGCTGCTTGACACAGGGATCTTTTCTCAGCTAAGTAATGAGCTGTATTGATTTCCCTCAAAAAGAAAATTGGACTTTTACAAACAACGCAACAAGCTGCTTGAGTCAGGATGTTGCTGAAGTGATCTTGTGACCACCGCAGGCTCTTTGCTTGTCATGAAAGAGAAGAAAAAAAGTCAACCATTTATTCTGCAAGGGCAGACTTCACCAGTTAAAAAAAAAAACAAAACAACTCTCCCTTCTGATATATTGGGCAAGTACCAGAGCAACATGCCCTGCAGGGATGGTGAACATTCATCCATTTGGAAAACAGCTCCAGGAACAACGCCTGTACTTGTTCTTGTGTGCCAAGGCCCTAAGTCTGCAGCAGGAGCCCACACCTCTCTCCATGTGGTCTCTCCATGGGGATGATATGAACGCTATCACCGCCGGCCAGATGCCTCTCTGTTGAGGAGCTCTGAGATACATCCTCCAGGCCACCTGCTAGCTCATCCCTGTCAGTCTGGGCAAAACAACTCCAAGGGCAGAGCCCCTAGAAATGTTTTTCTCAGTCCCACATGTTTCAGAGCAGCTGAGGAAGAACGCAGGTCCTTCACAGCCCCCACCCTGCTCTGCAAGCAAGGGGAGCCTGCAGGAGCCAGGATTAGCACCCTGATGGGCAAGGATGGGTCAACAGCAACAGAAAGTTTCCACCCTCTAGACAAAAGGGATCACTGCAGAACATCTGAAAGAAGAAACCTAACCATGGTGTGACCGACTGCTGCTCTCACGTGCTCAGGCTGTCCCCAGAAACCCAGCCCCAGCAGGGTTTGTGCTGTGCCCCAGCCCCCCAGGGCTGCCACCTCCCCGTGGCAGCAGCATCAGTGCCACATCCAAATCTCAGCTACATGCTCAAAATCCCCCTGGGAGCCCCACCAGCCCCACAGCGTGCAGGATGCTGGTGGGGGTGTTCCCTTGATGTACCCACTCCCAAGGCTTTGCCGTGCCCCAAAAGGCAGCGGGACACCCACGCTACCTCCAGCAGTATGACAAAGCAAGAGCATCCCAGACCTTGCACTCAGCTGGGACAGAGCCAGAATGTCAAGTGCCACAGCACCCAGTTGCTCTCGGCAGATCAAAAGATTCCTGTCTGTATTCTAAATGAGATCTCTGGACTCTGCAATTAAGCACTTTGGGGCACTAATTTCTCTGATCAGGCATGGACACCCATAGAAACATACCAGGCTAAAACCCTAGCCAGCATTTGCAAAATTAGAAAGCTGAAGGGAATAGCAGTAAGCTCAGCAGGGACAAGAAGTGTTAATTTTGTGTTGGTAAGTGGGAATTACAAGAAATGGAAAATAAATAAAAATGCAAATTCAAAGTAATAAAAAAGCACAATTAAAAGAAACAGCCAGCATACTTTCCTGTATCAGAAAGAAATGCAATTATCATCACAGAATAGGCTTTTCTAATATTTTTCATATCAGTAATTTTTGTGTTTTATTTAGTGCATTATAAAATTTGGAGAAATATTACAATCTCTCCAGTAAGTCAATGTTTCATTATTTAAAGATATGAGGGGAAGAGAGATTTATAAAAACTTCAGCCTACAAAACAAGATTATGATTTCCTTTCTAACTGGAAAGATAGTGCCAATAAGTGCTGAACTCACCAGCATCAGGAACCATCAGCAAGATGCTCTCACTAAACATGGAGACACAACATAAGCAGCTAAATCCAACCTGGGTTTAGAGGAAATAGATTTGGTGATGAGTGTAAGGATGAGGGGCACCTGGGCACTCGAGGTTGCCCAGCTGACCCCAGTACTTCAGCCCGTAACGAAGCAGCACTGACTGAGAGCAGATGCATCCTGCCCTCTTTAATTTGGGGCTGCGATGCATAAGTCAGCAGTGGCTGTGTAAAGGCCAGCACTGTTGTGATGTGCTCAGCTCCAGCAGTCTGCACGACCCAGCTCAGACACTGTGTGTTTTGCCAAGGAACCAGCAGTGATTTGCTGTGGTCATCCCCTTAATGGCTGAGCAGCACTTGGAAAGGAAAGGGAAGGGCTGGGAGGTGATCACCAGCTCAGGGTAAGGCATAACAATCCCAGTTTCCAAAGCCCCTCTTCCTTTTAATACAGACTGTGATGGTTTAATGATGAATGCTCACACAACATCCGACCTCGTTCCTAAAAATGAAATAGAAAAAAGAAAAATTAAAAGAAGAAACATCTCTCCTTTCACCTTCCTCTCATTCCTTTAATAATTTTGCAAAATTAAGCCAAATGTGCTGATTATTTTCCACGTGCATTAATCATAGCCAAATCACGTTAGCAAAGGAAAATGCACAGCCTGCTGTTTCCTCTCAGCACCCTCCTCACCCTGCACTCAGAATAGTCTCAGCCTGGAGGGCATCCTGCCGGTGCAATTAGCAGTGTGAAATGGGGAAGGGGAGGAGATGGGAAGATGGAGGAAAAAGAACTTTTCTTAAAACTTAGGCACAGCTTTGGGCTTAGCAGAGCAAGCAAGCAAAACCTTAAGAACATCCTGCTTTTTTCTCAGCTCATGAAGTCCAAGCAGGTGCGTGAGCAACTGCTGTCATCTTCTGCACTCTTACTGTAGTCCCTGTCCAGAGCTGCACTCCAAACTTACATGTCCAAACATTAGGTGCATGAGAAATACCTGCCAAGCTTTGCACGTTTTCAGATGTTTTTGTGCTTATTTAAATATTCTGGAAAGGCTTAATAAATTATAAAAAGCTGCAAATGGTCAGCCTCTCATGGTAGACTGGGATGGAGCCCACCAGGACAGGAAGTAGGAGGAAAGCAGGTTATTCCCTCCTTGATGGGGTTTCTCTCTGCCAGCTTGGCAGCTCTGCAGAACCAGCATCCCCCAGCAAGCTGGCCAGAAGGTTCCTTCACCACCAACCAAGAGAAAGTGACTGCTCCAAGTGATTCAACTCGCCTTCGTGCCAGCTTCTGAGGCTGAATCCCTCCAGCCCTGGATTGACTGGTCACGTCACTAAAGAGGTTCCCAGACCACCTTGTGGGAAGCCGTGGAAGAGCATCGCCAGCTTGGACTGGATGCTGGAGACAAAGTGAAACTGCACGTGTCTAATTTAGTGCTCTGTCACATTTCAGGCTTGATTTGGCCATCACCACAGGGAGGCAGCTTGTGCTACCAAGCAAAGAATGAAGCACAAACCTTGATCCTCAGCCTACTAACTCCTCCAAAGCATGGCCCTGCAAGCTCTCCTCCCCAGCAGCTGCTGCATCAACCAAGAATGGTTCTGCCAAGAAGATTGAAAAAAAAAAAATCAAAAGAAAGCAGATATGAAGTGGAGATAACCTGGCAGGAAGGATTTGGTGACAAGGCCAGGAAGTAAGCAGTTAGTGCAGGGTTATTTCCAGATGCACTGTGATTGTGCCATACATTAAAAAGCTGTGACGTGCATAAAGATGAGCAAACATTTGCCTCCAAAGTCAGCTGCTTCGTGCGTAGATACAGCCACTGTAGATAAACCCACTCTTGGGAGCAGGTTTCTACTCCTTGCCTTTGCAGAACAGGGCTAGACAGTAGGGATCCAGAAGAGGGGAAACCTAGAGCTCAAATAAAAAGCCATCAAAGGCTCCTAATGCACCTGAGCATCCAGAAACACACACATTTCATGTGCCAGGGCAAAAAGTTTAAGATGTCATTGAATGTCTGAGAAAAACTGTGGCCACAACTTCTGGGTTCTTCCTAGGGAAGTGCAAAAGTCTCTCCTCATGCTGACAATGAGAAAGACAAAAACAGGGCCTCGCAGGTGCTTCTGATGAAGGATGTTCCTCTTCCTCCAGCCTGGAAATCCAGATTCTCGTAAGAATCAGGCCAGCATTAGGTAAGCAACATGGCCTGAAAGCTCAGGCTTGCAATTGTTTCGTTCTCTGGGAATACAGAGACACACAGCAATCTGCTGTGACAGCAGGTGGTTTGAAGAGTATTTACTGAAAGATGGATTTTCCTCCCCACCATGCCCCAAGCAACACAGTTGGGCAAAACAAAGCGATCACAAAAATTACACATAGTGACAGAAGCAAAACATGTCACCAGAAAAATGCCTTCTGGTGCTGGTTTGTTGTTTTTGTGGGGGCATCCCAGTTGGGTTCTGAAAAGCTCCCAGCACTCCCTTCAGTAATTTATCTGTTTTAAACAGCTTGAAGAAATATCGCAGCTTTCTTCCTATGACAGTGATCAGGCGTGTTTCTGGGTGAAAGGACTCTTCAGAAATGAGGATTTCTCTTGATATCCAGCTCACGGGACATGGCATGTTCCAGCTCACAGGGTCTATTTAAGTCCCGTGAGGGTTAATATGTTCCTGGGCGAGCCAGCTGGGAGACCTGCCAGGCACCACAGAGGGTGCTCTGAGCTGCCAAGGTGAAGAGCCTGCCTTGCTCACCCCCCTCAACCCAAGGGACTCGATGGCCCTCCCTGTGCCACCTCACATCTCCCTTGCTCTTCTGCATCATACCAAAGGATTTGTGTAATGGTCTAATGAAGGTGAGACCCCTACAAAGCCCCTCGGGACGTGCAGCTGACACCCGCTGACCTCCTCTTAGATCACACATTGCTGACCGCTGACGCGATCCGGACCTCTTGGTCCCACCGTGACATCACCCGTGCTTTCACACAGTCAGAGGCAGATGAACTGAATCTCACCAGGCAGGTCCGAGACAGATTTTTCCCTGTGGAGCCATACTCCGCCGCAGACAAGTCCTTTGGGGAAGCCCCCAGTGCCACACGATGTGCGTGCTCTGCAGGCTGGTGGCCTCAGCACCCTCTTGTCACCGCGCTCTCCATGCTCTGGTGGTAAAGGTAGCAGGCAGGACTTGCCCTGACACACTGAGAAGATGAGGTGAAACCATCAGACCTGGGTGGAAAAGCATGCAGTCTGTCTATTTTCAAATAAAATGCACTCATGCTCATCAGCTCCAAAGGAAAAAAATCCCCTGTAAGATCTTAGGAGGAGGCCCAGAGGACTTTGTGATCACTGCTTGGAAAGGGCAAAGCTGGAGCAGAGATTAATATTATATTAGTGAGAGCTTTAGATGGAAAACACTCCGAGACTACTTGCATGCTGTCTGAGTTACTACCAAGGAGTACCCTGCAGGTTTTCAATCATTCTCAGGGCTTTGGCACCAGCATCTCTGTTTACAACCTGGATTCACTCTGAACACAGTGTTCGCCGAAGCTGTTGGAACTGCTGGCTTGAGAAAGAAACTGCTTGGGAAGCTGAGGCAAAGAAATACATGAAAAGGAGGGAAAAGCCGCCTCGTTGCTTCTGGGAGTCTCAGAAACCATGCCAGAGAGGGAAGGATGGCAAAAAATTAGTGTAAGGGGTTGAACAGAAAGAGAGCTCTGATCTTGCCTCGCTTGCAAGTATTTTTCCTTCTTCTCCTTCTGTGATGTCACTCCTGCTTTAACAAATAATGATAATAATTAAAAAAAAAAAAAATTAACAGCATGCAACTCCTTTCCTTAGAAACCCTTGCACATTCTCAAGATGGCTGCCAGCACAGCAACATGGGAACCTGCAATTCAGCTGCCCCTGGGCAAACCCTGCCCACCTGCGTTTCTCTCCGAAGCTGACAGCTTTGGATTGTGCCCACCCCTGCCTCTGGGTGCCTGCAAGCACGTCCCCTGCCACGGTGAGAGGTTGCCTTCCCTTCTCCTCTGAAGTGGCAGGCCGTGTTAGGCTGCTCGGAATCACATTTGGTTTTCATTTTCTAGCAGACATCCAAGATAATATTTTTAGAAGAAGCTATACTGGTATTTGCAAAAAATAGCCTTCTTTGCTTTTATCCCAAATGGGGTCTTTTCCAAGTTTCTTTTCCTACTTTAGTCATATTTTTAAAGCTGTTTGCATTAGACAATCCGATCCTGGAAGAGCATTAATCAGACTCTCCGTGGGCTCCAGTTGCATGTGTGTCAGATGGCAAAAATACAATCAGCTCAGCCGTAACCTAATTTTCTTACCGAGTGGATGAAGCCCCAAGCCGAGGGCCATATATGGGTGATGGCGAGATCAGTCAGCGTTCGCGTGGTGCCGCTGACATCCCTGCATCAAGAGGAGCCGCTTCCCGAGGCCTGCCCGCCACGGCGGGTACCTGTCCCTTAAGCCACCACGGCTCAGCCTCGTGCAGCCCATCGGACAGAAAGGGGAGCCACCAGCAGGACCCCCAGTGCCAGGTGCTGACCTGCCCTCCCGGCTCTGTGACCTGGGGGCACTCAGCAACCTGTCTGGGGAACCGTTTTCTCTGCTTGGCTACGTTTTCAGCTCTGCTGAAAGCCTGGCAGGGCGAGAGGGAAGAGATCCCTGCCGGCAACCGAGCTGGAGGCAGTTCAGCAGCACGGAGATGAGCGATAGAAACAAAGACAGGTTTCGTGTTTTTTTTTTAAGAAGATTCCTGGAAAAAGGGCCTGGGTTAAGGAGGTGCTGCAGCAGCAGCCAGTGGCAAGGCGAGCTGGGGGGGGCTCGTGTCTGCGCTGAGCTTTGGGCAGCCTACATCCACAGGAACAGGAGCGCAGAAAAAGGCAGGGAGTCACTGGGCTGGGCTCCCTCCCCACGTGTCTGCAGGTGCCCACACAGGTCCTGCAGTGTGGGGAGGCCCACGGGTCCATCACTGCTCTGGTGATGCTGAAGGCACTGGGGATGCCCCTGCCCCAAGCAAGGACCATCTCCATGGGCCATGTCAGGGCTCCCTTCCCCACCACGGCAGGTACAGATGTGGATCCCGCTGGGATGTCGGGCATATTTTTAAAGTAAGCTTAGTGTACCCAAACCCAAGTACATACCAGCTAAAATACTGCCATAGGATGGGATAGCGGAAAAAGAAGGGAGCTATTCCTTCCATAAAGGGCCAAACACCAGCACTGAAAGTCTGGGCAGTGAAAGGAACACATCCCAGCCCATCCCCTTCCAGCACCCTGGGCTGTCTGCTCGGGGGGCACCAGCTCCCCCGGGCACAGGACAAGCTGCTCTGAGGTCCACGATGAGGGAGGTGGCAGAGAGCCCCTGTGCAGGTGTCATGGCCAGGAGCAGAGGTGCCAGGAGGGCAGAGCTTATGCCCTTGGGGCTCAGGATCTTCATCTCAGACCTAAATCAGTTTTATGCCACCAAAATTCCCTCCAGACACGTACAGGCTCAGAAAACTCAGGCTGAGAAAGAGTTTGGGAATAATCTAATCCAGCCTCTTGCCCCAGCAGACCAGCTCTAAATCTTTGCCATCTGACCTTCTGCAAAATGGGGCCCAGCGTGGGTGCTGGGCTTGAAGATCAGAGACTTCAACAGGGCCTTGTCAATTTACTCCTGCTGGGGAACTGGCCCCAGCCACTCAAAGTCCCCTTAAGAGCTCAGACAGCTCCCACAAGCTAAGCACATCCTACTCTTTCTATTCCTCGCATGCCCTTTTCACACCGACCTGTGCAGATCACCCGCTATGGCACGTAAAGGGACATTTCCATCTGAGGTGAGACAAATGAGACCTCACAGACCTGGTCTTACCCCCGTGTCAGCCACACGGAGGTGGCACGACCCTGAGCGTGGTGCAAGCACGGTCAGACACGACCCAGCAAAAGATGGAGCAGACCTGGTAAAGGTGCCTTTAGGACAAAAATCCTATATATCCCCCTCCTGCTCTAAGTGCCTGGAGAGAGGCCCCGGCTGCCCAAGCCTGCTAACCCAACGTGCTTTAAGTCGCATGAAAAATTCTAAATAATTTAACTAAGTAAGTAGCCTTGTGCAAACAAATGAAACCCTATCTGCTGCTGCAGGAGCAGAGTGGATTTGTCACTCTAGGTTATAAAGCAATGCCAGGCTCTTACAGATAAAGCAGCGTGCTGCAATATTTATAAGATATCTGAACGTGGTTTATAAATGTGACATGAATTCCTCTCTCTTCTATAGGGAACCGTACGGAACTGCCAGCACACGGGTAGGCAGCACCATCAGCTCCAAAGGGACCTTTGGTTTGCCCAAACCACGAGCCCTTTTTTCAGTCTCTGCTCACTGGCAGGTGTATTTTGGCACAGGAGACTGTTTCTGGTTAATATCTACCCCCAAAGCCCAGCAGCTGATTTCTGGCAGCTCCATGCAGAGGCCCGGGCAGGGTGAAGGTAGGGATCACAGTCCTAATACCTCCAAAGGCGATAAACCACCCACAAAAACAAGGCACGCCCTGACCAAAGGAGACCTGTGCAGAGCCACGGAGGGAGAGGCAAAGCTCACGTTCATCAAGAAAAATAGTCAATCAATAATCCAACCAGCACCAGCTGAGCAGCGTGGAAGGTGCTGGGGCAGGCTTCAAGGGGCCCATGCCTAATTACAAGACCATATTTGCAGTTCACAATGAATTTCTGGGTATTCTGGTTTATTGCTGGCTTGTTCAAAGTGTGCTGCAAGCAAAAATCCAGGGCTGAGAGCTCAGTTTTGTTGTGGTTTTCTTCCTCCGATCTGACAAAGAGGGAAATGCCAACTGCATTAAGCTTTATTACATTTTCTTCCCCAATTAAGCCACAACCACCCATGCAGGAGGACCTTTCCTGGGGACCTGCTAGCTGGCAGCGATGCCACCAAGAGCAGCGCAGCCGTTCAAGTGACCACTTCACAGTCCTGCAATGAGATCACCAGCAACCACAGGGGAAAAAAATGCCCAGTGCATGTCCCAGGATTTCTTAACTTATGGAGAAGTCCCTTCCCCACGAAGCCTCCTTGCTGGTTCAACACAGACTTGGCAGGAGAGCAGAGTGCCAGCCAGCATTTCGGGGCTCAGTAGGCCCAGAAGAAGGACTGCCACATTCCCACGCAGGCTGATAGAAAGAGGGGCCCAGAGTAATTTAATCCCCATCTGCAGATGATGCTCCCATGCAGCTTGGGTCTTTGAACACTCTCTGGTGCTCAGAAGATGTTCTAGCATTACTGCCCACACAAACATCCACTGGGGCTGCTATCTGGGGGAAAGAGGGAGCTAAATATTTAATTCCAGTCTCTTTCATCAAATATTTAATCTATTTAATATTAATTAAATCTTGGTCTGAATAAACAACAGCTAAAAATTCACCTCTTCCTCCAAACATCTGATAACGTGAACGTGACAGTTCATGACATTCCAACTGAGATGGCAATTAAAATAAGGGTTTTTTTCCATCTTTACAGCCCCAGTTGTTGCAATTGCAATGGCAGGTTGTTGGCCTCAGGTTTACACCAACCATTATCCCCACAAACACACACTCCCAGACAACGCTGCATCCCCAGCCACAGGAATCCATGAATCCAAGGTGATGGGAACAGGCCAGGAATGGGCACTTCTGGGGACGATGAGTGAGGGCTAAAATAGGAACAGATCTTTTCCACCACGAAGGATTGAAGCCAATTAACACCGGGCCATGAAGGCAGCTGCCACCGTTGCACCTGCAACAAGCACCTTACTTTATGGCAGGAAACCCTGCTTGGACCAAGCCCCACTCCTACCTGTCACACCAGCCAGAACTCATTTTCTAATTAGCCCCGGCAGAGCCAGCAATGATGAAGGATTGCCCTGCACACAGCACCGCTTACCTTGCTGTCCTCAGCGCACGGCCCGTTTAGCAGGGCAGCACTGAGCACTTCTGTTCTTCTCTGCTGAGCTGTTTTAAAGGCATCTCACCCAGACGATGAGCGGCGGTGATGAAAGCAATTATGTTGCTCTTCAAAATGTATTGGAAGCATCTTCATCATCCTGAGGCAGCAGTGCTGAAGCCCTGATGGCAGTAAATCCTTCAGTGTGAGCAAGTCAGGTCATTCAGTTTATACTGGTTATTTTAGCTGTTCTGGCCCCACAAAATCTGGGGCTTAAAAGCCAGTCTTTGAGAATAATAAGTGCTGGATTGATTTTAAGTAACTTTTCTTAAAGTTTAGTCTTTTGTGCTTGGGTTGCTGGTCAAACCCACAACCAAGGGGATCAGAAGCTTCACCCCATTACCTGCAGCAGGCTCCTACCTCCCAGCACCTCTGCATTTGGGGCGTGAGGAAGCCCCACAGCCCAGCAGCTTGATGGACGAGAGGGAAGTGCTGGGAGGGCAACCAGGACCCCGCTCAAGCAGGACCCTGCACAGCCATGCCTGCACCAGCGGCAAGCTCCTTCTGGCAAACCCAGCTCCAGGAGCCATCCCAGGTCACATACCTGCTTCATGTGGAGGTGCCCCATAACTCGTGTACCCCTGTGGGGTAACCGTGAGGTGAGGGGCATGGATCAGCATCACTGCAGCCGACCCTGCATGCTTGGGTCTGGAACAGGAGTCATTTGTCCACATTTTCCTGATGGCAAAAGTCATCCCAGTGATAAAAGGCCAGAAATTCAGCATTTCGCTCTTTAAAGACATTTGGTCGATGCAGCAAAGCAGAAGGTTGGCTGCAGTGTTTTCAATATTGATCTGTACATTTACTTTTTTTTCGTCAGGGAGCTTTTCAGTAGCACCTTAAGGTTGCAAGCTTCACACAAATGCTTTGCAGCAACTCCAAGCATGCAGCTGAAGGCAAAGCAGACTTCAGCAGGAATTACTTTGTCAGAAATGTCCAGTGGTGGCTTTCTTTTTTTCTGTGGAGACCAATTGAAAAACAAAGAGGAAAAAGGCCACAAAGTCACAGCCCAGCAAAGCACAAGTGTTTCGACCAGCAAAGGAGCAATCAATTCTCTCATGTAGAATTTGATTTAAAACAAATGTTTCTCATTTCTGGGAGTAAACCTTACAGCAAGCAGGTCACACAGCTCTGGAGGACTGCAGGGCTACTCCTGCAAATGCAATGCCCTGGCTGGCCTTGAACCGATACAGGCCAAATGCTGCAAGAATGGCACACAGGGAAGTGGGGATGTTTAGATCAGCTCACCTCAACTCCTGGTGAACCTCATTTACCCCAAAACTCTTGCATTCAACTCAAAACACGTTTTTGAAAACCATCCAGACCTCCTGACACAGAGCACTGCTGAAGGGAAACACATGTTAGTGGAATTTCCCTGTTCGCACAGAAGGCACCACTGGCCTCACGAAGTCCCTGAAGATCCATCGATCCCCAAGGCTCCCTGGAAGGGTCCTTGCTCCTCCATGTTCCCTAAAATCTGCTGCTGGCCACTGTCAGAGCCATGGCAGGAGAGCAGAACCTCAGACCCGTCCCAGCATGGATGGTGCCTCCTAACCTGGTCAATATGGAGTTGACCACCACACTGACAAACTATCCCAGAGCCAGCTTAAGCAGTTTGAAGCCAGTTTAAGCCAGCAAGTTTATGTCTTTACTGGTAGACATATATGCCTCTGCTCAAGTGAAAGAGATGCCTTCTTGCTCTGTTTTCTTGTTTGTCCTCACATTGCTTTGTTGGATTTTGCATGCTGCGACCCACCTCACCTCCCTGTATGCCTGGCCATGAGATGTTGCCCTCACACACTGGTGGTCTCCTGTGGGAAATCAGCACTCCTGTGAGATGTCTCCAATGCCAAGAAAGGCCCCTGAGAAGGAAGGAATATTGAACGACCAGCTGAAACATCAGCATCTCCATTCAACACCTCCCACCATCCCGTACCCCACAGCAGCAGGTCTCCTCCTCTGCTTGAGACAAACCTCATGCTCAGGTCAAGCTAGTTCAGAAAATCCAGGAATACCACAAAGTAGAAGAAAAGCCAAAAGCTGTCTCTGTATCACCAGGGCACTGCACAGCAGAAATAAAGTGCCTAGGCCCAGCTCCCTCCTCACGCAGAGAAGCCCAAAGCCACGGCTCTGCTGGGCCAAGTGGCCGTCCACCTCCTATGTGGGCCCACGCAGGGGTCTCTGCTGTGCTCTGCCCCTGGGACTGGCCAGGCTCAGGAGCCACAGTGCAATCCGAGGAAACATGATTTAAGGCACTTCCCCACAGCTGTAATTTCACCTTGTCTTCCTGGGGCTCAGACTACAGCCCTCGCAGTTCACAGAAGAGTCAGGATCTGCTCGTGGAGCATTTGTGAGTTGATCGATGCTCTCTGCTGACCCTGCTCTCTCCTCACTCCATTTCTACCACCGCAAGGAAGGCACAGCAGCAGCAGCTACGGATACCTGGCACATCACAGAGACGTTACCACAGACCAGCTGCACAGTGAGGTCCAGAGCAGAAGCAGTGCCACAGCTCCACGCAGAGCTGTCTGCCAGGGCACTGGCTGTAATCAAGGAGCAATCTCTGCAATCTTTGAACTTTTCCAGCAGTGAAAGACCAGGGAATATTCGGAAATAAAATAACATGGAGAGCCTCAGCTGAGGAGAGCCTCCAGGCTGCGCCACTGCTGGGCCGGCCACCCAACCCAAGAGGGACATCGTGGGGCACCAAGCCCTGGGCGACAGGGTGCTGGGTGGGGGGACACCCACAGCATGGCACAACTGAGGGACATGGGGTGAAACCCACAGGGGCTCCCCCAGGCCTGCAAAACACATGGTCTGTGAGCAGAGTGACTGGGGCCAAGCCCATCCCTCCTTGGACCACCCTGAAAAAGGCTCCTCGGTGTGACCAGTTCCTTGTGTCCCAGGGAGTGGGGGCAAAACCCCACGGAAATAAATGTGAATGCCAGCAGGATGAGGGGTCAGGGACAAGCCCTGAGCAGGCTGTCATCAGGCTCTGCAAGGACAACCCTGCTGCTCCTGCTGATCACCCATGGGGACATCTGGGGACACTTGCCATGCCAGGCCTCCTCCTCATGGCTGCACATCCATGTCCCTGAGCTGGCACCTTCTCTGCCCCCGCACGGTTAACATTCCAGCCCCGACATAAAAGGTTATTAAAAAACAACCACAGCTCATTACATCCCATAATGTGGCATTTGCATGGGAATGAGCCGGAGCGCTGATGCTGCTTTCTCCAAACTGAGGGAGGAATGTGGGAGAGGGAAAACGAAGGGCCAGGCACTGGGACCGGGCCTGTGCTGCAGGGCCCCAACCCCCCAGCAAGATGTGGGGCAGGCTCAACATTTACCTCAACGTTTACCACCACACAGGGAGAAGAGCGGTGGTTTCACCCCAAAAACAGCATGACACGGCCCACAAGACCCCTGCATCTCAGACATGCCCCCCTTTAGCAGGCAGAAAGGGCCCGGGACAGAGCTGAAACCAAAAAGACCAACAGCTCAGGGAAATGAAACACAAAAACGAGTCAGAAGATAGCAAAGGCAGCAGGACGGTGGAAATTCAGACACCGGCCACAGGGACGGGCAGGCAGCTCCATGCCAGATGCAGGGAGTCACTGTCCCCCCCTAACATAGCCCCTGGGGTATTTTATTGGGCTGGGCTGAACTGTGAGGACACGGGGTATTGGGAGGGACACGACCCCAAAAGCACATTGCTTTTATCTTTGATGGAAACTGGGAACATTGCTTTTATCTTTGATGGAAAACTAGGAATAATCAGCCATGTTTCAGTTGTGCACAGCTTCACCGACAGCCCGTCAAAGCCACAGCCCCCACCCCCAAACCCACCAAAATATGCTCTTGTCTGTGCTAGAGACTCGGACATGAGGACAGCAGAGAGCCATAGGGATGAGGAAGGCACCGACCCCTACATCTCCCCTGGGTCTACTTTGGAAAACCCCCCAAGGCCACCAGAGGGGACAGCAGGACACCCTGCCTCCATCAAGCCCTCCTGGCCTGCAAAGGCCACCACTCTGGGCGGGTGGGCACTCCCGCATATAGCAAGGAGTACTGCCTTCCGCCCTGAGCACTTCTAATCCCATCTGCAACCTAATTATCACAAAAAAAAAATCAACAAAAGACCTACAAAAACTGCACCAGCCTGGCATTCCCAGTGAGGGCCAGGCTGCATTTCCAAGGAGCAAATCACACCTAACCTCTTTCCTTTAAGAAGCACGTGAATGCTCTTACCGGGGCATGAAAAGGGGGGGGGAAAGAACAAGAAACATCAAGGACTCATTTGTTATTCTGCCCTTGCGCAATGAAGCGAGCCATTGTTCCCTACCTGGGGTAAAAACGTCTTTCAGAAACCGCCAGTGCTTTTCCCAACGCGCTCTTGAAAAAAAATGTCAAGACCAAAGCTGCCGGAGAATCGGTGAACAGCTGGAAAAAATTACAGCTAACAGATTATTCAGAGGGTTTTCACACTTGATCTGTAAACGTTCTTTTATTTAATAAAAATAATCATCCATTATAGCAACTTCTGCTTGTGTTTTCTGTTGGTTTGTTTTACAGTAAAGCACAGTTTATTTATTTGCTTTCCTCACGTCTTGAGGATTCAACTCTGAAAATGCAAGTGAATGTAAACATTGCTCTCCAGGTCCCAGGATGCAGCCGGGCACCCTCAGAGTTAATTACAAAGCCAAAGAGAGAGCAAAATCAACAAAACACTTCCAAAAGTAAAAAGGTATTGTTTTAAAGTCTCTTCCTTGCACCACAAAATTCCAGAGAAGGCAAATTCATCCGATACAAGAGACTTAAACTTGGCTTTCTCAAACAATTTCTACGATTTGTCAGCACTTGATAAAGCTATTTTCATAACATTTAAACTCTTGCCAATGCATTTACTGTGATATATCAAGAATTTTTTTTTCCTTTCAGTATTCTCCATAAATTTCTTCATGGCACAAAGATGTTACATTTGTTCTGTTCATTATTTTTTTCTTTTTAATTTTTATTTTGTAGCAGAAAAAGCTGAAAGACATTTCAGGAAAGGAGTGTAAAAGCAGTAATAACTCTCTCTCCTGCTCCAATCTCACAATATGTACACATTTCTTTAAATAAAAAAAAAATAATAATACATTATAAAATACAGGGGAAAGTGTCAGTAAGTTTCCCATTTCAGGGTTTTGCCCTGTGTAAGACTGAAAGAGGGATGCTTCAGTATTTCCTAGGAAAGGTGAGTCTGGCATATTAAAAACTTAACTCTCCTCCGTTAATTCAGAAAGTTGGAACCACCTCTGCAAACAAACCCCCTCTGCTTCTCCAGGAAACCCAGCAGGATTTAAAACATCAAAAAAAAAATCAATACAAACAAGATAGCATGATATACAGAGCCCTGATATTTGCTATGAAATGTTATCTATTTACAGTTGGAGGTGGGGGAAGTAGTGTGTTAGTGCTGAACACGTTTCATCACTGCAGTGTGGTATAATATCAGGCGAGATTAACTCGCTGGGAGCTTGGCTGGGTCCCAAGCCTCGCACGGCGTGAGAAGGAGCCCACCTCGCAGCCCCCCAGGACTGCATGGCACTGCTCTACCTCCTAACGGCTGGGAAGTTCCCAGCTCAGCTGTATCATAGCACGGGCAACACAAAAATTAAATACAATCAGGTATGACACCAAAAGAAAAAAAAAAAAGAAAAAAGCCAGTCTGGCAAGATGTGTGATACTAAGCTCTGTAGTAAAAAAAAAAAAAAAAAAACCAGACAAACAAAAAAACAGGACGGACATCGGAAATTTTGGTAACGTCAGACTGATGGGTAGGGGAAATGGCTCTAATTTTTCAGTGGTTTTGAGTTTTCGGAGGGTGGGAAGAGAGGGACTTTTAAGGTATCAAAGATAATTAAAGCATTCACAGTTTCAAAGCTGCTTGCCTTACAAAACTTAAGACATTCAGATTCAGGGATACAATACTGTGTTTTACACGGGGGGGTAATATTAATTACATATACAATACAACGAAATAAAAAAGCCGACACCTCTGGGGTGGCATACTCCCTCTTTGTTGTTCATCTCATGGAGCTGCACGGAGCTTGTCTTTAGAGAGTCAAACTGAGCAGTCATGAAAATATCCACTGAGAGACTCTGGCAAAAGAAAAAAAAAAAAACTAACAAAGTAAACCAAGCAAGTCAAAAGCCATCCTCCCCTGGAAAGCCGAATGCCACGGCTCGGACTTCCACTTGCCTGCTGCTCCTCGCTGCTGCTGTCTGGCGTGTCGATAGGCTCGTCTCAGGTTTTGAGGGTTTCCTACTCACAGGCTGAAGGAAACCATCCCATGCAAGCACAGCCCAAGGGAGCCATGCCTTACACTCCTACAAAGTCTTGAATGATTAGTCCTGCCCAAACCAGGGGGTCCTTCAAACAATCCTTTTCCTCTCTATTCTGCAGAGGATCCTTTTGAAGGCCCGCCTGAAGTCATGGTTGAAAATTGTATAGATGACGGGGTTCAAGGAGCTATTGCAGTAACCGAACCAGAAGAAGAACTTGAAGAGGGTTTCGGGCACGGAGCAGCTCCTGCAGACGGCAGTCAGTGTGTAGGTGAAGAAGAAGGGGAACCAGCAGATGACAAAGACACCGATCACCACCGCCAGCACAAAGGTGAAGCGCTTCTCCCGGTTCTGCCTGCCCCTCCACCGGGACCCTTTGGTGGTCCTCTCCTCCTCCACCTTCCTGGGCAAACTGTCCCCAGGCTTAATCTGGCTCAGCTTAGTCTTGGCCTTTCCCCTTGATGGTCTCTCTGACTTCTTGGACTGGTTGTTGTCCTGGTGCTCGGAGGAGGAGGTCTCCTCCATGTCTATGCCATTGACCTCTCCCTCCTGCCCGTCGCCGCCTCCGGCCGCTTTCTCCCCGTTGAGCTGGGCTGTGGCCGGCAGGTCCTCCTTGTCGGCCAAGCCGTTCTGCTTCTTCTCGGGGCGCTCTGCCCGCTTGTTCGGCGGTACCCTGGTGCGCCTCTTGGCTATCTGATAGATGCGCACGTAGACCAGGATCATGATGAGGCAGGGGGCAAAGAAGGAGCCGATGCTAGAGGAGATGATGTACCACTTCTCGTCATTGATCTTGCACACCGCCACCCCCTGGTCTGCCTGCTGCCCGCTCTTCTTCTCGATGGAGATGAGCGGTGGGAAGGAGATGACGGCCGAGATGACCCAGACGATGAAGATGATGCACTTGATGCGGCGCGGGGTGCGCTTGAGGTTGTACTCGATGGCTTGCGTGATGGACCAGTAGCGGTCCAGGCTGATGGCACACAAATGCACGATGGAGGAGGTGCAGAAGAGCACGTCCAAGGCCAGGTAGATCTCACACCACACCTTGCCGAAGTACCAGTACCCCATCATCTCGTTCGCCAGGGAGAAGGGGATGACCAGCGTGGCCACCAGGATGTCGGCCGAGGCTAAAGACACCAGGAAGAGGTTCTGGGGCGCCTTGAGCGCCCGGCTGGTGAAGACGGCGATGATGACCAGGACGTTCCCGAAGACGGTGAAGAGCATGAGCAAGCCCGCCAGGCTGATGAGGGTGACGGTGGTGTGCAGGGGGTACGGCATGCCCCATCCCGGCCCGGCCCCGCTGTCGTTGAAGCTCCCGTTGGCCGCGGGAGGCGGGTAGCCCTCCTCCTCCCCCAGCTGCCGCTGGTACTCCATGGAGGAGAAGAAGTGGCCCCTCTCCGTGAACGGGCGCTCCCGGTTAAACATCAACCCCGGCTGCTCGGCGGCCCTCGCCCTTCGCCCCCAGCCCCAACCCGGGGGGGCTCCGCGCTCCTAGGGCGCCGCGGCCGGGGCCGGGGCCGCTCGGGGGGCGCCGGGGGGGCGCGGGGGGCCGCGGCTCATGCCGGGCGCTGCCGGCGGAGGGCGAGCGGAGCGGGGCCGGGGCTGCAGCCGGCGGCGGCTGCCGTGCTTCGCCCGCCTGCCGGCCCCTTTATAGCCCCGGATCAGGCCGGGGCTGCCGCGTCAGCCCCACGTGGGGAGGGAGCTGCCCCCGGTGCGCGCACACGGACACGGACACGCCGCGCACACGCGTGCTCCTCCCCCCCCCCCCCCAGCCCCCTGTGCTCACCCCCATCCGCACCCACCGCCCCCCGACCCTATTGTCACCCCCCCCCATCCCCAAATCCCCCCCCCCAGGGCAGCGCAGCCCCGCTCCGCACCGCTCCCCCCCCATCCGCAGCCCACCCCACGGGGGTCTCGCCCCGCTGCGGAGCCGCGGCTCCCTCCGTGGGGTGGGGACACGGGGGAAGGGGGGGGGGACACACACGGGTGGGCTGCTCCTGCCGCCACCCCCCCCCCACGGGGCTTCGTGCGCCCCCACGGGGGGGGCAGCTGCGGGCCGGTCCCGCGTGGGGGCCCCGCAGCCAACGTCCCCGCGGGGAGCCCCGGGGGGGGGGGGGGGCACCGCCGCCGCCCCTCCGTGCGCCCCCCGTGCCGTGGGGATGCTCGGGGTGGGGTGGGATGGGGGGGCCGGGGGGGCCGGGCGGCGGCGGGCAGCGCGGGGGGGCAGTGGCACCTGCTGGCCGCGGCGCCTCACTGCACGCTCCGGCCCCCGGGGCCGCGGCACCCACGGGAGCTCCCGGCCCACGGCCGAGCCCCCGCAGCCCCCCCCCCCCCCCCCGGGGCTCGTCCTCCTGCCCCTTCCCTGCCAGCTCCCCGCTCTTTCTCCCCAGCCCCTCAAGCAGGAGGGTGGGAGGGGGCTCCGGTCCCCACGCCTGCCCCACGGGGTGCCCAGGGGCTTTGCCCCGCTGCAGCAGCAGCAGCAATAAGGGACATTTCTGATCGGAAAGCAGAGGCGACGTACCTGGTGGCCCCGAGGATGCCAGCTCCCCGCACACAGCTCGCTCACCCCCCCCGGCACATGGACTCCAGCCCTGACCCTCACGGGCTCCTCGCTCTCATTTTCAGCCGGCTCTACCGCTGCTCACGCCGTGCTCCAGAGCCAGGCAGCTGGTAATTAATCGGCGCGCCGGGCGCTCGGGCCAATGAACGGATTTGCTCTGCGAGATGGAGGAAGCCCTGTCAGCTTCGTCCCCGCACCGTGCCAGTGTTATAAGCCAGGCCCAGGAGCGGCGATGCCCGGCAGACAGAGCTGGGGTGGAAAATGGGGTCTGGGAGCTGCAGAACCTCTGGGGCTAGCACAGGATGGAGAGGTAGGGGAGTGTGGGACCCACTGTGCAGCGCACCTGGGAAGGTGGCAATCCACGGGGAGTGACTTAAAACCTGTACGTTGAACCCAAAATGATGTGCATGCACCTTTCCATGCACGTTGGAGGGGTCTCCATCAGAGTGGCCGTGAGCTACAACCACTGACTTCACAACAAGGGGAAGGTGTGGGCACACAGGGTACAGGGACTCACCTGGGTATGTGGAAAGGCCAGGGAGGGGGCGAGGAGATGCTGGACGTTGGGGCCATCTTCTGCTTTCTGCTGGCCGCCGGGAGCTGCGTGCTCTGCAGGACATGGGGCGCTGCCTCCGGCAGCAGGGCTTGGTCTCCCTTGGGTGCGGGATCAGTGGGGGCTTCCAATCACCCCAGCAGAAGCCGGGGGACAGCTGGGAGCACGCTGTGCTCATCTCCAAGAGGAAACCTGGCACATCAGCACACTTTCCTTGCATCACCACCACAGCCATGCGTGTGACATCCTGGTGACATTATTGACGCTTTGGGAGCCCCAGCAGTACCCAGCGCTGCCTGCAAAGCGTCTCAGCGACGTCACATCTCCCTTCTACCTCCTCTGCAGGCCGTCCCATAGCTCTGCATGGCAGGCAGGTGGGAATGCCAGGGCCGGCGAGCACCCCTAGGATGCCCCACAGCAGCCTGCAGCTCCTACAGGATGCCGTGTTATGAGCTCATCCCGCACTTTATGGTAATTTGTAATAAAGCCTCAGCTCTCAGAGTCCTGGGATTTGCTAAGAACTGTGAATTTGTAGCCTGTGGAAGACTAGAGAAAAGCTTCGGGGGAAAGAAAAACAAAAAGTAAATAAATTTTTTATATCAATCCCCCGGCATTTGCATCCAGATGCTCAGCTTCTGAATGCGAGCTGCTAACAACGCTGGTGTGAGCGGCAAGGTCTCTGCAGCTCAAACTCCACCACCAAGTGCCTGATGAGAGGGCCCAGCACACAGCTCGTCCTCGTGCCACATGGGCTGCATCGCGTGCCGATCAGGGGATGGGAGTAGGGATGGAAACAGGATGGATTCAGACCAGTGGGGGACCAGGGGAAAAGGGCAAGCAGTAGCCACGGTGCAGAAACACTTCTGGAAGCAGCTCCGTGCGGGCTGTAGGAGGGAGCTGGAGGTCTGGGCTTCGCTTGCTCACCCTGATCTCCGTATTTCATACACATGGCAGGAAGCCCTGGTTGTGGCTGTGGGTTTTGATTGTGCTGCTGGCTTTGTCTGAATAAATCAAAACAGGGTGTTGTGCGGGGAGGTTTGCTTTAGTAACCGGGCTCTGTTGGGGGTAACGCGCTGAGAGCCCATGGCCTGGGATGCTCTGCGGTCTAACGACCAAATAGCCCCTCCTATTAGCTTCCAGAGGGACAGCTTTTCCCCATGACAAGCAAACTGCACCCAAGCCACACCAAAAAAATAGAAAAAAAAATATCAGAGAAGAGGCAAAGATCATCAGCAGGCAAACCTGGCATGGTTGGGTACATCATAGTGCCACTGCCCTGTAATACCAACGTCAGCAAATGCACCATCCATTTCCAGGGAGGCAGTGCAAGTGCTATGATTCATCTTCTTCTTCTTTAAAAAAATAATAATAATAATAAATACTTTAAAAAATCATCAGAACTGTGTCTGGTCTGGCCACCCACCCGTCTGTCCCCACCAGCTGCTCTGGGAACCCAAGCACTTGGCCCTGCGCGTGCATTCAAACCCACAGACCTCCCCTTCCCCATCCACCACTGCACTGCAGCTGTAGATTTTGCTCTTTTCCTCGACCTGACAGCGATGCCTTCCCCAGAAGCTGCGTTTTTCAATGGAGTTTATCTGGACTCAGCTGCTGGATGTACTTTCCCGAGTTATTTGAATAAACCATCGTGGAAGGGATAGCAGCGACGGCGTCCTGCGCTCGCACCTAATCCCCCGGCGAGCAGAGGGACGCTGCCGTGGTGTCGGGTGTTGGGCAGGGAGGAGAGGAGCACGCTGAATATTACCGATCCTAGCAGATCTTCCCTGCCCCGTGTCTGGCCCAAACCAGCACGAGACAGATCCTCTGTGACCACCTGCTCCTTCAGTATTTTTTTCCCACAAACAGCCTTAAAGCCCGGCTCGCGTTTCCTCATCAGCTGCACTGGGGTTGCCTGCCCTGTTTGGCAGGATTGTAGCCGCCAGGTTTGATTGCACAGCCCTAAATCAACAGCCAGGAGAAGCATTTCCGTGCTACGGCTCACAGCGCGGGGTGAGGCTGAGCGCAGGCACGGCGCCCACGTGAGCCTCCCCCAGTTACCATTTCCCCTCCTTTGTGCCGTGGTGGCCCCCGTGCCGCTAAAGGCTCACCTCAGGAGCAGGATGCACACCTCTCGGGCACCTCATGCCAGGGGTGGAGAGAGAAACAACAGTGCATGTTGTCTCTGTGGCACCTGTGGGTACGGATACAAGTTCATTCTGATCACAGGTTTTCACACAGCCTCTTTATCCAGTTCCGCCCACCAGGAATCCTCCATCCTTGCTGTGCCCTGCAGTGTGGCCACAACCAAAGGGCCGTGGGGCCAGCCCCGGCCCTCCCCCGGCCTCCCACCCCATCTGCCCACGGGATGCATCAGCCAAAATGGGCACAGAAGGGATGATGCACGAACCCGACAGACCACGAGCAGCTCCCGTAAGACCCCATACCAGGCAGCTTTCCCAGCCAGCACCGACCCATGGCCAAGGGCCCGGCTGTGGCAGGGCACCTGGGCCAGAGTTGCCTTTCCGAGGGCGGGCAGGCCCAGGCGGGCAGAGAGGAGCCGGGAGCGCAGCTGGGTGCCGCTGCCTTCCCTTGTAACCTCCCCTGAACGAAAACAATCCAGGTTCTTGCAGCTCAGCAAGTTACCTTTCATCAGCAGAGCCGGCCCGTGTTTAAAGCAAACTTGAGGCTGCCTGGCTTTAAAGCGTTTAATTTCATAACTGGGAGAGGCCAACGTCCAATTAGTCAGCTGGGAAGCCGTAACTCGTTCGCTCAAGCTGCGCACCCCGGGGCCCGACCGCATCCCTGCCCTTTTCCCTCCCTGTTCTTCACCATCTCTGTCTGAGGCCCTGACAGCGACGCTGCCTCGGGGCCAGGGCTGCAGTCAGCAAGTTTCCCTCCTTCACGGTGCCCCAGCTGAGCCGTGCCCTCACGTGCCAACCCCAAAAAGCTGCCAGCAACGTGAGTGACTGGGCACAGAGAGGGCCCGGCAGGCAGCAGCGAAGGCAGGGGCCTGCAGTGCCCACCCGGCAAGGTGTGGGTCTCACAGCAGGCTCAGGTCACCATGAAGGGGGTCTGGGTCATCCCCCCCTCTTCAATAAACAAGCAAGCTCCCACAGAAAGCTTTCTGAGGTGGCTTTCCACACACACCAGCATCAGGCAGGCTTGCGCTGCGTTTAACCCAGCTCGGCCTGTCTGAGTGAATCTGGAGTTAGAGATCAAAGGGCTTGGCGTGGCAGCAGCAGTGCTCGGAGGCCGAGCCGCATAAAGCATCCAGGGGATAATTGCCTGAAATTGCCGGGTTCCCAGAAAGCAAAGCACACTGGCGTGATTCCACGAGGAGGGAGGCCGCTGGGGAGCACAGCAAGACTCTGGGTGTTCTCACTTATTACTTACTTCACCATCTAGTGGCAAAAGCAAATAACGCTGAGAAATCATCCAGAAGCCGCAGCTGGATCTGCGAGGAGACCCCTCTGCGTGCCAGCTTCTCGCCGGTGTCCCCAGAGGTGCCTGGGAGCATGTCCCAGCAGCAGGACACATCCCAGCAGCCCTCCCCGGGCTCCCACAGCAGCAATGACGGGGAGGAGGATGCCAGAGGGCACAGGGCACTACCCAGAGCTGCTCAAGTCTCCCAGTCCTAAACCACAATGGCTGATATTTAGGCTGGCCACCACCTCAGGACCCTCCGTCCTGCCGCTGTGCCCCCAAAGAGCCCCCCTCACCCCCAGCAGCAGCCCCGACCTCCACACGGAGCCCGCCTGGCCCCAACAGCCGCAAGGGCAGCCCACCCGGTGCCAGCAAGGCCGTGGGCAATCCTCCCATCGAGGAAAGCTCGCACCTCGCTGGCAGCTGCCCCTGGTCCAACACCCTCCTTCCTGCTGGAGTGTCGGGAGCCAGGCAGGCAGGCAGGCAGGAGCATCCGACGGCCACGCGAGGGAGGCTGCTTCTCTCCAAAGCCGGGGCTCCCGTCCTGGCGCTGGTCTGCAGATGCTGCCTGTACGTGCCGCAGAGGGAAATCCATCATCGTGACTGCGGCCGTCCCCTCCTTGTCTACAGTACAATTAACCCTGTACGGATTACAAGGTACTTTTTTTTTTTTTTCTTCTGAGAGGCTCAAATTAAGTTTAAACACCAGCTTCTGATTTATTTGCTTATTCGACACTATGACCTGCTTTTCAGCAACACGCAATAGCTCTCTCCCCAGGAACCATTTATCCTATCTGGGAATACTACACCGAGGGCGGTGCTGCGTAACCAGGATAAGGCACTTAGAGGAGGCAGGCTGACACGCAGGATGCTGAGAGCAGAGGCATAATGCATCTCCGCTTGTGCTTTTTCGATTCTGGTTTTCCTTTTCCCTTGAAACACCACATGTAGCAAGGGAAATTTTCACCAGACAGAACTCACGAGCAAAACAATCCATGCCTTGCACTGAAGCACCACACAAAACCAAGCACATAACGTCAAACACAAACCTCTGCTGCTACAAAAAAACCCTCTTCCCTTTTTCCTGGGAAGTAATTTCCAGCCCTGCACAGGGCAGCGCCAGCAAATTCCCCCGCCAGGGCTCTGCCTCGGCGCTCGGACAGAGCCTGCAGCAGGTCAGCGCTCCCGGCAGCACCGGTGCCACCGCCACCTCTGCCCCTCGGGGAGCAAATGATGGGCACCGCAGCCAGGAAGAGGGAAAGGAGCGATCTCCTCTGACAGCCCCGCTGTTCAGCCCGCCAGCGTGAGTTAAACGAAGGACAGGATGGACAGGGAAGGCAGCCGTGGTGGGAAATGCCTGAGCTCCCCCACGGATGGCGAGCGTTGAACCCTCCCTGAACTCCGCTTTCCACTTGTAGAGTCCAAGCAATTTGCTGGGTCACAGCCGCCAAGAAGTGGAAATTGCCAGGCGGCACCCAAGCGTTACCGGAGGCACGGTCCCAAATGCAATCAGATGCACTGACAGGAAAGCAGAGTTACCGAAATCAGGGCTCAGCAACACCCTTTCATTTCAGCCAGGCTGGAAATAGCCCCCAAATCCTCAGAAAGGCAGCACATCGTGGATTTCAGCTGGCTATAACCGACAGCCCTGCAAAGCCGCTTTGGGGACACGTTGGCCACACAGCAGCCAGCCTGGGGTTCTCCAGCCAGCCAGGAACCGGGCTCGGGGCCGCTCAAGAGGGCTCCCAGGTCTTGGGCATCAGGCCAACCAAGTCCTCTGGAGCTGAAAACCACCACTGCTCCCCCACCACGACCCACTCCTCATTGTCCTTAAGCTGAGCTAAAGACAGCAGTGGCAAGGAGCAGTCATGGTAGCTTTAACACATACCTTAAGAAAATCTCTTCATTTATTTACATTTCTGGGGAACTAAATGTCTGTACGAAATGAAAATATCATTTTCTCATTAATATTTCACAAACGATTTAATTGTGGGAGGGCGGGGGTTTTCCCCAGAAGAAGCGATGAGTATTACTAAGTATTACACATATTTCAGAGCCCTTTCAGGGCTGCTTAGCGCTCTGTGTCACTTCAGGAACTAAGACATTCATCCTTGTTCCTGACAGGTTTGGAGCAAAGATCAGCCACAGAATTACTTAATCAAAATTCATTCCTCCCCAAGCCTCGGCACACACCCCAGGCCAAGCCATTTATCCAGTGAGTGCTCAGACATCAAAACCTTCACAGGGACTCAGGTTCGCTCCGGGACACCGCGTAAAAACCCAGCTGCACTCCATAAATCACGTGTACAAGGAGCTAGCAGAAAAGTAAACCAACGCACGGCTGAGCCAGATGCTGCAAGTCCATCTTTTATTTTCCTCCCTCCCAGCCACCTGTTCCCAAATCCTGTTTTCCTCCTGGTGTCTCCGTTCAGCAACAGCTCTAGAGAAAAGGGGGGTGTGATGGTACGAAGCAAATTCAGACGAGGATCAGGATGCACCAGCAGGTATATGGACCACAAACCACTGGGTACCCACTTTTTTCCCCCCCTCTCCCCCCCTGCCCTTCTCCACTTACTTCCACTCAGCACAGCACGGAAAGCACTGGGCCAAGACACCAGGCTTGCTGCAACAAGTGGGAAATCTGGAGAAGGAGCGATGGGAGGTGAGACGACAAGACCACAAGTGACACCGAAGAAGCTGGTAAGGTAAAAGCAAGCACTGCTGGAAAAGCCCTTCCTTTTCGTGCATGATTCTGCTGCTCTCATCCCATCCAGGCGTTTTAAAAATTTCTTGAAAAAAAATGCACTTCTGTTAAAACTATCCGGACAAAGTTTGGCCATCATTTGAGGCCCCACAACTGTAACAACACGGGACAAAAAGCAGCGACGAGGTCAAGTGAAGCAACTACCAGGTTACAGCAAATTAAGGATTCAACGTGAGTTTTAACAAAGAAATACTTTACCAACAGGAAAATTGAAGAAACAAAAAAAAAGAGATGGTGTTGTGGAAAGAGCTTTTAAAAGGGAACGATTTTTTTTCTTTCCCTTTTAAAAGGGAACAAGTGTGCAATTTTGCAGATAGCATCTTACTCAGAGCAGTGGGGTAGATTGATCTCTAAAGACTCTTAAAAGGTTTTGCAGTGGAAAAATAGTTGCAAGGCACAGTCACACAATTAACCGTGCAGCCCAGGCTGCCAGCTGCTCACTCCAATGCTCCAGATGGCTCCTCCTCTAAAACATCATCATTTGATCTTGGTAATCAAATTATCTCCCACTCTTACAAGCCTAAGTGAGGCCGGGCTTGTATGAAGAGATGATGTATTTTATTTGACTGACGGCTTGCAAAACCAAAACAAATTAGCTTTCAAGGCCCTCTGTCTCTTCTGATTGTATCCAAGCTAACCATCTCCAGCTCTTTAACACCTTTTTCTCTGGCATAGGCTGCTCTTGCCACCACCTCCAACTCAAAGCACTAGCTATAATCTATAAAGCTGCCTCGGGTCCAGGTTTCGTACGGTATTTGCACACCGTACACCTCAACGTGCACCATGTGAGTGAGGACCTGCCACTGGACAGCAGTGTTGGGAGACTCAGGGTCCAGAAGCACTTGGGGCTGGGTTAACTACACCAAAACACAACCCGTTTGTCTCACCGGGTACCCAAAACGCCGCCTGTACATTTTCGAGGCCTTAATACAGACTTTAGGACACAGGGTGCCGGGAACAGACACGCTCTTCACTTCTCACTCAGATGAAGCCCTCTTCCGAGGCCAGGCTCATCTGGGGATGTTTGTTTAAAGCATCTGAACAGAAAGTGCTCGTGGCAGGCAGGGGCCCCCTTGGGAAAATCAAAGCCAACCAGGGCAGCGTTGATCTGCAACTAAAAAAAAAAAAAAAAAGAAACTAACACTAGAAATTTCCCAATATTTTCAGAAAATGTTACGCTTGGGCTGCTTAAAATGGCCAGCTGAAATATTCAAAAGTCCTATCTTCTAAAACCATGCACTCCTGCTGGCACGAAGATAGCGTTTTAAGTTCTGGCGTTATTTAAAATCAGCACACTCGCGTAAAGTTTAACACCAATTTTGTCTCTCAAATCTAGTTGCAAGAGACAATGAAAATCAGTGTTACAGCTAATCAGAGGAAACAATTTGTTATTGCAGTGGGTGGCTTGCCTCCGAAATCTAAATCCCAATCTGGTCGGTTTGGAGTAAAATTATTCTCCACTGAAATTTAGCACTACACTTTATCCCCCACTGGGCTTCAGTTTTTCATGACAGCTGTACCTTTATTTCACAAACTAGAAGGCAAAGAACAAAATAGCCTGCTGAAAGCCATGAATTAAGGAAAAAAATGTCAGAGCAGGGCTAGAAAACTACAAAGAAAGGCAACAAGAACTACCCCAGAATGGAAGAGGTTTTGTTTGAAGATAAAAAAGGCAGAGCTCTATGACTTGAGGAAAAAAAACCCTCCCCTTTACGAAAAACCCTCAAGAATAATAAAAAGCAGATGAACAGGAAAGAGATTCTTGATAAATATCTCAGAATATAAGAACTGGGAGTCACCAAATGAAATAAGGTGGTGTGGTTTGAAACAAACAGAAGGAAGTCCTTTTTCACCCAGCACATAATCATATTGCAGAATTATTAGACACAGGATGTTGCAGAGGCCAGAAGTACAAATAGATTTAGGAGGAAAAAAAAAAAAAGAAAGAAAAAAGCACTTCTGTGAATTTACCAAATCTATCAAGGGCTACTCAATGCCACGATGCCGATGCTGCTTCCCGCATGGTGAGCCCTTCAGACTCGGCGGGTGAGCTCCGGGGCAGGGTGCCAGGGGAGCTGCAGTCCCTGCTGCTGTCCTTACACGTCTGCCACTCAGCACCATGAGATGGGCAAGGATGGTATGTGGCCAGCACCGTGGCACGGCACAGCTGCTCTCATGGTATGGCTGCAAATCCCTTAGGGTCGCCGTGTTCAGGTCGCTAGGACACCGATGCTAACAGGGATGTCCCCAGCTCAAAGACAGACCACGGGGCGGTTTGATCGCATCCACGCTACCGCAGCAAGTGCTTCAGTGCCCTCCTCAACACCGTATCTCAACTGCTGTGGCCTCTATATTAGGATTTCGAAGGATATCAGCATGTTTTTGTTTGTAGGACATGATGCAAGCCGTGACCTTCTCGAAACAGCATCTATCCTAGGGAGCTTCACAGAGCTAAAGGATAGCACTTCAGAGCTGTCAGGTCAGCTTGGAAACACTGCCTTGTACATCCCAAGTTTAAATGCAGATGACTTTCTTGCAGGCTGCACAATTCTGTACCTACTTCAAGTTTCTTGTTTTTGCTGAAATGCATTTTGCACTAAAATCTAAGGCATTCTCCCTTTCAAAGTTTTTTGTTGTTGTTTTTCTTTATGCCTTACTGTACTACAAGAAAATGAAAGCAAAATATTTTACCAACATTTGCTTTATAAAGGTGTGCAATTTACACGTCTCTTTTGAGTACAGTAGTTACTGTCAAGCAACTCTGAAGTTTCCTGTAATTGCTATACATGAAAAAACTGTATTTTACTTGAAAAAAACATCTTTTCAGGAGTGACAAGTATATAACAAGAAGGCAGTTCTTGATAATTTGGGGTACTGCAAAAGTATGACTTACATCCAGCTCGTGTTAGACTATAAATACTAGAAAACTTTCAAAAGACTCAGTGGCAGCTCATTTACAAATATACTATTTATAACGAATGCATTGATACAGAATGACTCTTATAAAAAAGCAAGGCAATCTTTTATATAGACATAACAATCAACATTACAATAATTCAGATTAAAAGTACATTTTTGTAGACTGTTTACACTCTTGTTTAGCTTGTAACCACAAAATTAGTGTGGTCTGGTATTTTTCCACAGCAAAAGTCCTGCGCAGTCCTGGTTAAGACCTAAACATCAGAATAATAAACATAATTTTCTGATCTTTGCCAGCATAAAAACAAAAACCGCTTGCAGATACTATCGTTTGTTTGTAATTGTCCTTACTGTGCCTTGAAGTTCGTGTTGGGCAAATTACTGCCAACTGCAGATCTAATTAGAAGCTATTCTGGCGTGCTAATTTGATACAACTGAGGTGTGATACTGACTATATGAAAATTCTTTGTTGTATCCAGATACGAAGACTCCCCAGCCATGAGTTTGCACTGATTCAGAAATTTAAATTAAAAAAAAAAAAAAAGCTCTGATAAAGTTTTCTAATTTTTAAATAAAAAGTACTTTTCCAACTCCCAAGATTGGAGATCTTGGGATTTCAGGTGACACAATGGGTTTAAGTGCTAACCAGCCAGCCAGTCTGAGTACTACTTTACTAAATCATGTACAAACACGACCTTCAAGAAGTCTGAACATGCACTCACACAACACCAGCAAAAGATGGACAAAATCGCAGAGAAAACCTAAAATCCAGAAGAGGCACTGAAGCAAATATTCTACAGCACGAATCTCTTTCTAAAAAGTGGGCATGAATTTAGAAGTGTCCAATAACATCTGACAAAGTGCCAATCACACAACTTTGTGACCCCACCTTTACATGCAGCACTTCCACTGCATTTTTACTAGACAAATTTGTTTAGGAAATTAAATATGGGATAGCCAGAGACATAACTTTAATAGTTTTATATTAGTTATACTAAAGGAAGTCTTTTTGCAGAGAATAATTACCAATTTTCTATTTAGCAAATTTAAATGCAAGATGTGACCAAAATGAGTCACGATAGCATTTAAAGCTTCTTTTCGTTATTTAACAAATCCCTAATCTGCTTTAGACCTCATCGAAGTTCCATAATACCGTATAGTCTATAGTACAGTAACTCAGCTTCTGTGAAGTCAAGGCGTGATTCAGGACAGTGTCTTTATAGACCATATGTATATGCACTTTTTTTTTTATGTACATAGGCAGACATACAAAATTGACATTTTGTCCATGGGCAAGCAATAAAGGTCATGATTTTCACCCCGAGTAAAGATTGTCACACTTCTCAATAACCCTTGTAAATTATTTTGAAGATAACAGTAGGGCAAGGAAGATTTAGAATATTTATTGTGAGTATCTGGGAATTGCCTGTTTCCCATCCTTATTTGAAAGGAGCCCTAAAGAGTTCATTTCACCACCTTGTCTACGCTTTCATACACATATAGATACACATATACATGTATGTATGTATGTATACATACACTTGTCAGGAGGAAGTTATTTCCATTCATACTTTAATTGATCAGGCCCAACAAAATACTTAAATGTTTATAAACCAGCATGTGTCCAACTGAATGTCATCAGGCATTAAATACAATTTAGAAACTGCACCAGTTAACAGTCCAGCATCCTGACAAATGCAGAAGTCTTATGTCAGGATATAAGACCGGTTTGAGTGGTCAAAACAGCTGGATTTATATGGATCTGTGAATAGATCTGGATATAAATCCCCGTATGTGCATATAGAGATCTATATGCACATACTCCTAAGCCATGCCACACATTTAATACCTAAACTTTAGGCTACTTTTAAGAACTTCATTTTTTTCTGACTTAATTTCTCTTGTACCAGAACTTCTCTCACACTGCTTTTATTCAAATCTCTCTTGAGACACTGAAAAAATAAGCACTCACCTCAGAATGTATAAAATTAAACTTCTAAAACAGGGTTCAGGATTATCTGGCACTGCAACAACCATACTAGTACAAAGATAGTTTGAAAAAATATCCTGTTTTTAATATAGTAATGAATTAAAACATAGCTTTATTTATTCCTATAAGTGTAATGAAAAGAATACTTTGTTTTTAAGCGAGTGTAACGAGCGCTATTTTGGTAGCCAACTTCTCCACAAGAACTTATGTGAGAGAGGGTCAGCTCCAATCATACAGTCATTAACCGTGTACCTTAACAAGGTGAATAATCAACATATTTACAAACTAAACAAATTAAATCCCGTCAGCTCTTCTAAAAATGGGATTGAGAAGCAGACAGGGAATGAGACCAAGATGCTTTAAAACACAAGGGGTCGCCACTTTAGTTTTAAGGAACCATATTACCCAAACCAGTTTCCCCTAGTGACCTGAGGGCACAAATACGGGTTTAGCAGTATATTCAATAATTAGATTACAGTCTTGAAAATATGCACTTCAGCATCTTCATATTTTAACACCTTAATGCTGAGAAAGATTAACTTCAGGCAGAACCGTAAGAAAACAGCCTTTTATAAACTTAAGTCTAAACTGAAAAGCTACAGTAGATGTAAAAAAAAAGGGGGGGGGGGGAGGGGGCAGAGAGAGAACGTGTGAGAAAGAAAAAAAATTATTTAGTAAAATCCAGTGACATCTACAATAGTTTTACAGCATGTTTAAGCCCTCTAAGGTTTTATATCTCCACCTGCCTTCCATTTAAAACTTACTCCTTGTTAATGAAAAGATGTAAGACAAAACAGAATGCAATGCCAAAAAAAAAAAATAGATCAAGGCAATATACATAAGTAAGCATGCCTGAAAGCCAGAAATAACATTCCCCAAGTTTCTGCATGTGAAATAGATTTCTCATGGCATCGGCTGATTTTATTTTGTTCAAAAGATACAGTCCTCTAAGCCACGCTACCCCAGCAGCAACTCCAATGATTACAGACTGGACAGCTCTTCAGTAAACGTGGAATGCAACCGCCTCAAGCTCCTGCCCTCCTGGAAAAGGACAACCGGCCCTGCAAGTGCAGCAATAGTGTATATTTCCCTGAAGCATCTTCTGCCTTTTGAGCAACCAAGAAAGTCGTGATAAAACTGAATGTCCACTACTTACAGTGTTTCTCTTGAGCTATCAACGTCTATGCACAAATGAAAAAGGTGCCTCTTTTTTAATAGATCAGTTTAATACTGAAACAGATAGGATGAAGTTAAAAAAGAATAATCAAGATACTGAACTGAATATTTTGAAGCAAGTGCCCCAGCTGTGGGGAAAAGTGCATTTAGTTCAGCAGCAAAACAGCACAGTGTGAAGATATTGTGCTTGGACACAGAAGTTCCATAATGGAAGGAGGTACAAGGCAAGTCAAGATATAAAACCATAGTACATTGTTAACCAACCTTAAAACTTACATATATTGCAGTGTTTAAAAGTAAGACACATTCATTTATTGTACAAGGACTAGAAGGAATCCTCAAAATTGCCCGTTGTAGTTTATGACTCAACATTGTAATAAAAATGTACATATATATTATTTCCTTGCCACTTAACTGTTCTGTTAGACCTCACGGAATCGTTACTTCACAACATGAAAACCGCTCTTCACTGAGGATACTCAATGATTTTACCAATCTGAAAAGGTTTACTTGTGCTAGAAAAGACCAACTGCAAAAGGCTCAGTTCAGATATGTTATGCCTGCAACTGATAACTCAGGGAAGCAAGACTTAGAATTCAAGCTTTTTTTTTTTCTTCCTTTTCTTTTTGTTTTGACTGCATCCTTTTCACCTGCCAGTTGTTCTGATGAGAATATGTCTTTAGTATACAAACCAGTTGATAAAAATTCATCAGCAGAGGCATATAAATT
Organism: Anser anser; assembly: GCF_964211835.1. NCBI lineage: Eukaryota > Metazoa > Chordata > Aves > Anseriformes > Anatidae > Anser > Anser anser. Next base: position 31,241,230 of record NC_139727.1, on the reverse strand, counting down.
CTAGATATGATTGATTAAAACAGAGCAAATCAAAATAAAACAAAATCCAGTGATTTACTCTGACTGTAAACAATATAAAAACACCATTTGCTTCAAATTTCAAAATAAGTTAAAAGAAAATCCCAACCTCAGGACACATGACCCTTTCAGGCTTTGACACAAAAAAAAGAGGGAGTAAAACAGAAAAGTTCATTATATAAAGGTTACATGTTTCTCTTAACTGAAAGTAAATCTAAGCAAAACTATTTTTGTCCCTTAAATTTGAGTTCATTGGCAATTGCTTTAAATGAAATGGCATTTCCAGATTACTCAGACATCCATCCATCAAATTCAGCAAAGAAAACTTAGACAAGCATTTTTACAGAATAAAAAAAATCTAAATGGCTATGATTCCTCTATTAGCAGAAACACATAATGCAGTCTTAAATTCGCCTTTTTATATTATTTATATATTTATATATATATAATATAATATAAACCACATATATTATATTATATTATATATACATATGCAGACAATTACAACATTAATGCAGTTTGTATTTTGTACAGTGTATTGGACAATCCGATTAGCATCAGACCATGGCACGGTATGGTCCCTGCATTTTTAGGAACTGAATGATGAAGGAGGGTCCTCCTGCAACAATCTGAGGTGGAAGGTGGCTGAGCGGGCAGTTCTCAATACTCATTATTGACAGTTTGCTGCAAAGAGCCAGCTCAAAGGGAAGGCTGTGCAGATTGGGGTTGTCATTCAAATACAGTTCTTCCAGATTCTCCAGTGTACCTGGTTAAAATAAAATAATACAAAGAGGTATGGTTTGGTTCATGCAGTTTTTAACTTTTAGACAGGAGCTCTTAGTCCACTTGGAGACCCTTCGCAATATAAAATCTAGAGTCAGTTTCTCAGCTAAACTTCTAAACTGCAAGTTTTTTTTTCACCATTATCTAAACCGGAGCCACACCTACATTAGTTTTCCCATGAAAATACTGATTACAACATCTCCCTCAGAGAGCAACTGAGAATACACAGAATAAAACAACTGACAGAGATTTCACCTTCACTGTCCAGCTTAGCACTTTGAAATTGCAGTCAACGTTGAATAACTAAAATTAGAAGGGCCTAGAAACTACTCCTGCTCATGGTATCTATTATCTCTAATAAAATATCTATACCCTACCTTTTACACAACCTATTTATTACAGACCTGAAGCGGTAACTGTAATGTGTCACAGGAATATATACTTTTGAAATACACTCGAAACATACAAGTCCTCCTTACAACACGCCCCACCTTCCCATCTTTCATACCATACACTTCTTCTATAATCTAACAAACTATTTCATTCCCCTTGAGAGAAAGAGTAGCAGCCAGGGCAGGATGTCTCAAGTAAACAGAAAGAATAATTCTATTTCTCCCCTACTTTCTGTAGATCTCCTTGCTTAATTTTCTTATCTCCTCAAGGTGAAATACAGCATGATGCATTACAAACGGAAGTGTGTGCAGAGGAACTACCATCAGAAACGTTTGCTTCAGCTGTCTATACCTTACACAGGCACAAGGCTTTTACCTACACCATGGAATTAGAATAGGACTTGTGTATTTTCTAACACTGACCTCTTTCCAAGAAAAAGAATAGTTTTATGAGGTGATCAATAGCATGCAGCTTGTGGAAGAATTTGAGGATAAATGGCATCTCACCATTTCAAGTTAGCGTGCATTTGGCAGCTGTCTGCAGAACAACTCAAAAAAGCTAGACCATTCATTTCACTACAGCTTGCTGAGGCGAGATAAGTATCATACACTTATAGTGCTTTTTCAGTGGCACATCTTTCACATCAGGTTGTGTATACTGGAAGTTTCGCATGAATTTTGTAGCTCTACTTGTGAGCACAGTAGATGCCTATCTTCTGTGTCAGTAACTACTTTTGCTCAGCCACACCGCATAAAACTATCAAAAAAAATAGGTCTTACCAATTTCCTCAGGAAGGTGTGTGAGAAGATTCTCTCCAAGCCCAAGGTGCGTTAGATTGGTAAGGTGACCAATACCTCTTGGAAGGGTGGTCAACTGATTATTAGTCAGAACCAATTTCTAAGGAAAAAACACATTTTTAAAAGTTAACTTGTGCCTTAAAATAACAGCAAAAAACAAGATACATGGCTGATAACATGGTGGTTTCTATCTCCAGCATTTGAACAAAAAATTTCTACATCTCAACATTTCAGAACTCTACTAGGCATCACTAAACATAACAAAAATATAACAGTACTTAATATTAAAACACGCACTTCCCATCCTAAACATAAAAGCTTTCATGAACATGACTGAAACCACAGAAGCTATTCCCGTTGTAGTATCGTACTCACGGCGCACCACAGTAAAACTCTTTAAAATTTGTTTGTTCAAAATCAGCTGATGAATCTGGGGAAGAACTAGTGGGGACAGATTGGGGAGGAAGTTGTGAAAGATTCTTAACTTTTGGTTCTATATCCATCCAGAATAGTTTCCCTCACCAAACTAGCTGTAATTAAAACAGTATGGTGTAAAAAGAGGATATAAGATGTTTATCTCTGCCAATTATTGTTTCACCTGCAGATCCTTGAGGTAAGCTATTTCATTTGGCAAGGATTCCAGTTTGTTTTCCTCTAGATCCAACTCTCGGAGTTTCCGTAGATTTCCAATTCCATGGGGAAGTTTTTTTAGGAGATTGTTTGACAATATAAGAACCTTCAAAAAAAAAGAATTTCAGCAATGCAATAAGCAAACAACAAGACAGGCTATGTTATAAGATAATAAGACAGGATTCAAGTAATGAAGTCCAAGATTCAGACAAAATTATGGAAGCAAACTGAAAAAACTAAAAAACCCAAATCAGTGATTACTTTAAAAAAGTCTGTAAATGGTACAAATCCATAGATCAATGGCAGAATTATTTCAAATATTATTTTACAGAATAACAATAAATGTAAACCAAAACCAGAGAACATTTATTTCTGCAAAGAAAGAAAAACTATTTTTTCATGGGCTTCCCTATCATTTTGTAATCCTTCCTCATAGCTATCCTCAAACTCATATTTTACATTATTTGCTGTGTTTACAAGGTCCGCCTTGAAAAGCTGAGTACTTTCTTTTCTCCCCATGTCCTTTTGAGTAGGAGTAGCAGCAAGTGAACGTACAGATCGGAGCACCTAAGCAGAACACTGTGTAGATATCCATTGGCTTTCTAAAATGGTCTCCTACCACACACTCACCCCTACTAGAGTATTATCTTCTCATGTTTCTCCTTCTTTCTAAACTGAATTATAAATATCCTACGTTCAGCAAATGTATCCTCATTTGCAATGTCAACTAACAGAGTTATTCATTGAGCCACAAGTTATACTAGTCAACCATTTTGCTTCAGACAAGCCTAACAGTCCTTAGAAACAATCAAGCCTCACAATAACACAGTGAGCAGTAAGGTAATCACTGATTAAACAATGCTATTATCTAGTTATTTAACACGGCAGGCGAAAACAAAAGTGTGGAAGAGCACCCAGTGCAGAGGCTCATCCCTGCTAGGCTGGACAGTTTCAAATGCCAAGGTTCAACAATCTCACTCTCACTAGCTTCGTGGAGCCTGGAAACACTGAAGGCAGAAACAGAATCAAAAACAAGGATAAAATCAAAAGTGAAAAATCAAAATGAATAAAAGCCAAAAATTTAGCATTGGAACAAGCAATATTACAGTGGCCTTCCTTTATGTGTTAAGATACACAACGGTAAGAATAATAACGCTCTAATCGCATATCCAGAAACAAAGGCAGGAACAGAAAATATTACCTACACACACGGCAGCTGACTTAGCACTGCTGTGGGAACCTTCACTTTTGTGTAAACACTGCCCAAATAGCTCTTTGTATTTGATTCTTTAATTACAGAGAAAGATAGCACTAATGGTTTTGTGGACTGCGCAGCTTCCTAGCTTCGGCAGCTAGCAGACCACCCACAAATCCAGCTGTCAGAGATTACCAGCTTCCCAGTCCAATCAGCCCAAGCCTTAACTTAAAGAAAACTGGGCTGCTAAAGTGCTATAGCTCTGCCGTATCAACTTTGCCTCAGGCTAAACAAATGATTAATTATTCAGAGCAGCAGCCACACTGAAAACTTGCAATTTCAAATATACTGTTTGCTGTTGCATTTTAAGAGACTTTTCCCATTGGCTCACAGAGGTTGCGAAGTCCCCTAATAACATGTCAGAGCTGCCCCAACAAGCACCTCTATTCTTATGTCCCTCCAAGACAATTAAGTTTGACCATCTCTGCTGATGGTACCTTGAGAAACACGTATAGGGGACAAGACAGGTGTAGTTCATGATTTCCGTCTACAGAGCTCTTACCCCTTCAGGCCTGAGGAGAATTCCCACCTGGCTGCTTACAAGGTTCACAGGGCTATGTTCAAGATGCTTCTGACTAAAGACCATTTCATTGTGTTTTTCTGATCCCCTCTGTTTCCATGCTGGTGCCTCCAAGAATTAAAACTGAGTTCAGAGCCATTTAATTTCCAGCAATAACTTTCCTGTTGAAAACTTTTCTTTCTATATAATTAAAAATACGTATGCAATAACCCTTTGTCCACATTCATCTACAGTCTGAAGAAGTTCACGACAACCATAAAGAGATCAAATCTATTTAAATGCCATACCTACACGCATTCGTTTGGCCTTATTTGACCCCAAATAACATTACCTATACCTGGAGTAGAAAATGCTTATTTGCAGGGATTGAAGTAGCTCTTCATTTATACTCTTCTCACCTCAAGAGAAACAAGCCCAGACACATCCTCAGGGATTTTTGTGAGCTGGTTAGTCGCTAAGTTCAGTTCTACCATACTAGTCCAAGTTCCAAAGTCCAGCGGGAGAGAGGTCAGCTGATTGTCCTGTGATTTAACATACCAAACATTTAGGGTCTGCATTTGCAAGATGTCAACAAGGCATCTGAGAGATTAAACAAACATTATGGCTTATAAAATACTTCACAACAAAATAGTAGATAATTAAATCAGAAGAATAAAAAGGTGACAACTCCCTCCCCCTTTTTTTTTTTAATTCCTCAACATAAACAAACATAATAAGCAGTCCCAACCTATAGTTACAATCTACAGTTGATTCTATGTTACTAACATGAAGTCAAGTGTTAAAATCAGAAGTATGTATTTCCCAAGATCGCACGTCCCAGTAGTTAAAACATTTTTCCCTTTCATTGCTGAATACAATGGAGAGAAAAAAAGGACGGAGAATTCACCATAACTTGCAAAGTTGCTATCAGCAATGCTGAAATACTAAAAATATATAGAGTTTGATTAAAAAAATAATAATAATAAAACTCCACCACCTCTTCCAACCATTTAACAAAAAAAAAAAAAAGGTGAGGTAGTTACAAAACAACGAAAGCAAAGACATTACTCAAGGCTCTGACTACGTGGCTGTGCGAGCTGGGACACAGGGAACAGCCAGCAGTGCTCCATAGCTCAGTCTGAAATCAACAGATACACATGGTTTAGGAGAGGTGGGGAAGAAAAAATAAGAAAAAATAAGAAAAAAACAATAGAAATATACCTTAATGGCCCAGAGTAAAATAATCTGAAATTAATCTAAACATCCTACCACTCAAAATGCTCCTATGATTTAGATCAGACACCATAAATTAAAAAAAAAAGTCAAAGTCCTGGTAAACATGCAAAGTTACAGATGGATACGTGCTACAAAAAACAGTATAATGAAAACTGAGAATGCATGTGTGCCAACATATTTCTAAGATAGTTGCTGAGCTTAATTTCTGCTGAAACTTTTTTTTTTTTAAATAATTTGTTTCAAGAACTTAAACCCATTTATTGAAAAATTTCATCTCTATTCCCTGGTTCTCTTCACTCTCTGTTCTCTATGTGTTCACAGCACAGATTTAAAGGTCCTTTTTCCTGCATGTTCTGAAACTACTGCAAACATCCTCCAAACTTAGGTTTTAAAAGAAAACATCTTAAAAACATTACATAATTTTGTTTTACATAAGTTGCAATACATGCTCACATCTTATTTGATGATTAGAAAACTTTGCAGCCCACTTTGTTACTGTTCAGACTCCAGCAAATGTGACAAAAGATTAACTACCAAAAATACAGACAATTCAATAACATTTTGACAGTACATTTTTAAACCAATCCAGAATGGTTTCAATGTCTAACAGCAGCAGTGCCCACTTGAGCATGATAAATTCATTCCTTATATCGTTAGGCTTGCCAGAATTCAGGGAATAGGGAACAGTGCTCCTCATTGATTTTACAAACAGCAGCATGTTTCTGTGCCTCACCTTCATGTTCAGCTTACTTAATACTTTAGCTCTAGAGAAAATTCCAAAGGGGATTTTATTGATGCGGTTGTGCTCCATATTGAGAGAGTAGATTGTGGAGAACTGGGACGGGCCACCCACAGGATAGGACTGGAAGCAGTTCCTGGCCAGCGTTAAACTAGTCAGTTTGACAAGGCTGGATAAAAGACCCTGCAGAGAGAAGAAAACCACCCGGGAACTTAGGACAGATTTATTTGAATACAGCTCTTTTCCTTCACGGGTCTAATTAGAAATGCTTCCCCCCAAAGTCTATCCCCCAAATACATGTTGCAACACACAGAGCAGGGTTAAATTTGATAAAACTTCCATCAACAGCAATCTCCCCTCACAGTCATCAACCTTTACGTTATTTCCCGTTTTCCTTATACACTGGTATATACAAAAAAGCAAAGACGCCACATTTGAAAGCACAAGTTGAGTAGGTTTTGCAACTCTTTTATCCTCAGAAAGGAATTTTTCAATCACACCTTGCTACCACTTGGGCAGCTCTGAAGCCCAGGCGGCAGGCCCAGCCAGCAGCATGCCCCCATCGGACGTCCTGGCTCTGGGGGATGCACAGCCCACGGCGCTGAGCTGCAGATCGCTTAGCTCTGAGCTCTGCTCACAACTCAGAGCGAGGCCCAGAGATGTACCAACTGCACACACTGCTCTTCAAACAGGTATTAGATACCTCCTTTGGAAATTGCTTTGAAAATCCCCTTTTTTTTTTTTCTCCTATTTCCAAAATATTCCTAAATAGTTATCACTCCACCTTTCTCTTCATCCCTCTTCAGAAAGGAAAAGCTAAACTGGAGCTAACCAGGTGGCAATGGTTGCCCGTTGAGTGCACAGCCTCATCGTACCCCTCCTCACCAGCTAAGCTGACTCCGAAATCTCAGCAGCACGAACCGTAGGGTTTACCGTTAGTTACGTGCCAAGCACGTTGCTGGAACCACGGGGATAAATAATGAGAGCTAAATTACTGCTGAAAGCGTCACCTTTGCTTATTACCATGCCAACTTGAATTCAGCCCTATATGCTTAAGTATTGCAGGAATTGGAGATTTATGTGTGGCATTACGTACCATAAATAATGCAACATCTGCAATCAGGAAAGAGCCGTAACAAGATAAAGATTCCGACCGTACTTCTAGTGTCAGTCTTTCCGGATGGCGATTACAGTGCTACATGCACTGTAAAACTTTAAGAACATGGTTTTGCTGCTTTCACCAGGAAAGCTTTGGTCAGTTTTCTCTTCTAAACTCTTTACTAACATTGCTGTAAGTAAAACGGGATTAAATAGGGAATTGTCTACATGTCATGGCTAAAATTTTTAAGCATCAAAATACAATTCTGGGGGCATCTCAGTAAGCATCATTAAAGCAGGTTTCCCCCTGAAGACAAAATAATGGATCTATAAATCAGTATTAGTCATTAAAACCTTATCATTTACTAATACAACCTCTGAGTAGGAAATACTGCTTCTAGCTATACTTTACTTAACTGATACTCTTTGTCCTAGGGTTAGGCAGTCCCTGAGCTCTGTTACAGAAACACTTTATGGCTTCAAATGCATCTTGGCATTTCCTAAAGCCATTTTTTCAAGTCTGCATCCATACAAAAAATATTAAAAATGTTAGCTAATATACTCTAATAGCCTAGAGTAATTAAACACATTTGAAGGGAAGCAAGAGAGCTTTGGCAGTACAAAAAGAGCAATGCTCTTATGTCTGTGAAAACTGTGGCAGTGCTGCCTTCTCCCAACCCACCCTTTTAAGATAAAATATTTATTAGGCATTGTGTCAGCAGCCTCAGCTATGTTTTGAAATTCCAAAGTTTCTTCAACAAATACAGTTCTTTGTATTATAGCAAGGAATGCTTTATTTTAAGCTGATTACATTATAAATGATACACTTCTGCAAGGTAGCTGCTGAGGTGGTAACAAATTATTGGCAAATACATGAAGAAGTCAGCACAGTCTCAAATAGTTTTGTATTAGGACTGAACATATTTTAAAAACAAGCAATCATCTTCACATTATCTTTTTGTAATTACACCATAGTTGCTTTTATAATATGTCTGGGTGGGAAGGGCTAGCTTAGTTCTCATTTTAAAAGCAGCCTGGTGGCTTTCACTCAATGGCATTTCCTTAAATGATAGTTTTATCCAAACATTTATTAAATTCTTTGTCTTCAGTCTATCATTGCTGAGTTTAAAAATTTATCTGAAAGAAAAAGGTCACGACATTTTGTTACTATGAATACTTTGCTAACTCCAAATTTAACTATAAATGCATTTATTTTTTTCTTGTATGTATAGTTTTATATACCTCTTTGATGCTAGTGATTTATAGAAATCTCTCTTTTTTTCAGCTTAGGAAAGCAGTTTGGACCACCATTAAAACAGAATAGAATGTAAACTCAAGGCTTTGTCTTGCAGCTTTGATCTCCAAACAATTCTAAATCAATGGAAGAAACATCCAAAATAAGAATAAATCACATCAGATTTTTTTCTGTTGTCCAAGCAATTCTGCCCAGGCACTAATGCTTCAATTCAAACGTTTTCTCTAAATGTTTACTAGCACCAAAAGCATGCAGTCGAGCATCTTACAATCTGCTGCCCTGAGAAATCAGTCTCAAGAAATTATGAAAAGAAAAAAAAAAAATAGGATGAAATGTATAACCCAGCAGTATAAATAGTTTGAAAGTATGCAGACACCAAAACTGTATTGAAAAAACGGTCTGTAACCAACTACCACACCTATCCAGGACTGTGAAACTGAAGGCCAATGAGGCGAGTTTCAGGGAATTTCTGAGAAGGAGTACAGACAAATATAAAGATGCACTGGGGACTAGGACTTGTGTCTCCACCTCAGCGTTAACAAAGCACTCCATTCAGGAAATGTGTTGCTTGAAGAGACTGAAAAGGTGACTCCAGAACTTCTAACAATGAACTTTTTCTTTGCTCCCACACTAAGCTTGTAGCAAGAGACCAGGGTAAAACAACCAAGTGCAACAACTATGAAAAGAAAAGCATGAAAACCGATTCTCTTCCCTGTTCTGTGATCCTTGCAGAGTTGCTGGAAACTGAAACATTATGCAAATTTTTTTTTTTTTTTTTGTAACTTATGAAAGGTGCATCAATGAGTAGCTGGATGATACCCCACCAGTGCCAACAGCATATGGTTTTCCATGTTAAAATGAGAATGCTAAAGCCAAGTAAGTAGCTGTAAGCACACTTCATTCACTCTCTTAAAGGTCATTCTTGCCTCAATTCGGGATAGTTATCCTTTTTTCTTTTTTTCTACTTCTACTTCTTCCACGAAACACCTTATACGGCTCAAATGATGGGAACCCGGGCTCCTTAGTTAAGGTTTCCTGAAGAGACTCAGGACAGCCAATTTAACCACATGTACTGCTCCTACTCTTGACGGAAGTTGTGTGACATAGGCATATCTAACTACTATAGAAGAACTTAATACGTACAGAATTGCAGTATTTCATGTTACACATGTAGATTAAAACAAAGGGTATTCCTCAGAGTTGCGAGGCAAAACGAAATGATTTGACATGTTCCAAATCCTCTACAAAACAAAGATGCCTTACAACGTATTCCCTCCCAAACCCACTCCCCTCTAACTCTCACCTCTGGCAAAGTAGAAATGTTGTTGTTCTCCAGATTCAGTTCATCAAGTTCACTGCATTTTGCTAAAGACTTCGGAATTGCTGACAGCCTATTGTACCTCAGGCCAAGACGACTTAGACTGGACAGATTTCCTAGAGGGAGGAAACAGTTATTAATACATCATTATATTAACACCAAGGAACAGAAAACGGTTTGACTTCTGATTCTTCTGTAGTCTCACACTTTACACTTCAAACTTTTCATAGGGTGAAATGGAGCTGTCATCCCCAAACAGGACATTCATAGCTTACCGTGCTTTCCAATGCTGACATCAACAATGCAGGAGAAGTAATTGTACATGCCGCACGTTATTCTTAACTTGTACATGATACAGTAAGCAAGGAAAGGAAAGCCTACATCCTGTTGCAGAAGTATTCCATCCTGATCTTTCTACCAAAGAACTCTGTCATTTTCAATATCCCCAAAATAACTTCTGTTTTTCAAAAAAATTTACACACAGCATCACTGAATGCCATGACTCATATTACCAGAATTTGGGCATACTTCACACAGCTTAGGTTCTGGCAAAACAATTTCCTCTACAGGGGGCGAAGGGTTGTGGGGGAAAACCACACAACACCAAGACTTTACTATCCTCCAAAAGCAACACAGTCTTAAAAAGTGATGATGGGGAAAAAAAAAAAAAAGTCTTCCAAGTTTTTCAAATGATACTGAGGGAAAAGTCTGGGAGAAGTCCGCAAAAATCTGGACAATAGTGCTTTAAAAATATTTCCCAATATTGCCAGGCTGACAGTCCCAGCTGATCTGTATTTCTGTCTAAAGAAAAAACCTTGAGAAGCTTGCATCTTGAAAATTTCCTATGTGAAGATCCCTTTAGCTCCAACCTTTAACAGATAACAAGCACTCAAGGCCAAAATCAAGTGCTTAAGGATGTCTTTGACCTATACAGTCCTGGGGCATTTGGTACTCTCCTGCAGGTAATAAGGCACGGAACTTCTCTAAGAAGTCATCTGACAAATAGTATACAGAACAGTGCAAAGCCTTCTGTCTCATCCATGTGTTTAGAAAGCATGTTTGTGCACATGTATGTTTCAGCATCAGAAGCTTATGAACAAATTCACACGCTTAGTCTTTGCAAAACATTCACTATTTTAGACTGTTTCACATTTTGACAACCACTCGTGGGACAACCTATTTCTTCTGCATATTGAAGTACCAGAAAGATACACTATAAAAGGAAGAGAAGATTCAATTGTAGCAAGAATAACCAAAATATTTTTAAAATACAAATAAAAAATGAAGGGAGCCTTATACGTATAGTCTGAGCGATTACTCATGCACTGAAGGATATAATAATGTCTACATATATGAACTTCTACAAAGGTTATCAGAACACAGCAAATGAAGAAGCAAATTAGTGTATGAAATGTGCTTGGAAGCAAGAGATGAATCTAAAAAAGAAATGGAGAATGAAAATTAATAGGAATAGCATAATGAAATTCACTAGACAGAGGAAAAGTCTGAGCAAAGGAAATGGCAAAATACCTCTTCCTTGAACTCCTCTGGACTGGTCAAAATATACTGTAAGAATTGACCCTAAATCATTGAGCAGCTAGACTGGGAGCGTACCTAACAAAAACTGAAAACTGGAAATGCTGAATGATTCACTGTAGTTACTAAAAAGGAGATTCATAAGAACAGTGAGAGGCAAAAGTCCAAAAAAGCCTTCCATAGAAAAAAATTTCCAGGTCTTACAAATCAAGAAAAAAAAGATGACAAATTTTTCAGTGTGTTATCTACTGTCTAGCTAACAAGCTTAGCAACAAATTTCACTTGGTATTGTCAATAACGAAACAAAAGTTTAAACAACAGGTAGCCACCTGGAGCTGCTTAACTAACACCATCTCCCACTGGGATTTTTATAAGTGCTTTCTTTCTGAGCAAGTCTACAGTTTACTTTGACAGAAGCAGCGAAATAAGTCTTCCCCCTTAACCAAAAAAGGCATTCAAAATCCAGGGCTACCAATATTGCTCTCTGATGCACAAATTGTCATATTTTGGTTTTAAATCCTACAGCACATATACACACACAAAGCAGAATACTTAAGACCTGCTTTGAACCTACAATCCACTAGTATCAAAATGCGCATTCATGGGCAAAGCATGAAAAGCATTTCATGCCATACTCAGCAAGATCCGTCCATACAGGACACCGGCCTCGCTCCACAAGATGCGCATCCTATTGCAAAGCACCACGATCATTAGGATTCGCTGCTCTACGATGAACAAAGCACACCCTGATTGTGTTTCTCTGAATTAGTATTTAACATTACTTACAAAACAAGCGATAAACTTTACACAACATGAGATACTAATTTATTTTTTTCCACTACTTAAACCTTGAGCTGGATGCTGATCTTGATTTTTCGGGCACTCTCAAGGAGAACAAAGAGGGCCCGGCTCGAGCAGACAGCGTGATGCCAACTGTTGCTTAGCAATACAACGTCGCTGCGCCGATTCCAGATTGCGAGCACAGGTTGGATGGCTATGGCTCCATTCCCACCAGCAACGTGGCATTTGAGAAAAACAAAACAAGGCAGCTGTTACAGAGAGTCAAATTATGCCTTAATTTTCCAGGAGAGAATGATACACATTGGTTGTCTTCATAGCGTTGTCAGAAAGGAGGCATAAGTAGCAGCTTTCAATACAATTTTTATCATGAATAGTATTTCTCAAATAAACTTTTGTTTTCTCTTTTGCAGAAATCTTTCTCCTCCACAGGAAAGGCATACCACAGGAAAAGCAGAACACACATCCTACGTGTCCTACCTTTTCGTGACTGTTTTACACAGCACAGCAATAATATGGTTAGTTCTTCCTGGGAACGGCAACACAAGCAGCATGATTTCAGCTGGAGCTTCACCTCCAGCGCCTCTCCTGCTCCTGGAAAGGCTGTCCTGCACCCACCGACCCAGTCAGCACAGGCCACCTTCTGATTTCAAGCCAGTTTTATGGCCAACTCATCGCCATTTTGTCTTGTGTCAACAAGACTCGGGTATCTTTTCATCCTCTTCAGTGTTCGTATTCATGCCTCACTGTGAACGTATCATAGTCGGCAGCCCCGATTGGCTTTTATTTTGGTAAGATTTGGCATGTCCAGCATAGTCTTCTCTTCACAGAACAGGATGATCCTTATAGCTCTTCCCTCTGCTCAAGATGTTAAAAATTCTCCCTGTGCTTTTTTTTTTTCCCCCAAAAGGCAAGCCTGCATTCTTCAAAACGAGGGTAGATTTATTTATTTATTTATTTATGCGTGTGTGTGCCATCAGGAAGTTTTGTCTCCAGACGTTTGCTTTTGCTGCCCAGAGCCGCAGCGATACCGCCAACCGGCAGCTGTCAGGGGGGGCCCGGAGGAGGCAGGGCCGAAGGCCCGCAGGCCCCGCAGCACAGCCTGCTGCCATCTTCCTCACCCCGCTCCCCAGCCACCTCACCTTCCCCGTGCTCCCCTACCTCTTCTCCAGTTTAGCTACCGGTTTGTGATATGGCACCACATTAAGCCCTCAACTGGCATGCTGTCAGGCCGAATCTACCGTGCCAGAAGTGAGGCGCGGAAGGTACCAGCTGATCACGATCAGTTCGGGCAGTCAGACAATCAGGATCATCTGCGGCTGTACTTTTGTCACCGAAACCATACCGCTGTGGTTCCTCTCCAACAGCCCCTTGCAGGCAGGGTGACTCAGAAAACGCAGCACTAAGTGTTCACGAATGTGACAGTTTGATAACCACAACTGAAAAGCAGCTACTGGCAGAAAAAGCAACAACTAAAAACCCTTCCAAGAGTTTTTCTTAGGAAGCCCATTCCAAAAAAAGAGCTCATAAACTCAATCACCCCGTTCACAGGTAATTCTCAACATCATACTAAAGCCGACCTAAGCCCTGAACTCACACCAGGCACAAGGAAGTCACTGTACAATTGTCTTAGCTCAACCATTTGCATGAACAGTCACTCTTAGGAGTCACTTTTCACACAGCCACCTTTGTAGCAATTGCTTCAGACACATTTTATTACAGGCAAGACGTACTGACACCCATCAGCAGGCTTCACCTCGCCCGGCGTGACACCCATCTCGCTGCACTCAGTTCTGAAGCGCCCTGAGCGCAGAACTCCCCGTCACCTCGCTGCGGAGAATACGGGTCTCTCTTAATTTACACAGAAATTAATTAAAAGTCACTTGGAAGCACGTAAATCTAAAACTATTAAATTAAATCCTGCTATTACAAATGGGACTCTAGTTTAAATTAAATTCTTTATCAAAGATACCTCACAAACGTTAAAGAAAAAAACCCAGTGCAAAAGAAGGGAAGACTGAAATAAAGCGGAAAACCATGCTCACCTAAACACGCTTTTTAGAAAGACCACTTGAAGCAGTTCTCTAATTAGGAGCAACATCTCTTCCTTGAATATGTCAAAATCAAGAGAAATGGGATCCAAAGCATTAAATAATAGAAATAAATCCAAATTCCTATTTCAAAGTCTTACCAGCACCATCTAAAGGGGGTGACAAATGTTCTTTTTTCTGAGATTCATCACACCTCTTTCTCTCCCTTCTTCAGTTAAAATAATCCTTCAAATTCACTATCCTTAGATGAAGGGTCATTATTTAGTGCAAAATATTACCGTATCGTTACTAAAACATGGAGCAATTAGTCTGATTTATGCAACTTCGTTCATCAAGCTAGTTTGCCAGTTGCTTTTTCCTAAAAATACCAGAAACATACTGATCAACTTAAAATATGTTTGCTACAGAAAAGCATATTGCAGATAGTATTAACACGCAAATTTAACTAAAAGTGCTGCACACATCAAAAACCCTTCCCTTAAAGATTGCGATAATAAGTATACATGAACTTCAGCATGGAACAGATAATCACAAGACTGAACTACAAACATGGCTCACGAGTATTTTTGATGATCTAACTTTGATAAATATTCTTAGATTTCGATTTGACTAAACTCTGCATGCTGTAAGTAGCAACCAAAGAACTTACATTACTATACATTATTTCATACATCTCAACTCACTTAAATCACTAAGGAATTTTCTTCTAAGGGAGATAAATTATTTTGCCCACAAAAGGTACCAGATGTCATTGATTAGCCTTAAAACACCACATATCCTTAATGCTGTTTAAAATAACAAAGATGACAATATGGAAGAAAAAGTCACAAGAGGTTCAAAAAAAATTAAATTTAAAAAAATAATAATTAAAAAATATATTAAAAAATAATTATAAAATCCAAAGAAGGTAAGACCAAGGGCCTTAAGAGCTGAAAACTTTAAAGGAGAGACCAGGCAAACTAGATGTGGCCAACTATGGATAGAAATTAAACGCTGTTCAAACATTTCAGCAGTGCTCATAGCCTAAAATAGCCGTAAGGCAAACTAGAAGTTGCCTATATCACACTTTGTGCTTAGTACGTATTAATTTTTCCAGATGTCAGCCATACTCCATGACAATTGTTGAACAGTTTCACAGATTTTTTTAGGTGAAAGGAGCTGTTGACATCATTGTCATTGACAATCTAACCTCTTGTCAGAAAGGAAAAGATTTCCCCTGATAGGTGTGGAGTAAAATGAAAGGCTTTAGATAAACCATTTTGATCTTTGCTTGCACTCCTGAAGCACAAACCATGCCTATGGACATCCAGCACTGCTAGAGAGAGAAGCCAGTGGCCAGGCAAGCCATCCTGAACATGATCTCAGTAAGCATGCTGCAGAGGAAAGCAGAACAAAATCCTACAGTCATTTCTCATCCGATGCTCATCTGAGATGTTTCACTCCTCTGCCTAATCACTGATGTTTCAGGAGAACTGTGGATGGGGACAGAAAGGTGATTTGGAGGACAAGGGGAGGCAACAAATCAGAAAAACTATAGAAAAGAAACCCCTCCTGATTAGTGCTACCAACTACCAAAGCCAAAGCATGAAATGCAATCATATTTTTTCCAAATGCAAAGGCACAGTAGGCTTAAGACTGCTGAACAACAATTCAAACAATTACAAGTTTTACTTGCAATCTCTGGATATTACTGCCTTAATAGCAAAATTATTCAAACTTTTCTTTCTGGCCACCAGTACCTCTTGATGCATCAGACCAGTGTAGGAGACAGATTCAGACTCTCCAATTACGAGGTCAATAGCGCCCACCATTTTTTGTTCTGCTCAAACCAAAGTGCATTATGCTTCTTATGCAACTCTCCAGAGAAATCCTCCTTGAGAAATTCTCCAGTAAGATGTTAATCTATTAAAAAATCTATCATCACTTTAAAATGAATCTCTACAACTCTTATCAAGTTAAATGCCATTTGAAGAGAGCAGAGATTCCTCTATTTTCAATCTAACAGTATCAACTAAAGACGGGTTTCCTTCATTATTTCAGGGAGACGAAAGCATGACCACTACTTGTTTTTCCAACTGTGATTCAATACCAAAATCACTGCAGAGTGCATGTGGGAAAGATGTAAGATGCTGGCAAAAACTGAGTGGCAGAGGCTAAAGTATCTGACATGTACTATACACAACACCTGTGTAAGGTAAGAGAGCACAAACAAGAGCGACATGTTTCTGAAACTGTCTCTAAGCCATGAAAATTCAACTTCCTTTAACATGTGTTCATCAAAATGCACTTAGCTAAGAGACCTGCTTGCCTTGATTCCTTTGAATCACTCTTCCTTCCTGCCTGCTTCTTACATGTAAGATTATGGGCTTTTTCTTCCTACAGTATACAAATCACCCTGAAAATGCTGAGCTGCAGTTATAACGCATCTCTCCATACCGGTCTCTGCATCTCATTACCGTGTGATGGTATGCACATTCGCTAAAATAAACAGTCCCCATCCTAGTCTCACCAGAAAGAATATCCAACCAAAATACAAAATAAGAAGTATTTTCATAAATACAGATCAAATCAATAAACTCAAAATTAATAAGCCAACAGAAGCAGGCCTAATTTTTACAGAAGAATACATGTGTATCTAATTATATACCAGGCTTGCACTGAAGATTATTTATTGAAACAAAAACAGAAATTATAATTAGCTGAAAATGGTATGAAAACAATACAAAAACACTTGACTGCAACAGTCAAAAGCAACAGTTGGGACTTGCTCTGGATTATCAGTGAAATTGTTACATTTTTCTCAATTCATATTTCATACAACACAAACAAAGCACCTGAAATTTATTTCACTCGTTTTTTCTTTGGCAGTCTTACTTTCCTTTTCAACTGAATATTAAAAACATTTATATAGATCTTGAATTTCACAAAAAAGTTAATCACCGAGAACAACGTATACCTAACTCACAAGTATCTTCTCTCCGGAAAGAAAAGCTCAACAGCCAACACCAAGAGAAGCAGCTAAGGAAAGGGAAAGCACACCCTGAAACTTCCCCTGGAGCCTGGGGAAGATTCAACAACGTGCGGCTCGCAAACTTCCTGGAGTTAGCAGCAACTGATACAGTTTTCTTCTGTGGAACCGTCATGCTGTCCTGGGAGCCCGCGAGCTTTCAGCATCCACAACAAGCTGTGCAAACACCGACACCTAAGCGTTACCTACCCATCGCAGTAAGGGCGGGCTGCTTTTTAGTCCTTTGGGGGCTGGCGACTCACAGCTTTGCTCCATACCCTCCAGTTCAGCCCCCAGGAGGCAGTGAGCAGGCACTTCCCACTTCCCACCTTCGTGCCACCCAGGATTTTGGGACAGTTTCACTGCTTTGTATTTACTAAATTTAGAAGCAAAGACTTCATCCCCTTTATGAGAACACCCTGAAAACCAGCAAAGGTTTGTAATAACCTGAAAACTGAAAGAGAAGAGTGGGAGCCGCTGCTTTCGAGGAGGTAGAGAGAAGGCAAGCTTATTGTGATTGCCAAATAGGAACAGAATCTAATTTAAATGCTCCATTAACAGCACAGTCCAAGAACAATAAGTGCTGACCAGATCTCTCCTCTCCTTTTGAGACTGGAAATGGTCTTTATCCTGAAAGCACTGAACGCCCGTAGACCCCGCCTGACCAAAGCACTATGTTACATGCTTCAATGTTAATGACATGAAGATTGCCATCCAAGCTGGTGCCTATCCTCTGCTCCACCAGGATGGCAAGAAATGGAAGCGATCAGCTGCGCGGTTCCTGAGCAGCAGCCCTGCCACCAAGGGCTGGCGGTGCTCGCCTGCTTCTCATTAAGACCAGAAGTTTCAGAGTGAGACTTCTCCAGCTTTTGCTAAGCCTGCAGTACTTTAAAAAATAAATAGTTTCACTTTTCTATGGAAATATCTTTATGAGGAATTCTAGGGACCTAAAGGTGTCACAGCAACAAGTCGTACAACCCGAGCTGCATGAGCTGTGCTGCTCTGTTCCCAGGTTTTATCAACCACATGCATAAAAGCAGAGCAGCGCTCTGAAGGTAAAGCAGCTAGCAGCACAGTTTGTAGCTCGATGTCAACAACAAAAGCAGCAAAGCTTCTCCCCAGAGTATTTGCTTTCGTGAAAGTTGTGATTTCAGCTCTGAGCTCTTCTGTCGTAGCGAAGGGCACGAGTTCTAGGCTTTGAATATGCCTCCCATTCTCCTAACCGTATTTTAGGAACAGTGCCATGTCAGACACTGGAAAGTGTATCCAGTGACAGAATTTTTTGTGCTTTTAAAGCATCATTTTGGAACATTTACAACTGACTATTCTTTTTCATATTAAAATTTCTGTTGCCTTAAATGTCTATGAATATGCCACATTTGACTATAATCAAGCTGCACACGTAAACACATGGAAGTGGAAAATTACAAAACAGTTGAAGAATCTGGCTCTTTAAAAGCAGAAATTCAACAGAAACAAAATTACATTCTCAAATAAGCATTTCTGAGCTTTTAAATAAGAAATTGCAAACATTTATACGGAATGCTATAATAAAGTCTTCAAAAAGAGCGAACGCTCACAACATGGTACGTGCAGCATAACATTTTCTAAGCTAGTTTAATCCAATGGTCACCTAACAGAAACACTTTCTTCTACCCCAAATTTGCTATCTCAAAAGTCCAATTATTAATTTTGATAATTCACCTCCTTGTTTATATCTTTTGGATAATCCCTCTTATTAGTGCACCAGGTACTTATGCAGAGATAAACCCCTGAAAGTAAAATCAGATTTTAATTCCCACCCCAAACCCCCCCAGAAAACACCCAGGGCAGGGGGGCAATCTGCAATTAAAGCACGGAGAAGCTAAGATCCCACTACGATTTTGATTCTAGGACTTGAAACTCTTGGAATGTGCTAAGCTGTTCCACAAAGCTCATTTTCCTTGCAGGAAGTGACCTAATATACAAAGTACTTTACAATTTTCAATCAACAGAGATACAGATATGAATGTATTAAGCCAATATCTGTAAAGCAAGACATTAGGTCACTTCCTGACAACTAATATCTAAAATTGACATTTGCTACTGCAAGAAGGCGTGCTTATGAAGCGTTAGTTGAACCAAGAACTTTGTATTTTTACAGAGTGGATATATTGGCTCTGCTACCTCTAATCACTGCTGATGCATAATCCCCTCCCAGCCACTCCCCTGCGTGTCACCCTTTGGCGTCCCTGCCTTCCAACGCCGCCTCGGCTCAGGAGGTACTGGTAGTTAGAAAAACAGCTTCTTAGTAGTATTAGCTTTTTATTTTTTTATTGGCAGGTCCAGGAACCTTTCTGTGGTAAAACCAAAACTTGGTTAGACAGAGCAACAGTAAATGTAAGCATTTTCCAAGTTTGTTTGTTTGTTTTTCACTTTTTTTTCTGTCAGGGGTGTCTGTTTGGGGGGGGGGGGGGGGGGTGAAGTAGAAAACGAAAGGGGCTGCTGGTTTTTCAAAGCAGCTTGACAAAAACATCCCTCACAAGCAAAACCAGGCCTCCATCCGAAGGGTGTCAGCGGGGGAGGAGGGGACAGATCTGGCAGTAATGGAAAGTCTCTTCCACAACAGGAGGATTGTAGTGCATTAAATATTTATAACGAGCAAATGTGTTTGGTCTTTTTTGTACCAAGCGTGCAACCCCCACGCTGCTTCGAGTAAATTAGGGGAACACTGACAGTGCTTCTATACCAAGCATGCCAAAACCTGGCAGAGGGAAGGCGCTGCAAGACATGGCAGCTATGCCCAGCAGCAGGCAGGTATCGGCGGGCGAGGGAAGAGGCAGGAACCGGCGAGAGCGGCCGAGAGGCTGGGCAGGGCGTCCTGCAGCCCAGCCCCTGCGTCTCGGGCCGGGAGACGGCCTCGGTGTTTTTCTCAGTACTCAAATTCTCTCGCTGAACAATCCTAACCGCAAAGTAAGCTGTAATCTAAAAATCAAGCCACAACTTGCTTTAATGTTGAACCAAAACTGTGATGACTAAGAATTAAAGCCAATGCTGCTGAACTGGCTACGGCTGCCTTTTCTGTAACATGCATAAATGTAGGTTGATCATTATCATTTAAGTTGGAGCTCAACTTTTTTGCCTTAAGTTTCCAGTTCTGGCCATTTGTGAGCTACACTTTATGCGACACAAATACTGATCTCTGGTTTTCAGTTTTCACTTAAATGTGGTGCTCGGCTCCTAGACACATTCATCAGCACAAACAACAGGGATTTTCCAGTGGAACAAAAGCTTAACCAGTGCGAAGTTAAAGGCAGGAGAGTGCACTGTAATTATTCATCTGTCTTTGGTGGTTTGTTGAGCTACACAGCACTGATGTTCAGCTCCGATAAGCAGTGTAAAGAGACATCTGTGTGCATTTAAAAATAAATGACTTCAAAACACTGTAAAAACAATGCAATGGGAAAACAAAACAAAGAAAACATGCAGAAATCCAGTTTGACCAGGTATAAACTCAATGCAAGCAACCTACCTTTACAGTAACTTCCTAGAGAAATAGAAGAGTCCAAACTATCTTGATTGCATAGTCAGCAATCTCCTATCTATCACGAATGGCTTAACAGCTTAAGTAACTCTGTGCCTCTCACACCCAAGGACCTTTCCTTGTGTAAAGCAAGGAAGCTCAATGACTGCCAACCACTACATAACTCGGTACACCTTTGGCACCATCCAGTACAATGGAAACCAACTTGCCTAAAGACTTTTTTCCGTAATTAACAGCTTATCCAGAGAACTCTCTTCCTAAATATGAAATTTACAGTACATGTAAATTTTATTTAAAACAGTTTTCAGTAAGATTTACATAACAGCTATAGAAATAAAGGCTGTGCTTACAAACTGTGTAAGTTAGATGCAAATTCCAGATGGAAAGAGATCTCCAGAGTTTAAAAATACCATCAAACCAGGAAGGAAATTTAGCTAGAGTGGATAGTTCATCAATGTAAACTCCGCTCCAGTCAAACTTTCTAATCAAAAAGCCACAGCAACTACACACAACAATTTACTGCTAAAAGAAAAGCTGGAGTGTTTTTAAGTGGTTCTTCACTCTTCTGTTCATTCACTTCACTACGCATTAAAGAACATTAAACACTGCCTAAGTGATAACATATATTCTTTTGAGTATGTTGTGGTGACAAAGAAGGGCTTAAAATCATGATGGCCTTGGTTTTTTGTCTTTTTTTTCTTGTCTTTTTAAAATCACAGCATGCATCTTCTCCTGCCATCTGTTTAAAACAGACTAAATTAAATAAGAGAATCTCCTACACGAGATTCTGAAACTGACCAAAAAGCCTCCCAACCTCAGTCACAAACCCTCTGTATTTTATTGCATTGCAGAATAATTACTTTGTTGACTTGAGAAGTTTTTTTAAAAAAATCTTTTTTAATTTTCTACCCAAAAGCATAAAGCAGACAGAATTCATTGAAAACATTTACCTTTTTGGTTTTATTTTCTTTTAGCCAAAGGTGTTAGTTAAAACTATCTGTCCAAGTATTTATCTTCAGCTAATACTCTTTTAGCCTTTTATTCCTTTACATGCTTAATTATATGAATTTGTCCATTCATTATAGATGAATTTGTCCAGTCAATGAATGGACATTCAATGAATGTCCATTCAATGAATTTGTCCATTCATTATAGAATGGACAAACAAGCTGCAAATACTTAGTCATGCTCACAGAACACCTTAAATCGGAGTTAGAAGTGAAGGATTTTTTTCTATATAAAACTCTCCTTCTTAGACAATGCTTTACAGACTCTGTGACACAGCTAAATTTAATAACATAATTCCAAAAACTAGAAACTACATTTAAAGTAAGATGCACACGTTGCTTCTAATCTCAATGGTGAAGTTGCCTTGAGCAGAACACCAGTCATTCTACAGCTGCCAACCAAGCACTTATTCGCAAATTTGCTCCTCTTACTGAACATTTTGAAATAGTGATTTGTTTTCCCTTCCCCAGCCTCCTTACATACCTATGGTTTCTGGCAGGTCCAAGAGCTCATTGTGCTGCAAGTCAAGGTTGGTGATCTGCGTGCAACTTCCAATCTCTTCTGGAAGGTGTTCAAGCTGATTGTGCGCTACATCCAGCGTTATGAGGTTACACAGCTCACCTAGAAGCGCACAAGAAAATTAAAACATCAAGTTATTTAACGTACAGGTCTGGAGAGATTTTTCATGATGATCATAAAAATATATATTTATATATATATATATATATATAGCTACTATAAAATTATAAATATAAACTCAGGCCTTAGAGCATCATAATTTTATTAGTAAGATTTAAAATCTGATTGACAATTTTTTTAAAAAACTTGGATAAAGCTTTTTATAGATTCTCTAAAGAAATCTTATTTATTGATTTTCTTCTAGCACTTCAAGCTGTGGAATTTGAGGAGTACAAAATCCATTCCTCACACTTGTTTCATGCTGACCAGAAGTTTAAAACCTCATGGAGTAAGTGGATTGTATTGAATTATGAGAAACCAAGATCTGCTTTTATGGCATAAATTATGTTCAGACACAAAATGAACGCTTAAGAGACATCAAAGTTATTTGGCTGACACCCTACAAAACTCATCCAAAGTCCGGAATGTTATTTTTAATCATTTTTAGTCATCAAGAAAAGGCAACTTATCATAAGAAGACTGTAAAAACTATTTATACAGATTATGATATAATATATATGTAAGCACAGGTATAGCCAATAAAAGTTTGAAATAAAAGACTTATCTGTTAAGCCTTAAAAAGGATAAAAGGATTCTACTTGCTTAGAGCTAAGAGCAGCTTTACTGCTGCTCTGTTTCATTCCTGACTCTTATGTACCAACTGAAGAGCACAACTAGGCACAGCTCTCTCTGTACAGTAGTTCCAGCTATTTTAACAACAAACGTTGCATTCTGAGCAATAGGTCACTGGATTTGCTTGAGAAAACATGCATGCATGCATGCACACAGGTACCAGGTACACGTGCTCATATTTTTTGGATCTAATGGAGGTGAAATTAATGTAAATGATTTGAATAGCTTCAACTCTATCCAGTAAAGGTCACTGTATTTGTGTATCAAGAGCATCACTCAGTGAGTAACAAATTTGGAAAAGAGGCAAATTCCTTTTGAGGGATGACTGTCTATTTTTAAGCTTCAGTATTGTATCTTTGACATGATCCTTTAGGGATTTTCCCACAGGCTTGGCTTGGGCAAGTTCTGATGCGTAGACTGTCTACATATTACATCATCAGCGGATCACAAATAATTTATTAAATTGTAATATATTTATGGATTCAAGACTCTATCCAAGCTGCAAGTGGCACAAACTCTTATCAAGGATCAGAAAACAGTTGTGAAAATCCAGCCAAAAAAAGAGTCTATGTAAAAGTGACCCTATTTTCAGCATTTATTGACACACATTGGGGTGTTTTTCCTTGAAAATAGGCACATGAAAATGTAATGCTTAAGCACCACCTCCATGACTGTGTGTGCTCACCTCCCAAGTCTGAATTCAAGTGTATTTCAGGCAACCACAGAGTCAATATCCAATCATGCTGCATAAACCACACGATTCAATGCCATTAATAGGCAGAAGAAAGCAAACTTAAGAAGAAGGCCGAGCAAGAGTTAATGTTCTGTGGTAGAAGCATCTGCTTGATATTCATGAAAACAAGTGGGCAAAGTGTAGAAGGCAGTAGAAAGAGGAGAAAAAGCTAGAGGAAAACTTCATTCTCCCTTTAAACAAACCAAAGAAAAAAGAACCCCGTATTATCTTTAATAATAAAACCCTAGAATTTTGATAGCACTTCCGGTCAGCATTTTTCACCTCACGACTGCTGAAGTTCAGTCCTGACAATCTTGTTTTCATTTCTTTTTCCCTGCACACCTAAACCAATGATGTCAAACTCGATGTGGCACAAATTTCATTTCATCCCATTGATTTCTCATTTACTTGACTCTTCCCACTCTACATCTGCTAAAGTTGAGGGAAGAGTTGGATTTCTGCAGTACCATTTGCTGCATTTCCCTTTTGCACCTGCTGAAAACTTTGACAACAGCAAGATACGTGTTGCCACAAACATCTCAGAGCTAATTCTGGGAAGAAGAAAAAAAAAAAGAGAAGCTCAGGTTCATGTAGCCAGTCAAGCAAAAGTTAAAGTCCTATCATGAAGTACAGTGACTTAAGGGAAACAATTTCAAGTGATACTATTCAGTATCTCCCATTCAGCTTTCAGTTCACGTTGCTCTGTAAGGAATCTTGCTCTTGGATGTAATAATACTTGTGGTCTGACAGCAGCTCACCAAAATGTCCTTCCTAGCCTACAGGCAAAGGGAGAGGGGAAGGGAAGTGAAATTCTTTCAATACTTTAATGTGGATTGCTGAGGCACAACACCAAGACCCTGCAAGTCAACAGAAAACACGCAAGGTATACTTATCCTGCTGTTCTCCAGGGCAAAGAAAAAATTCTTCCATCAGATACGCTTCTCGTAACAAAGGGAAAAACGTTTGGGTAACGTGGTGGGGGCTCACCTCCAGGCACAACGAGGAAGCCCAGTGGGGCTGTGACGCTTCCCATGGGATGCGAGGAAGAGCACCTGGGGACTGCAAGCCTTACCGCGGGATCTTCAGGGAGGGAAAGCGGAGGAGTCAGTGCGGTTTGGGAGGAATAACCACGGGAAGAGTGGAATTGGGAATCCAAGGGGTCCGATCCTTAATAAACCAATGCTGGCCAGGCCCTGCGCCTGATGAGGCCAACGCGGCCTGCCTCTCACCAGCCTCTGCTTCCAACGCCTCCCGGGCACGGGGCCCGCGGCCTGCGTGTGCTGAGGGGCGAGCTCCAGCCTCAGCGCCGCCAGCACGGCCCGGCCTCCGTGTGTGAGGGCAGGGGCTGTCAAAAATCAAAAAGAGTTTTCCTGAAGGAAAGATTTGCACGGGTACAAAAAGCAAAATGGCTAATGAGTGAGGAACTCATGGTGCTGTTCATACTGAAGACCACCCCAGCTAGAAACGTGCTGCCCACAGCTGGAGA
Organism: Anser anser; assembly: GCF_964211835.1. Lineage (NCBI taxonomy): Eukaryota > Metazoa > Chordata > Aves > Anseriformes > Anatidae > Anser > Anser anser. Next base: position 31,215,756 of record NC_139727.1, on the reverse strand, counting down.
TGAGCCTTACCCGGCCTGCACAATCACTTCACCAGCGAAGGTCAGACACCAGAGACCACTGGAGGAGGGCAGGCAGTACTTTAGGGAAAAGCTAGTCACAGGTAAAGTGAAGGAAGCCGTTTCACCACAAGTAATGGCCAAAATTTTCATCTCAAGGTAGTGAGCAAGGAATTCTCTACAGACTGCTCCCAACTGCACTGCAGAGATGAGCAACCTCAGGACAATCAGAAAACAAACCAGGAAGTTCTGGGGGGTTGGAGTTGGATTTATATATATTTTTTAAACACTATTGCTCTGCAATCTACACATAAAAGGCTATTGAAACCCAAAGTCTGCCAAGAAAGCGGGCAGAAATTGCATGTACTAGCAGGCTTGGTAATAGGAAATTTTAAAGTAGAAGTAATGTCCATATGAAATACATAAAACAGCTTCTCCATGAACAGAAGGCTTAATTATGTATTTTTTTAAATCTTACATTTTAAAAGTGCCTACAAGACAAAAATTGCAGACAATTCACATGTAGTTTTCAGAGAAAATAGTTCTTGAAGATACCGAACTACTTTCTAGTTAAAAACATCACTAAAAATACAGCAAAGTACACTGCTCAAAAAAAAAAAAAAAGTGAGAGGAACAATCGCTTCACTGCTTTTGAGAGGTACACAGAGACTAAATGGTATGGTATGACAGAGCTAAATGTGTATGCTGGAAAAACACTCCTGGGTTAGGAGGAGACTCGTGTCTTCCACACACTGGGGCAGAGTTACAGTCCCATTACACGGCCAACCTGGGAAGCCTGTCATGACAAGAGGGCCAGGCTACGTGCCCTGACTTACGTAACTGAAAATTCCTCTTGGCCATTTAAAAACAGCACACAGCTACATTAAAACAATATTAAAGGCTTCACAAAGTAACAGTAATGTAGGGAGATAGCATAGGTCAGCATCAAAAGGGCTGTGGTGTCTCCCACCACAAATTCTCTCGGTGGGCAACTCTCTTGGATGGCAAGGAGGATTCGCAATACAACCTGTTTTCCTCCGGATTAACTCTATGCCTGCCCATGCTTAAGCAGATTGAAAATTGTGAAATCCTTCACAACATGACAGATCCTGGGCCAGATGACACAGCAGGAGGATAAAGACTCCTACAGAAAGCGCGAGGAAGAGGAGAATGCAAACAGAAGTGGAACTTGACTCCGGTGCGTCAGCACTCTGGTTGCAATCTAATTTGTAAAGAACAATTATCTGAAATCAGCAACGCTGTGAACAAACTTCAAATATTTCCCATAATCATAACATTCACCTCTCACTAGGTTCCCTGATGGGAGGGGAAGCAACCCTTTCTGTTTTTTTTTTTTTAGCCTGTCTATAAAGCTACTTGAGGTAAGAGTTCTGATTTTAGTAAAAAAAAAAAAAATAATAATAATAACTGCAATTTCAGAACCTTATCCCTGAACACAAGGGTTGAGTACATCATTGTAACAGACAGGATGAATTTTTTGCTGTGTATCACCAACAGTTAAAAATAAGAGCTATTTTGAATTATTACTGACAAAATATAGCCTATACAGAAGAGTTACACAGTAGAAAGAAAGAAATCTTAATATGGTTCCAAATTACTTATGTATCAAAATTACAATATTCATATAAATAAATAAGCACAGTGCAATATTTAAAATTTGCAGGGTGTAAAACAGAAGCTAGTTATGGGAACCGCTCAACCACGCAGAAGCTAAGCTCACTGAAAAGACTAAAAATCAAGCCTAAAACAAGCTTCAACAAGACAACAGCAAAAACACTTTTTGTTACTTTCAGTTATAAACAATGAAGGAATACAAATAAAAACGTGTTCAAACAACCTTTTAAACATATGACACAGGCAGAAGAAACAGCCTCAGCGAGGGCTGCAGACAGGGACGGAGACGGGCACGTAACAAAGCAGCAGGAAGCTCGCGGAGCTGGGGGAAGGCAAGCGCAGCCTTACAGCCCCGTGAAGCCGAGCAGCCTCGGAGCAGCCTCGGAGGACTGGGGTTCTGGACAGGCTGAGCCTGGGGTCACATCTTGGCCCCCATGCCTTTTGAGGGAGGAACAGCAGCATGCACAAATAATTAAGGCTAACCACACACCGCTGCGTTAGCGAGGGCAGGCTCTATTCAGCGCTTATGAAGTACTCCAGCAGTTAAAATAATTGCAGCATTGATATTAAAGAAATGCTGGACTTCTAACAAGCTGTCAGCATTCACTGGAATACCATCAGGACATCATCCCAGTAAGCTCCGCAAGCAGATCAAGGAGGCAGGACTACTCAATCGTTATCGTAAAGCCAGTCTGAAAACATCTCAACTAGGACAAATTTGCCAAATAGCTGACGAGACAAAACTGAGTCCCCACATGAGCTCCCGCAGGAATCAGAAGCCAAGCACCAAAGCTGAAGCTGGCCAAAATCAAGTTCTTCACCCTGCCTGAAGCTCAGGAAAGGGACCAGAACTGCATCAACTACGGAGTCATGTTGACTTCTAGGGAACAGCACACGTGTATGGACACCCGTATTTATTACACTTTGGTTCCCAAGGTCAGGCTTTAACCACGTTAGACCACAAACATACAAAGATATTCTCACCCACTGGATTCACAGATATTAGCGTGACAGCCGAGCCCAGGACCACAACTTTCAAACTGCTGAAACTGAAAAAGAGGTTCTTACATACAAACAGTATTTCTCTGTATTGCCAGGTCTGCTAAGAAAGGGGAAATGAAATTCAGAGCACCGCTGAGAAGCTTTGCAACCAAGCAGTCACTGAGTAAAGAGGCACCATATTCAGCATGGAGTAGACACGAAGTAACGCAGCTGCACGCATCTGCTTTGCTGTCTATGCTGCCGAAAACCAAACAGGTGCAAGTGTTATGAAAAAGTTTCAAAGTAGTGAAGAAACCACAAATGATCTAAATATTGGGTAGATGGGGGAAGGGAAGAACAGACGAGAGTCTTAGAGACATTCCAAGTCTGGTGTAGGCAGATTCCCTGAATTACAATCTAAAAATATTTCCCTTGCAGAACAGCCCTGACCAGATTCTCCACAGAATAAGAGTTGCATTCACAGACAGAAAACACAATATTTGGAGTCTTAAGAAACTTACAGAAACTAAGCAGATGAAATTTCAACTGTGTTGACTATATTATTTTTATTTGATCTGTGTGCTAAAGAGAAAAAAGTCAAAAATTGTATAACACGCAACATTGCCTTGGTAAAGAAAATATCAACTTGAATGTGCAAAACAATTCCTTCAACACAACGTGAAAGAATGCAATAAAACTCTAGATATAAGAAATGCAAAAAACTAGCTTAAGTAGCAGACTGCAAATCGAAGCATTTGCTTGGCCTCAACCCAGAAGAGTTCCTCTGGTTTTCCTCCTTCCCGTGCTCCCTGTCTGACTCACCATCGCGTTCGCATTCTTCCATTCTAATCTTCAACTTTTTAATCTCGGAGGAATGGAGAATTTACCAGATATGGCGATGAAGCCAGAGTCCACCTTGTGCATTCATTTCCACATTATCCCTGGAGATTGTTTTGGCAAAGCTTCCACGTGGAACCCTTCCCATTAACATTTTTTTTCCATGGGTGCCACCAGAGACTCAACAGCCAAGCGCGCAGGTAGGTTCTGCTTTCACACTTGCAATGTACGCGTGTTCAGCGAGTGCACAACAATGAGCTTTCCATCGAGGGCTGAGCAGCAGCAGCCGTCTCCGGATTGAGACTAAATTATTCACGACCATAAGGACAAGGGTAGAGTGAAACACTGCAGAAGAACTCAAGTCTAAGTGACTGAGCAACAAAATGACAGATGAAATTCCCCTATATACTCTAAAGCAATGCATATGGGGGACCAAGAAAAGAAATGTATCTAGCTTTGTGTATGAAGTGATGGGTTTCAAACAACCCATCAGTGTTCAGAAGCAAAACTTGGGGAACAATATCCAAACTGTGAATGGCAGAGAGATCAGGATGACTGCTGACCATCTTGGAACATGAGAACCGTAGCTCGTTAAATGAAGCGATCAAAAGCTGTGTTCAAAGCAAACCTGTGGACCTTGCCAAGGATGAGAGAGTTTATAAAACTTTAAGGGAAAAAAAATGGTGAAGCCCTTGGAAGAGGAGTCGATTGAGAATTCTTAAATAGAAAATCTGCACCAGACTCAGGAAATCCCCAATATGAAAATAGCTGGGATCTGGGAAAGGAGTCAGGTTAAGCCTTGTATACATCTGCATAATAGCAGGGCAAGCATATTTGTTTAGGGCCACAGTCAGGAGCAGGATATTGGGCAAGATGCACTCTTACAAGAAAAAATAGGTACACAGAGCAACGAAGAGCAGCTTTGCCATCATGAAATTTGCATACATAAATTCTCACAAGTATTCCAATAAATAAATAAATTAAATGATGCTTTAGGAAGGTGGGGCTAAGCTGGTGCTACCAGAACACCCATGTCACACAGGATTTTGTGGAACATGAGATGGAAGGTGGGAAGGAAAAAGGAAGAAAGATTCTGAAATTATAAAATGATGCATTTTCAATGGCTCTGTAGAGAGTAGCTTATCTTTCCTCAATTTGCAATGCATTTCACGTGCTTTTACACAACATAAGCAGTGCTACCTGTGAGATTTCACAAGTGAGCTGCAGCGAGCCAAGCTGATTTAACAGCTCAGCGCTGCGAGAAGCAGCAGTCATGCTCTCCCTGCTGCAGTCCGTGCTGTCCCACTGCTCCTCTTACACCGGATCCCGTTTTATCTGAAATTTCGTTGAACCCAATTAGTGTAATAGAAAACAAAAGTAGCAAAATCATATCCTGTCATTTTAGTGAGAAAAATCAGCTCACCAAGGAACAATTCAGATGCATGAGGCAGAAGGCCTCAGCAGCTGGGAGGACAGGAGGGGGTACTGCCCTTGTCAGCATCATGAAGTTGTTGCACATCAGCACAGCCATTTTATGAAAACTCTCCCTAATTCAGCCACTCTTGAACAGATCTTTTAGCTAAACATCCAAGAAAGGATGGATTAAATATATATATATATATATGTTTTCAGTTAAATGTATTTTTATGGATTTTTAGATCTTATTCAAACAGATCTATTTATATTTGAAAATAAAACAACACATCAGGATTTCAGCTTGCTATGCAGCCTATGAAAATCATTTCAATTGCATTAAAAATGTAGAAACAATTCATATGTTGCTGGAAAAGTGGTTAGGAGAAGTCCAGTAAAAGACTGGCAGCAATGACTTGCTACCTACCTAGCGCCTGAATTTGCTGAGTTACTAAAAATCTTTTTCCAAAGTACAGAGAATATTTTCGCCATTCTTTGGTTTACTCCGTGAGCTCAGTAAGCTGTTATTTAAAGTTAGGAAATCCAAATATCAGAAGACTCAAAAGTTACTGTCATCATCCTACCTACCCATAATAAAGCAACTGGAGGCACGGGACCAAGATATACTGCATTCTGGGGGAAAAAAGAGACCAGAAACACACACATCTGTTTACTAACTATAGATAACACTTCCTCTTTCTTATAAAAACTTTAAATGCAAAGCAACTTTTCCCCCCACTGTAGTCACCTCATCCACGTTTGTGTTTAATTACTGAAGGTGCTTTAAAGCCCAAAACAGAACCAAACAAGTATCAGAGTGCTTCCTGTCAGCTGAGCGCTGGAAGGTTCATCTCTTCAAGGCAATACATGCATAACAGCTCAGCTGTTTTCGAGCAGATTCCTCTTAAAATCTGATGAACTACAGGTTTTGTAAACAACATTCTGTAAGATACTTTACCTTCACTCAGTCTCTTCAGAAATGTTTCAGTTTCAGGTCTCCCGAAAGGCATCTATTTCTAATATTAGCACTTGCACAGCAAACAGTGGATGTTCTAGGTAGGCAGTTCTAGAAACTTATTCTGAAATCACATAACCAGTAGTATAGCTTTGACAAGTCATCTATCAAACAAGGAATGCTGCCACAGGACTGAAAACCAATTCAAAATTTAAGAAAGGAGAAAAACCAAAGGGAGATTCTGAAAGGGCATCTAAACACTACACAGAGCACCAGGTTTAGCAGGAGACATTAACAAAAGGCATGAAAGTAGAAAGAGCTTTCTACAAAAGTATGGCAGATCTACTTATTCTGTCTAGTCCACCAAGACTCTGCCAAGAAGTCTGATGTAGTAGCATGTAGAAAATAACCAGGAAACTCAGGTGGCAAGTGGTAGAAGTCAAGATAGCAACTTGCTATGGATGTAAAAGGACTGAAAGTTAAATATCAGCTCATTGTTCTTGTGTCTTCAGTAAAGACTAGTCAGAAAGGGTCTTCTCAGAACCTGAAGGCACTGGAAGAAACAGGTAACTAAGAATTACAGAAACTGTATGAAACTTAATAGTGTAAAAAACTAAGGCTATACTAAAATGCTACTTTTACCTTAGGATCTCAGGGCTGTCTTCTGGCAGAGGGGAACAGCAAAGGCAGAGTGCAGGTATCTGAGGTGACCACACAAGCATCTGTATGGTGACAGTCTAAAAGCTGCAGTATGATCCAGATGCAGTGAGTTACCTCCAGCACAAACAGGGAAATGCTGACCTGGAACCACACACCCAAACTAATCAAGCGTGCTCTCCATCCAAAACAAGAGAAAATATAGAAAATGGGCAGTGGGGTGACAGAAGGGATGGAGATGTTACGCAAGACTTAAAACTGAAACCTGAGTAATTGCTAGGAGAAGATATGACTGCTGTCTGCAAATGCAATGGGGGAGCAAATATTAGCAACAGAGGAAAAGTGCTGCATCTAAAACCAGCGCTACACCGCAAGCCCAGAAACCAGCAGCTCACAGACTTACCGGCTGTTGGCAGAAAGATCTCAAACATCAGAGCGTTAAGGCTCCAGAACCTAGTTTCAATTTCTTTGATTAAGAGCAGAAGGAGTACAAATTGTATTTAATAAGGCTGGAGACTAAAGATTCCTAGAAAAGTAATTAAATGGGATGACTGCTTGCAAAATCTGGCAACCCTTTATTTAAAACCAGCAAGCCCCTAAAGCTGGGAAGCCTTTTATAACTACACAGGACTGATATCGTGTGGTCAGTGGTACCAAAAGCCAGCAGAACTCTTCAGCGCCAGGGTAAGACTTCACAGTCAGCCCCAGCTCTGTGAAGGGACTCCTCGCTACGGGACAGCAGCAACATCCCACGCCTCAAGCCTGGGGTTTGCATTTCTTTTTTGTCCAGGGCAATGTTTTTAGTAAGCATGTCTACCACCAAACGTAAACCAAGGATTCTTCGCATACTTGCATACCAGGGTAGCTACACGAACAGGCTGTAGCCAAGCGCTGCCAGACTCTTCCTTGCCGGACAAGTCAGCAGGTTACATAATCTGTGAGTTTTTAGACCTACAAATGAGCACACTAGCTCACCATCAGATATGTGAGCCTTGGGCCTCAGAACAATGGGGTATTTTTAAAAAGAATTTGTAATGTTCCGCGTGATATTGCTTTATAAAAGATAATGGCTTCATTTTACTTCCTGCTTTGCAGCACCAAAAATTTCTGTGTTATTTACAAGTCGATAATACAAGAATGTTTACTATTAAGTTCAGCTTTGTATGTAATATTTGGGAACCGTATTACAAAATGTACAAATTAAGATTTCTGGGGCTTAAAAAGACTAGTATTTTTTTGAAGCATGCATGCAAGATGTAGAGAACTAACAAGTGTTTAAAGAACCAGAGAAATTCCATTGGAAAGTAAGAGATACATTTCTTAGCAGTTTCATTTCTCAGCTGTGTCCAACTCAAACATTTCATCTTTGTACCAAAACAAAGAGATGTGAAAGTCAGCACATAGAAATCAATTACAGAAGTGAAACCGTCTTGTCTGTTTTCACTACTTAGAAAAAAAATGATTTTCAAATAGCTGTTTTGTATGTTTTGACAGTTGAAGTTTGTGTTTCTTAAACTTCAAAATCCTTTAAACTCATTTTTCCAATGATTCAAGTACAGGCAACCTAGTCAGAGAAATGTGCTTTGCATGAAGTCTGCTGTTAAACGTGGTGATAGCCCTTCCAAATTCTTCATCAGAGTGAGTCTTCTTGCACTTGTGCTTCTAAAATGCCTTCCACGGCAAGGTGCTGAGCCACGAAAGGAACAGAACCATTACCGCAATACAAACATGGGCACGACTAACTTCTGGATACACAGAGAGAAGTAAAGTGGTTCGTGTTCTCAAGCTGGAGTTTGATAAAGAACCAAGAACTCTGCCAGTACGCTAGCAAGACAATAAAAAAAAAGGCAAAATGAAATGCAAATGAAAGGAGTAACTGATTTTCTCCATGCAACTATTACACATGGTCTCTTTCAAGACTACTTTGAACACTTGTATGTAGAGAAACCACGTATTTTAGTGGAAACCTAACCATGAGATTCCACAAACGAAACAGCAGAGAAACAAAGCAGCTCCACCAGCACCAATATCTGCAGTATCAAACACACCTACTAAACGTTTGGAAAGGGCAACACCAAACACTGGAATGCAACATCGCAAGAAAGCTTTTTCTTCACAGACTGCTATTAATTTAAATATATGCAGAACTATCCCCAGATGAACTTCAGAGGCTGACTCTTTGCTAGGTCGTATTTAATAACAGCCACAAAACAGACATAGGTAAAGTACTGACAAATGCATAACATAACCCAGCCAACTGAATCAGTCACAATTTCTTCGACGTCTGTAGCAACACACAGCACGTTTCAGTATGGGTCTTTGATTCGTGAAAGACCCGGGCCGTTAGGTTGAAACTGAAGTGTCAAATAATCGGTCAAAATTATCATTCCTTAGCTCTCCCAGGGGAAATTCCCAGGACTGCTATGATGCTAGTTGCCAACTGAAAAATCATTTTATCGGAAAACGTACCGTATTCACTGTTCCATTTCTGCCTACCAAAAATGAGTTTCTGTGGCTCTAACAGAATCCACTCCAACAGCACCTGCAGGAAGCCAAATACTGACACCGCCGGCAGACAGCTTCATCACATTTCTTCACTCCCTGGTGAAGCAGAAGCCTTCTGCATGTCAGCATTTAGGAAGTGCCGAGGAGTTCTTGCTATCCAGCACACGTTACTTTATATATCTCAAATATCAAAGTGATGAAGGAGGCAAACACTGCTGGCTTGAAAGAGATCAGTTTGGGATCCAAACGAGCATTTCCCAAACTTTGCAAAATTAGTGAATATTGGGACAACTTCAGTAGTGCTTAACTGAGCCAATGCACAAGTGTATTGACAGGAAAAAGTGCCACATAATTTATAAACACAGGGCTTAGGAATTCTTACTCAGTGTTACAAGGAGTAAGGAACTGCTACAAGATTTTCCCCACACTTTAAGAAACTGCTTCAACTTTCTCCGATTCATGAAGAAGTTTCTGTTCCCCCTCCACCTAACAGCACTAAGCTATGCTTGTGTTTTAAAAACTGAAGCTACCTAGAGAAAAAGCTCATGGTACACCTTCCCTTTTATGAAGCACATAAGTTACAGAAACACTGCTTGAGATCAGTCTGATGAAGAGATGTTTTCCATGAATCAGAACGTACTGGGAACAACTTAGGAGTTACTGATATACAGCCATTCCACCACACTTTTTGTAATAAACTATTTAAATCAATAAGCCACTTTTATATCATTTCACATAACCATCTTTCAAACTTTTGTAACAACACTTGGAAAAACAAATACTACTCATTAAAAAGTCATAAGAATCATCAGCCGTGCATACAACATTTGGTCACTTTATATTGGGATTCCATGTATTAATATATTCATGACTGAGAAAAGGTAGAGGCTTTCACGAATCATTAACCTGCATTATCAGCTGTTAGGGCATCCAGCAGCTTGCCCGTGGTAATAGCATGTAGCTACCTTTTCTACCTTCTGCTGCTGTGGTCATACCTCTCTGTAACATGCCCATAATGTGTTTATAACTTGCAACAGTTCGTAAATGATTTATAAAAAAATCCAAAAATAAGATGTGCCCCTGTATCCTTTCTTTTAAACCATCTGGGCTCCAAAGACACAATATGTGAAAGCACAAGGCAAAGATGAAAACAAGATATAGCTGGTTTTAAGATGATGGATTAAGAAGAAAAAAGGGTGTTGTTTTGTTTAAAAATATACGTCTAGGGTATTGGTTACTCTCTGTACAAGCTGAGATTGCAACAGTATGATCAAGACCATAACTGTATGCACATTTTAGAAGCAGCAGAGCACCTGAACAAGTGGCAGTTTACATATACATAACTGAACTGCAAAATTAACTTAAGCATTGAATTAAGCCCTTAATCAGTGCAATCGCTTACCAATTTCAGCAGGTAGTTGCTTGATTTTGTTCTCTCGTATGCTAAGCATGGTGAGTTTTGACAAGTTTTTGATATCCTTTTCCACAGTAGTTATACGATTAAAGCGTAGGTAAAGAGTGGCGAGAGAGCTTAGCCTGTACACCACCGACGGGATCTCTCGCAGTTTGTTATGCCGCAGGTCAAGCATGCGCAGTTTCTTCAAGTTATCCAGAGAGTCGGGCAAACTGGTGAGTGAGTTTTCACTCAGGGCCAGTGTCATCAGGTTCACAAGACAGCCCACCTCTGCTGGTAGAGACTGCAGTTTGTTACTGTATAAATAAAGTTCTGTTAACTGCGTTAACTCTTTGATAGCGGATGGAAGCATGTGTATAGACCTCTTGGACAAGTCCAAGCGCATTGAATTCTCTTCCCGGCATTTATTTAGCTCTTTGATCACTTCAGCATTGCTGGATTTTTTGCGGGTACCTGTGGCTGGATTAGGTCTTTTTATCGTATTGTCCACTGAAAAAGCTACCCCAGGCTGCGTGCTACTGGAGTCTTTCTTTCCGTCTTTGGCATCTTTCCCTTTGGTCTTAGGCTCTTTCTCTTTGCTGTCTTTCCCAAATCCTCCAGAGGCTTTGGCCTCCTTCTCCCTTTCTTTTGACGACGGGACTTTTGGATCCTTCTCTTTACAGTCCTTTTCTTTTCCCAGGTTACTACTCATGGTGACTCAATGTTTAGCAAGCACCACATGAAATCCGTTTCTGAAGTTAACAAGAACAACTCACTGCTGAGGCTACAAGGATCCTTAAAACATGCACGTGTTGAACCAAGGGGGGAGCTTCGGAGGTGCGATACCCATTTGCTACATATTGGTTCTGAAGGCACTCTTTCCCAATCCTGGTCTCAGGAGATTCAGCTGTTAGGGATTAGAAGGTCAAGCACTCCGTATTAGTATTTCTGTAACACAGGAGAGAAAAGAAGCCAAAGTTAGTGTAAATACAAAACCTCCCTTCCAGTTAAACCTTGAATGTTTCTAATTCCAGCCAGCACTCACTCACTCAGGTTAATGATTTGTCCTTCTCTTCAAACACCAACGAAAAACCCCTTGTTAACACAAAATACTACACTTACTGCTCAAAAGACCCACTGCAGTAGAAGAGCTGTGGTAATTAGTACACACGAGGAAAGAAAAGTACAACTCTTAAGCGTAACACTGCCTTCAGTTCTCCATTTGAGTCACGAGCTGCCACCTGATGTCACAGCTAGAGCTGAGCATAACACCCTGGTCACCAGCATGAATATTCTCTCCCCTCCGTGCCCAATCAGTCAACAAAGGTCTGCTTTAATTTTAAGTGCCTGTCTCTTCAAACAAACTTATGCAGGTTTATTCTTTCAACACGAGAGAGCCTCAATTCGATCTACAGTGAAATTTAACATGGCGCTGTAACACGAACACTTCGCTTTGAGATCTCCCTCCTGACCCGTTCTGAACCACAGGTCTCTGCTTTTAACACGAAACAGCATGCTGTCACCAGGCGCATATACCTCGAAGACGCAAACGGAAAGATTCTTAACTATTTGAAGAAGTTCATTAAAGAATAAACCAAATGAAAAGTCAACTGAAATTTCTGAAGGAACACGGCACATTATGCTTCCAGACAAGCAAGATTAGCAAGGAGTTGTTCATAAACGTAGGATATAACATCTTTGAAAAATATCTTGACTATCCCCCCAGTGAATATAATGCAGCCTAATAACTGAACAAACGTCTGAAACCTACAGAGTCCCTTTTACATTTTCACAAAATCATCACGCATCATAGGAAGCGGTGCAATTCACGTTTCAATTCAAAACACAGGACACAACCAAGAACTTCACGATTCTGAATACCCTGAAGAGGTTTTTCAAGTTATCTTCACGGAAGAAAAGAAACAGAGAATCAGTTGCAACAACAATTTCATGTTCCCATGTTAGTCCACCTAGCCCTAACCTAAAGCCAACCTTCCCGTGCTGGGCAGCACTCATTGACAAGGAGAGCTTTGTTTGCTTTTCAGAAGAGCACCTTGCTTTTCCCAGCCATGAGAGCTGTTGAAGCCTCCTTAAAACCACCGCAGGAACCTTCTCTTTCATGACACCCCATCTTCTGCCCCAGTTCATAAAGCTGATTATCAAAATCAATTAAGTAATATTTTGCATGCTTGAACCATCATCAAGAACTAGAACTACAAGAAACTTGTAGCAAAGCCTCAGCAGCTATTTTTAATTGCACGGTTACACTGTGTTTGCTTACCTTCAAGTATAAACATGTGCTCAAAGAACACAGGAGCACACTTTGCTCAAGGTATTCCTTCACATAAAAAAAAAAACTAATAAAAAAATCTATTTAGGGACAGGGTAAGGGGGGCAAGACATTTCACCTCTGCAGCAAATCGGGCTGTTTACTGCCAGGGCTCACAAGAACCCTCCCCAGGAGGCAGCCTCCAGCCCTCCGCCCTGATCCATTCCTGCTGCAGCATCACAAAGCCTGTGCTCCAGAACACGTACCGAAACCCTACTGCCTCCAGTCACCGCGTGCCGGAGCGCTCTGTTGTAAAGGACTACGGCAGCTTGAGAGCAGCAGCTTTTAATTTTGACATTCTCACCAACAGAGATTTCCAAAGCAGCACAAGCTAGTTCCTTATTGTATGATTAAGATTTTACACCCAGCTTTTACAGCATCCATTAACCTGCCCTAATCTCAAGATTACCAACCTCACCACGTTCTATTTTAAAACTTGTTCTCGGCACTGTGTAATCTACATGCTTGCAAACCTCCAGCAGTAGGAAATGCAATGACTCCACATGCAAAAACGCAGCTGACTAAAGGGTAAGAGCCTCAAATGTCTGTCAGCTGGTTTACACTACTAAAGGTGGCAAGCAGAATCCAGTACTAACACAGCCAGGTTCTAAATCCTGGTAATATTGAGAATATTATTACAGAGCCAGCCCCTGAAGTGCCCCTCTTGCCCCCCACAAAAAAGGCTGCTGCTCTGGTGAGATTTCAATTCAGTCAAATTTAAGCCTTGACAAGAGAGACTTGGTTAATGTCTTAAAGGCACTGCAGAAGCAGGTTTTGAAGGAGACTCAGAAAGGAAAGCCGGTGGGAGACCAGCGCTGGTGAAAGGAGCTCAGGAGGGCAAATGCTCCAAGCAAGCTGCGTGCATTTCACTGCCTTCACCAGCGATGACTTGCAATCTGAAAAAACAAAGTGGGTGGGAGGCGCTCCCCGTTACAGCGTGCCAGTTTAACGTTTCATTTGACAGCGAGGGACAAAAAATAAATTTTCACCTGTACAAAAGGATAAAAACTGAAAAATGAGGATTAAAATCAGATCAATACGAAGTGTCACTACCAGGTATTTCAACCCTTCCTCAACGTTAAGGGTGTTAGGAGGCAGTCAGCTTGCAAGCAAGCAGCAGGCAGAGGCAGCTCTCTAACGCACAGAAACAAGGGCAGAGCTCAGAGCGCAGCAGGGCTTCAAAACATACACCTTGTCCACAGTGACAAAAGGCCAGCGAATAAATGTACTGCACCTGTCTCTTATCCCTGTACTGAGGATTTTAATTACTGCCTGAGTCCACAAAACATATTCAAAATAGTCTGAGAAGGTTTAGTCTCTCTTTCCAAACCAAATAGTTCTCTAGTCCATACAATGAGAAGAACTAGCGCTTCTAGGAAGGAAAATAAAAAGCTTCCCATGAGGAATTCTGCAGTCCGACCGTCCCAAAACTTGACACAGCAACTCTGCTCAATCAAGCCAGCACTTCCACAACTGAAATGCTCAGCCTCACGTAAGCATCTCTACAGAAATTTCACTGCTGTTGCGGATCACTCAGGCTAACAGGGTTACTCGCAGATAAAGTTCAGCAGATACCCAAACTTCTGAAGGACACGAGCATAACTTCATCTAGCACAGAGGAAGTCGAATATTTTTCAAAAGGTTATTCATATTTTTCAAGCCCTTTTCATTAAAGGACAAGAGTCACCATCTCTACATTAGAGCCCAACAAGCACTCATTGTATTTCAAAAGGAGAGCTTCTTTTAGAGATATTTTTAGCAAAAGGAAATTCAGTGAAATTAGCCAGTTCTGCCAACTACTTCCATTTTCCAATGCTGTTCAGACTGACTTCCTGGCAATATTAATTGACATAAAAACATTTAACCATGTGCTGGAGATCTTGGGAAATGGAGCTTGGAGCTCCTGCTTGGTGCAGCGTATGAAGGAAAATACAATTTTTAGAGAAGCTAAGGAATATAACCCCTTTCCTGTTCCAAATATATATATATATTTTACGTAAAAATACTTGTAAATAGTTATAAATAACCAGCATCAGAATTTTGATTTGCTCTTCCTTATGTCTGGCAAGCAGACCAATACACCTGGGCTGTTCTCCTGACAGCTGTAACTGACAAAGCTTCAGAAACAATTTCAGCCTAAGCTGTACCACCTTTCTGAGCCGCCTGACAGGGTCCACACCCACGTCGTGCACGCTGGAAACCTCAGTAAAGTGCCCAAGTAATTGGAAAGAGATTTCAGCTGCTTTGAGGAACAGAACCCAAAACATTCGTGCAATAAGAGCTTTATAAAAAAACACGGTAACGTAAGAACAGCAATGTTTCTAATTCCAGGAATACTACTAAACCAACGAGCTGCAACTCGGCAAATAAATACTGGTGCTCGCAGGTCATTATCTAATAAAATCTTGTCCTGAGATACAGGACTCACAGCCTTCCGCGAACAGCAGCTGGGTGAAAAAACTTAACTGTCTCCTACCTGCTACTGCTACTGTTAAGTGAACCAGATAATTTCTGTGTTTAATGAGGCATTTAAAGGTAAAATTCTGTTCTCAAATGCTCCCAACAGACTTCTACACGACTCCTTAGGCTCTGAGGACCTCCAACGGGTTTTCTTCCGGGATGACCCGGACCCAGAGGCCCATGGGATGGGCCAAAGCTCCCCGCTGGGAGCTGCAGCAAGGCCCCGCAGTGAGACCCCACAGCGAGACCCCACTCTGTGCTGCTGCTCCCAGCCCGGAGCGTCCAGACCCGTGCCAGCCCCTCAGCTCTCGGGGGATGCACCAGGCTCTGACTCACAGGTAGCTGAGTTTCCTCTGGGTTCACCCAGGCAGCCTGAAGATGTCTTTAAGTGAAAGAAGTGTTTCCCCGCTGCTGAAGTGTCTCCTCTCTCTCAGGTGAGGAGGCGAAGCAGCGGCAGCCCTTTCTGCCAAGGGGCAGCACGGCGGCACGTTACCGTACACAACGGTCACTTTGCAGCGCCGCTGAAACACTGCTGCTTCCCACTACGTGTTTCAGCAGACAAAACAGGCGCTTCAAATCACAGACATATCACACACCCAGAACAATAAAAATTTAAGGCGTTATATTCACTAAAGCCTAATACACTACACCCAAATCAAATGTGATTTTGCTTATTTCATAATGTAGCAGGAGGCCTAAAGGCCTGTGTTTAAACTGAAAATCCCTTATTACATGTATAGTTTTATCTCAGGGAATAGAAATTATTTTTTTTCTTTATTCCAGTTGTGCTAGACTTAACTCAGAGGCACAGAGCATGGCCTGGGCTTTCCAACCCAAATCACAGGTGAGGATCACTGAGCATTAACCACGCCAAAGAAATAAGGAATCAGCTCACACTGACACTCCAGAGTAAGCAAACAGTGATTCCACTACACAGTAATAATAATAATAATAATAATAAAGTGTTTTGAGGCAGCAACTCTGATCGAGGAAATTCTTGGTCAGACCTGAGTGGCTTTTAACAGCGAGGCAGAGTTCAAATGCTATCTAGGAATTGCAGCAACACCTGCGCACATACAAACAAGTTTGAGAAAGTTACCTCTTAAAAGTGCTTACCTTTGACTTAGAATAGTGTGGGATATCTCAAAAACATTACATAGTGCACTACCACACAAACAAGCAACGGCTGAAACTTAAAGTTTAGCCAAAGACCTTCCGTTCTCAATACCACAAATGCAAAAAGCGATGGTCACTACTTTCATTTCAAAACCCCAAAAGCTGAAGCCAGGCAGTCACTTGCAAACAAAGCAAATTCTCTCCTACAATTTACTAGCTTCAGCCATCTGACCTAACAGAGTTTTCATCAGTGTGAGTGCAGCCGAGCTCCTGCTGCTGCAGCCACCAGCAGCCCAGCCGGGAGCAGAGCGCTGACTCAGTCACCGAGCGGTCGCGTTCCTCCTTCAAACACAAAACCTCACGCTGAGGCTCGCAGACAGCAGGAGAACGGCTAGCCATCACGTAGCCATAGATCACAAAAGTAGCCTGATCCATCCGACAAAAGGAATGCTCCCGGGACACGCCGGCCAGACACTTCGTGTTTTCCTTCTTTGGGCAGAAATCTCCTCCAGCTCGGAGCTCAGGGCTGTGAGCGGCGGCGTAATGCTGCCACGGGGTTCATGCCAACTGGACGGCTGGCTTGCTCTGTTGAGAAGGCAGGCCATTAAATTCATCTCGGTCCCGTAGACGAACAGCCAGCAGATGGTAGTTTGCAGAGCGCCCATCTAGCCTGATTTCAGTGCATCTGCCCGTGGCCCCACTCCCCCCTAATCCCCTCCCGCACGGAGGGAGCAGCCTGCGTGCTGCGGCGCTGGGTAAGTGAGCGGGCATGGAGCCTGACAGCCCGCTAAGCCCTTTAGGATATCTTCATCTGCCATAGGACCGTAGCCAAGACCGCGCTGCCTGCTAGCTGCAGAAGGGCCGAGCACGACCTGATCTGGCATCCCAACAGAGCCTGGAGGTGCAGGGAACGACTGCGCAGCCTTCACAACAGGGCAGGGCCAACAACTGGGCCATTTTTTGAAGGCTTGCTTATGTTTTACTTGGGGTTTCTTCAACCTGGAGACAAATTTGTAACTGTAAACATATAATTACAAATCTATGTGCATTTACAGCTTGCGCCACTATGAGCAAGTCAGCTTCACCAGGTGTTCGGATGCTGAGCACCTTGAACTTCAAGAACCAGGCACAACCTCCAGGACATCCCTTTCCAGATTCCTACACAGCCCTCAATTTTGCAGCAAAGACACAGGCACGCAGGTGTTCCCGTCCCCTACAAAGCCTTTGAATTCATCTTTCATCCCCTGATCTCTGCGGGTTCTCCAGCACGCTGCCATGTCACACACCACAGTCCAGATCCATCACGACAAAAAGGTCACATGCTAGCAGACAGAGTCACCTAGGAACCCCAAGTTCCTGGGTGGTAAAAATAACCTTTTGTGGCCTGCCTTTGAGCACACCTAGCAAATACAAACACATATATAATACTGTGATTCATGCTGTATGCTCCAACATCATCTTCATGAAGCATTTGGTCTTTTTCTCCTTCACAGAAAGAAAACCAGCCCTAGTTCTTGGCCAAGTTACACCACTTCATGTGTCTGTAGAAAGAGACTCTAAGAGCGAGTACAAAGCATCTTGCTGACTCCCTGAGGCAGCCTATTTCCAACTGTGACGAGGGAGTTTCTGCATGTGTGGCCCCCCAGCACGCACCTCTCGGACTGCATCTCTCTGTTTGCATGGGAGCTCGCAGGATCAGCAGGCAGCCCAATGCCACGTAACACGTGGGATTGGAAAATTGTAACCTGCTCCGTAAAGCAAATTTCCTTGTCTCAGTATACGTCCTGATAACTAGACATGCCTAACAAGGGGTTATCCAAAATGGACATGGCCCTAGGGAAATCCAAGAACAAAACCAGAATGAATTAAATTAACAGAGACTAGGACTGGGATGCAGTTACGAAGAAGCAAAAACCAGCATCTCCTTGACCTGTATGCTATTTTATTTCGTGGCTGTACAAATTGTGCATCTGCAGCGATACACCGCCTTCCACGCAAGCACATGGCAGAATCTATCTGTTACCCTCTTTTGATCACAGACCGTCCTGCTGCAGCAAAATCTTACTTTCCACCACAAGAAACTTCCTTATGACCAGCACACAGAACAGAGAAGGGCCCATTTTGGGTCTCTGCACAATTCCTGGGAACAAAGGATGCAGCCTGTCTCTCACTGCTCTGTCACAAACTCCCCAGAGAACGTCACTGGTCTCAGCAGAGGTGGTGGTGCAAGCTCTAAGCCAGCATCAAGTGTTTTTCTTTTATCCGTCATCTCCTCTGAGCAATAAAAGCAACATCTCAGAACAAACCAACCAAGCAGGAGACAAAACAAGAATGATGGGCAGGAGAGAAAGTAAACACACAAAGCAACAACGGAGTAAGAGATTCTCTCCTAACGTTACGTTGATCTCACAGAAACAGGGACAAGCCACATGCTGAATCCCAGCGCAGCTACACAAACACTTCTCTATTACAATCTGGGGTAGCATCCTACCCATGTTTCTACCAGCAACACAGTTACCCAACAAAAAGGCAAAATTATTGGTTATTGCAGCAGTTCTCCTCATTTCGGCTCTGAACGTGATCCAGTAAGTTTGCTCATCTTCTTCACCACGCTTTTATGTAATAATTACGACCGTTTTGCGGAGTTCAGTGCTGGCTGACTCTCAGTCCCTGCATTTTCTGACCATAATTAGTGACTGCAAGTCACAAGATCCCTTTGCAGAGGGTTACCCTGCTAGGAAAACAGCCTATCTGAAAATCAACTTAAAAGGCACTTTTAACATAATTCTGAAGATGAAAAGGAACGAAGTCTGCTGCAACACAGAACACGAAGAGCCAAAGCCACAGTGCCTACATATGGCAGCTCCTCACTGCACAGAGCCTGGCCCTTGTTAACGTTTTTTTCTAGCTCAGATTATTTGCAGTTCTTGATCTTCAATTAAGAGAAAAGAGAAAAGTCTGGATTTGTCTCCTAGAACACCTAGTTTAAATATAACTGAAGGACAGAAATGGACATATGCAGGAAGATTTACTTTCCAACCAATATCCGTGAGTCTGGAAGATACACAATGTCTGGTAAAGAGCAAAAAAACATGTATTTACCCACAAGCTTCCAATTATAAATCTCCTCAGTTTTCAAAGTCATTAGCATATCTTGCAGCTAACCTGCTCTCAAAAAACAAATCTCTTTGAAAAGATTGGCATTCTTCAGAGAGAAGAGATAACAACCACAATCGGAATCAGATTTGCTCCTATTTAAGCGTACATTTCCGCTTCATTACAACTAAATTAAATAAAAATGAAATTTATTTGAAAACTGCACAACGATGAGCTGGAGTTGTTTCCTCCAGGAGGACATTTTTCAAAAAGTTTATGTTATATATTTAAATAACACCAGGAAGCAAAACAATTCAGAATATTCTAAATGAAAAATAAAAAAAAAAAAAAAACAAACATACAATGACCTACACGTCTTCCCCCATTACTGCTTAACCAGATATTTTTGCAGTACGGGGTTTGTCTGTTTTTGTTACCTGACCATTTCAGACACATGCGTTACACCTGGTCAAAGCAAACTGGTTGAGGCCAAGTTAGTATATAGATAGAAAGAGAGGGTGAAGAAGCTGCTGCGCCTCAGAACGTACTTTATAACACTGATCTCATTTTCCAGCACACGTTTGCCTAAACAAGACGTGACGGACCACTTCTGCCTTCCAAGCGTTCTCACTCATACGCAAGAAGCAGGAATTGCCAAGGAGAACTGCTGCGTTCCCTGCGGTCCGGGCGTGCTCTCCAGCCAAGTTCTCGTTAGCATCTGCCGCGTGTGTTTCTAACACCGGGCGCGTTGTGCCTGCACAATTCCCCCTGCGCTGGGGTGCTGCATCAGTCCCGTCCTGCCCTTACCTGGCTGCACGTGGTCGAACAACTTCCCCGTCCCAAAGCCAGCCCGGCGTCCTGCAGCGCTGCAGGAAATGGTGCTCAGCCTCGGCTGGGGAGAGGGAAGCAGCCTGGAAATAGCTTGGGGAACCCCGTAAATTAGCAGCACCACAGAAACGCAGGCTCATTACACACCGTGATAAGGTGCTGCGGAATAAAATTGCTCCCAAGACTTTTTCAAAGCTTTCAAATGTTTTCCCCCAAGAGCAAAACAGAATTAAAGATAAATGGCATAAAGCAGTCAAATATTATTTAAGCAAATCCGTGTACCTTACAGGGGATTCAGGTAGCACTGTGTGTAGCTACACGCAGCCAGTGCTCTGTGGTAAAGGCTCTTGTAACCACACTGAACTTTTTTAGACTTCACTCCTCAAAACTGATGTTTACTCTTGGAGGGGAGGGGAAGGTTTCTGTTTGTTTGTGTTTTTTTTTTTTCCCATTTGTTGGTGGTCGTGGTGGTAGTGTTTGTTTTTTTGTTTTTCTTTTTTTGAGGGGGAGGTGGCCTTGAGGGCCAAGAAGATAGGGAAAAGGTAAGACAAGTTATTTAGTTCACGTGTTTATGACAAAGCTGTTAATAGCATGCTGCTTTGTTCATGTTGAACATAATCCTACAATGCTTTCATGACACCTACCATGTACTCTTGGTTTACACCAGGGACCTGCAGTCTGTTAAGAAGCTGTCTTGGGCCGTGCCGGATTTTGTCACATTCACTTCTGGCCACTTTGAAACCTCTAATAAGAAAACTGCGAGGAATTCCTCTGGCAGCACAGACCTGAATATTTCATACGCCCTGAGCCTGTTTCACCTCCTCAACTCCTACACGCCAACTTCTTTTGATATAAGGCATTCCCACAGAGCAAGTCAAACGCACCGTGGCCGAACAGGCCCTTCCTATCTGGATGAGAAACTCTCTCTGACAGCCCTGTGCTCCCCGCGGGGTCACAGAGGCCGTGCCGAGGAGCAGAGAGCTGACACACAACCCGCCCGGAGCACGAGCACGCCGAGAAGCGTGGGGCAGGCAGCCACACGCCGCGGCTGGAGCAAGAGCAGGGACAGGAGGCAGCAGCGGTCAGGGGCTCCATATAGAGCCCGGATATAAAAACACGGAGGCAGCAATCATTGCACGGGTGGCGTTCCTGCTCCTTCGTGGTAAGCGAAGGGGTCCTACGGAAGGCAGAAGTACGTAGCAATCAGCGATGCACTGAACATATCTCAACAAGCACAGCACCTAGAGCACTGGAGGCCATCTTCCTCACACCTGGCTCATTTTGACTGCTTTACACTGCAAACTTAGCTTTCATAACCTCTTAGATACAGTATTTTTATTGTTTTCGTTTAAAATACCTCTTCATTTAATGCTTAAAAAAAAAAAAAGAATGACAACATTTGAATTTCTTTTAACTTCTTTCACACTCTTACAGATTCAACTGACGATCCCAGAGATCTCTTTCCCAGGACAGAGGATAAAGCCAAAACAAACAAAGAAAAAAAAAGAAATCTCTGTTCACCTTCCTGTGGAAATCCACACGAAGCCCAGACCTGCCACGAATACCCCTCGTGCTCGTCCTTCCCTCCCACGAACCGTACGCCCCAGCCCGACATCCCAACACGACAGCCCCCTAACCAGCTGCGGGGACACGAGACTGCGAACCCCCCAGAGCTGGAGGAAGGCTGCCACTCGCTGCGTTACAAGAGGGTAGGGTTAAGAAGGAGCTCAGCTTCCACCAGCTTTTTCAAGGAGAGGGGATGTACTTTCAACAATCTTAACAAACAAGTTAGAATACGAGCTGCCTGTACGCCAGCTACTCCATAGAAGCAACCTGCATACATACATTTTGCTGATAAACGCTAATTAAATGCTAATTAACTTAGCCTGTCAGTCAGTGAAAGAGTGGCATCTTAGGTCACTCCACACCGATTTGATATATCCTTCCTTTTGGTTTTTACACAATCTTATTTAACAAGGACTCTCTTGCAGTGTAATTCTTTCAAACATTAGCTAGAAGTTTACACAAGTGTAAGCAAAGCCTGACAGCCTAAATTACCAGTCTTTACAACGATAAAAATAAAATAAAAAAGCAGTTTTGCAAGACTTAGATTCTGTAGGGTTTTTTTTGTCCTGATGGTCAAGACATCCACCAGCTAATGAGCTGAACACTATTCTGCTCCTAAGTAGGAGCCCGATTAAAAGATGTCACACGCTAACAATTCTGGAAAACGCACGACAAATTGGGTATCTTCACAAGAACAAGATGTTTTCCTTCACAAGGGAAAAAAAAAGAAAAGAAAACCACTGTGATCCCTTGCAAGCAGATTCTTCAAAATCTGTTCAGATGAGGCATCTTTTTTTTTTTTTTTTTTAAAAAAAGAGGTTTTAAGTGACATTTTTACTAGAAATAGTGAAAAACATGTTTTCTGCTTGCCACAAATCAACGGCATGATACGGTCTTTAGCACGCTTGAAAGGTTTGTACATTGTAAAAGCAGAAAGTAGCAGCAATGATAATCTGAAAAGAGTCACAGAAAAAAATCCAGACACAAACTGAATTAAACACCACCATACAAATATCATGCCATAAGAAGCCTTTTACCTCATCAATTTCTGATAAATTAAATAAGATAATGGAAATTTAAAAAAACTGATGAAAAAGCAGAACAGCTTGGAGTTCCAGGGAAGGTCCTACCACTACCCCAGCAAAATAAAACAGCACAAACTTGTACTGTGTGCCTATTCGTAATGAGCGACAGCCTTGCAGCTTACTGTCCTCCGTTTCAGACAGAAAACAGATGTCATTCACACATGTGTAAGTCAGCAAGGATTCACCCGAGCTGTCTGTGAACGTTTAGAAGTTATAAAACAAATGACTAAGAAAAATGCCACCTTTACAGCAGCTCAGGCACGGCAGTGCCTCCCCAGGCGGTGACAGCAGCCTGCAGATACTCACGTGGTGCAGGACCTGGCCAGACTGGAGGGACCGGAGGGCTGCACCAGGCAAGAGACGATTCGGGGCATTCAGAGCACCCACATCTGCTCCTCTCTGGATTGCACAGAGGCAAGCAAGCATTGCAACCAGATTAAAAGAGAATTAGCCCTTCTCTAAAACAAGTGTAACCCAAGAAGTACTACACACATGCAGAAAGCACTCAGAAAAGGTATAGAGACTCACAAACCTGCTAGAAGGACTGAACGAGTTTTATTATGACAATATGCTCCAGAACAACGTGTTCAAAATCAGGATACCATGTTTGTAAATGAACACCCTGAGGATGCAAGGAGAGGGCCTGAAGAAGTGCAAAAGAGCTCCTGAACAGAGAGACAAAGAAGCTAAAACACTGGATACCTGAACCTCTGAAAATAAAAATAAGTTTTATGGTGAAGCTGATTAACCAATATTAACAAAAATACTCACTACCCATCTGTTCCTTTTTCACTTAACCATTCTCAAAATGGGGGGAACAAAGGAAAAAAAGGCACAGAATGACACTTCCAGGGAAAACACAAAGGACTAGAGGGAGAGTGAGGGCAGGTACAGGCAGAGGAGAAGCAGCCGCCAGCATTTGCCTGAAGCCAGAGCAGGAGGCCTGGGTACGGTGCGGCTGCCTGTAGGGACAGCAACCAGCAAGGGGTGGAACAGAACCAAAGAGGCCGTGGCACGTAGGGTGGCAGAGAGCAGGGAAGGCAGGGGAGCCAGTCCCTCCCAGGGCAGACAGCCAGTGCCCCCTTCCCTGCACCCGCTGCCTGGCAGCAAGGCACCAGGGGCCGGTGCGGGGCTGCCCCAAACCTTTCTCGATCCCTCCCTTTGCCGCAAGGAAAGAGCCAGACAGACTACAGCGAGCCTTTGTTCCTCTGCAGGGCTGGAGGATTAGCATGTGTCTGATGAATCCTCCTCCTCGCTGGCAGCCTCCAGCTCCTGTGACTCTTGGACGCGAGGTGGTGCGAACGGGGGCAGCTCCGCTCCCCCACGGCTCCTCCTTTCTCCCCTTCTTCCGTTCTCTGGCAGGCACCCTTCTCGCGGAAGGTGGAAGAGAAGCTGCCATCTAAGAGCTGAACATTGCTCATCTGTATCGCACAAATTCTACCAAACCAAAGCCTTCTGTAACTCTTACACGGACCACGAGTAACGTAACTGGTCTGACAATTCTCGGTATTGGCTCGGTGTTGAAGTGTACGTAAATGCTCTGAGTGTGTTTTCCTTTTCTGTCTTTAAATGAAGAGATACCTAAAATCAGTTTATATTAAAATCCATGTCCTATGAGGTTCGAACCCCAAAACATTTCAAAGAAGGAAGTTTCAGCTGAAGGGATTCTCACTAGGGCTCAATGTGACCTGTGGCTGGGAGGACCAGCAGTCAGACGCAGGACTGGGAGTTTTAATCCCACCCTCAGTTGTTTGCCACACTTGGGGCTGTCTGTAACTCCTAAACTCTTCACATCAGGTCTGGGGAATCTGCTTCAGCTCTCTCTTCTCTCACAGCCAGCCTCTGAACAGAGCACATAACGTTACCACTAAATCCAGGCCAGCCGATCCCCACCACAGCCAGGCTCACTCCTGCAGGCTGCATTCAGCGTACTTAATCCTATACAATATTGTCTCTTTCCTACTGCTAGCATTTATTAATAAAACTTCGGTTTTAATTCAGGAGTTCTTAACTTAAATCTCTCTCCAGAAGAACGTGGTATCTTCACGAGATG
Source organism: Anser anser (assembly GCF_964211835.1). Taxonomy (NCBI): domain Eukaryota; kingdom Metazoa; phylum Chordata; class Aves; order Anseriformes; family Anatidae; genus Anser; species Anser anser. The sequence goes on along the minus strand of NC_139727.1, from coordinate 31,190,850 downwards.
CTTTTGTGGGACAATTGCTTCGCTTTTATTTACGGTCACAGCTTAATCCCGCAGGAGCCCACCAGAAAGCTGCCTACACATCCATCCATCTGTCCGTCCTCCCTTTGGCCACGGTACTGCTATGTCCAGCGAACTGGATGAGGCTACAGAGTGGTATCTAAGGAAAAGCTCAGTGCTTGAAGCACTTGCGGCCCCAATAGCCCTGCCACCTCCCCTTCCAAAAAGCCGAGTCCCTGATGTACCCCTCAGGCCAATTCCGTGGATGGCTACGAAGCTCCACTGCCCTGCACGCCAGGTTCATGCTCGCATACCCAACACACGAAGCTGCTAAGAGAGACAAAAGCTTGAATGTCACACAGAAACAAAACCTCTAAAAAGGCAACAGAACTTACCGCCTTCCACCACTGAGCAGATGACATTTTTCTGTGTGAATCAGATCAAGACAGAGATCCCGTAAAATAACTTCAGCAGAAACAAAACAAAAAACCTACGTATTTTAAAACTAAACTTAAAAGGTCTGGGGGGTTGTTTAAGAAGACACCCTTACAGATTCCATGTGACCATAAATCAGACACTGGATGTCTGCACACACCACCGCGAACGTGAAATTTTCAATACCTGGGAGCGAGCAGAAAAAGCACGAAGTGCTTCACCTGCCACACAACGTGAGGTCAGCAAAAAGACAAACTAGTACCTAAAGCATCGATCCATTAGAGTTTGATCTCTCTCTGAATTCAGTTTTTAACTGCCACAAACCAATTTAAATACTGTTACAAACCCAGAATACTATAAACCTGGAACCCTTACAGACCCCTATGACAAGAAACGACTATTTGGGGGTTTCCCCTCTGGAATCAGAAGTAAACGCAAACAGTAATTGCATTTGATCACTATTTTTGGGACCTCAATTCCTATACTTATAAACAGCTCCCAAATGCAGGTGCAGAACTAAAGAGCAACTCAATCAACAGTGAAACAAGATTATTTACTGTAGTGCTAAAGTAAATTGAGAGTGAAAATTTTGCATGTTTCAGATAAGGTACAGTGCTGATATTCTGTTTGGTTTTGTTTGTTTTTTAATATTTTCAAGAATATCAAAAACTTGCACGTATCCTTACACTCAGAAAAAAAAAAAAAGCAAGCATGAACCCAACAGAGGACAACCAAATCTCTCCATTAAAGAAATTATGGTAGGAAACACAGCTGTTCACCATAGTTAACTCAAAAAAAAAATTAAGACTTGCAAGAAAATACGATCGCACTTGGTTAAGTGTTTTTTTGAGCCATTCAAATCTGTACTTCAGCTGAAATTTGACAATTTATAATCTAGTAACTAAAACATCCTCTTCAGAAAACTAAACCAACCACAAACAAGAAGCAGAAGGCACAGCCATATCCCAACACCTCCCCAGCACCTCCTGGAGTTCCCTTCCAGTTCTTCAGCCACTGAACCAAGAGAACACGGCTTAGCTTGAGGGGTGCGGCCAGCCCTGCGTCCCTAAACACGGGGGGAAAGTTTCCAACATTTCCAGAGAGCAAGATGGTTACAATGAGCATGCTTAGCTCTTGAAGTCTTATTTTAAATAAATAAATAAATAATTTAAAAAGAGATAAAAGAACAAATCTGAATGGAGCCAAAAAAACCCACCACCTGTTCTAGTCAGAATTTCTTTCTTGCCTCTATTAATGTCAGGAGCTCTCATTTCATTACTTATTATTTCTGGATTTTTTTTCAAATATTAAAAGACTTGCATAAAAGGCACATTACTCCTTCAAGAATCACTACATGTCATCAGAGAAGAAAAAAAAATCAGGGAGCAATCCACAAGTGAATTTGGCAAGCTTCACAAACCACCGCATTGCAAAATAATCTTTTTCTTCTCCCTTCCTTTTTGTTTTATAGCTCACGTATAATGGTAGAATTACACCAGTGTCAGCATATGAGAACACCTCATACCGAAGAGCAAACCTCACAGGCAAATGGAAAGCTTGATTCAAAAGAATCAAATGCCTTGCGCTGGTGAATTAGTCTGCCCTGCGATCACGTGTTTAAGTGTACACATCAAAAAAAAAAAAAGCATTTCAATTTGTCACTACTTTTCAAGGTTGGCTATTTTATTTCCATTAGCCTGTAAGCACTAGGCAGTGCTAGAAGCTGCGTGTTAACAACAATCGGAGCCAAACGGTGCTCTGAGATACAAAGTGCCCGTGGTCACATCAGAAGAAGAAAAAGGATCGTCCAACCTGTCCCCCTTGATCTGCTGGTAACAGAACTCACGGTGCTTACATACTGATTACAGTTTTGACAGCAAGGAAGATCAGAATTCAAATGAATCCTAAATGCTAAAGCTGTGGAATTATCATCTCTACGATGGATCAACGTAAACCTCGTACTAAAGCAGCCCCCATAAAAGTGGTCAAAGTCTGGGCAAAAGGGAACATTTCCAGCATCAACCAAGTTCTGCTCGTGCGCTCCTGGTATCGGAAAAGCAGCACGGCTTGCAGTGAACGAGCAGATCACACACCTGCTGTACATATGGACGAACCATCAAAGTACAACTGCAAAAATGCAAACTTGTTAACAAGTTCCTTAGTCTCTCATCTCGTTCATAAAACACTTTCTACAGTGCTGACTTTAATTTAAAGATCGTAACTAAACCAGATAGCCCAGGCTGTCACCCACCTCACCCCAGATGCTCAGATGGAAAGCTTACTCCCGACAGGCAGGCAGAGGTCCAAGCACTCTGCACTTCAACGGGCAGCAACCCGAAATTCAGCCCACGGCCTTTTACAACCACACACAGCCTGTGCGGAGCTCTCTCTGAAGCCCATCGTCGCCAGCCATGAAAATGGCTTTGCCATTGAAAAAGCATACGAGAAAAGTTCACATCCTTATCCAGCGCCTTCTCTAAACAGAAATCTAACGACCAGCAGTATTTTGGAACTAGCACTTCTCATACAAACCTTCCGTACTCACTCTCCCTACTTCTGTTTGAAAGCTTTATACATCTAGCTAGCCTCCCAACCAGGAACTTGATGGTTGGAGGCTCCCACACACCAGTTACTTGCAGAAAGCCTGGCCATGCACACACACACTCCGGGTCAACACGAACAGAGGCAGCGTAACTCACGTTACTCTGGGGTAAGGGAACGCAGACAAGCAGTTACAATGAGTAGCTTTCATGCTCCAAATTCACACCTCCTTACCTCGCATTAACTCATTCAGGTGTCACAAAGTAAGATATTTATTTACAACAAAGATTACAGAAACTTTTTTTTGGAGCATTTCTTATTTGTTGCAACTCTATGTGCTGTGTTTTCACTGTTAATTAAGGGGCTTCAAAGACGAAATGACCCGAAGTGAAATTGTACAAAACACGATGGGAAAATGTAGGAGATGCAGCAGTAAAACCACACTGTTGATCACCATGGGACACAACTGATCAGCTTCTACTACGGATTTCTGAAACCCTACCATGAAGCCAACAGACTGGACCAAAACCAGGAAGCACTTATGGACGTACCACAGCCGCCCCAGGCCCCTTGCAGGCAGCACGCTCACTCGTTGCCGCACCACACGCTCAGAGGTGTGGCACGTCACTGCGTGGCTCTAAATGCTGACAAACATTTCACGGCAGCAGCCGTTTGGCACCCACTGCTTTGCCCCGGCAGCAGCGGGGAGCAGGCTGTAACCCACCTCGGTCCTGGCTCGGGGTGACCAGGGCAGGCTCCCACCAGCTCACAGCATCGAGTCTCCGTTCCTGCTCGTCGTGAGCTTCCCTGTAACTTCTGCGCCCTGACTTCTCCATTCCAGTGCAAAAGGGATAGTATGCATATCACAGGGAAAGGTCAGAAGGTTAATTCAAAGCCATGAAAGCCTACAAGGTATTTTTGTTACTGTCACAGCAAGTTTGGTTTGATTTTTTATGCGCTTTTGAAGCAGAACACTGCATCAAAAGCCAACGTGCATCTTGAGATATGCAAGAAGTTGTTACAGAAGCGGAAAACTGGTTCCCTATTCTCAACTCTTTCTCTTTTATTTTTACACAACCCGATTTTGAGAAAAACATTTAGGTTTTCGTTGCCACAGGAGGGCAGGAGCATGTAACACTACTACACCAGTTTCTTAGAGAGAGCAGAACAAGCAGCGGGAGCTGGAACGCAGCGAGAGCCAAGCCAGAGACCCGGAGCGTGATGGAAACTCAGTCATACCAGCGGAGTTAACTGCCTGGTAATGAAGGCGTATGCATCCCATCTGCTTGCTGCAGAAGAGCTGGAAGGGGTTCAAAAACGGGCCAACAGACATACCGGCAAATACACGATGCAAACATGTGATCCACGCTCAGAAGTTTACCCCGTCGACTCGGACAGGGGCAGGCGCGCAGGCAGGTTCGCAGCGGGACGCGAAGCCTGTCCTCGTCACGGCCTGACTGCCGCTGCCCGTTGAGAACAGACAGCTTCCCCGGGTAATTTGTTCATTCATTAATTCTCATTGCAGGAGAAAGTTCTGGCCGGCACCCAGCAGCTAATTGGTTCAATAACCAGAATCTTGGTTTAGGAGGAGAAGAAAACATAATGCCGCAGTGACAGCATGCAAGTGAAACCTCGCTGTCTGGGTGGGTACGGCTCAGGGCTTCGAGAGAGCTGGAGCGCAAAAACCATTTCTGAAAGACAGCGAACAGCTGACATGCAGGGGACAGCTACCAACACTTCTCTGAAGACTTCCGGCAAGTAAGAGGGGTGACAAATTACTGCTGTAAAGATGTACCTAATGGTGCCCCTAAAGCACAGAAAATACATTTATGGACGACGTCGTGAAATAAAAAATCCAGGTTGTTGTATCCATTTGGTGAGTTACGACTCATGGTGATAATACTTGAACTTTTGTTTCCTTCCTAACTAGGCCTGCCACACACAATATGCTATCAAGAAAGCTGCCAAACAATTGTTTGAATGTTCAAAAAAAAGCCAAATATGCAGCCCACCGCACACAGAACAAATACGATAGCCTGAAATCTGCCTTATTCTGCACGCTGTACAGGAGTTCAAAGGAATCAGAGGGACTTGCCAGAACAAAATTTGCTGCACAACCACAAGTTCCCATGTACCTTAATTCACATCACTTACTAACAGAAATTTCCCCTCTCGTGAAAACGGATAATCTAAAACATGAAATTCACTGAAACTCGGGTAACTGCTCTCATTATAAAATTCCCTTTAATAAGAAATACTTTAGGTTTTGCAAATACTGTACAATATGCATAGGCATTAAATTTTAAATTTTATTAGAAAAGTAATTGCCACAGATTGAGTACATTAACGAGCACATTTGAACTACGGCTTCATTTAACCCATTCATCCCTTCAATAAGAAAGCTGTGCAAATCAACCTGCATACTTTACAGGATTTTTCTTGGCTTTAAAGCCTTTGACTGTACAATAATTCGTACAATCAATGCACAAGAAACAGCAAAACCAAAGCTCGGGTACTCCAAGCGTAATGTCACGAGCAAGAGCAGGATGGGTTTCCATTACCGGTCCTTCCTATTCCGCTACCATCAGCGTTTTGCGGGACTACAGAGATGGATTCTCTGGTAGCCCCTGACTTCCTCGTTCAGGAGGTGACTTTTTCACACTACTTCTTTTTATGAAGACCTATTTTAGACTGCTGTGTAATTGTGTTTACGTATCTGGCCACCTGATGCCTCCAGGAGCCGTATAGTTTGCTAGTGAAGTCATTTTCTCTCTGCTACCCTCCGTGCCTCCACGTAACCGAACACTTCTAAGCAGAACTGAGCGTGCAGGGAAACGTGAAGAATCCTCTCGGCGTGGTTATCCCTTACAATTAAAAGAAACGCGTGCTTCTGCTTTTCTGCGGCGGCTGACTCGAGGCGGGGGGAAGGGAATACAGAAGCCCTGTCCGAAAAGCACAAAACTATCAGCAGGATTTCAGCAACACGGCGGTTCGCCTAACGACGAGAATAAAGGTTACTCTCCGAGGGCTGACCGGGGTTTTTCCTTGTTGAGTTGTGGGGAGAGAGGGAGAGATTACAGGCTGGGTTGTGTGTGTTTTGTTGTTGGTATTGGTGGGGTTTTATTTACTTGCTTTTAAATGAGGATGAAAATAAACTCCAGTATTTTGCTGGATTAGCTGTAACACGAAGGTAAAATAAGACTGAAGCTTAGTTACGAACCTGAACCCTGCTACAGCACCATGCTCTTAACTCAGTACCTGCAGGTGCACCGTGTGTCGCTTTGACCAATTATTTACAAATTTACTAAGACTTTCACTGCACTGCTACACAAGCTTTAACTTACAGTGACACTCTGAATGCCTTCTTTCATTTCAGAAATATATATATATATATATGCAATGGTTATAATTGCTTTTCTTTTTGACACATGAAAATTTCCTCCCAGGACAATGATAAATCAACACGATTAATGCTATGCATTACAAACCAGATTATAACCTCACTTTCAGCATTAAAAAAATACAGCAGTGGAAAATCTCACTATCCACAAGACCGGACAGTCCGCACGCGGCAATTTCACAGGTTGCCATCGTGGCAGGCCACAGGAGAGAAGCCTCAGGCGGAGCAGAAGAGAGCAGCCCCCCGGTCTGTGACATTTAGGTGACCAGGACACAGACGAGAGGAAGGAAAAGAGCAAAGCCTGAGTCTCCACGATCGTCGCTGCACCTTGCCTGTGAGTAAATATCGGGCCCTGGTGCTTTTTGGCTACCAGTCAGGCAATTCTTCCTGGAAGTAATAGATGTGTTTATTTTTCCTTCCCAGTCAACGCAAGACGACAGACCAACAGAGAGCTCTGACCATTTAAACTGTCAGGAGCCACCTCTTCAACTTCTTGATTTAATACTGATTCCTATTAGGATGGAAACAATGAAAGCACAGATCGAAATACCACAGCAAATCCTGAAGTTTTGCCAATATTCTTTGGAGTACTAAACCGACACGATCTGCAATATTGAATGGATAACAAAAACGCAAGCCCATGTACAGTATAAGCGTTCTACGTCTGAAGGTGTCAGGGTTTCGTGATTTTTATTCTTTTATAATGTTAGTTACTTCACCTTGTATTTCTGTGTTCATGGAACACTTCCTCTAAACTTCTGGTAGACAAAACACAAGCTTTTGACGCTCTAAGTGTTAAAAAGCTGGGTTGTAGTACTAGCTATCCTGTTTGCAGCACGACACACAAAGCCCAAGTCAATGACTATGCAAGTTCCAGGCAAGTTTAGGGCTTCTTGCACGAGCATCGCGTGCTGTTTCAGAAACCTGCCCTGTCATAACTTCAGTTCCAACAACAGGGTCCTTCATCATGCCATTAACCTAACCAACTACTGCCGCTTTAATACATGCAAAGAAGCAAAAGAGTGACAAACTACTGACATCAGATCCAAATTAAAAAGAGAAAGACCACAGCCCCGTTTGATTTCAACATCTTTCTTGCTGCAGCCTTCGCAAACTAAACCATGTCAGACAGAACGAGCTCTCGGACCACAGCTGACAGGCCAACAAATCCAAGTACTAGTGTAACACATCACCCTCCCCTAAATCTGACACACAACGCGTTAATAACAAGGCTGTGGCTACGTGCAGTGAATTCAAGCCCCTAACGATTAAAAAAGAGTCACTAGGCACCTACTAATCGCTGCGAGTCAGGTAAGTGTCACTGCTCGCTGCTCTGGTTAACAACTCTGTAAAGCACACTTAGGACAGGTAGGTGATGGCAATCTGCCACCAGTTCCCAAAAACAGTCACTGGTTTCAGTCACATCGCCGTGTCGACACTTTCAAAGGAAATTTAGGGCGGTTTTGGTAAAGCTAGTCATAAGTCACTGAACGTTTCAGCACCAAAACAATGGTGGCACAATATTTTGCATTCCTCATGAATAAAACATTCCCACAGACATCTATAGGCATTCTGGAAATAGAATAAATGCAAGACCAAGTCTCGAGCAAACATGTTTTGCAACCCCAAATATAGTCAGTTTAGAAACAGTTGGTGAAAAACTGCTGAACTGCTTGAGGTCGCGGGGTTTTGGTGGGGTTTGTTGTTGTTGTTTCCCTCCCTCTGAGCGGCTCTATCAACCTGTGGGCTGAAGGAGTGGGAGACCAGAACACGGGTAAGGTAAAACTGCACCTCATCATCACGGAGGGAGTTTGCCATTTAATAAAGATGGGTTTCAGAACCCCTGTCCGAGGCAACCCCAGCCATGAGCAGGATCCAGACCACAGAACGAGCCTGTTTTAAAGCGTGGCAGCCAAAGCAGCGAGAGGGTGAACTGAGATGTGCTGCAATATTTATGCAGCCATTATCATGCAAATGCACAAGGTACCAGAAAAGCTGTTTGCATTGGTGCCCAGCCCCTCCAGTCTCCGCACAATGCCAGCAGAAAGAACAATTAGGATGCATGCATAACAAAAAGCCTCCGACCTCAGGGCAGGCAGCTCCGCTGAACCGGATACAGAAGCTATGGCATCATCAGGGCTCCGTGGAAATACCCTCTCGTGGATCACTTCGGACCTCCTGCTCCTCCGTAGGCCATTCCCAGGTAGGAAAGCGGGGGGAAGACGAGCATGGGAAAGGTAGGAGCCAGCCACAGCCCCCTGCCCGGGCAGGCAGGGCCTGTGGGCCACGCCAAGCGATTGACAAGCAAACAGCCACAGACCTTCCTGGGGCACAGCAGTTTTTGTAACAAAAAGGGAGGCGGGTGTGCAAATCAGGATCTGGTGTACGTACACCCGCTCAGAACGCGGGCTGTCCTTCCGCAGGGAAGCCAAAAAAGCAAGCGTGGTCAAGGCCGGCCTGTGCCTCTCCACGTTCACCTCCAGCAAAGCATCGCTAAAAGCTGCGCAGGCACGGCAGGTTGTTTTAAGAAGTTGTGTGACCACACGCAGCAGTGTTTATCTACACCAGTTCCCTGCCTCTTCCCGTATTCTCACGCTGATCGGCACGGCCACGGCGCTAGATAGGGACAGGCTGCACGCCCGCGTTTCCCTCCTAGAGCAAGCGCTTCAACCGCGGCCATCTCCAACCCGGCTAAAAGTAACTGCGTGGTACTGAATTACTTTTTACAAAGAAATCAACACCGCATAATTACAAGGCATATCCATTACCTAGGGGGTCAGCGATGGCAAAATCCTCGGTAATTAAAACCCTCTTTCTGCGAGATCGTTGCTTTGCTACACCCCAACTGCCTTTCCTGAGCAAAATTCAGTGTCAGAGAACACCCAGATTTAATAGCACACTATTTGCATTTCACAACACGGCCAAGCCCAAGCAACGCAGGAGAAAAAAAAAAAAAAAGGCAAATTAAGGTCAATGGGTAATATCGCAAACATTACCCTCTTTTTATACAACCTGTTACATTTTATCTCGGGAGATTTTGTAACACACCAGGACTACTGTATGAAACAGACTAGAATATGTCTCAGCCAGTACAATCTTAATGTAAACAAGGGCTCTTTTTATCTCTACAATCTAGCTACAACTGGTTGTTTAATCTTCACTACGGTGTCCTCCCCAGCCCTCTCTCTCTCTCTCTCGCACACACAAACCCACCAGAAAAAGACAGAAATACCTCCTCCGAGACGAAGAGTTGCCTGCAATAAAAATAAATAGCAGGTATTACAGCGACAGAGGAAAGCAAGCAGCACTTCGCTTAAAAGAGCATCCACAGAGCTGTCCCACAAAGGAAAAAAAAACAAGAGCAAGCCAGGAGCCTCGAATGATTTTGGGTGGGAAAGGCGGAGGGCCAGGCGGGGTGGATGCGGGCTGCTCAGGCTCTGGCCCCGCTCTGCTCACCCAGGAGCGGGTCTGGAGCTGGGTCCGGGTCCAGGCCCTGGCGCGCTGGGCAGCGGGGTCTGTGCGGGGCCGGAGCGGAGGCAGAGCAGGCAGAGCTGGCTTTCAGGCGCACGCACGGACACGCGAGTTTTCGTCTTTCCTCAGACAGGAAGGAAAACCCGCTGGAAGAGAGAAACGGCTCCTTTTTAGCACCTACCCAAATTCTCCACGGCGATACTACATCTGAGATCTCTCAGTGCAGTCTCGTCTCCTTATCGCCTGCCCAAATCATCCCAAAAGGGAGCTCGGTTATTTGCACGGCTTCCTTAGCCTGATCAAGAAGAGATCAAATTTGATCTTCCCAGCCAGAGCAAACGAGATACATTTATGGCCCTGACTCGATTAATATGCATGAGCATTACGCACGCACACAAACACACGCCTGCACCTCTTTCACGGGCGTTGCACACCAGCGAGGAGCAGCCGGCCCGCACGGCGACGAGCAGGATCGCCACACTCCACTCCGGCAGCGCCACGCGTTTCTAGAAAGCCACAGCCAAGCAACAATAAATCCAAGGGTTTCCTAAAAGGCACACACACGGCAATCCCCGGAGAAATTCACCCCTGGACGAAAGCTAAGAGAGCGTGAAGACAGACGGAGAAAATATCCATCCTCGGAAGGAATCCCGGCCACGGAACGAAATTCCTGGAGGAGCACACACCCGTCGGGGCGATCGGTGTCACCACAACAAAGGAACGCCCCTCCCAGCACCTCCTGCCTCACTGACATCTCGGCTCGCCCGGGGAAGGGAAAACTACCCCGGGAACGGCAGCCAACGCTCTTTACAGACCCTACCCTCGCCGTCACCCCTGGGAAAAAAATCCTGGGGGGTGGTTAACATCTCTAGAGAGCGCGGGAGAGAGGGACGCGGCAGGAGGCAGCATCCTCGCTGAGGATGCCTCGGTATTCCTCAAAGGCAGGCTGTGGACGCGCGGAGAGCTTTGTCTGGAATCATCTCTCCGCGTTACAAGATTATACCTAAAATGAGTTTTGCCCGATGTACGTGTTTTGCCTTGCCACACGTACAGAAATCCTGATGACTGACAAATATTAGCCTAAATTAAAAGGAATCCAGCTTCAAATTATGAAAATAACCCTTCATTTTGCTCACCCAGAACAAAGAATAATTACATAGAAAACCAAGACAGTCAAGCCCAAATCATTCAAAAGGAATTAAGAGGATAAGGGTGTTACTAAAATTAAAATGTATGCACAACAGAGTATTAATAAATTCATAGGATACAGTAAATCTCTCCCAAAACCAAGCTAGGATTATATCAAGATCACTATACAACATATGCCTGAAATATGGCTGTAAATAAGTGTGACTTAATTTGACCACCACCTACTTTAAGCCCTTGATTTTATAAATAGAAGCGCCCAATAACGCCTAGTGATATGTATATTAAAAAAAACAGTTTAGAAGGTAAAAAGGGAAAATAATAAGTAGAAAACTGAATGTACAAACAAGTAGACAGCAGAAAATTAAAACCTTGAATCTAATTACCGAAACCAGTTTAATTTGTATTTCAGCAGTCACAGAAATCTCTGCTGCAGCCATGACAATACACACAACTACAACTCCTCATCTTTACTATTCTGCCTCAAAAGCGTCTTTGTGCGTGCACGTGTGCAGAAGCGCACAAAACGCAGGCTCCCACAGCCCCATCTCAGATACACCCGTCAAAAATCGCTACCGATACTTTCGTGTTAATTTAGCTTTGTGACTGTTTTGTTACGCACGGTGATTTTGTGTTCCCTTCCCGCACCTGCTCCCGACGAAGCCCGTCGGGCCGAGGAGCTCCACACTTTCACGCAACTTCAGCACCGCCGAATTTCTCCCCGGCTCGGGCGCCGTGGCGCTGGCAGGCAGCACACGCAGCCGCTCACCTTACCTGAGGTTACCAGAGCCTTTCAGCCACCCCGCAGGGACGGACACCAAGAGCTGGGCGAAACCCAGCTCCAGAGCCACGGGTACTCGCGGGCAGCTGTCACTCGGCTCCCTCAGTGCCACCCCTAGATCCCGGGCACCGCAGGAAGGCGATGACTGCTGGAAGGGGACCCTGCCTGCCTGCCGGCCTCCACCACAGCCGCCACGACGGGAGCGGGGGGCGCGGGCCGGGCCCCCCCCGGCCGGGCCGGGGCAGCGCACGCAGGGTGAGGGGGTCACTGCGCTCCCCCCAGCTCCTCCTCGGGGCCGGCCAGGAGGAGAGGTGAGGCGGCGAGGCTGTGCTTCCTCCTTTCTTTATTTATCCCCCCCCTTCCTCCGGGCTGTGCCACCCCGCCGCGGCACGGAGGAGCTCAGCACCCCGCCGCGGCGCCCCCACGGATCCGGACCCCCCCAAATCCCCTCATATCCCCCCCGTATCCCCCCACGGGGCCCCCCACCCGCCGCAGCCCCTCCACCCCGCCGCAGCCCCGGGAGCTCCGTGAGGGGCCGTGGGGGGGAAAAAGGGGGGGGTGGGGGGGCAGGACCCGCGCGGGGCCCTCCCCGCCTTTGTGCCCGCGGCCTCCCCGGGGCCCAGCCCGCTGTCAGCCGCCGCCGCCCCTCAGCCGGCCCCGCCGCCCGGTGCCCGCTCCCCGCTGCCCCGGCGCCGTACCGTGCGGCTCCGCCATCCTCCCGCGGCGCTCTCCGCACCCCCCCCGGCCCCGGCGGCCCCGCTCCGTGCGCCCCGAGCCGTCACGGGACTCCCCGCCCACGGCCCTCCCGCCCGCCGCACCACGGGGGCGGGCGCGGCGCGGCGCGGCCCGGCCGACGGCTTCCAGGTCACGGCGCCGCCGCCATCTTGGCGCCGGGCGGAAGCGGCCCCCGTTGCCCGTGGAGACGGCGGCGCCGGGGACGGGCCCGGGTCCCGCTTTTCAAAACCCGTGTATTGGGGATTTAAAATAAAGCTTTGTGCTGGCTTTGCCGTTTTCGTGGTGAAACGTAACGCTAGGAAGCTGAAGTAAAGCGCAGCAGGGCAATCGTCGCTGGGCAGGGAATCGGCCAGCAAATAGACGCTGGTAGCTGCACCCTTCTGCTGCAATTCCTCAAATATGTCTCACAGGACCGGTGCCACAGTAACGCTTGTGCCAACAATCCAAACTAACAGGCGTTTTTGCAACGGCAGAGTTCATCCGTGCAAGACTGTTTTTTAATCTGCACAAATGGAGCAGTTAATTTTGGGTTACAATACTGGATGCTGGGGAGCTGAGCTCCAGCCTAATCCTCCAGCAGCACTGCTTCTCCCAAAGTCTTCACAGACACAGACCTGTCCCAGCATAGAAGACAGCCGTGAGAGTCAGGATCCTTAAAAGTATTAGTTAAGGGTCCCTCAGCTTCAGAGGACTACAGTGACTGGCCCATACTTTGAACCTGGTGGTACTGTGGCTGAGTACTTCTCCTTAAGAGAGATCCACAGACAGTAACTCAGAAGTTCCTTGGTCTCCATTTCCCTAAAAACCTGTAGAACCATGAGAGGATCTTGAATTACTGCCATTCACGCTGAAAGGAACAGCAGGTCAAATAAAATTAATGAGCATTTCATAACCTACATCTGTGGACAATCTGAATTAAGGTTTCGCAGGCAATTTCATTTGGACATTGCCTAACTTAAACACATGGCTTTGCAACCTTAATAATGGTCCTTCAACACACGTAATACTCCCTGTCTTCCCAAAAAAGGACAGCTGTCATTACAGGATCACGCAGCATCACAGCCCTTCCCTGGGTCATCGGCAGTGCTGGTACTTTTACGTGCCTGACACAGACCTCTGCCCCGTTCACTCACAGAGGCATAGGACAGCAGACTGTTATCCTCTATCTAGACCAGCACTGGAGAGGGATGAGTCCTGCAATTTGGATTATTCAGTGGGTACATATGACCATTCCTAAGGCTATTTAGTATTTACACAGTTGTTTCAAGCACGTTTCTACAAAGCAGTGTGATTTATTAGGAGCTAGATCTTACACAATGAACTAAAATAAAGCAATTAATTAGTTAAGCTTGCTTAAGCTGACCACGAGATCAATACAGCAACTTCAGAACCATCTTTGACTGAATTCAGATACCTCTGATATAACAGCCCTGCTTGCCTTTTCTTAATTTAGTGGCTGCCAGACTAATGAATCGACCCTTTCTCTCTTGTTCATGTGGCCTTTCTACTACCTCCTCCCAACTGTAATTTTTTTCATCTCACTACAAGAAAGCTCTCTCTCCTCCCCCAGGCAGGCAGCTGCTGCCGCCTCGTCCCAGCGCACTAAATTCTGGCTGTTTCTGGGGCAGACCAACAAGAGGCAAATTCTTGGCCAGCCATGCCACAGCGAAGGCCAGCCTCAGGGAAGCTCTGCCCCACTGCCAGGGTGTCCCAGCAAGCACATCCCCCTGTGCCCCTGTACCCAAGCTTTCCCTTCCGCCAAGCCCACAGCTCTCCCTGGTGCTCCGCTCCCTCCCCTCTGCCTGTGCCTGATCAAGGCTTTCAGACTCGATCACCTGCCTCTCCTTTCTTAGCCTCCAGTGCTGCCTTCAGCTTCAGTTCCCCACGCCTTGCTCAGTCTCTTTTGTCCAGTTCTTCATCTGACTTCCTATCCCCCCTGACTTTCGTTGTACTGACAAACTGAAATCTGCCGTGACTTCGGTCCCTCCCCTGCTGTCAGTTCCTCGCACAGCCAGTCTCAGCATGAAACCCCTCTAATTCCCAGTTTCACTTTCTTTGTGAATCTCAGCCTCCTTCCATCACATCAAAGCTCCAAATTCCCGGTCTTAGGCTTTGCCTTCCTCCCTTCTGCACCTCAGCCTACCCAGGCCTTCCTGCCTTACCCTATTCCTTTCCCTTCTCTTGAACCATCGGTTTACCAGACGTTTGGCTTCAGTCTCTTAGCCAAGGCTTGCAACGTGTCCCGCTGTTCTGTGGGAGAGAAGCATGCTTTGAAGGCTGATGGCATGATGAAGACCGTTTCATTTTGTGAGCGTCATACTGATCACAGAAATAGCGTATGACTTCAGCGCTGCTTTTCTGTCTTCACCTTGAACGTAATCTTGGCTCTACTGCCTTTATCACGGGTATACAGAGAGTGGGGAGGCTGGAAGAGCTGGCACAGCTGAGGAGCTGAAGGGGACAGAGGAATGGTGCAAGGCACAGGAACCGTACCTGGGGGATGCACACGGACGTGCAGAGCCATCAGCAATGTCCAGCGACCAGCACTGTGACAGGGTGGCCAACGACAAGATCTGTCACATCGAAGAGAGACTCTGCCCCGCCAGAGCGAAAGCTTCTGCTGTTGCAATACAAAGGATACAAAGAAGGGGAACCTCAAAATGTGGTTCTTAGTTAAGGGCTGCAGTACTGTAAGATGTTGCTATTTTTACTGCCTGTTCCTTTTCTGTGTTCAGTCAGGTCTGCTCACAAAAAATTATTTTTGCTTTTTTCCTCCCATCGGTTCTACAAAGCAAACACGCACATGAGAAAAGAATGGAGTTTGGCTAAGGTGCCTGTGTTCTCAAAACCAAGCAGCAGCATGACTTAGGGTTGCAAAACTGTCATATAAAAAACTGTTCTGGGCCTGCCAGCCTTACCTTTGTTAGCAACCTATCTGGCAGCAATTTTTCAGACGCGCTTCCCAGGTCCTACAAGGGCTTCTCCAGGTGGAAAGGCAGGACACATCGACCCTGAAATGGCACATCCAGAATGCCAGGCATGAGATGAGTTTCCCATATTTACCAGTATGTTCACCAACTTTTTCAAGTATGCGCTGTGTCCTAACTGCCCCAGGCTGGCAGGTCTTCAGTTTATTCAATGCAAGGGGAAACTGCAAATCCAACCGGCTATCAAGCAAGCTAATCTTCACTTACACAAACTGAGAGTCAACCAGTTCAAACAATTTATCTTTCAAAGTCAACACTACAAACAAGAGAAACAAGCAGGAGCTTTTTCATTCACAACAGACAATAAACTGTATTTTTGTAGTGTAGATTTCTAGAAAGGATAGTATCAGCTGTTAGAAACTCCTACTTTTCTCTAGTGAAAGACACGGCAAATTAAAGGCTTCAGTTGTCTGTACTTTGAAAAAGGAGAGAGGCTGGAATGAAAACTCGCTTAAACTGAAACAGATGCTGATTATTCCAGCTCCAGTCAGGCTATCCATAAAGAAACCGACATTTCTTGACTTCATTTGATTCTTCTGCTACTTGCAGATCCACTTCTGACATCCCATCAGAAGCCAAAAGGACAAAGCAGGATCCAACAGGGCATGCTGTTCTGTAGTGGACAAGGCTGTGGGTCTGCAGCACCTGAATTGCAGTAGGCACTCTGCCTACCACTAACCCCCAGCATAAGTCCCAAAACTAGGGGGCAGGAGGGGATGGGTACTCACAAATCCCCTTTAAAACTACAGAGGTTAAGCTCCATCCATACTCAAAACGATAAGCCTGCGTTCAGGCACTCTGAATCATATTCTGAAGAAATCACTTTTTCCATTGACCTCATAGGGACCCTGGGGAGTTGAGCTTTCCAAGGGAAAAGCCACTTCCTCCCCGGGAAAGTGCATTCGAGCCTGATGTGGCCGTGGGTTCCCCAGCTCCTCGCATGCCGCGCTTTGCTGTTGGGCTCCGATGCTGCGCGAGCACCGTAGGTCTGCGTGCCTGCAGGTGGTACATGGCATCTCCTGCCACTGTACCTGTTTCACTTGGCTCTCGCGTCAGACTTCTAAAACTGGCTGGCACCAATACCCTGGCTGAGCTTTCGTTTGCACTGCGTGTCGTTTCTTGCCTTCAAAGGTCCGTGAAGATTAGCACCAGGCTGACGGGTAGAGCACAGAATGCAGGAATGCGAGTGCGAAAGCCCGAGATTTCCTCTGCCGAACTTCATAAAAGGCCAAGTCCTGCCTCTGCTCCACACAAAAGAGGGAGCAGACTTCGCTTCCCCATTGTCCTCGGTGACCGTCCAGTCCCCCACAGGCACAATGGTGTGGCAGCGCAGCCTGTCCTTCAAAGAGAGAGCCTGGAGCCAAGCAGTTCTGTACTCTTATCATTTTCAGCCGATAAAGGTGTGAAGCCGAGGGAAAGAAGCTCTCGCAGAAGCCAAGAAAGGGGAAAGGTCTCAGGGAGTGGTGGCCCTGGGAAGGTCGAACATTTTATTACATGTTTTTCTTAAGAAGTAATCTTAAGAAAAACAACTCGGCTGTGTCCTAAAAGTGACTGGGAGTGGCAGCATATCCATGCTGAGCTGTGTAAAAAGCCAGCTGCCCCATGCCCAGGCAAGTATCACTGCCAGCAGGTTAACCAAGGCCAGAGGCAGCAGCAGTTTTACTTGGGATTACATCGTGTCAGGGCTGCAAGCTCTGCTGTCTGAAATGTGGAAGAAGATGAAGATCAGCAAGAACGGGAGAGTACCCAGAAAAACAAAGCAAAACAAAAATCTACAACAACCTCTTCTCCCCTCAAAAAAACAAACAAAACCAACCTTAATTCACGTTCTCTCAAAGAGAAAGATTTTCTTTAAAAGGTATTTGGGAAGGGAAAATTGAGTTGGAATAAAATATGTGCCTGTTGGTCTTAATAGCTTCAGCTCTGCTATCTATTTTCTCTCCCTCTTCCAGACTGTCAGCAGGGACTGAGTGTTCTTCTGGAGCCAGGGATGGATTTCCTGAATGGTGACAAATAGCAGTAAAGCCTGAAGTCAATTCCACAGTGAAATCATTATATAAATTGCTCTTTCCTGCAGGAAAGAGATGGATGAAAAATAAAACAAATCAGAAAATAGTATGAAATGAGTAATCTTACAGTTATGGGAAGCCAAAAGCAGAGCCCCAGAAACGATGCTGGCTCCGTCAGGCAGCTAGGCATTATACGGAGTACACCTGTGGATGAAAATTTTGGTTGAGGATTTATGAAAAAAAAAGGAGCCCTGAAAGCTAGATCTATTCAAGCAGACAGTGATCTTCCAAAAGGACATCATGAAACTCCCTCGGCCTAGAGACAGGAAAACTAGTCCAGGGAGAGTGCCAGCAACCCTAATATTTACCGTTAGTGTAGGAGCACAGAGCTGTTTGATCCCGATCGCGTGTGCTAGGTGCTGTACAAAAAGGTTGCTCTGGTTCGGAGACGGAAGACTGAGAATAAGACCAGAAAAATGACGTGCGTTTATTTGTCGCAGACACGGGGAGCATGAGGAAAGGAAAGCAGTCAACACACTGCCAAGTTTTTTTATAGACCATACGGACAAGGAGAGTGTTGGAGAGATCTCTCTGCAAGATGATTTCTTTATTTCAACACACATTAATAACGGCTTTGTTGCAGGCTTGGAGGAAGCAGAGAGGTGTTTAAAACTGTAAGAACTGGGCAGTGGGACAGGTCAACACAGGCTGATCCCAGGACAGAGCTGATATCCCGGTAATAAGCAAAACCCATCAGTCGGGATGGGCTAGGGAAAGAAGGCTCTTGGAGATGAAGGCGTTTGGCATAGAAGAAAAGAGAGAGCTAGTAGCCAGAAAAGGAAGAGGTGGCACAGACAAAGTGACAGGCTAAGAACAATCCTGCATTGTGAGGACAAGGGCTGGGTTATTCGCGGGTTTTCTTTCCCCTTCTTGTTTCTCAAGGGGCAGAGCGGAGTTTGAAAGGAGAATAATACAATCATCTGACTGTGTTAAGAGATTTATGGCCCGAGTTTACCATGTGTTAAAATATTGATTCTGTTTCTAACATATGTTTTAGACATTTACATTATTTTTTTCTGCATAGAAGGCTGGCTTCTGCGTACAAAAGCTGGGACTTCAAAGTAGGATCCAGTGATGCTGGGTAAATACAAAGTGACGTAAACGAAGCGCAAGTCTCGGATTTTTTCCACTCAATTAAATAAAGATAGCAAGAGAGACACTAAGCAGTGTGTGGCAGTGAGAAGCTGGAATAATTAAACAATAATATGACAGACGGTGCATTTACGGGCAATTACAGCATGCCTCTGCTGGCACTTGAAGGCACCAGGCCAAAGACTTAAGCGATTCAAACCACACAAGTAGAGCGGTAACCTCCTGGAAATGCCAGCCTGGGCCTGGCAGCCCAGAGCAGGGCTTTTACGGAGCAGTAAGACAGGCAAGGGGCTCCGCTTTCACTGGGCGTTATGGCTAGAGAGAGAACAGAAAGAGCAGCCGACCAGAAAGCTGTTTCTGTGTCCCTTGGATAAGGCATTTCCAGGCACCTGGAAGACAAACCTGCACGCTGAGCAAGGACGTCTCCTTCTTGATGAACTCGGGAACAGCCCCGCGTCACACAACAGATTTTAAATCCTTACATTCAGCAAACTGAACTAAAAGAAATTGCTTATCTGCCAACTGCCTTCCAAAAACAAGGACTGGGTTAAACATCATGCTCTGAAGGCATTTGTGGTTCCCCCGGGGAGTCACCGAGGCTTTCTGCTCCCAGGACAGCAGCACCACCCTCCTCCTGCTGCCTGGACGGTGGGCTCTGTACCCTCTGGTACCACTCAGCAGCTCTGGGGGACAACGGCATGAAATCTACACACCTGTACTTTTTGCAAGCATGTGTATGAATTATTCGACACACGTTAGCCACATGCAGAGGTGAGACAAGCTCTAAATGTTTAGAAAAGGAGAGAGCTGCCTGGAAAGCAAACACAGACAGGTGTTGTTAAAAGCGTCTTAAACTGTCAACATAGCACTTACTTAAACTTAGCACTGAAAGATGGGCAATTCTCATGAAAGCAGTGATATTTTTAAACCCGCCGTGTCCGGAGTTACATGGCTATATGCGACTCTCAACCAGAGTTTTGTTTTTAAAGGACTCAATTCCAGACTTTCTTGTTGTATGAAAAAAAAAAAAAAAAGGAAAACATGAACTTGAAAGGCTCAAAAAACAATACAAATAAAAACCATTTAAAATGTATAAAGACAAAAAACAAGCCTCGTAAACAAATGGAACCGGCCATATCGCTTCACCTAAATGTTTTGGGTTCTTTTCTTCTACTTGGTAAGAGAAGATGTTTCTCAAGACTTAAAATAAATATTGTTTTTTATCTGCAGGGCTTTCAGCAAGTGGCTGCCACGTTATGAAACTCTCCGGATTCCAGCAATGCACATCTCTGCTGCCTGCTGTACTCAGAATATCTGGGAGGAGGAGGAGGAAAACAAGCTTATCATTTATAAAATTATTGCTGGTTTTGTGGTTGTGAGGCTTTCTGCAGCATACAAGAATAACTTGTTTGCGACATCAGTAAAACGAGGATGGAACCTAGTGCGTTGTCCTTGTCTGGGGGAGTGCTCTCACACTGGCAAAGAAGGTCTTTTCCAACCAACCTTAATGATTCTATGATTTTATGATCTGAAGGCCGAGTCTCAGCACTTTAAAAAGCCGCACGCAGCGAGGGCACAACTTGAGACCTGGGTATCACCACACAGCCCTGCTCCGAGTTCCCCAGGCACCTGGGTGCCACCTTTAACTATGCTTCCCTTTGCAGAATAAGACCAGGTCCCCCCTATGTAACTGAAAAACTCACATCTTGTGTTGTTGTTCTTCCAACAAAAGCAGAACTAGGTCCTATGTGCCGTGCTTTCCCCTCCGGCCGACTGTGGTTGTCACTACTCTAGTGAATGAACGCTGGCCTGACTCAAAGCTAAGCCCATCACTGCTTGTAAGGCACCTTGAAAAGTGTGACACCAAGCTTCAGACAATGCCCATGCCTCTCTACTCTCTCTCATCCAGTCCTTCCAGTCCTGAAGATGGCAACCGTGTTTTTTCCCCAATGGAAAAAAGGTGTCTTAAAAGCAGACTTACCAGAGACTGCTGAAAGCAATCCCCACAGCCACTCCTCTCTCAGTGCTATCAGCTTATAGACAGGCTGCCAAGCTGGCATTTGACTAGCTAAGAAAATGGATTTAGCATGAAGCCAGATTCCACTCCTCAGTCACTAAAACGCTCAAGTAACAAACCAGGTTGGCCATTATTTCTTGTCACCAAGCAAACAAACCTCGCTGGCAGGAAAACTGTATTGGGAAAGTGATTCCCTACGTGACCAAGGGGGGCTCTGGTTGTTACCAATGCCAATCCGCACATAATGCTGGACTCCAGGTGGTCATCAGCTCTGTCAAAATAACCATCTTGCAATTTAATTCCAATGTCTGGCTTTCAGTTTATCTTCCGCTGCTCCGCAGGCCATACTTGTTACCACAGGAGTAACTGTTGGTTTCACAGTGCAAGACCTTCATTTGTAACTGGCCGTCTTTTCCACTCATTTCTAGCCAGCTGAGAGGCTAGAAGGGTCAGTTTGAAAACTAAATAAATAAATGAATAAACAAACAACGAAAATAAATAAGTAAATACATACATAAACACCCAAAGCCCATCAACACAAAAACAAAAAACAAACCTACCAAGTTACTAATCTGCAAACTGCACGTACTGTGTAAAATGTCCTGGTCTACGAACATCCACAATTTTTATAAATCAGCCTCCAGTCCCTTGTCCTTTCCTCTCCCAATCAGTAGGAAACGCTAATTGGCACACACCGACCAGCACAGCAGACAAAGGAGGCAGCTATTCCCACCGAAGTCAGCGGGAACACTTCTGTGCACTTCAAAGGGCAGAGAAGGATGTCCCAAGCAAGCACGTCCATTTTACAGTCTCATCGATGCCAATCTTTTGACCTGCGAGTGGAATCAGTGAATCAGAGCACGGACGGGCCCGCCGCCGGGCTGTGCTGGCCCAAGCCAGCGGTGTTGTCTTTGGCCGGCTCCACAAAGGCAGGAAGCGAGGGACCCGCGCGCAGCGGCTGCAGGTTGCTGCGGGCCTCACACGGAGCGAGGGAGGCTCGGAGTGGAAGCGGGCTACCTGAGGGACCACCAGCTTCCTACCGCAGGTTGCCTCAGAGGAAAAAGGAAACAGCGCTGGAACAATGCAGCCGGGGGCTTTACGTAACTGTCCGAGAGGGGCCGTTACTGGAAGGTGAAGTTAGCTGCAGACCCCAGAGGGGCTGGGGTCCTGTGGCAGACAGGCCCGTGGTGCGGGAAGCTCGGGGCCGGCCGCACCAAGCCAGAGCGGAGAGGCGCAGCTGGCCGAAAGCTGCTTTCACACTCATTTTCCTTCTGACTCGTGACTTATTGGGTTCATCCGCGATTTTCCTCACAGTCCCTGGAGCAGGAGGCCGAAGAGAGCTCCCGGAATTTCAAAACAATTAAACACAACTAAACAAGTCCCCGCCGAGGCCGGGTCAGCAGGGTGCAGGCGTTCACCACAGACCCACCGCACAGCCCGGGGCGGGCAGGGCGCGGAGGCCACCCCGTAACGCCTACAAGGACCGGGCGGGGCCGGGGACGCGCACACACACTGGGCGGCCAGGTCAACCTCGGGGCACTACCCCAGGGCCTTGCTGCCGGCATTTCTGCCCGCACCGCAAAGAACTACATTTCCCAGCATGCACTTCCCCAGCCCCTCCCCGCGGAGGACTACGACTCCCAGCACACACTGAGGGTGAGGGCGCTCAGGCAGAGCGCGGCGCCGCGCGGTGCGCGCAGGGATTTGTAGTTCTCCGTGCGGCGGGGCCGCCATGCCGGAGGGGAAGGCTGCGTTCCGCGAGGTGCTGCCCAAGCAAGGTAGGGGCGGCGGGCGCGGCGCGGCTCGGCTCGGCTCGGCCCGGCCCGGCCCCAGCGCGCTGCCCGCCGCCGCTCACCGCCTGCCTGTCCCCACCCCGCAGGGCAGCTCTCGGCGGAGGACGTCCCCGCCATGGTGCTGTGCAAGCCCAAGGTGCTGCCCCTCAAGTCGGTGGCGCTGGAGAAGCTGGAGGAGCTGCAGCGGGCCGCGGCCGAGGCGGCCGGGAGGGCCTCCGGGGGGGCGCCGGGCACGCAGCGCTAGCGCCGGGAGCCGCCGAGCCCCCAGGTAGGGCCCCAGGGACAGGGGCTGGGGGGGGGGGCGGCGAGCTGCGGCCTCCCGGGGCTCCTCGGCACTGGGGACAGGGCTGAAAGGGGGGCGGTGTCAAGTCTTCCCCTTGGGACACTTCACTGTTAGGTATCCAGGACATAGCCCTGTCCTACGCAAGCCCCTTCTGTTTTATAAACATTTTTTTAAGTTATTACCCTTAATTTAATCGCTTAGTCACTGCTCTTTTGCATATTCTAACTAGTAGTGTGATAGGTGTACACCTTAACCACACACCCGTTGGAGATTTGAGCAGTTCAGTTTTAAAAAGACGTTTTAAAAAAAAGAAGGCAGAAAGCAGAGCTTCACAAAAAATATTTTTAATATGTTTTTACCAGAGCGTTTCACTTTTCCAGTTACATAGAAAAAAAACATATCGACCGGTTTGGTACATGGTGGCTGGAACATCTAAAACCGACCTGCGTTTTGCCCCAGAACAGGTGAATTTGTCCCATGACCCAACTCCATTTTCTCGGGCTCTTTACAACAAAGAAATAGCTATTTTTTCCTCCCAAAGCACAGTATTTCTTCAGCAGCAATGAACATGGGATCACAGCAGCTTAACTTGACCCTTCTATAAAGCTTTGTACAAACCAGTGATTTCATGACGAAGAC